>NC_042617.1:51400253-52110253 GCF_901001135.1 Rhinatrema bivittatum
GAGATGAAGTAATTGAAGCTAATTATCTAGGAGTCCAGGGAAGCCTATATAAGACAAGTAATCTCAGGGGTGGGTGGGTAGAGAGGTAGGGAAGGAGGGAAGGAGGGAACTAATCATTTGAGATTACTTGCAGGAAAAAATATTTTTTTCAGATACCTTGTAACTGCCTCTCATAGGAAGAACTGCAAACAATGGCTAATGTAATGTCTGCTCCCCAATGCTGGTCTCTAGACCAATGAAATCTACAAAGAGCCCCTCCCCCTAGACACGTGGCTCAAACTTATGAAACCTTTTTTTTTTTTTTCCTTTTTCAGCCACAATACACAGTTTAGGACTTTTCTTCAAAAGTTAATGACCCCCCCCCCTCCAAAGGCACAAATCGTTACAAAAATCAGACAAGAAATATACTTAGCCCAGATATAAATAAACAAATAATTTCAGTTAGCTTGTAGCCGCCTCACACAGGAACAACTGCAAACAAGTTATCTGGGTATGAGGATGACAAAGGAGGTGAGGGAGAGATTAAATCTAGCTGTGAGGGGACAGAGATGCAGAAAAAAGAGAGAAGAGAGATAAAAGGAAAGAACAATGTCAGAGACAGATGTAGAGGAGGAACTGAAGAAGACAGGAGGGGAAAGATGAAATGGAAAATGGAAACGAGCGGCCTCGAAGGGAACTTTTCTTCCACTCCCCCAGCCCTACCTAAATCCCCCCCCCCCCCACCTTGTTTAAGTTTTTACGCCTGCCACTGTCAGGCGTATCTTGCGCTCGCTGGCCGTGGCTGGTGCACCATCCCCTGGTGCAGCCCCCGGATCAGCGCCACGCCCAGGATCCCGCCCCTTCCTGCCATTTTTTCAAAGCCCTGGGACATATGCGTGTCCCGGGGCTTGCGCACACCGCCGAGCCTATGCAAAATAGGCTCGACACATGCAGGGGGCAGGTTTTCGGGGTAACGCGCGTAAGTTGTCAGATTTCACAGGATTTAGCATTTAGAAGATAAAAACAATTCCTGTCTCTAACATCCTAGCCACTAAGCAAGTTTACCCTAAAGAAAGTTCTGTACCATGGGTAGTTTCAAACATGCCATAAACCTTAGCCTGCCTAATATATTAATACTTATGGCTAACTTACTTACCCCTGGTCCCAACTTTAGGCGATTTTCCTGTTTACCTCTGATGCAGGCTCTGGCTGGAGGTCTAAGAATGTAGGCAGGGGAGGGGGCTTGTTTCTGGATTTGGAAATGGCAGAACTGCCAGGCTGCCATTACCAAACCGCCTCAGACTCCGTGCCACTGTTCAACCCTAGGCAGGGTGTCTCCTCTCTCTGGTCTCCTGGCCACTCCTAGTCTTCTCCCTCCTCGATAGCAGAGTTTGCTTTGGTTTCTTTGGGTCCACTCCCTTCTCCTTATTTGCCCCTGATTTATACTTTCCAGCTGATAAATATGCATAAGCTCATGGATAATCGTGTAGTGGGTAAAGGGTCTTTGCTGCATTGCAGGTCTTTTCCCCCTCCCCTTTTTTTTTGGGGGGGGGGGGGTCCTGCCACTAAGGCTGTCAGCCAAGCTGTATGACAGCATCAGCATTTTCTCCATTTCAGAATGCTCCCCTTCCTCATTCAGGGGTGAGGTCCCTATGACCTCTGGACTGCCCTTGGCCAGTCTGTGACTTCTGCTTATGAGCTTAAGTTGCTGCATTGTCCCTCTGCCTTGGTTTTATCTACATAGGAGCTTACAAACAGGCAGATCTTGATAAGTATCCTTCAGTTCTGGTTTAAAGTTCACATCTGGGCAAAGTTTCTTTTCTTTAGCTGTGACACTGTTTTTGGGCCTGTCAGCATATTTGTCTGCATCACTCTTTGGCTATTACGATTCATATTGTCTGCTTTCAGTGGTTAAACTTGGGATATCTCCCTACAATAGGAGATAATGTTTTAAGGTGGGCTATAGTTAAAAGTGGACCTTCCCCCCCCCCCCTCCCCCCAGGGAAAGCAGCTGCTAGATTTGCTAGAGGAATTGAGAATGTTCTAGCAGAGGAAGGTCATCTGTTGGTCAGAGAGTGCTTCATGCATTTCTTTGACAGACAATGGGGTTGCAGCCCCTAGGGACTTGGTAAGAGTGGGTAATAAAACCCCTGGCTCTCCTGAGTCTGCGGCTGCCCCAGAGTGATAGGGCAGACAAAGGATGTAACTGTGAGTCTCTCCTAGGTTTACAGGGTGGAGAGGCAGGAGAAGGGCAGAGATTCTCACCCAGAGACTCAGGCAGCCTGAAGAAGAGAAAGACTAAAGATGTATTAGTAAAGGGAAACAAGAAGAAAAAAAATAGTGTCTTTTAACTGGGCTAGGAACTTATTTGGACCAGGAAGGCAAACAGTGCCAGAGGGAACTTGCCCTGGAGCTCGGAGGATCCTGTCTGCAGACCCAGAGGAATATTTTCCTTGAGTTGATCTCGACATAGGAGATTATGATTAAGTTGAACTGAAAATAGAAAGAGAGGGCCAGGTTAGGCCTAGGAACATTAAGGGAAGAGTTACAAAGGGTTTTATTCTTGTTGGACCTTTACTGTTTCTACTACACTGCTATGATGTATTTATTCAGAAGACTATACAGTAAACTATTTTTTGGTTGGATCACAACTATTGACTGGACATTGGTTTATCTAATCTGCAGGCCCAGTATTGGGGACATTCTGCCCAACTTGGGAGAATGCCCCCAATATTCCTCCAAGGCTGGGAAGGTGACCCCAGTGGGAATGGGGATTATAAGCAAACACAAAATCAAAGTATATTACCCTCAGGTGCTGTAGGTAAGTTTTATTTGTGAATGTTACTGCTGTAAGCTGCTTAGAATACCAAATAATACAGCATAGAAATCTGTAAATAAATAAATACATGTTTGGAGATTTTGAGTGGAAATTCAGGTAGGGTGTAGATTTGGATATTGTTATTTTAAATTGTGATTTTATCTGTAATATAATGGTTGTAAAATGCTTCAAGAGACATCTGGCAGTGAAGTGTAAAACAAAAATAAATGTTTTCTTATTATTATGATGTGAAAAAAAATGACTGTCTGGGGTACAAATGAGTACCTTAATACCTAAAGACATCGTTAGGTGTGGATTGATAATTATCATTATCATGTGTCGCACTATTGTGCTGCACGTGCATACATCTGGCATCTGCTATACAGCTGATAATAATAATCAACCCAGTAACATTGGGGCAATAATCTAAATATTTAATTTGGATAAACATATGTTTAACACTGCAGTTTGTTTATTGCCTCCAATCCCAGTCCCATATGTGGGTAAAAATACGTGCACATGTACTTCTACCAGAATTTTTAAAAAAAGTGGGTGGAATTAGTTGGCAAAAGGACAGTACACAAGGAGATTTAATTTTCCAATCTCAGTAGGTACTTTCCAATGTGTACTTTGCATCTATTCTCATACAAGTGCAAAGCATACGAGTACCTGCCTTTTGTGCGCAAGCCACATTTTCAAAGGGAAACTCTATAAGACATTTCCCTTTGAAAATAAGCCGGCACTCCTGCAGCTTCAAGGTACTCATGGGACTGCATGCTCTGTGGGAAGTTTCCTTATTGCCCTCCACACCAATGAATAAAGAATAGAAATGGGTGGCCTAATGCTAATAGTTGTTGAAGTAAAATTAGCCCTACAACAGCATCAACAGTTTACAGACATGCTTATATTATCTATCACTAAATGGCCCTATTCTCAAATGGTTTTCCGTTATTTTGTGGCTGTTATCAAAACAATTCTGAAAATAAAGCCAGGCAAACAAAATAGCAAACACATTCCCAGTTGCATGTATTCAATATAATTCTTCTTTTTCAATATTAAAATAATGTTTATCTATTGAATATCCATGCAACCTGAAACTCCAACTAGATAGCTTAATGAATAACCTTCAAACTGTATTCCTTACGTGGTTCATGGTATAGAACAATTCCTACAGTCCAGATTCCATTAGATGCTTTAGAAATCTTTGAAAAGGATGGCTTGCAAGTCAAAAGGTACATTGTCAAAGACAGCATGAGAGTGAAGGATATTAGTCAATTAATTTGCAAAACAAACTACAAATAACCCCATCTTTTCTAGTACTTTAGTATAACAAATATTATTTAGTGTGATGCCCCCCTTGGGTCAGCCATTAGATGGTCCCAGGTCCCAGTTTGGAAACATCCCTGTGACCCTTCCATACTCTTCAGCCCCTCCCGATCTGGAGGGCTGGGATTGGTTGCCTGTGTCCTATTTACTGAAGTCGTTTTAATATTTGGTGTTAGTTTTATGCAGTCTCAGTACTGTGAGGATGTCCCCTTTTCTACTCCCTGGTGAGGCCTCCCAACTTTTCGTACTTCTCGTTTTTGAAGAGAACTCTCATTGTGCACACCTTGCAAAGGGTCCCTCTACTATTAGTTACAGTAAGATAGATATTTGGGCTGGATTCCCTTTGGCGACTCTCATTCAGGGGACTGAAGACCTATGGGCTCTACTCTACTCCTTAGGTGGACTAGACCAGTGACAGCACCTCAGCACCTTATGAGTGAAGTTTTGATGGCTGAATATGTATCCAGATTTTTGCATTAAGAAAGTATTCCGGATATTAGTTGTAGGGAGGTTATTGACTCACCTCCCCTCCCCATGGGGATCCAGGGCTTCAATGTTCCCCATATTTTAGAGACTTTTCCTGCATGAGAAGTCACAAGTACCAAGACTGAGAAGTAAGGACCAAGATCTCTGAAGTTTTCCCAACAGATCTTCATCCCATGGGAACAGGACAAGTTTAGTGACCGTGAATAACCTGGACTCAGATAGGACTATTTTGTGTATGAGAAGACCCCCTCAATAGGATTCCTGTTTGGCCACTGGGAAAGCTATGTGCATTTTAAAATCACCATGGGAAGCTTTGCTCAGATACCTGAGATAAAAGATACCTACCCAGGAGAGAAAATCACATCTGTACATCTAGCAACTGTAGTTTCATCTTTATAGATGCAATGGACTACAATTTAGAATTTAAATGTTAAAGAATCAGTAAACTTTTAATTTAATACCCAGTGCCTTGTCCTGCCTGGTTTGTCACAGCATCTCACCCCTTGGGATGCAGCATCTAACAGCACACATTGAAAGGAACACACCACTGCCTGGGCCATAAGCAAGAGCTTCCCCCTACAAAAAGATTTCACCTTTCAGAGAGAGAGAGAGAGTAAAGTTATGAGAGAAGTGCTAGCCAGAGCAGCCCCAAAGAATAAATGTTTGTATGTCCTTGGGACTTAAAACTTCCCAAGCAAGTATTACACATGTATTCAATATATTTCCTCTTTCTCAATATTAAAAGAATGTTTATCTATTGAATATCCATGCAACCTGAAACTCCAACCAAATAGCTTAATGAATAACCTTCAAACTGTATTCCTTACGTGGTTCATGGTACAAACCAACTCCAACAGTCCAGATTCCATTAGATGCTTTAGAAATCTTTGAAAAGGATGGCTTGCAAGTCAAAAGATACATTGTCAAAGACAGCAAGAGGGTGAAGGATATTAGTCAATTAATTTGCAAAACAAACTACAAATAACCCCATCTTTTCCTGTATTTTAGTATAATAAATAGTATTTATTTTTGCTCTGGTGTCTTGCTGATATATTCTGATAAAAAGAATTGTTCAATATGCTTCCAAAGATGTACAGAGAGATAGATCTCTTGAAGAACAAGGCTAACAAACCTATGAACTAAAACTTTTGCTATATGTTGGCATGGAGATTGCTAAAAGTCAGCAATCTCAGGTTCTACTCCTCCAATCCCGTGACACTTTGCTCAGGCCATGGACTCAGCTGACCTTCCCCTGCCAGAATGTCAGTGGGACCTCTCACAGATGGTCCAACAATATCAAACAAATCAAGATCACATTATTGGGGTCCAATAAGACCTACCTTTGTGGCTAAATAAATTGTAGTCGTCCCTAGCTATGGATACGCCACCCCCAAGATTGCCAAACCGGTTGCTGCCCCTACCTCATCTCTGACTACTCTTTCACTTCACCTACTTCTGCCACCTCGATATAATGTAATACTAAAACCTGCAAAGGCTTCATCAATCAGTGCCAGATTCACTTCGAGCTCCAGCTGGTTAACTTTGCATCTGAATGATTGAAAGTGGCCTTTATAATATCCCTGCTGTTTGTTCAGGCTCTGGCATGGGCTTCTCTTTTATGGGAGAGAAATGACCCCAGTCTCTGTAAACCCAAAGTATTTCTGATCTGCTTCAGGAAGCTCTTTGACGAGCCTACTCGAGCATCTTCTTCAGCCTCAGAATTACTCCACCTAAGATAGGTGTTCATGACTGTTGGGCAATATGCTATATAATTCCATACGCTGTCTGTGACACCCCTGTCAAAATGGATGACTTTGTATCACCATGTGTGAAAATTGGCATTCGATTTCAAGAGAGATCTTGAGTACCGAAGTCCCCAGACATGGTGCCTGCTTGGCACCCAGCTTTCAAAGATCTATGCTGTCCCCTGTCTGGCCCCATTTCAGAGTCCACATCCAAGAAGCAACCCATGCAACTAAGGAGATCCTAGTTATCTGAAGAGGAGAAGCACCAAAGAAGGTTGCACAATCTCTGTTTCATACTGCACAGGCAAGGGTCATTGTGTCTCCTCCTATTCAAAGAAATAGGCAAACTCCCATGCCTAGAGTTGATGGGAGAGGAATTCTAGGCATTTCCCACATCAAATTGCATTGACTGTTCAATTAGGGGCGGATTTTAAGAGCCCTGCTCGCGTAAATCCGCCCGGATTTACGCGAGCAGGGCCTTGCGTGCTGGTGCGCCTATTTTCCATAGGCCTGCCGGCACGCGCAGAGCCCCGGGACTCGCGTAAGTCCCGGGTTTTTTTTGAGGGGGGCGTGTCGGGGGCGGGGCCAATCGGCGCGGTGTTTTGGGGGCGGGACGCGGCATTTCGGGGGCGGGCCCGGGGGCGTGGTTTCGGCCCGGGGCGGTCCGGGGGCATGGCCGCGCCCTCCGGAACCGCCCCCAGGTTGCGTCTCGGCGCGCTAGCGGCCCGCTGGCGCGCGGGGATTTACTTCTCCCTCCGGGAGGCAGGCTGCACGGCTCGGTGCGCGCCGGCTGCACAAAATCGGCAGCCTTGCACGCGCCGATCCTGGATTTTAGCAGATACGCGCGGCTACGCGCGTATCTACTAAAATCCAGCGCACTTTTTTAAAATCTACCCCTAAGCCTTTAGAAGTAAGGAATTCTTCTCAGAAACCCTGGTGGAAAAATTTCATATACCTCTGGTACCATTGAAAAATTCTATCTGCATTTCTTCAGTCTACAGAAAACTATTACCAGGAACCATTTGCACACCTCAAGACCTATGATATTCCGAGTAAGATTCCTACAGGAAGGAAGCATCTCATTTTTTTGTGCTTTGGAAAGTGGTCATTTAACTTCTGTTTGGTCTATCCTGGTTATAGAGACATTGTCCTGTCATGAACTGGTGAAATGGAGATATCCTCTCTTGGAGTACCCATTGTTTTCAGAATTGTCTCTTCCTCTGTATTCTCCTATGCAACTTTGCTCATCAGATCACCCAGTTCTTTCAGGCTTGCCTTTGTCTTATGCATCATTTGCAGATGTCTTTGCAATAAACAGGCCAAGACTCTCCCTCCCCATCGTCCATACAATTGTGCCATAGATAATGTCTGGCAAAATACTGCTTCGGGATAGAGTGTACCCATTATCCATCCCCAAAACTGAAGCAATATCAAAGTACATTCAGGAGAATCTCGAGAGAGGTTTTATCAGGCCAACCACTTCAACTGCTGGAGCAGGATTCTTCTTCATTGGCAAGAAAGATGGTTCTTTGCACCCATGTATTGATTATTGTGGTTTGAATGCCATCACCATAAGAAACAAATGCCCCTTGCTATTGATATCAGAATTGTTTGACTGGTTTCAAAGAGCTTTGTTCTTCACCAAGTCGGATGTTCATAGGTATACAATCTCATATGCATACAAGAAGGTAATGAATGGAAAACCATCTTTAATACTCGAGACGGCCACTAAGAGTATTTGGTGTTGCCTTTCGGCCTGTGCAATGTCCAGGCAATTTTCCAGAATTTTGTCAAAGAATTTTGTATACCTGTGCCATAGTATATCTAGATGACATTTTTATCTTTTCGTCTGACCTTCAGTTATACCATTCTCACATTAAGGCTGTGATCCATCAGCTAAGAAGTCATTCTCTATCTGCCAAGTTGTAAAAGTGCATTTTTGAACAGTGGGAATTTTCATTTCTGCGTTATGTTATCTCTGTGATGGCTTTCCAAAGGACTGCTCCAAGCTATCAGCAATTCTGGATTGGCCCCAGATAGTGGGTCTGAAGGCAAACCAGTGCTTTCTATGGTTTGCTAATTATTACAGGCAGTTCATCCACCATTAGTCTACTCTTATTGCTCCTATCACCGCCCTTACTAAAAGAGGGGCTAAAAACCAAGGATTAGCCATCCAAAACAATATGATTTGCCCTCCTGAAATCTACCTTCCTTTTCACACCAGTACTGCAAAAACCTGTTACCACATGACCTTATTTTTTTTGGAAGTCAATGCCTACTTTATGGAAATAGGTGCCATTCTCTCACAATTTGCCCATAGTGGCAAATTGTTACCCTGTGCCTTCTTTTCTAAAAAAAATTCTCCTCAGCAGAAAGAAACTACAGCATTGGTAATCGAGAGCTGCTCACCGTTAAACTAGCCTTGGAAGTGTGGCATCATCTATTGGAGGATGCCTTGTATCCTTTCACCGTCTCCACTGACCATAAGAATCTGGTATACCTCCAAATTGCCAGAAGACTTAACCTGCAACAAGCCAAATTATCCTTGTTCTTTGCCAGGTTTGATTTCTGTCTAACCTACCAGCCGGCTGGAAAAAATCTTAACGCTAAAACACTTTCTAGATCTTTTGACCCTGCTGATATCTCCAAAGATCCAAACTGTCTCCTTGACCTGGCCAAGATTATTGTGGTCACCCCTTTGGTACCCCTCTAGGAAAGATTTTTTAACCCAAACCTTGTCAACGGAAAGTCTTGAAATGGGCCCACAATTCCAAACTGGCTGTTCACCAGAGCATCTGCAAAACATTAAACCTATTCTTTATCACCAATAGGATTGGGTCCACTGGTGGCATCTCAGCCTCATCTTTTTTTCACCGCCAGTGGGATGGAGGTCCATTGGCAGCTCTCCGCCTTTTCTTTGCCACTGATGGGATTGGTTCTACTGGTAGCTTCTCAACCTTTTCTCTTCTTTGTTGCCAGTGGGATGGGGTCCACCGGTGGCCTCTCAGCCTTCTTCATCGCTGGTGGGATGGAGGTTCACCTGTGGACTCTTGGGTCTCTTCGCTTCTTTGCTGCAGGTGAGAAGGGGGTCTATTGTTGGCTGCACACAGCTGATTGGAGCTGGATGATGCTCCTCTTCTTCCTGCCCTGCTGGGAACATCACCTCCATCACCAACATCTAGATCAAAGTCATCAACAAAGGCTTGTGATGTCAGGCCATTTCTGATGACATCATTGCAAGATGCCAGCGGGCCAGAAATAACAGGGCAAATTGAGGAGAAGGAAGACCGGAAAAAATCTGTCATCGGGCTGAGTTTGGCCATCTCTGACCTAGCTGATGCCTCCGATCTTTTCTCTCCTCCATAGGTAATGGATATGAATCTATTACTGCTCAAGGACCTGCATGGTCCTGAAGGTCTTTCTAGGCGAAAGACACCACTTTCTCCAGATGGTACAGAATCTGAGTCCCTGGGCCCTAGGACACTCAGCAAAACATAAAATAGGAAAGTCTTCAGCAAAAAGGGGAACAGAACAAGAGACAGGAAGAAGAGAAAAAACCTCCTCCTCAGGCCACATACAGGTCTCCAGAACCACAGGCGAAAATAAATTGTAAGGCACTCTGTTTCCATTTCTTTACCCAGGTCTTAATCCAAAAGACACCAGAGTCCCTTTCCCAGAAAATAATCAGAAATGGGAATAGCAAAGGGCAAACTGCCCCTACAAGGGTCAACTCAGGAAACTCTACAAAGTTACCAAAAATAACAACAGGAAACAGGGACATCCAGTCTTCTAAAAGGTTAACCAAACATCCAAGTCCTAAGATGGTGATAAGGGTTTATAAGGTGTCAGAGCACACCATCTAAATCTCCCCCATGGAGGAGCCAAAACCCACAACTACTGCTCACAGCATCAGTATGCTCCCCTCTAAGGAACTGATAAGGTCTTTCTAGTAGAGAATCCTTTAGGTTCTCTAAATAGTATTTTATAAACTGTGTGTCAGGAGCTGCACAGTTTATAAAATACTACACATTTCTTGTCCAATGGTATTTGCGTAAGTTTCAGTAAACCTGAATATTTCCAATGCAAGAAAAAGCTAATTTCCCCTACTTATTTTATAAACCCCATCACACACACACTCACACGAACACTTATTTTTAGTTGTGTACAAAAATATAACATGAAAGCGAAATAACCCCAGTTTAAACGTGGAGGTAGGCATTTCCTAAAGTATGGGGGTAATTTTCAAAAGTATTTACATGTGTAAATGTAACTATTAATGTAGCAGTTTTCAAAAGCCATTTACGCAAGTAAAAGCACTTACATGGGTAAATCCTATGGACAATCAATGGCACATATTGTAGCAATTTTCAAAAACCCACTTACACAGGTAAAATGCATTTACACGTGTAAAACCCAATTTTAAGCATGTACATGCTTTTCAAAATTGGGCCCTACGTGCATATACTGTTTTGAAAATCCTTGCGTGCATACTTAAAATTACCAGTTCACCATTACCTCTGCCAGTTCAGCCAGTCCTTCTCCAGTTCACAGAGACCCTTCAGCACTTCATTCTGAAGCGCCCCTAGTTCACCCAGACTTTCCACCTAAAACCTGCAGCCAAAAGACAAGTCCTGTGTCACTTGCGCATTTAGCAGGTGTAAAAGCATATGAATAAGTTCAGTAATGTATACACATATATCACTTACAAAATAGTAACCACCATGCGTACTTCTGAATCCCTCCCCAGGACACCTCCTAGCCCATTCCTTTCCTCCCACAATAAATTGTACATGTGAAATGGAAAACATGCACATACTCTCGACATTTATAAAATGGCATATACATGAGTACATGCTACTTAATGCACATATATACTATTTATACTCCTAAAACCCCCTTTGAAAATTTACTCCTAAGTGTGGAAGGTTCCCCATTTATGAGTGAATTTTAAAAGAGTTGCTTGAGTTAAAAGACCCATGTACGCATGTATCTGACCTGGGCAAGAACGACTCTTATTTTAAAATGGCTCAATCACATGCATATATACGTGTATGCAAGCAAACAAATGCACGGGGAAAAAGGGCCGAGTCAGAGCATGCCGAGGGCGTTCCAGTGGCCACAGAACGTAGTAGACTGTTAGCCATGTATATTTACTTCTGCAGAAATCTCTTTTAAGGCCTAAAACAGCAGGGTAGGGATCTGGGTAAACTGGGGAGCATGCAGGCTGACGAACCTCAGGATAGATTGGACAAACTGGTGGACTAATTGTTAAAACTGGGATTGCCCTTCATGCATTGCATGCAGGCTTTAAAATCCGCTTGCGTGCGCGTGTTAAAGCCAACAAAGTCCTAAGGAAGACAACGCAAACTATGTTTGCTTGTGCAGCCAATTAAAATTAGGGGCACACACATACGCATGATGGGTTTCTTTTAAATCGATTGCAGCAACCATTTACAATTCCAGTGTATGTGTGCTCCTGCCATATGCGCGTATACAGGCGCCTGTGTGCTCGTTTTAAAGTTACTGCCTTAGTCTAACCGTCAGCAAGATAGGGGCAAGAGCAAAAAATAGTTAAAAAAGCAGAGATGACGGGCTCCCCTCTAATCTTCCCATCTCGAAAATATCCCCAAAGCCAGCAACGGCTTCCCATTCAAAATTCTCTTTTTTTTTGCAGTTTTGTCAGCTTGCCTTTGTGTCACTTTGCCGGTGTTCAAGCACACTTCATGGGTTTTTTTTTTGTTATTGTCCTTACAGTGCAACTTTGCTGACCTGGAAGACAGTAAATACGGCACAATGTAAGCCGCCCCAGATAAGTCTCATGCTGTGGTACTTGAAGTAAGATCTGTTCAGCTTCTTTCAGCACTCAAGTGAAGTGTTGTTTTTGTCACCCGATAGGAAGCAAAACTTCTCATCTGAAGGAAGAGACAACAAAGGAAGCCAACTAGTCTAAATTTAGTCTACAACATATTGAAGAAGAAGATTAAATAGTCATCTTTGGAAAAAAGGAGAGATATGGTAGAGGGCGATTTTCAAAACTATTTCCACCGGTAGAACAACATTTTGAATTGGGCTTTTTGAAAACTGCCCTTTCTGCACAAAAGTAAATACTTTTTCCAGCATTTCATGGAAGCTTTCCTGGCGGTGGGGGTTAGGGTGAGTTTTTGCAACGTGCACACCCTGGCATTTTCAAAAAAACACAAGTTGATTTAGTCAGAAAAAGTGCCCACAGAAAAAGGAGGGGCAAGAGTCTGTGGATACGTTTTCCTTAGTCATTTTTCAAAGAGAAAGTACAGGTGTGCTTCAGTCCTGCAAGCAGACTCAAAAGCTGATCTCGCAGTGCACGAGATCAGCAGAGAGGAAATAACCAGCCCTCACATCTTGAACATGCTCGCAGAGCCGGCAAACAAGGATGAGTGACGAAGCGCGCGCCTGCTGCTGTATTCACTGGGTTCCGCTCGCCTGCAGTCCTCCTCATGAGGTCCGGGGTGGTGGTGGAAGCAGAGCCACCGGTGGAGCCTATATGTCACCGGCCAAAGAAAAGGATGAGATTCAGGCCAGGTGTGAGTGGAAGAGGGAGCGTGCACGAGCATGTGTCTGTGTGTGTGTGCGAGAGAAATCATGTATGTGTGTAAGTGAGAGAAAGAGAGCCTATGTGGGGGGGGGGGGGAAGCATATCTATGAGGGAGTGTGTGTGTGTGTGTGTGACAAAGATTATGTGTTTGGAGCATGTACGTGTGCAGGAGTGGCTCCGTAATGAGTTAGGGTGAAGCAGCTGCCTCAGGTGGCCAAATTTTGCGGCAACCTACACTGTCCCCCGTAACACTCCTGCTCTTGCTACCTCATCCTGTGTTAAAGCCCGACATCAGCACCACCACCAGCGCAACGTCGTTGCTATGTCTATGGTGTGCCTCCTCCCCCAGGGGTTGAAGAAGTAAACTGCGGCAGCACCCCTGCGGGCCGAAGAAAGAAACATCATGGCGGAGCGGTTGTGCTAGCTGCCCCGCGGGGGGGGGGGGGGTCCCATCCCCTGTGGCAGGAAGAACTCTGCTAAGAGCGGTGGCAGCAAGGCAAGGCACATGCAGTGAAAGAGAAGGGAGGGAACGATAGAGAGAGAGCATCTTCCTCTTCCCCTTCCCCTCCCCCTTCACCCCAGCTCAACTCCCCCCTTCTCTTTCCTTCCCTCCTTTCTAGGAATAAAGGAAAAGGAAGAAGAGCTGAGCTGAGTGATTGAAAGGGGAGGCAGCGTAAAGGAGAAGGGAAGGGAGAGAAGAGGATGGGAGGGTGAGTGAGTATGAATGAGAAGGGAGGAGATGTCCGTGAGAGGGAAGGGGTGAGTGGAATTGGGAGGGAAGAAAAGGGAAGGGGTTAAGTGAGAGGGAAGCGGGGGGGGGGAAGGAAATGAGAAGAGGAGGGGGAAAGGATAGGGAGAAATGAGTGAGGGGAGGTGTGAGGGAAGGGAAGGGAGGAGGTGTGAGTGAGAGGGAAGGGAAGGAGTGAATGGAAAGTGGGAGGGAAGAAAAAGGGAGGGGAGAGGGAAGGGGGTGGGTGAGTGAGTGAGAGGAAAGGGGATGAGAGAAGGAAAGGGAATGGGTATGAGTGAAATGGAAGAAGGGAGTGAGAAGAAAAGGGTGGGAAGTAGAGAATGTATGAGGAATGTGAGTGGAAGAGTGTGCAGGGCTATAGGCAGACTAGGAGCCACAGTTTTGGGAGTGGCACAGCAGTGGCAGGACTGCAATGATTGTGACACCCTGTTCTTCCTGGCTGCATGGGCTCAAAAGAGAAAGGTTGTATCGCGTGGGCCCATATAGAAGGACAGGAAGAGGCATAATCCCTGCAGCCAGAAGAAACAGCGTCAGCCTACGTCACAAGAGGAACGTTAGTCCTGTCGGCTGCATGGGTTAAAGGTGGAGGCTGCTGCAGCTTGAGTGTTCCAGAGGGGGAGAAGTGTGGGTGTGTGAGTATCTGAGTGTATGAGCGAGCCAGTGTTTATGTGTGTGTGTGTGTGAGAATGAACATGTGTGTTCATGTGTATAAATGAAATACAGGACAAAGTCTGTGTGTATCCCCCTGTTCCCCTCTAATCTATGACTGGAAATCAAAAGTTCCCAGGTTTGGAAAGTGGAAATTTCTTTTATCCTTATCGGTTTTTAATTATTAGTTGTTATTTCAAGTGTCTGCTCTTTTGAAATATTTTATTGATTTTTGGGAACTTTACAAATTGTTTTATAATGTATCCGCTGTTCTGAAATATTAATTTTTGTAGTATGTTTTGTACTATTATGATTGATGTTTTAATTTACTTTATTGTATTATTTGATGTTTTATTATGAGGAATGATGATGTTTATGTTTTTCCTTTATTGCACTGCATACAAAGTCTGGCCTGTTGTGGTTTCCAGTTTAGTTTTTATCTGCACATTTCTATTTGTCCTTTATGGTCTTTTTATTCTGTATGTCATGAAGATATGTCTGTGTTCTGTATGTGAGACTGAAGTGAGGTATTTTGCTACTGTGTAGTCTCTGTGTAAGGATCTATAGCATCGTGGATTGTTCTGTTTTCCTAATAGGAGGTGTATTTGGTGTTTTAGGACCTGGTGTAGTAATTGCAGTGTTGCTTTTCATATGTAGGGTTGTTACTGTTTAAATGCTGGCAGTTAGTGTTGTTTTGGTATGGAAGGTTTTCTATATCGTAATTTGTAATTCAGTTTGCTCATGACAGAATGTTGGGAATTATTAGAAAAGGAATGGTGAATAAAACGGAAAATGTCATAATGCCTCTGTATCGCTCCATGGTGAGACCGCACCTTGAATACTGTGTACAATTCTGGTCGCCGCATCTCAAAAAAGATATAATTGCGATGGAGAAGGTACAGAGAAGGACTACCAAAATGATAAGGGGAATGGAACAACATTTCTATGAGGAAAGACTAAAGAGGTTAGGACTTTTCAGCTTGGAGAAGAGACGACTGAGGGGAGATATGATAGAGGTGTTTAAAATCATGAGAGGTCTAGAACGGGTAGATGTGAATCGGTTATTTACTCTTTCGGATAGTAGAAAGACTAGGGGCACTCCATGAAGTTAGCATGGGGCACATTTAAAACTAATCGGAGAAAGTTCTTTTTTACTCAACGCACAATTAAACTCTGGAATTTGTTGCCAGAGAATGTGGTTAGTGCAGTTAGTATAGCTGTGTTTAAAAAAGGATTGGATAAGTTCTTGGAGGAGAAGTCCATTACCTGCTATTAAGTTCACTTAGAGAATAGCCACTGTCATTAGCAATGGTTACATGGAATAGACTTAGTTTTTGGGTACTTGCCAGGTTCTTATGGCCTGGATTGGCTACTGTTGGAAACAGGATGCTGGGCTTGATGGACCCTTGGTCTGACCCAGTATGGCATTTTCTTATGTTCTTATGTTCTTATGACTTTGAGGGCCAAGCTCACACCTAATGCACTTTACAATAGGCCTAATACCATATGGGTTCCAAGTGTCATTATTTTGCTTTTCTCACAGGGTTTTCTGGTTGGCACCACAACAGTGCTTATCAATGTAATAATCATATTGTAAGCGACTTTACCTCAAATGTCCTTTTTCATGTAAAATCTGTTATAAATGCATAATTTTTAATTGTGTGTGTGGGAGGGGGGTGGGGGGGGAAGAGTTGGGGATGGCTGGATGGGTGAAAAGCTGTAAGGTTCACCTAGGGCACACAATATTGATGCACTATCCCAGAAAGAGTGCATCACATGCAGACCCTCACCATTCACCCATCTCCCACTTCCCCAGGAGACAAATGCTAGAGAAGAATGGGAAGCAGGTAGTAGGGTTCCTGGGAGTGTGACAGAGTGCTAGTGATTTTCTAGGAAGCTGGAAACCCTATCTGCCACTCCTCTTGGAAACGTCACTCTGCCTTCCCCTTCCCCAGCATTTCAAATTGCCAAAAAGGCGACTCCAAGGGGGACCTCTCCCCTTTGCCCTTATGCTGATTTCACCAGCACCGTGCCTTGGGGGAAGTGCCATCTTTTTCCTTGCCTCTGTGAATATGTGTGTGATTGTGGGAGCATGTGTGTGTATGTGTGTCTGTCTGTGTGAGACAGGCAAGCGTGTATGTGTATGAGAGAATGAGCTGAACGAGTGAGAGAGAGCATATGTGAGAGAGTGAGAACATGGGTGTGTGAGAGTGTGGGTATGTGAGAGCAAGAGAGAAGGCGTGGATATATGTGTGGGTGAGAGTTAGGGAATGGGAATGTGTGAGTGTGTTTGTGTGCAAGTGGGCATAGATATGTGTGTGGATTAGAGAGAGAGAGTTTGTATGTAAGTGTTTGTGTGTGAGAGAGAGAAGAGGAGAAAGTTTATGCACCCCCTCTCCCTCTCCATCCCTTCCCCACTTATCCACAACAATCTGCTTGGAAATCAAACGTTCCCAGGTATGGAGAGCAGGGGATTTTTTTTATCCGTATTAGTTTTCATTATTGTGTGTTATTTGATGTGACTGATGTTTCAAAATATTTTATTGGTGTTCGGCATTTTTTTAAAAATTGTGTATGAGTTTTTAATTATTGGATGTTATTCTATTCATCAGCTGTTTTGAAATATTTATTCTTGAAATATTTATTCTTTTTGAGCTCAATTTTATAACAGCCTATGTAGGGCTGAAGCCTGCATGTTCTTTGTACACATGGACTGCAGCCCTAATTTTCAAATCAGACTTGCGCACATAAGTCCACTTTGAAAACTAGCAAGACCACAGTTAGCTTTGCACAACATAGGTGCACACATGTACACCTGCTAGGGTGCAGGTCTAAATGATCACATGAAAATTTACATGCATACTTTTGAAAGTTCAGAAGTACAAGTGTTGTACCCGTTGGTCGCAGGCGGCTGCGACCTTTGCTGCTCACCTCCTTTCTCTATGCAGTTCCGAGTCTGGGCAGAATGGCGGCCTCCGCTTCCACACGTCGACCCTCATGGCATGCTCGGGGCGGCGTGGGCACTCCCAGCAGCCATCTTACATCTAGTGTTACCGAAGGGACGCGCGCGTGCACCTGCCCCCTTCTTAAACGCGTCATGGCGGGAACCTTGGGGGCGTCCCCACTGCATGACGTCATCCGCTTACCATATTTAAGCTCAGCTGACTTCTCGCAATACGAGTTCGCAAGGATTCCTGTCCTGCTATTTCCGCCACTCTGGGACTCCGTCTCGCTATCCTACTGGGTGACCTAGGCACCCGCTCCTCGGTGGCCTTGCCGCAGTAATGGCTATCCGCTCCTCGGAGAGCCATTACTTTCTGTTTCTCTGTTCCAGTGAGTTCCTGCATGTAAATGCTTTTTAAAATCAGGCCCTATATGATAATCTCTAGTATGTGTTTTGTATTTTATGTGCTTTTATGTATGTATTAGTGTAATCCGCATTGAATTTATTAGAAATTGTCTAATATAAAATGGACTAAATAAATAAATAATCTGGCTTTTTTTTTCAAGTCCTTCCTGAATAATTTATAAAATTCTATTTACATTTTTGCCCACTGTTGCACACTGAGCTGAGAATTTCAGCTGTTCCAAGGTCCTTTCCCTGAGGGGAGGCTCCCAATATGGAACCTACCTAGCATTACATACATACAGCTAGTATTGATTTCCCCTATGTGTGTTACTTTGTACTTGCTTGTTCATATTAAATTTCATCTGCTATTTAGATTTCCGGTTTTCCAGTCTTGCAAGGTCCTTCTGCAATTCCCCACAGTCTACTTGTATTTTAACAACTTTAAATAATTTTGTGCCATCTGCAGATTTTATCACCTCATTCACTCACTTTTCCAGATCATTAATGAATTTGTTAAACAACACTGGTCCCAGTACAGATCCCTGGAACATTCTGTTTTCTACCTCTGTCCTACTGTATTTCTTATCCTTCAACCAGCAACCAGTCCTCAATAGCTCCTATCTCATGGCTTTAAAATTCACTGAGGAGTCTTTTAATGAAGAACTTTGCTAAAAGCCTGCTAAAAACCCAGATACACTACGTCAGCAGGTTCGCCCATATCCACCAGCTTATTTATACCTTCAAAGAATTCTAATAGATTGGTAAGGAAGACTTCCCCTTGTTAAATCCATGTTGTCTCTTACCCATTAAACTATTTCTATGCATATACAGTACTTATACATACATTTCAAAAACCTAGCCAGGATTTGCATGCATAAAAGTGCATCTGGTATACATTATACAGCTGAAAATAATAATAATAATAATCACAGTAACATTGAGGCAATCATCAAACATTTTATGCAGGTAAACATGGGTACCCAGATAAAAATGCAGTTTTATTATTGCCTGCACCCTCAGCTTCCATATGCATGCAAAAGCACATGCAGTGTTTCACCGTGCACAAACTTTTTTCTGCATAAAAAAAAGTGGACAGTTACGTAAGGAGAATGAAGGTACACACAGAGATTTAAAAGTCCATATGCAAAAAACATTTAGCCGGCTGTTGCGTCCGTTGGTCTTCGACGGCTTCGCCCCGCCTACCTCTCTCTACTTGCGGCTCCTCCCACTCACCTTGGACTGATGGCTGCCATGGCATCTGCTTGCCGTTCTCTCCAGCGTCCCTGGACCGGCTTTGGTGTTGCCTTCCGCCATTCTCCTTCAAGGTACCTCTAGGGCATGCGCGCGCACGCCACCCTCATCTTTATCTTCACGTTGGCGCGAACCTCAGGGGCGTCTCCCTGTTCTGACATCACGACTCCAGGGTATATCTGCCTACAGTATTTGCTAGCTCGTTGAGTTAGCAACAGGATTCTTACGGATGGATTCGCTCTCCATTCCTAAGCTACTCTGCCACTCCAGCTCTATCTGGACGCTAAAGGGGTACCCGCTCCTCGGGGGCCTCTCTGCTTCTTTCAGGTGCTATCAGGAAACCGGTACTCGCTCCTCGAGAGCCCATGTTCCCTGTGTCGCTGCCTGCAACCTCTACCCTTCTACTTGGAAGAACTACCTTACAGTCACCATCAGTGAGTACAGAAGACATCTCTCTCCACAGTACTGCTTCGCCGGAATCAGGTACTCGCTCCTCGAGGGCCTGCTCTCTGCTTCAGTGCCAGACCTCTCGTCTAGTGGAATCTCTGCTAGTGAGTACAAACACCACTGAGTCTCCCTGCTCTAAGTGATCAAGTACTTGCTTCTCGAGGGCCTTCTCTCCCTGTCTTGGAGCTCGCTTAATTCTATTTGGGTCTCTGAATGCTATCTTATTGTGTGCTCATATCTCTCAGTCTTTTTCCACTACAGCACTGCTCTACATAGGATCCGCTGTTTCAGTGTTCTGTGAGAGACGTGCCCAACCGGGCTCTACAACCACTACTCACTACTGCCACCTCTGGTGGTTCCATAAACTGTTAAATAAAAGATTCAAATCTGTGTTTGTCTGTCCGGAGTTTAGCATGACATTGTGAGCCCTCACGGGACTGCCCCCGTGCCAAAAAAAATCCTTCAAAAATTGGAAGAAAGATCCATCTGAAGAAAATACGATAAAACATAAGCATTGTCAAGTTAAGTGTAAAACATTGATAAGACAGGCGAAGAGAGAATTTGAAATGAAGTTGGCCATAGAGTCAAAAACTCATAATAAAAACCTTTTTAAATATATCCAAAGCAAGAAACCTGTGAGGGAGTCAGTTGGACCATTAGATGACCGAGGGGTTAAAAGGGCTCTTAGGAAAGGTAAGGCCATTGCAGAAAGACTAAACAAATTCTTTGCTGCCGTGTTTACTAATGAGGATGTTGGGGAGATACCAGTTCCGGAGATGGTTTTCAGGGGTGATGAGTCAGACAAACTGAATGAAATCACTGTGAACCTGAAAGATGTAGTAAGCCAGATTGACAAACTAAAGAGTAGCAAATCACCTGGACTGGATGGTATGCATCCTAGGGTACTGAAGGAACTCTAAAAATGAAATTTCTGATCTATTAGTTAAAATTTGTAACCTATCATTAAAATCATCCATTGTACCTGGAGGGTGGCCAATGTAACCCCAATATTTAAAAAAGGCTCTAGGGGTGATCCTGGTAACTATAGACCAGTGAGCCTGACTTCAGTGCCGGGAAAAATAGTGGAAACTATTCTGAAGATCAAAATTGTAGAGCATATAGAAAGACATGATTTAATGGGACACAGTCAACATGGATTTACCCAAGGGAAGCCTTGCCTAACAATTCTGCTTCATTTTTTTGAAGGGGTTAATAAACATGTGGCTAAAGGTGAACTGGTAGATGTAGTGTATTTGGATTTTCAGAAGGCGTTTGACAAAGTCCCTCATGAGAGGCTACTACGAAAACTAAAAAGTCATGGGATAGGAGGTGATGTCCTTTCGTGGATTACAAACTGGTTAAAAGACAAGAAACAGAGAGTAGGATTAAATGGTCAATTTTTCTCAGTGGAAAAGGGTAAACAGTGGAGTGCCTCAGGGATCTGTACTTGGACCGGTGCTTTTCAATATATATATAAATGATCTGGAAAGGAATACGAAGAATGAGATTATCAAATTTGCGGATGATACAAAATTATTCAGAGTAGTTAAATCACAAGCAGACTGTGATACATTACAGGAGTACCTTGCAAGACTGGAAGATTAAGCATCCAAATGGCAGATGAAATTTAATGTGGACAAGTGCAAGGTGTTGCATATAGGGAAAAATAACCCTTGCTGTAGTTACACGATATTAGGTTCCATATTAGGAGCTACCACCCAGGAAAAAGATCTAAGCATCACAGTGGATAATACTTTAAAATTGGCGGCTTAGTGTGCTGCAGCAGTCAAAAAAGCAAACAGAATGTTAGGAATTATTAGGAAGGGAATGGTTAATAAAACGGAAAATGTCATAATGCCTCTATATCACTCCATGGTGAGACCACACCTTGAAACTGTGGACAATTCTGGTCGCCGCATCTCAAAAAAGATATAGTTGCGATGGAGAAGGTACAGAGAAGGGCAACCAAAATGATAAAGGGGATGGAACAGCTCCCCTATGAGGAAAGGCTGAGGAGGTTAGGGCTGTTCAGCTTGGAGAAGAGATGGCTGAGGGGGGATATGATAGAGGTCTTTAAGATCATGAGAGATCTTGAATGAGTAGATGTGACTCGGTTATTTACACTTTCAAATAATAGAAGGACTAGGGGGCATTCCATGAAGTTAGCAAGTGGCACATTTAAGATTAATCGGAGAAAATTCTTTTTCACTCAACGCACAATAAAGCTCTGGAATTTGTTGCCAGAGGATGTGGTTTGGGCAGTTACTGTAGCTGGGTTCAAAAAAGGTTTGGATAAGTTCTAGGAGGAGAAGTCCATTAACGGCTATTAATCAAGTTGACTTAGGGAATAGCCACTGCTATTAATTGATTCAGTAGCATGGGATCTTCTTAGTGTTTGGATAATTGCCAGGTTCTTGTGGCCTGGTTTGGCCTCTGTTGGAAACAGGATGCTGGGCTTCATGGACCCTTGGTCTGAGCCAGCATGGCAATTTCATATGTTCTTATGTTCTTATCCAAGGATCCACACAAACACCATTAACCATAACACCGGCTAACTGAGAAGTTAGCCAGTGAACTGAATACTTGGACACATATCCAGAAAAAGTCTAGCCAGCTAATAAGTTAGGCGGCTAGAATTTAGCCAGATAAACTAAGGGCATTCTGGAGGTGTAACTGGGAGGAGTTGAGTTAGATGGCTAAATTAACCAACTAACTCTGATATTCAAAGTTAGCAGGATGACTTAGCCGGCTAAATCTATTTGGGCAAAAGAGTTGTCCTAAAGTTAGCTGCCTATAGGTAGCCAGCTATATTCAATAGTGAGGCTGCACTATTGAATATACCTTCAAAGTTAACCGGTTAAATTTATCTGGCTTAGGGCCTCATTTTCCAAGCCGCTCGCACGCGATAAGGGATCTTTCACACGCGAAAAGTCCCTTATCGCGTGCTATACCAGGATGGGGGCGGAGTCGGCTCCGGAAGAGGAGGAGTCGGGGCATCACCGGAGCTGACTCTGCGCCAACGCCGCGGACAGCAAAAAGGTAAGGCCCTTTTTGCGTCCGCTTTCGCTCCCAATAGCTACACCTCCTATGGTGGCGCTATTGGGTGCAAAACCAACAGAGATAGCACCACAACGGTGCGATCGCTGCCGGCTAGCGCAGGCCCGCCCCCCGTTTTGGCCCCCCGCCCCTCATCTTCTAAAGTATCGCAGGCCTGCGATACTTTAGAAAATGAGGCCCTACGTTTGCTATCCAGACTGTGTCTGAATTTGGAATTTTAATTTTCAAATCTCTGTGTGTACTTCCAATGCGTACTTTGCATCTGTTCCCATGCAAGTGCAAGGCACATGGGTACCTGCCTTGTACACGTCAGCCTCCATGAAGAACTGCATAATCTGTGAGGAGTTTCTTTATTGCTCTCCCAAACAATGCATAGAAATGACTGGCCCAATGGTTACCAAAATTGATATATAGTCATGTTGAAACCTTCCCCTATAATGCCAATAACCTTTTAAGAAAAATTAGTCCTTCAACAGCATCAGCAATTTAAAGATCTGTTTACATTCTCTCAAGCAAATTATAAAAGGAAAGTGTGTGCACCCATAAACGCGCATATTGGGCATGCAAGCAAAAATATGTTCAATTTTATATTGTGCGTGCAAGTACACATGTACCACTTAAAATAACTCTACCAGGCATATGTGTTGGAACCTTTATTTGTGTATTCACAAGTGACAGAGAGAGAGAGACAATCTGACACTCTATATATCTCCCACTGTAAGAGGAGCATTTTCAATTCGGGGGGGGGGGAGGGGAGGAGTCTGTAGACACTTGCAACATTGCCCTCCTTCCCCCCCCCCCCCAAAAAAAATCACACTCTGAGTTGAAAGTGCCCTCTTACAGTGGGAGATAAATAGTGTGTCAGATTGCCTCTTTAAAAGAATCTCTCTCTCTCTCTCCCCCTGCCCACAGTGTTCAGGATCCCTCTAGCCCAAAATCTCCAGACTTGCACTTCATCAGGACATTACATAGGTAATATTGCCATGTTCAGCCTTGCAAAATTCAAGAGTTATGCACATAAGTCTTGGCCTCACTCCAGAACACCCATACCCCACCCCTTTGCTGACTCCTTATTCTTGACGTGCACACATCTATATACGCGCATACTTCCTGGCTTCTTAAAATTCAATTTCTCGCGCATGGCGAACATACGCATGTATGGGGTCATTTTTGCGCGAGCAACGCTTTTAATATCTTATTGTCTGTCACTAACTCTGGCCCTATTTTCAATTTTTTTTTCTTATTTTGTCGCTATACCAAAAAAATTCTGAAAAGAGTCCTCTAATGTTTGGATGGCTAACAATAAAAAAAAATAAAACAAAGCAAGCCTATTCCCAGTTGCATGTATACACTCTATTTTCTCTTTTTCAACACTAAAAGAAAGCTTGCCTAGGTATGAATATCTATGTAATCTGAGACTTCAGCCAGATAGCTTAATGAATAACCTTCAAACTGTATTTCTTACATGGTTAATGGTACAGAACAACTCCAGATTCCATCAGATGCTTTAGAAAATCTTTGAAAAGGATGGCTTGCAAGTCAAAAGATACATTGTCAAAGACAGCAAGAGGGTGAAGGATATCATTCAACTAGGTTGCAAAACAAATCACAAACAATTGTATCTTTTCCGACACTAATATGACAAATATTTATTCTTGATCTGGTGTTTTGCTGATATAGTCTGTTAATAAGAAATGTAGATTTCTAAAGATGTATAGAATGGTCAAGGGCAGTTCTATCGTGAGTCAGGATGAGGTGGCAAAATCTTGAGCTGGCAAAAAAGTGCCCCCAAAATATTCCTGCTGTAACCACCTCACTCTGCATTCAGGCCAACACCAGCAACAGGGTGTTGCTGGTGTTGGCCTGAATGCAGGGTCCACATCCCCTCTGCCTGCAGGGTCCACATCCCCTGCAGGCAGAAGAAAGAATCCTCTGTGGGCTGGTGGCACAGCTTCTCTAAGGTACCTGCTGGGTTTCCAATCTCATGGGCAGAAGAAAGATTCCGCAGTGGTGCAGCTTCAATGATGCCACCCCTGCGATGCATCTTCTGCGATACACGCCCCCACAGTGTATCTTTAGTGTCACGCCCCCCCCCCCCCCCCCACCCTTCGACACATCTTCAGTGATGAGGCCTCAGTGGCAAAAGACAAAACTCAATAAGGCTGCCTGAAAATAAAAAGGCCATAAGAGAGGAGGAGAGGTCACGTGATGTGGTGAGCTGAGGAAGACGTGGTCTCCAGGGTTCTGGGCACCTTCTCCCTTTACTTAGCTAAATTCAACACCATCCACATCTTGCAGTTGAAATTTTTTCATACAAATCAGAGAGCATATGTCCATAGATGGATTTATGCATAAATCTCCGGGGGGCGATTCTCTTGAAAGGGGGGAAAAAAGACAAAGAACGACCGAAGTCTCCCTCTGAGAAAATGGCTGTGGAGGAAGGAGACTCATCGGAGCCTATCCTGTCCCTGACTTCTCACGATCTGATCACAGAGAAAGTAACCACAGCAGTGGTGGCAGCTCTGGACCTTAAATTATCTAATATCTCCATCCAGATCGAAGAGCTTAAGACCTTGCTGGCTGAGATTCACCCTAGACTGGAGATGGCAGAGGGCCAAATAAGCAGTGTGGAAGACAATCTTACAGCCTCAGCAACGCAAATTGCACTGCTGGAAAAACAGTTCGGCATACAAGCTAAGAAACTGGAAGACCTAGAGAATAGGTCTTGCAGAAACAGCATTCAACTGTTGGATCTTGCTGAATCCATTTTAGATGCTAACCTGGCAGGATTCCTCGATACCTGGCTACCAGAGGTTTTGGAGCTCTCGACACTACTGGGCTCTTTTAAAATCGAGAGAGCCCACAGACTGGAAGGTCGGCGAGAGGGAGACCGTAGGCCCAGAATCGTCCTTGCAGGATATTCAGTCGGGCGCATAAACAAGAAATTATGAGGGCTTCCACTCCAAAAGAGAAATCATGTATAAAGGTACACAGATTCGTCTGTTTCAGGATTATTCGTAATAAGTATCTCACAGCTGCAAAGCTTTTCAACCGATTTGCTCCACCTTAGCAACTAAACAGGTGAAATTCATTCTTCCGGGTCTGGCATGTTAATACAACTCAGGTCTTTGAAGACCTCTCTCTTGTGAGAGCCTTTCTAGAGGGTTTGTCAGAGCCGATAGTCTGTATTTTGACGATGTTTTCTTTCTCTCTAAGTCTATTTTCTGAACAAGTTGTCAGTTGGTTATTTATGAGTTCTCAAAAAAATTTGGTCAATAAGACCCATGCTAAACACCTCGATCTCATGAGAGTTGACATCACTTAACACTCATGAGACTTGGCTGGTAGGAGATCGGAGCTTCTATTTTTACGCAGGAAAAATGACAACTTTGAAAAGCGAAAATTTCTGAAAAATCTCAATTGTGCTAATGCAGAACCAGTCACTCGAGTTCCTCAACTTCCTACTCAAGGATCACTGACTTTGGGCCTGCCCAGTTGCTGTGGATGGTTATGCATTGGTTACCCCAGGTACGTCATCGGACCGGCAGTGTGGAGAGACTTTCTAGTGAAAGTTCATAATTCCGCAAGGAGGAAGTAATTCAATAAATTGATCTCCAATTTATGCTGGTGATGGGGCACGTTGTAAACCCTGCTCTTACTCTGCAGGCAGAGAAGAGCTGCACTGGAGGCAACTCCTGGACCCTAATTAACACCTATGCTCCAGAAGGGACTCCTGCGCAAATTATAATTCCAGGTTTTACCAATAACTATTGATGATTAATTTAAAGATAGCTACTGAGTAGGGGGAACTTTGGGGTTTCGATTTACTATCTGTGACACATGTTCAGGTTTCACTGGGGTTAGCAAGGCCTCTTCTTTCTATCTCTAATCGCTCATGGTCTTTTTTCGGGGATGGGGGGAAGTGCCCAACCAAATCATAGCATACATCACTCTCAATGAAATGGTTTATCGGTGAATGATAACTGCTTTTGGGGGGGGGAGAGTTGGGAAGGAAGGTTGGGAGGGGGGAGGGAAGTTATATAGGGCATTAAAGTTTTTACGGGATGTAAACTGGGTTAGTAGATTCTCTTTTTCGGTCTCACAAGGATACAGTTTTCCCGGAGTAGATTCCTTTTTCATTCTTTAGTAAATTTAGAGGCTCCTATTTTTGGGTAGTGGGTCTAGGCTGGGAGGCCCACTGCATCCTACAGCATGTATTTTCTTTTCTTTTCACATTACATATTATGGAACTATGGGGGATCTCGCTAGATTGGTCTCACTAAATGTAAATGGGCTGGGAACACCCATTATAAGAGCGAATATTCAGCAAGAACTTAAAAAAACCATAAGGCAGGTATTGCATGCATCCAGGAAACCCACCTGTCAAATGAAGAAAATGAGAAGTTAAGAAGGGAATGGGTTAGCACTTGTTTCTACTCCGAAACAATGGGTAAGAAAGCAGTGATAGCCATCCTCATTCATAAAAATACTCCTTTTCAAGTCACTCAAGAAAGTAAAGATCCAGAGGGCTGGTTTTTGATCTTAGTGGGGTCACTTAAATGTTTATGGTTAAAATGAGAATGAGCATATCTTTTTTAAGAAGATCATAAATGTATTATTATTAAACACGAAAGGCTGGCTTTTTTTGGTAGGGGATTTCAATTGTGTCCTCGACCCCTCTGTAGATAGGCTTCCCTCTCAGAGGGAGACAAAATCATCTGGGAAGAATTTGGACATAGATTATTTATGTCATAGTTTAGAAGTCCTTGATTACTGTGGAGAGTCCTGAATCCCACCGTGAAAGACTTTACTCATGTCTCTCAGGTGCATACCTCTCTATCCAGAATTGACTATATTCTAGGTTCCCAGGTTTTCTTTTCTCATGTTCATCAAGCAATGATAGGCAGTATGGCTGTCTCAGATCAAGCTCACATTTGGATAGATTTTCATATTACAGACCCTGAGAGGGAGGGGGCAGCTTTGTGGAGGTTCCCTTCATTCCTCTGAGAAGATAAAGAATTTCAACGATATCTTCAAGTTAAGTGGGAACAATTTGCTCTGAATACTGCAGCACACATGGTCTCACCAGGGCTTTTTTGGGAGACAAGGCAGTCCTCCAAGGGGAGATTATAGCTTTTGTGAAAGGCAGAAATGCCAAATTGAATAAAATGATTTTAAATTTGGAGACACAGTTGAAATGAAGGCTGCCGAGGATAGTATGATACATTCTCTCTCACAGACTATGAAATCTGAGTGCCTTGCTATTAAGAACATAAGAACATAAGAAAATGCCATACTGGGTCAGACCAAGGGTCCATCAAGCCCAGCATCCTGCTTCCAACAGTGGCCAATCCAGTCCACAAGAACCTGGCAAGTACCCAAAAACTAAGTCTATTCCATGTAACCATTGCTAATGGCAGTGGCTATTCTCTAGGTGAACTTAATAGCAGGTAATGGACTTCTCCTCCAAGAACTTATCCAATCCTTTTTTAAACACAAGCTATACTAACTGCACTAACCACATCCTCTGGCAACAATTCCAGAGTTTAATTGTGCGTTGAGTAAAAAAGAACTTTCTCCGATTAGTTTTAAATGTGCCCCATGCTAACTTCATGGAGTGCCCCCTAGTCTTTCTACTATCCGAAAGAGTAAATAACCGATTCACATCTACCCGTTCTAGACCTCTCATGATTTTAAACACCTCTATCATATCCCCCCTCAGTCATCTCTTCTCCAAGCTGAAAAGTCCTAACCTCTTTAGTCTTTCCTCATAGGGGATTTGTTCTTGAAAGTTTACATTTATGCCTTCATCAATGAATTCAGCGGATGCTGCAGTTTTCAGAACATCGTTTCTTTCACTTTGGTAACAAAGCAGGCAAATTATTAGAGAATACAGTTTGG
Organism: Rhinatrema bivittatum; assembly: GCF_901001135.1. Taxonomy (NCBI): domain Eukaryota; kingdom Metazoa; phylum Chordata; class Amphibia; order Gymnophiona; family Rhinatrematidae; genus Rhinatrema; species Rhinatrema bivittatum. The sequence continues at coordinate 51,428,583 of NC_042617.1, forward strand.
GTTTGGAAATGTAAGACATACATTGAGAAGCTCCACTCTCCTCAAGGGTCATGGGCTACTAGACATTGTGACATTTGTGAGACCTTACATGAGTTTTACAAAAATCTCTACTATGAGGATAGGGCTGGGGGAGCCACAGAAGAAGAGTTGTTTTTTTCAGAATCTTCATCTACCTAAATTCTCAAAAGACCATTTGAAATTTCTCAACCGTCCAATTCAGACATTTGAAATTTTAAATGTTATCGCCACCAGCAAAACTTGCAAAGGACCAGGACCGGATGGGCTATCATATGATTACTATAAATTGCTGAAAGAAGTTGAAGCAGTTCCTCTCCAAGCTTTCTTTCAAGATGCTATATAATGTACTTCTTTTCAGAGGGGATTTAACATGGCACAGATTACAGTGTTAGCAAAACCTGGGAAAGACCCCTCTTTACCAGTATCATATAGGCCCATTTCTTTACTTAACTGCGACCTTAAAATCTTTGCAAACATTCTGGCAGATAGGATGAGTCTCATTCTTCCTTCTATTATCTCTACTCATCAGGTTGCTTTTGTCAAGGGATGGACAGCAGGTACTCACATTATCAAACTGATTACAGCAATGACTTTCTTCAAAAATAAGGGAATCCCGGCTTTAACAGTAAGTTTTGATTCTGAAAAAGCCTTTGATAGGGTCTCTTGGCCTTATTTGTTTTCGGTGCTTGGCAGGTTTGGATTTAGTGGAGATATCCTTCAGTGTATTTCTCTCCTTTATGATCACCCAGAATCAATTATCTTGGCGAATGGAGGGAAATCTGCTCCATTTCTTATATTAGAGGAGTTAGACAGGGTTGTCCTCTCTCACCACTCTTATATTTACTCTCTATAGTGTCTAACGATCTGAAGTTGGCCAAATAATGTGACAAGGCGATAGCTAAAGCCAGAAGAATGCTGGGCTGCATAGAGAGAGGAATATCGAGTAAGAAAAGGGAAGTGATTATCCCCTTGTACAGGTTCTTAGTGAGGCCTCACCTGGAGTACTGTGCTCAGTTCTGGAGACCATATCTCCGAAGGGACAGAGACAGGATGGAGGTGGTCCAGAGAAGGGCGATCAAAACGGTGGAGGGTCTTCATCAAATGACTTATGAGGAGAGATTGAAGAATCTAAATATGTACACCCTGGAGGAAAGGAGGAGCAGGGCTGTTACGATACAGACGTTCAGATACTTGAAAGGTTTTAATGATCCAAAGTTATCGAAATGCTGGGTGTGTGGCACTGGCTTCAAAATGAAATGAAAAAAAAAAAAAGAATAAAATTTAGTTTGCTTACCTTTGTTTTGTTTTACAAGCCAAATAAAACATTTTGTTAGAGATGTGAATCGGAACCGGTATCGGTTCAGATTCCGGTTCCGATTCACATCGTGAAATTTTTATCTTGCAGTCCGATCAGGTTTTTTTTTTATTGGCTGCGCCTGAGCCGATAACCAAAAAATACAGCCGACTCTTTAAAATGAGTTTGTTAGTATCCCCCCCACCTTCAGGACACCCCCCCAAAAATTTTTAAATACCTGGTGGTCCAGCAGGGGTCCCGGGAGCATTCTCCCGCACTCAGGCCGTCAGCTGCCAGTAAACAAAATGGCACCGATGGCCCTTTGCCCTTAGCATGTGACAAGGTATCCGTGCCATTGGCCGGTCCCTGTCACATGGTAGGAGCAATGGACGGCCGGCGCCATCTTTAAAAATGGCGCGGGCCATCCAGTGCACCCTCCATGTCACAGGGGCCGACCAATGGCACTGATAGCCCCTGTCACATGGTAAGAGCAAAGGGCCATCGGCGCCATTTTGATTAGTGGCAGCCGACAGCCCGAGCACGGGAGAATGCTCCCGGGATCCCTGCTGGACCACCAGGTATTTAAAAATGTTTGGGGGTGGGTCCGGAGGGTGGGGGGATACTAACAAACTCATTTTAAAGGGTTAGGCTGTGTTTTTAGGTTGTGTCCTTTCTTCCTGTCCACCCCCCCTCCCATTACGATAAGAAAACCCACTAAATTAATCGTGGAGTTTCCTAACGCTATCGGGGACCCCCTGATATCTGACGATATTGAAAATATCGGACGATATTTTCAATCGTCAGATAAACAATTCACATCCCTACATTTTGTTAATATTTCATTTCTTTTTAATCTAAGCACTATGCAGTGAATCAACAGGCACACACACATCAAATCTACAAAATCCCCACTTGCCTCTTAACAGAAGACAGGTTTATTTGTCCACCCAGAGAAGACAATTCTTACTGACTTTAACTAGGAAAAGAACTGAAGTAGCTGACAGGAATCGCCTAACACACAAAAGGAGAGAAGAAGCAATTGAGAGGTCAAATTAATCAATCTGATAGGTCACATACCTAGTGAAAGGGGGAAAGGAGCTGACAGCTTACAGCACAACATAGGGCTCAGTGAGACACCCAGCAAAAAGCCAGTAGGAAATCACACCATGAAGTCAGGAGTCGGGAGAAAATCGGAAGCAAGTCACCAAGAACTTGTAAGGAGAAAGAGGCAAGCAGTCCTCTATCCTTTGAAGATTGGACACAAGAGGGCAGGTTCACTGAAAGTTCATGTGAAAATCTTGTAGTCTGGATGCCAAGGTTGCATTTACAATGCTAGTCTGTAAAATAATGAAACGTAGAGCATGCGATGACTAAAAAAAAAAATCTGATCACATTTTTTCACATCCATGTTAAAAGTTTATTGTGCATGCTTGCATACCAGATGGACAAGATGACGCCTTGAGAGAATACGTTGTAAAAGCTTTCTATTCTCCTGAATTATTTCCTCAGTGTTTGTTTTTATTACTATGGTGAAACGCAAAGGGGAACTGCAGGGGGGGGGGGGGGGCGGGGTTCCCTCCATTCACCCTCTGTCAGCTCCCACGTGCCAGGTTGTAATACCAGAACTTTTCCAGATGTCTTCATCATCTTCAGGATCAGGCTCTATTGCGGCTGCTGCTGAGGGAGCCGTGAAATGGTTTCGGGTAGACGCTGAGGTGTCACTGGATCCTGATTTCAGATCTCCCCCGATCCCTGCATTTTCTGCTTCAGGTTTGCATCGAAGCTCTTTCTGGCAATGATACAGATGGAAATGCGGGGGGGGGGGGGGGGGGGGGGCCTGGCCGTGGCTGAAGTTCAGCATTGGAGGCTGCTGTGTTGAGTGCATCGGGAAACTTGCAACCCATCCGTGGCAGAGCTGATGTCTGGGAAGGTGTAGAAGGTAGATCTCTGCCTGTTGGTGAAACCTCTCCTTCCTGAGTGACTCAGTCTCAAGGGTTACAACAAGGTATGAGTGCTGCAGTTCCTCATATAAAAGCTTGCACACCCAAGATCACCCGCCTAGACAGTATTGGGAATGTTCTCTCTTCTGTGGAGCAATCATTAGTTACTTTAACAACTATTACTAACAATATATAAACACTCAGAGCCAAGCTCAGGAGGTCTCTGTTGTTGCCCATTCTGAACAGATTCAAAACTTACAACAGAGAGTTGATAATTTATCCTCTGTTCAAGATAAATATGTGGTTTCTCGCGATTGGAAAACCTTGAAAGCTCTGTTTGAAAGCTGAATTTGTGTGTGAAACTTTCCAGTGGTCTCCATGAATATATGAATATGCAAGATATTCGTGTCTTATCACCCTAGAGGGCTTATTATCTTTTTGGTGGCCGTGAACTGAGGCTAGAGAAACTGGTCAAAAAGTTGCATCTTTAGACATTTTGACTATTTTGGAATCACTTAGATCATAAGAATATAAGATTTGCAAGATTGGGTCACACCAAAGGTCCATCAAGCCCAATATCCTGTTTCCAAAAGTGGCCACTCCAGGTCACAAGTACCTGGCAGGATCCCAAAAGGTCAATAGATTCCATGTTGCTTATCCTAGAAATAAGTTGTGCATTTCTCCAAGTCCACTTTAACATAGAAACACAGAAACATAGAAATGATGGCAGAAAAGGACAAAACAGTCCATCCAATCTGCCCAGCAAGCGAATGGTAGCATCAACTGCACCATTCAGGGCTCCCCTATAATAACATCAGGGGGTTTGCTATGCCATACAAGTTACCCCCATACTTAGTTTCCCAAACCGTCAGTCAGGGCCCTTGTTGGTTGCAGTCTGAGTCCAATTCCCTGTTACCTCTTGCCATTGAAGCAGAGAGCAATGTTGGAGTTACATCAAAAGTATAAGGTTTAATGGTTAAGGGCAGTAACCGCCACACCAGCAAGTTTTCCCCATGCGCTCTTTTCCTCATTTCCTCATTTCCATTCACTAGCCTTTAGGGATCCACAGTGTTTATCCCATGCCCCTTTGAAATCTATCACCTATTTTGTTTTCACTACCTCCTCCAGAAGGGCATTCCAAGCATCCACCACCATCTCCGTGAAGAAATATTTCCTGACATTAATTCTGAGTTGCCCTCCCTGGAGTTTCATTTCGTGATCCCTAGTTGTACTGATTTCTTTCCAACAAAGGTTTGTCAAATGTGCATCATTAAAACCTTTCAGGTATCTGAAGGTCTGCATCATATCTCACCTGCACCTCCTCTCCTCCAGGGTATACATATTTAGGTCTTTTAACCTCTCCTCATAAGTCATGTGATGGAGACCCCCCACATTTTTGTCGCCCTTCTCCTCCTCCATACTTTCTCTGTCCCTTTTGAGATACGGTCTCCAGAACTGAAAACAATACTCCAGGTGAGGCCTCACCAAGGACCTGTTCAAGGGGACTATCATTTCCTTTTTGTTACTGGTTATTCTTCTTTCTATGCAGCCCAACATACTTCTGGCTTTAGCTATTGCCTTGTCACATTGCTTCACTATCTTCAGATCGCTATACACTTTTACCCCAAGGTCCCTCTCTTGCTCCGTGCACAACTGCCCTTCACCCCCCATCATATACAGCGCTTTTGGATTACCACACCCCAGATGCATGACTCTGCACTTCTTGGCATTGAATCCCAGCTGCCATATCTTTGACCACTGTACAAGCATCCTTAAATCACATCTCATTCTCTCTACTCCTTCTGGTGTGTTCAATCTGTTGCAGATCTTAGTATTATCCACAAAAAGACAAACTTTCCTTCTATCCCTTCTGCAATGTCTCTCACAAAGATGTTGAACAGGACCAATAGCAACACCGATCCTTGCGGCACTCCATTTAACACAGTTCTCTCTTCAGAGTAGGTTCCATTTACCATCATACGATGCCTTCTATCTATCAACTAGTTTGTAATTCATGCCACCACCTTGGCACTCACTCCCAAGCTTCTCATTTTATTCAAAAGCCTCCGATGCGGGACCATATCAAAAGCTTTGCTGAAATCCAAGTGGATCACATCGAGCACTCTTCCTCAATCCAATTTTTTAGTCACCCCATCAAAAAAATCAATCAGATTTGTCAGACAGGACCTTCCCCTGGTGAATCTATGCTGCCTCAGGTCCAGCCACCCTCCTGATTGTAGATAGTTCACTATTTTTTACTTCAGCAGAGTCTCCATTCCATTTTCCACTACCAAGGTAAGGCTAATTGGCCTGTAGTTTCCAGTCTCCTCCCTGTTCCCACCCTTGTGAAGCGGGACCACCACCGCTCTTCTTCAATCACTCGGCACCACTCCTGTTTCCAGTGATCTATTGAACAGGTCATGCAGTGGACCCACCAACACATCCCTGAGCTCTCTCAGAATCCTGGGATGAACCTCATTAGACCTCATGGCTTTGTCCACTTTCAGTTTTCCTAGCTCTTCCTATACATTCTCTTCTGTAAATGGAGTTTTGTCTACTTCACCTCCTCCAATGTCTTCTAAACTTGCGACAGTCCTTCTCCAGGACCTTCTTTAGTGAACACCGAACTGAAGTATTTGATTAATATTTTTGACATTTCATCTCTCTCCACAGATTGATCTTTTTCACCTTTCAATTTCACGATACCAGTTCGGACCTTTCTCCTTTCTCTGGTGTATCTGACAAATTTTTTGTCACCTCGCTTTACCTCTTTAGCAATCCTTTCTTCCACCTGGCTTTTTGCTTTTTTGCTTTCCTTCTTCATCTCCCTCAGTTTCACCAGATATTCTTAAGAACATAAGAACATGCCATACTGGGTCAGACCAAGGGTCCATCAAGATCAGCATCCTGTTTCCAACAGTGGCCAATCCAGGCCATGAGAACCTGGCAAGTACCCAAAAACTAAGTCTATTCCATGTTATCATTGCTAGTAATAGCAATGGCTAATTTCTAAGTCAACTTAATTAATAGCAGGTAATGGACATCTCCACCAAGAACTTATCCAATCCTTTTTAAACACAGCTATATTAACTGCACTAACCACATCCTCTGGCAACAAATTCCAGAGTTTAATTGTACATTGAGTGAAAAAGAACTTTCTCCGATTAGTTTTAAATGTGCCACATGCTAACTTCATGGAGTGCCCCCTAGTCTTTCTATTATCTGAAAGAGTAAATAACCAATTCACATCTACCAGTTCTAGACCTCTCATGATTTTAAACACCTCTATCATATCCCCCTCAGCCACTTCTTCTCCAAGCTGAAAAGTCCTAACCTCTTTAGTCTTTTCTCATAGGGGAGCTGTTCCATTCCCCTTATCATTTTGGTAGCCCTTCTCTGTACCTTCTCCATCGCAATTATATCTTTTTTGAGATCGGCGACCAGAATTGTACACAGTATTCAAGGTGCGGTGTCACCATGGAGCGATACAGAGGCATTATGACATTTTCCGTTTTATTCACCATTCCCTTTCTAATAATTCTCAACATTCTGTTTGCTTTTTTGACTGCCGCAGCACACTGAACCGATGATTTCAATGTGTTATCCACTATGACGCCTAGATCTCTTTCTTGGGTAGTAGCACCTAATATGGAACCTAACATTGTGAAACTAGGCATGGGTTATTTTTCCCTATATGCATCACCTTTCACTTATCCACATTAAATTTCATCTGCCATTTTGATGCCCAATTTTCCAGTCTCACAAGGTCTTCCTGCAATTTATCACAATCTGCTTGTGATTTAACTACTCTGAACAATTTTGTATCATCTGCAAATTTGATTATCTCACTCGTCATATTTCTTTCCAGATCATTTATAAATATATTGAAAAGTAAGGGTCCCAATACAGATCCCTGAGGCACTCCACTGCTCACTCCCTTTCACTGAGAAAATTGTCCATTTAATCCTACTCTCTGTTTCCTGACTTTTAGCCAGTTGTAATCCACAAAAGGACATAGCCACTTATCCCATGACTTTTTCCTTTTCCTAGAAGCCTCTCATGAGGAACTTTGTCAAACGCCTTCTGAAAATCCAAGTACACTACATCTACCGGTTCATCTTTATCCACATGTTTATTAACTCCTTCAAAAAAGTGAAGCAGATTTGTGAGGCAAGACTTGCCTTGGGTAAAGCCATGCTGACTTTCTTCCATTAAACCATGTCTTTCTATATGTTCTGTGATTTTGATGTTTAGAACACTTTCCACTATTTTTCCTGGCACTGAAGTCAGGCTAACCGATCTGTAGTTTGCCAGATCGCCCCTGGAGCCCTTTTTAAATATTGGGGTTACATTTGCTATCCTCCAGTCTTCAGGTACAATGGATGATTTTAATGATAAGTTACAAATTTTTACTAATAGGTCTGAAATTTCTTTTTTTAGTTCCTTCAGAACTCTGGGGTGTATATCATCTAGTCCAGGTGATTTACTACTCCTCAGTTTGTCAATCAGGTCTACCACATCTTCTAGGTTCACCGTGATTTGGTTCAGTCCATCTGAATTATTACCCATGAAAACCTTCTCCAGTACGGGTACCTCCCCAACATCCTCTTCAGTAAACACCGAAGCAAAGAAATCATTTAATCTTTCCACGATGGCCTAATCTTCTCTAAGGGGTAGATTTTAAAAAAGGGCGCCCTCGCGTACTTTTGTAGGCGCATCAGGCGCAAACAAAAGTATGCTGGATTTTAGTAGATACGAGCGTAGCCGCGCGTATCTGCTAAAATCCTGGATTGGCGCGCGCAAGGCTACCGATTTCGTGTAGCCGGCGCGCACCGAGCCGCGCAGCCTACCTCCGTTCCCTCCGAGGCCGCTCCGAAATCGGAGCGGCCTCAGAGGGAATTCGCTATCGCCCTCCCCTCACCTTCTCCTCCCTTCCTCTACCTAACCCACCCCCCCCCGGCCCTGTCTAAACCCCCCCCTACCTTTGTTGGGGGATTTACGTCTCCCAGAGGGAGACGTAAATCCCCACACGCCAGCGGGCCGCTGGCGCGCCTAGACGCAACCCGGGGGCAGTTCCGGAGGGTGAGGCCATGCCCCCGGACCGCCCCTGGCCGAAACCACGCCCCCGGGCCCGCCCCCAAAACGTTGCGTCCCGCCCCGAAAACGCCGCGCCGATTGGCCCCGCCCCCGCCCCCCCCCCCCCCCCGACACGCCCCCTCGGAAAACCCCGGGACTTACGCGAGTCCCGGGGCTCTGTGCGCGCTGGCAGGCCTATGTAAAATAGGCGCACCGGCGCGCAAGGCTCTGCTCGCGTAAATCCGGGCGGATTTACGCGAGCAGGGCTCTTAAAATCCGCCCCTAAGTGTCCCTTTAACCCCTTGGTCATCTAACGGTCCAACTGACTCCCTCACAGGTTTCTTGCTTCGGATATATTTGAAAAAGATTTTACTGTGAGTTTTTGCCTCTACAGCCAACTTCTTTTCAAATTCTCTCTTAGCCTGTCTTATCAATGTCTTACATTTAACTTGCCAATGTTTATGCATTATCCTATTTTCTTCTGTTGGATCCTTCTTCCAATTTTTGAATGAAGATCTTTTGGCTAAAATAGCTTTTCTTTCACCTCCCCTTTTAACCATGCCGGTAATCATTTTGCCTTCTTTTCACCTTTCTTAAAGTGTGGAATACATCTGTACTGTGCTTCTAGGATGGTATTTTTTAACAATGACCACGCCTCTTGTACACGTTTTACCTTTGTAGCTGCTCCTTTCAGTTTTTTTCTAACAATTTTTCTCATTTTTATCAAAGTTTCCCTTTTGAAAGTTTAGCACGAGAACCGTGGATTTGCATACTGTCCCCCTTCTAGTCATTAATTCAAATTTGATCATATTATGATCACTATTGCCAAGTGGCCCCACCACCGTTACCTCTCTCACCAAATCCTGTGCTCCACTGAGAATTAGATCTAAAATTGCTCCCTCTCTCGTTGGTTCCTGAACAAATTGCTCCACAAAGCTATCATTTATTCTATCCAGGAACTGTATCTCTCTAGCGTGTCCCGATGATACATTTACCCAGTCAATACTGGGGTCATTGAAGTCTCCCATTATTACTGCACTACCAATTTGGTTAGCTTCCTTAATTTCTCTTAGCATTTCACTGTCAGTCTCACCATCTTGACCAGGTGGACGGTAGTATATTCCTATCACTATAGTCTTCCCTGACACACAGGGGATTTCTACCCATAAAGATTCAATTGTGTATTTAGTTTCATGCAGGATGTTTATCCTATTGCACTCTATGCCATCCCAGACATAAAGCACCACACCACCTCCCGGGTGCTCTTCTCTGTCATTGCGATATAATTTGTACCCCGGTATAGCACTGTCCCATTGGTTGTCCTCCTTCCACCATGTCTCTGAGATGCCAATTAAGTCTATGTCATCATTCACTGCTATACATTCTAATTCTCCCATCTTACTTCTTAGACTTCTGGCATTAGCATACAAACATTTCAAAGTTTGTTTTTTGTTTGTATTTTCATTCTGCTTTTTAATTGATAGGGATAAGTTAGAATGTTTTAGCTCAGGTGAGTTTTTACTTACAGGCACTTGGACTACTTTTCTTATTATTGGAACCTCACTGTTGGGATGTCCTAATTCTAATGCATCATAAGTATCCTTTGAAGATACCTCTCTCCGAACCATGCGCTGCTGAGCAACTGTCGGCTTTGTCCTTTGTTCTAGTTTAAAAGCTGCTCTATCTCCTTTTTGAAGATTATCGCCAGCAGTCTGGTTCCACCCTGGTTAAGGTGGAGCCCATCCCTTCGGAAGAGGCTCCCCCTTCCCAAAAGGTTTCCCCAGTACCTAACAAAACTGAATCCCTCTTCCTTGCACCATCGTTTCATACACGCATTGAGACTCTGGAGCTCTGCCTGCCTCTGGTGACCTGCGCATGGAACAGGGAGCATTTCAGAGAATGCTACCCTGGAGGTTCTGGATTTAAGCTTTCTACCTGAGCCTAAATTTGGCTTCCAGAACCTCCCTCCCACATTTTCCTATGTCGTTGGTGCCCACATGTACAACGACAGCTGGCTCCTCCCCAGCACTGTCTAAAATCCTATCTAGGTGACGTGTGAGGTCCGCCATCTTCGCACCAGGTAGGCATGTTACCAGGCGATCCTCACGCCCACCAGTCACCCAGCTATCTACATTCCTAATAATCAAATCACCAACTATGATGGCCGACATAACCCTTCCCTCCTGGGCTGTAGGAGATATCCTCGGTGCGAAAGAACAATGCATCACCTGGAGATCAGGTCCTTGCTCCAGGATCCTTTCCTGCTGCACCAGGTTGATGCTCTCCAATCATGAGACCTTCTTCCTCCAAGGCAGCACCAGGGCTGCCAATCTGAAGTTGGGTCTTGGCTACTATGTCCCTGAAGGTCTCATCTATATATCTCTCTGTCTGCCTCAGCTCCTCCACATCTGCCACTCTAGCCTCCAGAGATTGGACTTGTTCTCTGAGAGCCAGGAGCTCTTTGCATCGCATGCACATGTACAACTTCTCACCGGTGGGTATAAAATCATACATGTGACACTCCATGAAAAAGACTGGGAAACCCCCTCTTGCTGCTGGACTGCTGCCTTCATCTCAATTTTGTTCAGTTCTTAGTTAAGTTTTAGGTTGCTATGGAAGTAGGAATATGTCTAATTAACGTCCTTTAAATGTATTAGTGAATTCACTATGGGGCGGATTTTAAAAGCCCTGCTCGCGTAAATCCACCTGGATTTATGTGAGCAGGGCCTTGCGAGCCGGCGCGCCTATTTTCCATAGGCCTGCCGGCTCGCGCAGAGCCCCGGGACTCGCGTAAGTCCCGGGGTTTTTTGTCGGGGGCGTGTCGGGGGCGGGGCTGATCGACGCGGCGTTTTGGGGGCAGGACACGGCGTTTTGGGGGCGGGCCCAGGGGTGTGGTTTTGGCCTGGGGCAGTCCGGGGGCATGGCCACGCCCTCCGGAACTGCCCCCGGGTCGCGTCTCGGCGCGCCAGCAGCCCGCTGGGCAGCGGGGATTTACTTCTCCCTCCAGGAGGCGTAAATCCCCGGACAAAGGTAGGGGGGGGGGTTTAGATAGGGCCGGGGGGGGTGGGTTAGGTAGAGGAAGGGAGGGGAAGGTGAGGGGAGGGCGAAAGAGAGTTCCCTCCGAGGCCGCTCCGATTTCGGAGCGGCCTCGGAGCGAACGGAGGCAGGCTGCATGGCTCGGCAGCCTTGCGCGCGCCGATCCTGGATTTTAGCAGATACGCGCGGCTACGCGCGTATCTACTAAAATCCAGCGTACTTTTGTTTGCGCCTGGAGCGTGACCAAAAGTACGCGAACACGCCGTTTTTAAAAATCTACCCCTATATGTCTGGTAGTGGCCTATAGGGGACTGATCAAACTCTCAATAAAGTTTTTGTTGATTTTTTTTTTTTGTGAAAGTGGCACCTGCCTATAAATTAAAGGATGAACTAGGGGTGGGAGGGTTGGGCAATACAAACAGTATAACTTCAGTTAGTCAGTCAGAGTGACTCACTGCTCTCTTGATTAACAAATGTTGGTACCTATTCAAACCAAATTACACTACCTCAACAACCTTTTTACTTAGGTATACACTACTCCTAGCTATTTCTAGCTTCTGGCTACTTTTTGTTTTTAAATACAACACTCAGTTTTGCTTATTAGCTGCCTTACAGACTTTTAAAAATAAACACACTAACTACTGCTTACTAGCTGCCTTACTGACTATTTAAAAAATACAAACAGTCTAACTTGTTTATTCACTACCTTACTGACTATTAAAAGTATAAACACACAAACACACTAAATAATATTCCCAAATAGTTAACTTTGTCCCAATCCTTTTAAAAAAAAGACAAAGTCCCAAGCAAAAACTTACTGATTCCTTTTAGCCACCAGTAAAGTGATCCTCTCCTCTCAGTGCTCCCACTGGAATGTGGGTTACTGAGCTCTTCCCTTGCAATATATAATGTGCTTCTAAGGTAAATTAGTGCAAAACAATCACTTTGGAGATTTACACTACAGTTAATTGTCCTGAGTGACTCACTGCTGTTCTGATTAACAAACAATCGTATCTAATCAATTCAAACACACAACCTTAACCCTTCAGTTAGTCAGACAGAGTGACTCACTGCTCTAACTGAACTGAACTTTTCAACCTTTCTACTTAGGTATACACTGCTCCTTGCTTATTTCTAGGTTCTGGCTACTTTTTTTTTAAAATACAAACACTCAGTTCTGTTTACTAGCTGCCTTGCAGACTTTTAAAAATAAACACACTAACTACTGCTTACTAGCTGCCTTACCAACTGACTATTTAAAAATACAAACAGTCTAACTTCTTTATTCACTACCTTACTGACTATTAAAAGCAGAAACACACAAACACACTAAATAATATTCCTAAATAGTTAACTTTGCCCCAATACTTAAAAAAAAGACAATGTCCCAAGCAAAAACTTACTGATTCCTTTCAGCCACCAGCAAGGTGATCCTTTCCTCTCAGTGCTCCTCTTTTTGGGATCTTTTATATTTCTTGAACGCTGTTCTTTTTGCTTTTATTTTATCAGCCACCTCCTTTGAGAACCAGATAGTTTCTTATTTCTCTTGCTTTTGTTTACTTTTCTAACATATAGATTAGTTGCCTTTGTAATTCTTCCTTTTAGTTTGGCCCACTGTTCCACCTCTCTCACTTTCTACCAGTCTTCTAGTTCTCCCTCCAGGTACTTCCCCATTTCAACAAATTCCGTATATTTGAAATTCATAACTTGGGTCTTCATGTGACTTCTCCATATCCTATTTGTAATAACAAACCATACCATTTGATGATCACTAGTGCTGAAGTGGCCACCCACCCAGACATTAGAGACATTATCTCCATTAGTGAGCACTATGTCAAGTATAACTCCCTCCCTTGTGGATTCCTTTACCATTTGTTTGAACAGAACCCCTTGCAGGGCATCCACTATCTCTCTACTTTTGTTAGATTCTGCAGAAGCAATTATCCAGTCTACATCCGGCAAATTAAAATCTCCAATAATCAACACTTCTCCCTTCTTTCCCACATTCTGGATGTCTTCTACCAGATCTCTTTCTAGTTCTTCCATTTAAGTTGGAGGTCTGTAAACCTTAATAATAACCTTTCTTCCAGGAATATTTCTAAACCTTTCCTAAATGCAGCTATATTAACAGCTTTAACTACATCCTCAGGCAACGAATTCCAGACTTTAGTTATGCATTGATTAAAAAAATATTTGCTCTTATTTATCTTAAATTTATCACCTAGAAACTTCAAAGAATGCCCCTTAGTCTTTGTACTTTATGAAAGAATAAACCACCGATTTGCATTTACCCATTCTACTCCACTCATTATTTTATAGACCTCTATCTTATCTCCCCTCAGCTGTCTCTTCTCCAAGAAGAAGAGTCCTAACCTCCTTAGCCTTTTTTCATAGGGGAATTATTTCACCCCCTTTACCATTTTGGTCATCCTTCTCTATACCTTTTCTAATTCTGCTATATCTTTATTGCGATGTGGTGACAGAACTGTATACAATTCTCAAGATAAGATAGCACCATGGAGCGATACAAAGGCATTATGATATTCTCTACTTTATTCTCCATTCATTTCTTTATAATTCACAGCATTCTATTTGCTTTCTTGACCTCCACTGCATACTGAGCAGCAGATTTCAATGTATTTTCAATGATGACACCCAGATCCTTTCCCTAAGGTGGTGACTTCCAAAGTGGAACCCTGCATTGGGTAGCTATAATTTGGGTCATTCATTCCTACATGCATCACTTTGCACTTGTCCACATTAAATGTCATCTGCCATTTGGATGCCAAGTCTTGCAAGGTCCTCTTGCAATTCCTCACAATCCTCTTGTGATTTAACAACTTTGAATAATTTTGTATCATCAGCAAATTTGATCACCTCACTCATCATTCCCTGTTGTGGATGAGGCACATAGAGCAACTTTATTCTAGCTTCCTTTAATACATCGCAAGTCTGAGATTTGGTTTTTAAGATGTGTTTTCAAAATACTCAATTGAAGGCGAATTTTAAAAGCCCTATACATGCCAAAACCGAGAGACATGCACACAAGTTGGGCCAGTGCAGGCCAAGTGGATTTTAAAAGCCGCCTGTGTATCTCCCACATCACACACAAGTCAAAAGTTTTGAAAAGGGGGCAGGGCTTGGGCATTGCCTGAGTGGGGCATGGGTGAGTCAAGGGAAGGCCAAGAGATATGCACACAAATACTTACAAGCACATGCATGCTGGGGTCCCCTGCCGCGTATCTTTACTACTGCTATGGATGGCGTGTAAGTAATAAAATAATTCTAGGCTAGTCAACAGGGTTTCAAGGGGGAAAGAGAGGCTTTTAAACTAGGGGGGTTTGGAAGTCCTATCCCTTGCCTGGGCGAACTGGGAACGAACTGGTGAAATTGGCAATGGCAGGGATGCGCGTCCCTTTTACAATGCCCCCACTAACACAGTGGAAATGGGATTTACATGCACATATGCACGCCCACTTCAAATTGCTCGCACATGTGCACGTGCTCAGATTATTTTATATTATGTGCGCATACTCGCGCATATCTGATAAAATTGCTGTGTATGTGGGTGCTAGACAACAAACACGCGCTCATGTGTGCCCACACGCCTGTTTAAAAGTTATTGTCCCTTTGTTTATGAGTTTAATGTTAGGATATTTCTTGATTTTTGTAGAGCCACCCAGGAGAGGAGGGAAAAAATTCTTGTTATGCGTAATGAGGTTTTGGCTACGGGTGCTTGATGATATCTGTTAATTTTTCCTTGTAAATATTTAATTATATTTCCTTCAGAAAAATGTGTTTTCTTTGAACCCACAAAACTTTGATTTTTTTTTAGATTCTAGCATCTCCAACTGTTTAGGGCGTGGGTTGTTGGTTTGGGCTTAGTGAAGGGAATTATTCTGGCTACCCCAAACCAAAAAATACCTGATACTTCACTTTCAATGCAAATCCAGCATAACTCTTTGCTTCAACGGCAGGGGAGGAAGTTTGACACTTCACACATATCCAACACAGCCCTCTGCTTCAACGGCAGGGGAGCAAGTCTGATATTTCACTTTCAATACATAGCCAGCATGGCTCTCTGTTTCAACGGCAGGGGGGAATGAAGAAAGGTGGATCTATATTCAGGCAACAATCAACAAGAACTGAAGTACTCAGTCTGAATAAACAGATAAGCATGGGTGTAGCTTGCTTATTGTGGTGGTTAATACCCCTAACTAAATTAAGCTATTTCACTTAGATGCAGTTCCAACACTGCTCTCTACATTAATGGTGGGGGTGGAAGGGAAATAGAATAAAAAAAAGGTTACTAAGAGCCAAGAGAAACAGATAAGTATGTGAGAGAAAAAAAAAGTGCGAAAGCTTGCTGGGCAGACTGGATGGGCTGTTTTGTCTTCTTCTGCCGTTATTTCTACGTTTCTGTTTGTATATTGATGAAACCTCTTGGAAAACTTTACCTGTTTATTTTCCTTTTCTTTTTCTCTCAAGTAGGGATGTGAATCGTTTTAGGACGATTAAAATTATCGTCCGATAATTTTAATATCGTCTTAAACCGTTATGGAACACAATACAATACAGATTCTAACGATTTATCGTTATAAATCGTTAGAATCGTGAGCCGGCACACTAAAACCCCCTAAAACCCACCCCCGACCCTTTAAATTAAATCCCCCACCCTCCCGAACCCCCCCCCAATAACTTAAATAACCTGCGGGTCCAGCGGCGGTCCGGAACGGCAGCGGTCCGGAACGGGCTCCTGCTCCTGAATCTTGTCGTCTTCAGCCGGCGCCATTTTCCAAAATGGCGCCGAAAAATGGCGGCGGCCATAGACGAAAAAGATTGGACGGCAGGAGGTCCTTCCGGACCCCCGCTGGACTTTTGGCAAGTCTCGTGGGGGTCAGGAGGCCCCCCACAAGCTGGCCAAAAGTTCCTGGAGGTCCAGCGGGGGTCAGGGAGCGATTTCCCGCCGTGAATCGTTTTCGTACGGAAAATGGCGCCGGCAGGAGATCGACTGCAGGAGGTCGTTCAGCGAGGGTTCCGGCGCCTCGCTGAACGACCTCCTGCAGTCGATCTCCTGCCGGCGCCATTTTCCGTACGAAAACGATTCGCGGCGGGAAATCGCTCCCTGACCCCCGCTGGACCTCCAGGAACTTTTGGCCAGCTTGTGGGGGGCCTTCTGACCCCCACGAGACTTGCCAAAAGTCCAGCGGGGGTCCGGAAGGACCTCCTGCCGTCCAATCTTTTTCGTCTATGGCCGCCGCCATTTTTCGGCGCCATTTTGGAAAATGGCGCCGGCTGAAGACGACAAGATTCAGGAGCAGGAGCCCGTTCCGGACCGCCGCTGTTCCGGACCGCCGCTGGACCCGCAGGTTATTTAAGTTATTTGGTGGGGGATTTAATTTAAAGGGTCGGGGGTGGGTTTTAGGGGGTTTTAATGTGCCGGTTTTTCGATTTTTCGATTTTTAACGATTTTTAACGATTTTTCACGATATTTTACCCCCCCAAACGGCAACAATACGATTCCCTCCCCCTCCCAGCCGAAATCGATCGTTAAGACGATCAAGGACACGATTCACATCCCTACTCTCAAGGGCAGATTTTTAAAGTTACACGCGCAGGGTACATTTGTGTGTGCTACCCAGTGCGCACAAATGTACACCCGATTTTATAACGTGCACGCTGCCGTGCGAATGTTATAAAATCCGGGGTCAGCGCGTGCAAGGGGATGCACACTTGTGCACCTTGCGTGCGCCGAGCCCTAGGGGAGCCCTGATGGCTTTCCCCGTTCCCTACTAGGCCGCTCCGAAATCGGAGCAGCCTAGGAGGGAACTTTTTTCACCTCCCCCCCACCTTTCCCTCCCTTCCCCTATCTAACCCACCCCCCAGCCGTACCTAAATCCCCCCCTACCTTATTTCGGCGAGTTACGCCTGCCAGCTAGCTGCTGGAGCGCAAACTTCCGGCATGGCCGCTGTGCCAGAGGACTCAGGAATGCCCCCGGACCCGCCCCCTGACTGCTGCCATGCCCCCGGAAACCCCCCCCCAGACCACCCCCAGACCACCGTCACGCCCCCAGACCATCCCCGGACCCCCCATTTTTTTAAGCATCCCGGGGCTTGCGCGTGCCGCCAAGCCTATGCAAAATAGGTTCGGCATGCGCAGGGGTAGGTTTTCAGGGTGTTTTTTGGCATCCTGCATAGCAAAGCTCTATAATTTTAATTTTCTTGGAAAAGTTTCTTTTTTTGTTATTTTATCAACAAGCTTTTGCTTATTTTTCTTTGCAATTGTATACTTGTATGTTTTTTGATAAAGCATAAATAAAATTATATATATATATATATAGAGAGAGAGAGAGAGAGAGAAATAATAGCAGCTGCGTACTTTGCGATTTACTGTCTGTGTGCTATTTTTTCCCCCATCTTGTCTTCCTCTCCCCAAAGATTTGAGGGTAATTTACGCACAAAAAAAACCCCTAATTTTGTACACATAAATGGATTTTGAAAACTCCCAACGGGGGAGAGTGTGTGCACATAAAATGCATGTATTTTTATACAAGTAAAAGGCATTTGGGGGGTGAAGTTGGGGCAGGGAAATCACTCAGGCATGTATTTTAGATTTTCAGAAGAATGTGTATTAATGTACTTGCACACATTTTTACCTGCTCTGCAGGTAGGATTGCCAACTAGCTCCAGACTTTCAGGACAGGTTCCACATTCCTCCTTAGGAGGGCACATCCAATACTACTAAATTGAAAGGTCCCACAATGGAAAAAGCCCCACAGAGCCCCCTGATGACCTCACTCAGTCGGGCTTATAAAGGCCCTCTCAACCTTTCTCTCATTGCCTCAGCAACAGGTACACCTGCTCTCATAATAGTGTTTGTTGCTCCAGCATCTTGTCTTCAGTTCTAGCGTCCTTGTCTCCAGTTCTTCATTCTACATTCCTTGCATTCAGTTCTTCAGTTCCAACATCCTTGTCTTCAGTTCTTCAGTTCCAGCATCTTGTTGTCAGTTCTTCAGTTCCAGTTTCCTTGTCTCCAGTTCTTCAGTTACAGCATCCTTGACTTCAGTACTTCAGTTTTAGTGTCCTTGTCTTCAGTTCCAGTGTCCTTGTCTTCAGTTCATCAGTTCCAGCATCCTAGTCACCAGTTCTTCTGCTTCTTCCTTGTTGCTCACCTGTGCTCCTCCTCGCCTTGCTGCCCTTCCTCTCTGTCCCTCCTTTCTCTTCAGACAGATACTTGGTTTGACCTCGACCTGATCTTGGATATGCTTGACTGCTGCTTGACTCTGACCACTGTCTGCTATCGGATATGTTTGACCGCTGCCTGCCACTAACCACTGCCTGCCTCCGGAAACACCTGACCTCCATCTGTCTCAACCCAGTTACCCTACGACAACCTATTCCGCCATCAGCAGAGGCCCTAAGACCATCTAAGACCTACTGCTCCAGTACTCAAAGGCTCAACCCAAGGGGAACAAGGGCTGGTGTAGGTGAAGCTCCAGTTGGGCCTCTGCTTCATTCGGGTCCGCCTGCCACAGTGGGAACCTGCAGGGATCCTCCCTGCAGGTTGTGCCAATCCTGCTTTGGCCAAGGGTCCACGAATGCAACAGGTTCCATACAGAAAAAGATAGCATATTCATGCATGTGTGGCCTATGCTCACATATATGCTATTTTATAAACATCAAAAATATGCGCATACAGGTGTTACAATTTTGCTCATGGCTAGGGCTACGAGCAGCCTCTCACCTCTCCCGATGCCATCCCGTGCAGTCTGGAGGCCGATGTCTGTCTTTCACGGCGATTGGAGCTACCGCCATGTAGCTCTGCAGTCTATAAACCGCCCACATTTTCTTCCTACACGGTGGGCTGTGCAGCCGTGCTTCCACGTGGCCTGGGACCACTGCTGTTCCACCTATGCAGCCTGGAGGCTGCCGACGTCGCCTTCTCCCCTGCACAGGGAGCCTCCGCCATCAGCTCTTCCTCCACGGCACGGAGCCGCCCCAGCCTTCTTTCTGTGGCCTGGAAGCCACTGCTACACTGGGTCTGGCCCTGTGGCCTAGTGCAGCCTCCAGCTTCCTTCTTCACGGCATGCCGCATCTCTCTCTGGGTTTTAAAGGGCCCATGCTGGGAGTAGTCCCGCGGCCCCTCCTGATGATGTCATCCTGAGTGTTCCTTTTCAGCACTATAAAAAGGGCCCTCTGTCAGTTCTCCAATGCCTTTGAAAGGAGCCAGTCTGCTCCTGGACTTCTCATCACTTCAGCTTCTCCTAGGCACTCTGTTCTTCATGGGAATTCCCTGTCTTCGTCTGGGTCTTCACAATCCTGAGATAAATTGGTTCAACGACTCATTGATACTCCACAAGTCAATCAAACCAACCAGAAACCAATACCTAGCCACCATCCGTACACCATCCCCCAAAGACACTAACCTGGCTTCCACAAGAGCACGCGTTCTCTATAGCCGGCCCCGCCCTATGGAACACAATGACAGCAGATCTACGCCAGGAGGACTGCCAAAAAATGTTCAAGCAAAAACTAAAGACATGACTGTTCACAAAAGCATACACCTAACACTACCCAATCTAGCTGCACAAGCTTACACCTAACTCTACCAGTCTAGCCACATTACTCCCATTCATTTCCTAGTTCCTATCTCCTTGATACATTTATTTATTTTATTTATTTATTTAATTTTATATACCGGCAACCGTTTGCACATCGTGCCGGTTTACAGATAACTTACAACAATGGATATATAGGCAAAGCCTTTACAAGGAACAGTGTCTAACATGCGCTCAGAAACAGAGCAAATAACTAGCAAACTTATGGAGGGAGGGGTAGGGGTGGTCGAGACAGGGGAGGGGCGGGGGGAGGGTGAACACAGGTACAAAAGGAGTAATATGTACAGGGGTCGAGAGATTATTGACATATACATAGGTTATATTATTGACATCTATATACATTGACAAATTGACATAGGTTATATTATTGACATATACATAGGTTATATACAAAATTGTATAAGCATGTAGTAAATCAGTATTTGAGGTGAAAAGATGGGTACGGTAGAGCTATGTGTCATATATTATGTGCTAGAGGTAAGGTGTGGGGTTTGTAATTCCTTAGAATTACAAACATGCTCAACATCCCTAAATTCATCAATATAAACCCTAAATATAATCCCCTAAATATAATCCCTAAATTCATCAATATAACCTTCCCATATTATACCTGAAGAATCCTTGTATACATGAAGCTATCTTGTTACTAATTTTTGTGCTGTGTATATAGTGTATATAGCTCCCACCTCATGTATTATATTTCCATCTTTAATGAATCTTCCCAACTGAAGATTTCCCTGTTCCCTTATATTTCCATGTATAGTTAACTTGAACCTCCATATATCCTTTTATATTTAATCATTATATCATATACTTTGCTCATGGCACTACATATATTGTTCTCCTGTTTCTTGTCAAACGCAACTTAAGCATAGTTTATTGTTTATTATTAACCGATGTGATATCATTGCTGAATGTCAGTATATAAAACCATTAAATAAAATAAATAAATAAATGTCCTAGTCTCTCGTCGGATCCTATGTCTCTGTCTTTTTGGTTCCTGATATCGTTGCCTTGAAATTCCTGATGTTACAAATGTTCTGTTCTCCAGATGTTCTGTCCCTCAGCGCCTCCTTGATGCTCTTGACTGAGTGTCCTGGGGATCCGAAGTCCTGATGTCCTGATGTTCTAGTCATCCTGTTCTCCTGATGTCCTTCTAGCCAGATGTCCTTCTCGTTGGCAGCACAAACCTCCAGAAGACCATTGTTTTTAATGTTCCGAATTCCGAGTTCCGAGTTCCAAGTTCCAAGTCTTGAATCCTGAGTCTTGAATCCTGAATCCTGTCCTGGTCTTCAGAGTTCCTTATGTCTGTTTCCGTCCATGCCTTAGACTCTTCCAGAACCTGCTTGGCTCCAGCATGGCCCGTGACTTGCCTTGAGTGGCTGTGTAGGGCGCATCCCAGTGTAGGCCTCTCCTGAATCTTCATCATGTTCCAATTCGAAGTTCCACTGCTTCATCTGGAGTCTGCTTTGCCTTTGGCATGGTCCACGACCTGCCTTGAGTGGCTGTGTAGGGCACGCGGCGAGGCAGTACTCACTCAGTCCTTTTCCATAATCCTGAATCCTGCCTGAACTAAGCAACCTGAGTCTATGTCCGAGTCTTCTGAGTTTTCTAAGTCCTTGTCTGAGTCCTTGAGTAACCTGAGTCTACGTCCGAGTCATCTGAAATATCCTGAGTCTTCGTCTGAGTCTTCTTGTTCCTGCCCTCAGCCTCTGTCTGTCCTGTCGCATCTGCCGTTCCCATATGGCAGGTCCAAAAGGCTATCGAATGGCCGGAGGGCTACTCCAGAGACCAACATTGCGTTGTTGGGTCTCTTTGATGCGTTCAGGTTCGGCAGAGGTCAGGGCTCCTAGTCTTTAGCCTGTCCACCCGTGCTGGGACATGCTTGCCTGCCTTGGCCCTTCCTCGGAGCTCCTCTGCAGTCGCGCCATGGTCCAAGGGCACACTAACCTCTCCGGAATTGGGACCGCTCCCTAGCGCTCCCGTAACAACAGGTAGATTTTATTTATTTATTTATTTATTTTATTTATTAACTTTTATTTACCGACATTCGTGCAGCACATCATGCCGGTTTACAAAGAATTTTAAAAGCATTGCTCGCACAAAAATGGCTCCATACACGCAGATGTGGGCTGCTTGTGAGCAATGAGAATTAATTTTAAGGAGCCAGGAAGTACACATGCGTACTGTGCGTGCATGCATCAAGAATAAGAAGGCAGAAAAGGGCAGTGCAAGCCTGGAGATTTTGGGCCTGGACACTGGCGGGGGGGGGGGGGGGTCCCTTCTTCACCATGCATCTCTATTTCTTGATGTCTTTACAGTTTGAGTTGGCAATCATATTCAAACAATCGGGTAGCAGCTGCTGCAAGGCATACTTCTTTGTGTATTGTGTTTGTGTCTGTTTGCTTTTGCGGTTATTTCATTACCTGAGTTCTTTTAATTAAAAAAAAAAAAAAAAAAACATCTGTCAGCTGCAGTAATCTCTGAAGATGCAGAACTGATGTCTTCTTTCAAACAAGTGGAAGAAATGAATCTCACAGTTACCTTTCAGTGTTGAGAGCAGACTGTGAGCCACTACAGATTTACTAGGGAAGAACAAACAGAGCTACCTCTGCTTTATAGATGTAGCCCCGTTCCAATAAGGCTGAGTTCAAGGCCTGCAGGGGCTCCATCCATTTACTTTCCACATTTTACTTCCCTCTGCAGATTCCCCCCTTATCAGAACAGTTTAGCACTTACTCATGCAAATAGCAGAATCTCCACACAATTGTTCTGTCTTCTAGAATTATTGTTTTATTCTGAGGTAGTCAAGGTGAGAATAGGGGAACAAAACGCAGTCCAATCCTCACAGTAAAAAGATTAGCAAAATGCAGATACAAAGTAGAAGCAACAGAAGTGCAAAACAGCTGGGTCTTGACCACTTCAGATGCAGTCAGAAGGTACCCAGGGGTAACAGCTAGTAGCTTCAAAGAGATTATTGGTCTCTACTTGAACGTGATAAGAATAATGGACCCATGGGTGAATGAGTGCTCTCTAGTGATATCTAAGCTGTTCAGTTCATTCTAGTAACTAGTCACAGCCCTGCCATCTCCACATTGTCTGCCATCTCCACATTGTCCTATGAACAGAGGCGTACAAACTAAGGGGGTCCTTTATCATGCTGCATTAGGCAGTAAACAGCAAGCAGAAGCAATAACCCACAGCATTTTGCCCCCAATATTGCCAACATGGTAATGAGCTGCTTTGCAACTGCATGCAAAGCATCTCATTGCCAGGCAATCTCATGCAAAATCACAAGCCTGGTTATGTTCATGAAAGTTTGCTACCACTCAGGATTTGTAGCTAACTTCTCCAGGAGCATCAAGAAGCCATCGTGTATCCTGATGCTCCCAGCCTGAGTCTTAAAGGGCCTGAATGAAGAGTCAAACAACCCAAGGTCCTTGTGAGATCCCTTCTCCTACTGCCTTACTAGAGATGGTCCCAACATCCCCCCAAAATGTTTTAA
This sequence comes from Rhinatrema bivittatum, assembly GCF_901001135.1. NCBI lineage: Eukaryota > Metazoa > Chordata > Amphibia > Gymnophiona > Rhinatrematidae > Rhinatrema > Rhinatrema bivittatum. The sequence goes on from NC_042617.1 coordinate 51,452,070, forward strand.
GTTTTAAATCATGTGGGACTGGCCCCTCCCTTCCCTTTACAGCCCCATCCCTTTGTAAAAATACACCTGACGTTTGATACCCCTGCAGCGGTTGAACCTCCCTCCCTTCAGACCTCTGCCCACCCCAACACCTCCCAGTCATGTCTTTGTTTCTCTTGGGGCCAGTGGGGCCCACAGCACCCCCTAGGCTCCGGGTCCTGTACCATCTGAATAAAAAGGGCACAAGCCAGGCGCTTTTCAACTTATGCCCCCTCCCCCATACCATATCGATGGCCAGGATAGGTATTAAAGGTCGGGAGGGGGGGAGGGTGTTATGGGAGTCTCTGTTTAGTGGACCCTTGGGCCGACCTGCTGGAGACGGGGAAAGATGGTCAAAGTCTCTAGTGAGTAGAAGGCCGGGAGGCAGATGTTCAGGCAGGAATTAGATGCTCTTCACCCTGGAAGCTGGTACTCCCCCAGGAGGAGCCCGAAGGAGCCCAACCGCTGGGACTTAGGTGGCTTCACCCATGGAAGCCGAAGCCCCCCCGGGAGGAGCCAGTAGGGGCCCGGCCGCTGGGACTTAGGCGGGTTGTGGATCAGGACAGGTAACTGGAACCAGACTAAGACAGTAGCAATACTGTAACTGGGTTTGGGTTCTGGAACCAGACAGAAACTGTAGCGAGACTCGGGTACTGGAACCAGGCAGGAAGTGTGGTAGGATTCGGGTTCTGGGACAAGGCAGGAACAGCAGCAGGCACCGGGTACTGGGACCAGGCAGGGGCTGTAGCAGGATTCAGGTACTGGAACCAGGCAAGAACTGTAGCAGGCGGACTGGGGCCAACCGAGTACTGTAGCAGGCTGGCAGGAACCAAACCGGTACTGAGCAGGCAGGCACGGACCAGCAGGTACTGTAGCAAGAGAGCAGGAACCAGCAGGTACTGTAGCAAGCAAGCATGAACCAGCAGGTACTGTAGCAAGAGAGCAGGAACCAGCAGGTACTGTAGCAAGCAAGCATGAACCAGCAGGTACTGTAGCAAGAGAGCAGGAACCAGCAGGTACTGTAGCAAGTGAGCAGGAAGCAGCAGGTACTGTAGCAGGAACGGAGCGACGAAGCAAGGCGAGTCACTCCGGGGCACAGCGCAACAGGAAACCGGGAGTCTAACCCTTTGCAAGGCAAAGACTGGATGGCCGCGGCGTCTGACGTCAGAAGTTGGGCGGAAACGGCCTAGAAAAGCGCCCAAGTGGAGCGCGCACGCGCACGCATAGGAGCCGGGCATCCATGGGAGGGCTTGCAGCGGCACAGCCCCAGCGGGGACGCCGCCAACCAGGCCGCAAACCAGGCCTCTGGAAGCGGGAGCAGGGCCTGGCCGCGGTGCTCGCGGCCAGAACCACAAGGGGGGGGGGTATTTTTACAAAAGCGCAGGGTTGGAAGGGAAGGGCCCAGCACCACAAAATTTAAAACTATTCTTAAAATGTTTGATCTATTGAGGCCACCTCTAGTGGCAGAGAGGGAAGGGGCGGGGTCTAACAAGACCCACGGGTGATGTTTAACACGTTGCATGGGGCTTTCTCTGAGTCAGTCAAGCCTTTTAAGAAGATGGTGGGCCGCCATCAAGTGGCATTTGTGAGCTGCCTAACCTGCCATATTTTTCCCCCATGGTATTTTACTGCCGGGGAAAATACTGCGTAGTTTCCTAAGCTGCAGTGCCGTGTAAGGATGTGCATTTGTTTGAAACAAATTAGAAAATATTAACATTTCCTATTTAATGACTTTTTTAAAAACAAAACAAGAAAAAGCAATGACATTTTATTGGTTTACTTCTATTTTGTTTTGAAAATAAAAAAAAAAAGTGAAAAAACCCTCCAGGGCAGCCCTGATAATTCACTGATGCTTCCTGGGCTTCCCCAGAGCTGATCTGGGGCCCTCCTTGGGGCCAACCAAATTGGATCTCCAATTTATCGCCCCCCCCTAATAAAAAATTAAACTGGGCCTCCCCAGTGTGACCCCTGTGTGACCCCTCACCCTCTTCACAAAGGTCTTGGGACTGGGAACCACTTAACCCATTGATAGGGGTCCAGAGGGGCAGGAGGGATGCCCAGTCACCTCCTGCCTCTAGGTCTTACGCATTGCAATGGCACCAGTGGGCACTGAGAATGCGCCATTTCGATGTCACTCTATGGCACCAGTCTGATGATAATTTCCTTCCTTGGGGGGAAAATACCATGGCTTAGTAAATAGACTCCTTAGATTGCAAGCCTGGAGGAATTGGGAAATATATATCATACCTGAATGTAATCTGCTTTGAAGTAACTGATTAGTCACAAAAGGCAGAATATAAATTAAAAAAAAATGTTCAAATTCTTCCCAGATCAGCATTGCTGTTGAATGTTTAATCCTAACACATACATGGTTTTTGCTTACTGATCCCACCAGGCTGGTTGCCCATCGGGTTAGTTTTACCAAGGACAAAAAGATGTTCTCTCATTGCCAGGTGTGAGATTCCAGCAGTAGCCTGGAACCACGCCACAGCTTCCATTCTGCAGCAGATCGCCAACAAGAGCTAACAGCAGCTTCCAACAGTGGCAGTATGGGAGGACTCCTCCTGGACCTAACCACATCCTCCAACTCAACCGGCGGCAGCAGAGCTCCCCTTCTTAGGTCAGTCTTCCTCGGTGGCTCTTTACAAACTCAGGGGCCGATGCTATAATAAACGCAGAAAGCGGGCGCTGACTTTTCAGCACCCGCCTTCTTAACGCGCACATGGTGCCTGCAAGGGGGGGTGCCATGCTATAAACAAATTAGAGGGTCGCGCTAGTAAGGAGGCGCTAGGGTCGCTTGCGCGACCTTAGCACCTCCTTGCTAACTCGACCCCGCGGTTACCGGCGATCTGCCAGTTATGAACACCACTGCTGACAAACTCGGCGTCGGTTTTCATAACGCAGCAGGCTGATTATGAAAATCGACATTGAGCATTTCAGCGTCGGTCTTCACTGCGGTGGCTGAAGGGTTTTTTTCTTTTTTTTAACTTTTCAAGAAGTACAGAAAAGCAGTTTTTTCTGCTTTTCTGTACTTTTTTTCAATGCACTCAGCTATTAACACCTGCTCCAGGCAGGCGTTAATAGCTGAGCAATAAATGTGTGTCTGAGACGCACATTTATTTTTTTTGCATTGGAGTGAATGAGTAATAGCCTCATTCACATGTGATGAGCACTATCTCATTCACTCCGCGTCGGACACGCGTTAAATAGGCGCTAATCCCCCTATTGCATTAGGGAATGGATTAGCGCCCATTTAACCCACGTCGGACTGCGGGTTATACAGTGCGCTCAGGTGAGCACACTGTATTGCATCGGCCCCTCAAGGTTCCCTCCACAAGTCAGAAGACTAATCAAATGAGTCTTTCTGATTCCTCTCACTAGTGCTACCTATAATCAGGGACATAAGTTGTAATTATGTGAGGGAGGGGACAAAAAATTCCCTCAAACTACTTTAACGCACCGGGCACAGCTGTTTCGCTTAAGCTTGAGACCCACAGGGAATCCTGAATGACGGGATGAGCTCTTCACCAGAGTATAAGATTTCAGGGCCTAGAAGGGTTAGACGGGCCCCGGGGAGCTGACGGAATCCCAGCCTATGGGAAGACCTGCTATGTTCAATGTTAGAGCAGTGTATTAAATTTAAGACCTGCTATGTTTAATGAAGATTAAAACTTATGTTTAAAGGTTGTGCATTGCCTGAAGTCAAGGTGAACTGCCTAAACTGATTATTTTGTTTTGCACTACCTTTTTGTGAGATATCTGAAGCCAAGTTGTTCTGTTTTGCTATATACATTTTTGTTGGGTTTCACCATAAATAAACTGTACTTAAGTAACAGTGAGAGTCTGTCTCCTGTTTACCCCTGGCTGTCCCCAAGCTGCTTCCGCTCGAGTTACCACAAATAACTTAATAGATTTTAGAAAAATAAGGGCCCAAATTACGGCCGTGACATAAATTGATTAATGTTGATTTGAGTTGCTAAGATCAACAACTTTAGCATTTCTATAAAGTTGACATTTTTCCATTTAAAGACGTGTGACTAAATAATGACTTGGTTAGATGTATCATTCTTTGTTATATATGGCATTTTCAGCCCTCTCCTAGCCTGCCAGCAGTCCCAGATCAGATCATCCTTTTTGTCTTCTTAGCGTACAAAATGTTCCTACCTTTGGATTTACTTCTCAGTTCCTTTAACAAGAGGTCACGTTACAATTCACTGAGAAAAGTGCAAGTTTCAGATGGTGTTTGGTGGTGCAGGTACCAAGGAGTGCGGGTAAAGTATGTACAAATTGTGGTGCCCAGTATTTACTTCCTGGGAATAGCTTAAGTACTTCAAGGATAGCACTCAAAACCCACATGGATCAGCCAAAAACTTAAAACCTTTAGACAGGATAACACAAAAGCAAAACAAAAACTCAGATATCAAGTTAAACAATCCAAAATTGGTCCAACCTCCCTCATCAAAATATTCAGTGTCTTACTTCCCTTTCCCATGTGTCATCCAAGAAATTCACAGTCAACATATTTTGAATTGGAGTTCAGCGATAGTTATAAAACCCAATCCATCCCTCACAATAAAAGTTTGTCTTTTCAACAACAACACAATTTTGGTTAATTTTGAATTGAAATTGTTGCAAAGCCCATTAATAGCAGAAAATAAAATCATGTAAAGTGCAAAATAATATTTGAAATAATCCTGTGTTTAAAAAAAACACCTTCTTGCAAAAGTTTCAAAATCAGATTATATTAGATTTCACTCGTACTAATTAAAAAATAATCTGCCAAAAAAGACTCCTATCACTAAAGTGGCACTTCTTACCGAGGCTCTAGGAAGAGGTGGATCTTTTTACTTGAGAGGAAAGCTGTCCTTCTACATGGCTTCCAGACCACTCAGATCCTTACTTGGAACCTCCACAGCAATTCCATCTACAAAAGAAATTAGATACATAGATACCCGCCAACAACCTTTCTCAGGAGCAGCATCCGCCCTATGGAACTCTGGTCTAGAAAACCTCTGCCAAAATCTTGACTACTCCCACTTCAGAAAGCTGCCAAGTAAGGCCAAACCCATCACATCCTCCATCCTAGAAAGCAGATGAAGCCTGCCCCGTCACATATATTAAAGTTAAACTGGCTGTGATAAACTCCATTATGAAGGCCTTGAACACACTGCTATAATCTATAGTTTTGCTGAGATGTTGTTTATTTCTTTCAAGTTAGGTCCTTACTGTGCACCTTCTTCTGACTGGAATTATTAAACTGCCACCGACCTCTGATTGCATTATGCCATCTTAATGTGTTGTACTCCATCTCGGAGGCTTCAAATAAATAAATAAATAGAGAAAATGAGAAGTGAAACATAGCTTTCATGGTACATAGTGTTCATGTGCTAAGGATACAGAACAAAACAACCTGAAAAAAATGCAGTTTTTAAATGCTGAAATGCATGAGATTCCAGCAAAATGCTGGAGGAGGGAAGGTTGACTTTTGACCTTCCGCCTCATAGTGCACCTGTCGCATGTTGGTTTTTTCCCAGGGACAGCATTGATTGGACCAATGTAAAAAGTGTCAATAGATTTTGTTGCACATGAGTTTTCTATACCCTCTGCTTCAGATGTGACCAAAAGGAGGCCTCTGAGCACTCAAATGTCGATGTACAAAAAGATATTTGGATAATTTGTATATTGATTGAGTAATGCTCTTGTATTACATTATGGCAGAGGGAAATCTCTTTGGGTTTCAGGATGAGGTGAACTAAATTTTGGGTAGGCTGAGACGGACACAAGGCTGATCTTACCTGTTTTAGATGTCAAGGTGGCCCATTTCTTAAAGGGAAAAGGCAGAAGCAGGCATACATCATTCTGGAAGAGGTGAAGATTTAGTGAGATTGATGCATAAGCAAAGGACAAGAGTATTAACACATCTAGTTGTCTCAGGGACTGAGGCAATATTCACCAAGAAGAATATTAGTTTGATTTTATCAGGACACAATGTTATTTATTTAACTTTTCCATTTTCATGTTTTATTTGGGGAAGATAATTGTCTGTGATAAGCTGTTTATGCTATGCATGCAGTGGCTTCAAGTGTGCAGAAAGGGAGCATTTAGCACACAGGGCAAGCACTAGGCTTGAAGGTGCCTACACAATGCAACTATGAGAGCTGAAACCTATTATCATATCAGAATGTTCTTACTTAAAATCTTATGCCAGATGATTTCAAACAGATAACCTCTATAAACTGTTAATATATTTTTCTAATAATAAATGACCTGTTAACTTCTATGTAAAGAACAACAAAATACATATGATTTAATGCACAAATAGGTTTTTTTATGAGTTTTATCTTATTTCAAACATTTATTGAGAACGGCAATGCATTGCATAAGCTTTATAGGGTGAATTGTGGGTTATAAGGGCAAAGATTAACTGATTTGTCAGTCAGTTAAAGCACTTTATGACGTATATTGATTTCCTGCTAGGGTCAGATTTACCTGTCAGACACCCCCAGATGCAGAAGCAGGGTGGTCTCCCTGTGAGGATGCAGGCGTCGGTCAGATGAGCAGTGAAGATACAGTGGTCCCCTCCGGAGATGCACCCGGCCGAAGTGGTGCTTCCTTCCTCCTCCGGCCCGGGGACACATGCCTGAGTGGCAGAATCCCATCGCGCCCATTCCCTTAAAAGCACAGGCAGACGCCAGCAGCAGTCCTATTCTATTTGCATCCTAGTGCTGCTGCCGCTTGTCCCCCTGCACCTTTACAAGGGTGGGCACTATGGAACACCACCCCTAACAAAGTACCACCAGGATGGAGGAGGCGGCGAGCCTTCCAGTCCAGTGCCCTTTGCCCCAGACATGCAGGCCTGTTTACTGTTTTTTTTTCCTGGGGATAATTTGCATTGATGATTATGTTTAAAGTTTGAAAGTTTATGATGATGTAACCCAGTGATTTAAAATAAAAAGGAGGTAGAAATATATTTTTATTATTATTTTAAAGAGGCGAGATCAAACATAAATAAATAGATAGAAATATATATATATATATTTACCTGGCTGTGTCTCGGCTGTAAAGGCTGAAAGGTGCCGCTGGCCCAGAGCAAGTTTGTAAAACATGGAGCAGGGAGCTGCTGAGAAGTGCATGTGGGCTGTTAAAGCCCATGCCTAGTGGCCCGGGTCCTGCCGAGTCAGGTGCAAGGGACAGGAGAGACTGCCTGGGGTCAATGCGGGGGCCCGCGGTAGGAGGAGGACAGCACGCAGCTGATGTGTGTAGCCATGATCATCCTGGCTGCACGGGAGAGCTGATTGTTAGGTTGTCCTGGGGATCGCTCTTGTGGCGAGGCGACTCCGGGAAGGAAGAAGAAATGCTCCCACGATCGCGGGAGGTAGAGAGAAGCCTGGGGGCACTGAATCTTTGCAGCGGCAGCGTTAGGGCCACTGCTGCCGCCATTGGGAGCCAGTACTTTTCATCAGGGACAGATGGAGAAGTCCCCCACGCCGAGTGTGAAAGCGGGCCGCACCAGAAGTGGCCTTGTGAGTCAATTCCAGGACGTGGCAAAATTGGGGGCAAATTGAACTTTAACTAAAAGTTAAATGGAGCGTCAAAATTAAAAATGAACTGCTGTTTCTGGGATGGGGGATCCTGCCAACACCCCCACATAATTTGGGTAGCTCCGGGTGGAGATCTCCTGACCCGGTCCATAGGAACCCCAGAATTCCCTTGAAATTTAAAATTGTGAGAACACAAATACTGGGGTCATGAAGGGGTGATCTCTCCTGGCGGCTGATGGTGGTTTGGGGTCCTAGAATGTGCCCAACATATCCCAAAGTTCCCAAAATGAACCTGATTGACAGTAGTGGTCAGGTCAGGGAAGCCGAAGTATACTCGCCCGATGTTTCTGAAGGGATTTTGAAGGGGTTTCAGGGGCCTACACTGGAGATGGGCAGGAATTGGGGAAAGAGACCCAAAGTAGTGAAAAAAAACTGGAAAATTATGGGTAAAAATGCCAGTGAACCCTAAAGAGAAGATGGGGAGACATCTACATGTTTTATTTTGTGGAAAATCTGAATGGGAAAGTTTTACATTTATTATGGTATCAAATGAACTGGTTTACAATACAGATGTGATAAGAAACACTGGGAACTACTGAAAATCACTTTTAAATTCTCATAGAACCATTTGAAAGGGAAAATTTGGGTTTAAAAACCAAGTTTCCCAGGAAATCAGACTCTATTTCATCTGATCCAGTCCTGATTTTCACCACAATAGACTCCATTTCATGACAACATTTCTGAGACAGGGTGTCAGTATCTATGTGCAAATGAGGGAGCCTCACTATTTTGTGAGTCAGAGCTGAAGAAACGCTGTGAAGGGGATGGCATAATCATGCATATGAGCTTCCCACTGATAGAACAACTCAGTTCCTTTACCAGTGTCAAATGCAGCTCTAAAATTCACAAAAGGTCATCCCTATAACTTAACGTAAAGAAGGCATGTGGACGTAAGGATAATATTTTAAAACTTCTTCCAAAAGTCCCCAAAGAACTATTTAAGCTGATGTCAGAGCTGGTGGAGGAATTCGTTCCAGACTGTTACAGTATGATTCCTGTCAGAGTGACAGTTGAGAGAGAGACTGAGCACGAGCAGAGGGGTATTGATACCTTCGCTCTACCAGAACCTGCTCAGCAACTTTAAAAAGTATTAGAAAGCACAGAGAAGGCGGCACACATAACATAGAGTGTATGAGTATTGTATGTGTGAATCTCTTAAAATGTTTTCATGGTTCTAGTAAATTCCAGGTAAGAGCCAGAGTAGAGTCAGTTAACTTGGTAATTTTAAATAACTGTGGCTGAATCACATGTGATTTGTTTTATCAGCCATTGATAGAAAATGTGATCTGAATTGTGAAGGGAAGGAGGGAGATTGTACAGGGAATTCAGGCTCACATCCCTAATTATATAACTGAGTAATATATATATATATATATATATATATATATATATATATATATATATATATATATTTACTCCAAGATGCAGTTCTACTTTTGCCTGGCCAGCATAAATATTTCAGGCTACTCATAAGGCAAGGGAGAGATTTCAATTCCCTGCATGTCCACAAAATTCCCTAATTACATCCATTAGCTGGTATAAAGTCCTCTATGAGGGTGACAGGCATGCAGCTTCAGGGATATGACATAAGGATAAGGAATACCTAACTCGCTGGTATTGGATTCAGCTACCAACTGGCTGAAAAGGTTTGTCACTATTAGGTGCACGGCCAGGAATCCAACCGGGCATTCAGCACGAACTGATGTCCTGAAGAGGACAGAATTATGTGCCGTGGAAATGCCACCGCGGCCTATCATGTGGCAAATTTCGGAGCCTGAGAGCCGGGGCTAGCTGAAAAGACTGCTCAACTTGCCAGGCTGCCCCTCCCCTGAAGGTGGGAACAGATGTCGACTGACATGCTGAGCAGGGAGACTTGAGGAATCCCTAAAATCAACTCCTCCTCTTTCAATTCCTTTTTTTTTTAAAACTCTTTGCCTGAGCTCAGCCCATCCTGGCCGAGAATGAAGTCAGGCTCCAGCTGCGGGGGCGGGGGGGAGGGCATGTACCTTCACTGCCGTGCTCGGCTTCCTGCACCCGCTTGCCTTTCAGCTGTGTTTTTTTGTTTGTTTATTTTTTTACAGCTAAGTCCATGCTGGAAAAAAGAAACACAACTACCAACCAAGGCACTCAACTCAGGGAGAACCCATAGAAAAAAAATTGACTCAGGAAATCTCTACTGAAGAAGAGACCATAAGGTATCACCACAGAACAGCGGAGCAATAAACTTCTATCCTTCCTTCTCATTATATTAAACTTCAGCGCAATCCCCAGTAGGAGATGCTCGCCCACCATCGGCTGGAGTTGGAGAATACAGGCAGGCTGATGTCACTGCAGAGGTATATATACCATGACATCAGCTTTGCTCTGTCTCCATCTGCTAGTAGAGGTGTGTAACCCACTGGTTCTGGATCCACCTGTCTGAACACTAGGAAACCCGCATTAACCGATGAGTTCCTTACTGCATAGACGGTGAATAGTTAATTTGCCTCATTTGCACGCACTAGCATTAAACCAGCCACGTGTTTTTAAGCAGGTTTCTGCTAATGTTGTTCCCATGCTGAATATGTTATTACACACCCATTTAAGGCTAGTGCGTGAAAAACGCATGGAGAAACCCGCGCAAGTACGCACTAGAACCCATGACAGCTTTAGTGTTGCTTATTACATCGGCCCCTTTGTGACAAACTCTTGCTTTTTCAGCGCAAGGAGTAATGATTTTCCTGGATGTGGTAAGTATCAAAGTGTTACTCTCCCTTTTTTTATTTATTTTTTTATTTATTTATGAATTTTGAAAATTATAATGCAAACAGATAAGAAGATATAAATCACATTTAACAATTTTTTCATATACTCAAATAATTACCGTCATTATCTGTTTAATTTCTAGGTAATCCAGGAGAATTCAATTGTAAGATGAGCGATTTAAAAGGAAATCTTGAAAAAGGAAAACTAGGGGATTTAAACAGATCCCCTCTCTTAATAATCAGAGATAACAGCCATAATCATCAACTTGCTCCTAACCAATTTCTGTGCTAAGGGGGTGAGATTCCAAACAGGCCTGTAGATAAGATACCTCCAAAAATACATAATTATGTTCTTTATATAATATCTCATATCTGCATGGGAATCTTAACATGAATCTAGTTCCTCTGGCAAGAACTTCTGGTATTAAACTCAGAAATTCCTTCCTTCTTAATTGGGTTACTCTCGCCAGATCTGGATAAATCCAGATCTGTTGTCCGTGGAATTTCTCCAAACGGTGTCTAAGAAATAATCTTAACACCGCTGCATCTCTTTCAGACTGAAATAGAAATGATACAAATAACGTAACTCTTAAATGTATCTCAGTATCAATAGAGGTTTCTAATACCTCAGTCAAATTCACCGTAACCTCTGGTTGCTGGTTTACCAAGTGATTCTCTGTTCCTACTCTTGAGGGTAGATAGTAGGGATGTGCAGACCAAAAGTTTAAGTTCATAAGTCCATAAGTCGAAAGGGGTCCCATTTGCGGTCAATATGGACATATGGAGAATTCCATAAGTTGAGTCTATGTCCATATGTGCAAATAAAAATGTAAACCCCTCACCCGCCTTAATCCCCCCCCCCCAAGACTTACCAAAACTCCCTGGTGGTCCAGCGGGGTCAGGACGCCATTCCTGAACTCCTTTGCAAGGAGCACGTGACGTCGGCGTCACGTCGGAGTGACGCGGCGTCACGTGATTCCCCTCGGGTTCGCTCCCGGACCCCTCGTTGGGCCCAAAAGGCACTTTTGGCCAGCTTGGGGGGGGGTCAGGAGGCCCCCCCAAGCTGGCCAAAAGTGCCATTTGGGTCCAACGAGGGGTCCGGGAGCGGAACCGCGATGGACCACGTGACGTCGGCGTCACGTCGGAGTGACGCGGACGTCACGTGATTCCCCACGCATCTGCTCCAAGACCCTCACGGAACTTTTGGCCAGCTTGGGGAGTTTTGGTAAGTCTTGGGGGGGGGGGATTAAGGAGGGTGAGGGGTTTAAATTTTTATTTAGATCAACAATCGCGATTTCCAACGTATTCAACATAGCTATGTTGAATAAGTTGGAAATCCGATCGTTTACGCCTCATCATTTTTTTAAGTTAAAAAAAAAAAAAAAGTTGCGTTTTCCATTTAAGTTCAAAACGAATGCACACCCCTAGTAGATAGTAAATTTTAGCAAAAGCTGGTATAGCTTGCTTAGACATTTTGAGCCAGATTTTCGAATGTATGCACGGGCGTAGATTTGTGAGTACATAGGACGCCGCACGTGCACAGCCCCGGGATGCGCGTAAGTCCCGGGGCTTCGTAAAAGAGGCGGGGAGGGGGCGTGTCTGGGGCGTGTCCGAGGTCAGGGGCGGTTCGGGGCGTGACCGGGGCGTGGTGCCAGCCCAGGGGCGTGGTCGAGGCCTCCAGACCAGCCCTCGGGTCGGGTGATGGTGCGCCAGCAGCCCGCTGGCATGCGCAGATTTACGGAGCAGCCTCGGACAGGACTTTCTTTCCACCCCCCGCACCTTCCCCTCCCTTCCCCTACCTAACCCACCCCCCCGGCCCTATCTAAACCCCCCCTTTTTGTAGGGGGGGTTTAGATAGGGCCGGGGGGGTGGGTTAGGTAGGGGAAGGGAGGGGAAGGTGCGGGGGGGTGGAAAGAAAGTTCCCTCCGAGGCCGCTCCGATTTCAGAGCAGCCTTGGAGGAAACAGGCAGCGCCTGCCGTGCTCGGCATGCGCAGGTTGCACAAATGTGCACCCCCTTGCGCGCGCCGACCCCGGATTTTATAAGATACACGTGGCTACAAAAGTACGCGCTCACGCAAATTTATAAAATCTGCCTCATGGAGCGCGGGCAGTTGGCCTGGCGCGCGCAAGGTTACGCCTGCTTCGAGCAGGCGTAACCTTCGTGATAGAGGTAGGGGGGAGGTTTAGATAGGGCCGGGGGGGGTGGGTTAGGTAGGGGAAGGGAGGGGAAGGGAGGGAACGGAGGCAGGCTGCGCGGCTCGGCGCGCAGGCTGCCAATTTTGGGCAGCCTTGCACGCGCCGACCCCAGATTTTAACGGATACGCGCGGCTACACGCGTATCTATTGAAATCCCGCGTACTCTTGTGCGCGAACAAAAGTATGCGCAGATTTATAAAATGTGCCCCTAAGTTTTCATGCAAGCTTTGGAGTGAGATTGGGCTCAAGTCAAGAGTCAAGAGTCTCTTGAGACTTTAAGATAAGTTTTGTTGGTTTTTTTTAAAAATGCGTTTTGAGCTAATTTGAGCCAAAGAATGTGAATTTAACAAAAAGCTTTGCATGAATTCAGATGTGGCAGTTTCATGATAAAAAGAGGATCTAACAAATATCAAAAGAAGAATTAAACAGTGATTTTTAATATAAAAATAAAAAGAAGAAATATTGAAAATAAAATTAAATAATAATAAAGGCACTTGGGGAGGTTTTTTTTAAAGACCGATGATTGACCTACCCGTAAATGTGTATAAGTTTTGAATAAAACTTGAATAAACTTTGAATAAAACTTGAATAAAACTTACACTTGGGTTCTGAGGTCTTTTTTCCTCCATAATAAGGATATTTTTAATTCATATCAACTTTCTGCCACTCTGCCTTGCTGCCATACACCAGATGACTCACTCAACTCCTTGTGGTGTTCTTGCCACTATCTTGGTTGCTCAGTGTGTTGGTGCTAGTCTTTCTGCTTGCTATGTTCCCTCTTCATTGTACTGTAGGATGTTGATGCCACTTGTCTTGTCAACTTTGCCTGTCGTGCTCCCTTCGAGGGTTCATGCATCTGTTATCAGTGCTCTCTTTTGAAGCTGTGGTGTGTTTTTGACATTCTTGCTGCTGCTTTGCACCTCTGTTAAAGCACTCTTGCCACTCCTGGTACCCCTTTGCCCCTTTACAATGCCTTAGGCTATTCATGCCACTTTGCCATAGTCTAAGTACCTTGGAGCTCTTTTCTCATTCTGATGATTGCTCCCCAGAAGTTTCATCAGAATTGATAATAAAACCCCAACTCTGCAGCCAAAATGGGAAAATGCACAACGAATAAAACTAATCAATGAATTGGTTTTCCCCATATGAAACTAATGCAACAAATTTGGGTCCCGGCGAAACGAAAACCGAATCGAAATAAATTTTTTCCTTTGCACATCCCTAACTAGAATAGCACAAATCTGAGTAGCTGCTAATTATTCTAGGCTGTTCTATGCATATATATATATATATAATTTTAATGCATATACTATAGCTTTACTGCAACAGCATACAGAAAAATGTCAAATATACTATATTTAAAGGCCATATGTGTAGTAACTTGAGTTAACGTGTGTTTTTTGCATGCATGTTAGTATTACTGCTGGTTCCCTGATAGTAATGCTAATACACATGCAATAGATATTAATGAAACACAGAAACATAGAAAGTGAAGGCAGAAAATGACCCTACAACCCATCCAGCCTGTCCAGCAAGCTCCCATAGTTATCACTTTCCCACACCTATCAGTTACTCAGTTTCCCAATCCTATCAGTTACCCAGACTGCCAAGGTCAGGGCTCTTGTTGGTTACTGTTTGTTACGATCCTGTCCGCGGACCCCATCCCATGCACATCACCTCTTCTCCAGTGCTGCAGCATTCTTCACGGCCCGAACTGCCGCCGAGCCGCGCCTCCTCCAACTTCGTGGCCTTGATGCCACTGCTGCTGCTGCTTCCATCTGTGCGACTGGTGCTGCACTGCCATCTCCTCCTTCGGAGGAATCCCCTCACAGGGATTCCCTCCTCCTCCGTGGCTTGGACACCACCGCCAGAGTTCTTCTTCACAGCAGAGATCCGCCTTGTCCTCTTCTTTGGGGCCAGACTCTGCCCCGCTGCAGTTCCTCTTCATCGTCAGGAGCCGCCTCCTGCCTGCTTCTTCCTTCTTCATGTGGGAGGGTGCCACTGCAGGTCTCGGCTCCACCTACCTGCCTCTGTAGCTCCCTCTAGGGGCTGGCCATGTGGCTTTCTTCTACTTTTAAAGGGCCAGAGACAGGAAGTCCTCCTGTGCCTTTCAGATGACGTCTTTAGGACTCTTCCTGGTCCTACTCTATAAAAAGGCACTGCTTCAGTTCCTCAGTGCCTTCAGAAGGAGTTACACCCTTTATGGAGCTTCTCCTTCGTCCATGGAATTCCACTGCTTCCATCATGGTCCATCTTGCTGCTCCTGTCTGGAAGATTTTGTGTTCTGTGTCTTCTTCTTCTTGATGTCCGTCCGACACTCCAGGTTTCATCCCTCATCGGATCATCCTCATGGTATGTTCCAGTCCTTGGATTTCCTTCCATAAGCCTCGTGGTTCCTCATCCGTACCTAGATGTCTCAGATATTCCTGTTGCCCTGATGTCCAGATGTCCTCTGTTCAGATAACCAGATGTCTAGATGTCCTTCATCTTGATGTCTGTCGTCCTCTTCTCTATGACCTTCTGATCTCTACTCGTCCAGTAGTCTTTTCTTCCTGTGTCCATCATCCCAGATGTCCAGAAACCCTGATATCCAGTTGTCTTCTCATTCTGAGATTCAGATGTCCAGGTGTCCAGATGTCCAGATGACCTGCACTTGAGGCGTCCCCTCTAGTCCAAGTCTTCGAGTGTCTCGTCTCGCCTTCTCCAGTTCAGGAGTCCTCTTCTCGTCCAAGTTCCAAGAATCCTCGTCCCCCTATGTACTCTGACTCTTTTTCTTCCTCGGGTCCAGAATCTCCTACACCGGTCCCTTGCCTCAGAGTTTCCAGCCTTCTGTCTCCGTCTGTCCTCAACAGTACATGTTAGATCAACAGAGGGTTGACCCACTTCATCCTCCTTCTGTGTTCTTGCTCCGCCCATGCTTGTACTTGCTCACCTACCTTGGGGTGTGTCTTGGGGCTCCTCCCTGAGCCACCTCGGGCCTAAGGGTTCACTCTCTCTCAGGAGCAAGAGATTGTGCCTCTACGCCCTTCCCAGGGCTCTCTGGGCGCATTCATAACACTGTTTGAGACCAATTTCCCTCTCCTCTCCCATTGAATCAGAGAGCAATGCTAGATGAACTTTCCAGCTTTAATACCCACAAAAGTTGACATAGCTCGCCTCATTCAGGATTTTTAACTACACCTCAAAGGGTGTAGTTAAAAATCCGCATGAGAAGAACAAGTGCCAATTGTGTCTCCTGGCTCAACAAACAAAGTAATGGCTTCTGAGCCTATAACCCTTAATACCCAAAATAGGCCCATACACCCCCATGCCCCCAACATACAAATTAGTGATCCATACCCTTCACGTCCCCAGGTTTAAAAAACCCTCCATGTCTCTTAACTCCCAACCCTACCCCTATTCATACATTCAAAATGTGTCCCAGCACATTCATCAACAGGAGGCAACAGTGCAAAATTAAAAATAGTACCACTCACACTCTAATCCATATGCCTTGGTTAAAGGGGTATTTCTCCCCACCCCAAATTTTAGCCACATAGCAGAGTAGGAGAGAGAGGTTGCATGCATGCTGCCTTTTTATAAAGTTGTTCTGATATAAGAAGCACAAGTTGTATGTATGTATATATATATATATATATATATATATATATATATATATATATATATATTAATTTTTGTAAATACTGAAGGAAATCATAGTTCAAACTGCTGAGATGCTTAAATGATATGTACAATGAAATTAATCATCATGACTAGATTAATATAAATGTCATCAGAAGAGATATCTAAGCACTGGTCATTAATTTTGTAGCAGACGAATTATGAGTAGAGAACTATGAATAACTCAGATTATCCCATGTTATAGATTTTTTCATCTCCAGGTCATATCCAGCGGAGGTTGGTAGTGACCAAAACTAATCTGCATCTGAAAGCAGCTTGATGGCCTATGTAAAATATGCCGGCGGTCTCAGACCAGTTCCCAACGGGCAGGTGTCTACACTACTAGAAAAGCACCATCACAATTTGACGCTAATGGGCATCTTTGTTGGCAGTCTTAGCAGAGAGCCCAAAGCCTGTACAGGCATAAAGACAGAATTATCCTCTCACCTTTGGAGATGATATCTCCAGAGCAGGGTTGAGGCACATTGGCAAGGCAGCGCGAGGAAGCTTGTTCTGCATGTGCCGTTCAGTTTCCAGTACTGGGAATGTGGCACCATTCATGAACACTACACAGAAAAATTTAAAAATAAAATGAATTATGTCTATTGTACTGTATATGGAAGCCTCACCTTAGCATACACAAACATAAATGACTGGGTATTTAAAAAAAAAAAAAAATCATCATTACTCTCCTCAAACCAGCCCTGTAATTATTATTATACGTCATTATGAAGAGAAGTGCTTTTTTCTACTCTAACAAACATATTGTCCCCCAAAGCGTAGGTTGCAGTACGGTGTCAGTGTGATTGGATGGCGTCGTTGAATTAAAACCCAAGCAAATGTCTGCTGGATCATGTGAAGTAGTCTGGATCAGACTCGTGCTGCTTGTGTAGTATGTCACCTGGCAAAGGAACCTACAAAAGACAGGGGGGAAAAAAATCCTTGCTGCGGAGACACAGCAGAGTTGGAAAAAATGATTTCATTCTCACCATTTAGAAAATCGCTTTTGTCTTCTTGCCATCTCCAGTTAAAGTGAATTGCTGCCAAAATTCACACTTTGAAAATGTAGAAATCAATTTGTTTCATGCCTCTGTTTTGCCATGCCAGGGACCTAAGTGTGTCTGCAATGCACCCGTGTCCTGCTGACCCCCAGCAAATGGCACTCAAGGGGACATTCACAAAATGTCTTATTCCCATTCTGCACCTGGGGACAAATATTGTTATTCTATAAGGTCCAGTGCACACTCTCCTGCAACTGAACCACACGGACTAATTCCTAATCCCTCCTTTTTGTCAAATGATAGCTATCATTTTTGTTTCCCTGTGAGAACTGAATTCTTTGTAGCTTGCTGTACCTTGCACTGGAGCACTCTTAAATATAATCCTAAAATGCGGCTGTACCTAAACTTTCAACAGCACATCAGCTATGTCCCATGTGGCCCAGAAAGCTCATGTGCTGAGTCATCTGTAGATTTATTCGTACATTACCTCAATAAAGGGCAGCACAAACTTCAGGAACTTCATTTTCCTCCAGGACCAATATGGCTACCAGAACTCTGCACCATATAATTGCCACACAATATTTGACGTATTACTCACTAAAAGGCCACTGTACTAAAGAGTGCGAACATCTGATGATAATGCATGTCAACGCTCTGTTTATCATGCAAACCAAATGACCAAGTCAATGACAATCAAATGCGGCAAGGTCCAAAGAAACAAACTGGGAACCGGTCCAATATTGCGGTAGCAACCAAGATGCCTAGTGCTGATTAAAGAATTAAGAATCCTTGGTGTTTATTGATTCTTTTCTCTTAATCAAATGAGGCAGACAGCAAAGTATACATGTCCTTTACCTGCTGTACAATTGTTATCCTAAAAACATAACTACACCTCCCAAAGTATAGTTATGTTTTTGCGATAATGCATCTACTAAGCATTTTGTGTGCGTACTTCATTGTTGTGCTGATAGCTCATGAACTGCTTTGCACAGTTTTTCATCTCGTTACCTCATTCACTTGGATCCTCTATTAAAACACTCAAAAGCTAATTTGCGTATGTTAAAAGCACTATTTGTGTGCACAAACTAGCTTGTGCGTGCTAATAGTATGTTCAGCACATGCTAACGTTTGCAGAAGTGTACTTTAGTGCATTTGCCTCCTAGATTGCATTTATATTACAAATATAGAACCATGAAATTCTTTGAAAGCTTGAAAAATAGAGACCAGAATATATAAACTGAATTTGTTATCATGACACAGAAAGGGATAAGGTAACACTTTATTTTTTTTTCTTAGATTTGTAGTTTATTGCTTTATAGTGCAAGTCAATACAATAAACAGGTGATTATCCACAAAAGCCAAACCATTTTCATTCTACAATCTACGTACAGAACATTGGCATAGCCTGACAGTCCAACATTTTTGGTATATTATACAGTATAATTTGCAGTGTAGCACAAAATATTACTTAAAGTCCCTTCAAGGCCTTCATGTTTTAAGGGAAAAATTTACAGGCATCACTTTAATGTTTGACCATGACAAGACTTCAATCTACATTATGACGTTGCCAAGGACAACCATCTCCTTAATCAAGCAGTCAGTAAGCAACAGTTGTCATATATATCTTAATAACATCAGTATGATACCCACCCCTTACGTTCTATACAATTCCCCATAAAACGTGCCCCCTCCTACCCCTTCCCCCCTCCCCAAGTCCCCTAAGTTCACTATTTAGGTCAGATTGTGCGTGGTATAAGAGAAATTCCAACTCACTCTCCTTTTGCCCCTTATGCTTTCACGAGATTCATTATTGCTGCCACTTAATATAAGGTTGCCATAACTTGTCAAATTTGGTTAGCCAATGATGCAGATTGTGGTCAGGAGATTCAGATAATATACTTTATGCAATCTCTGGACAATTTTTTTAAGGGTGGTAGCTGATTATCTTTCCAGGCATATGCTAATGCCCCCCTGGCAGCTATAATTATTTGCTGTGCCAGGGTTAACTCATTGTGCCCCATTTTCTTGATGAGTTATATTTAAAAGGAAAAATGTAGGATCTTTAGGTATTTTTTTCTCCCATAATTTCGGTAATCAAATCAACAACCACGTCCCAATAAGCAACTGCCTTTGGGCATGCCCACCACATGTGGTAAAAGATCTCACATTGCCTCAACCCCGCCAGCATCAATTATTGAGACTAGGGAAGACTTTTTCCAGTCTCACTAGAGTATGATACCATCTAAATAACATTGTATAGCCCTGCTCCACAATGGAAACTGAGACCAAGCTTTTCGCTATGCTGAGGAAACAAGCATCCCGTAACCCCTCATCCAAAGTTTTGTGTAAGTCACTCTTCCATTTACCCACATGGGGAGGAGGCTGCGCTGGGTCCTTGTTCAACTCCTTATAAATTTTGGATAGCGCTTTGGTAATATATTGAGCCTTTTCACAGTAGCCTTCAAATATTGTTTGGCCTTTGCTTAAGTCAAGCCGCACCTCCTTTCTAGATAGAAACTGGCCTAATTGTAAATTAAAATATAGGTCCGTAGGTGCTAACTGGAATGTATGTGCCACCTCTGGAAGGGGCTTTAAATGGGCACTATCCCAGACATGTTCCAATCTCACGCAAGCTTTGCCTTCCCATCTGTTAGCCAATACTTTGGAACACCCAGCTTGGTTGGCTCCTTTCCCTGCATTAACTCTATTTCCAGGGTTACCCATCTTTTCCCATTCCCACTTAGATGCCAGTCAATTACTGCTTTAAATTGCACTCCCGCGTAGTACCATAGCAAACATGGGACTTCCACCCCCCCACCCCCAGCCTTGGGTAAATGCATGATCTTTCTATTCACCCTGGGCGGTCTTCTCCGCCAGATGAAATAAAATAGCTGACATTGCCAGAGGTCAAGCCTTCATCTGGGATTAGGATGGGCAGAGTTTGAAACAAATAACAATCTAGGGAGGATGTTCATTTTAACTATCGCGATTCTCACCGTCCACGAGTAAGGTGCTCTATGCCATTTCTGGACGTCCCTTTGTATCTTATCCCAAATCCCCTCATAATTCTTAGCAAAAAGGTTATCTAGCTTGGCCCCTATTTTCACTCCCAGGTATTTTACTTCTGAGGCTACTATCTTAAAGGGGAAATTTCGCTTAATGTCCTTGACCTGGTTGAGAGAGGGTGCGATGCTCCAAGATGCCGATTCTTCCGCATTTAATTGATATCCTGAACCTTGCTGAAATTATTTAGTTCCCTCATGAGAGATGGCAGAGACTCGTCTGGACGGACTACCATAAACAGGACATCGTCTGAAAACATAGAGAATTTATATTCTGAGCTACCCACATGCAATCCCTGGATTTCTGCGCAGGAACATATTTTAATTGCAAGCGGCTCCAAGTATAGGGCAAACAGTAACGGGGACAGTGGGCAGCCTTGTCTAGTACCTCTGCTTATATAAATGCTTCAGAATATCCTCCATTTACTTTTATTCAAGCACTTGGGTTAGAATATAGTTTCTTAATCCAGGTTAGAAAATTCTCTCCCAGGCCAAATTTCTTGAGTACTGTAAATAAGTAATCCCAGTGAACTAGGTCAGATGCTTTTTCCACAACTACCGTTAAAAGGCCCAATGGGGTCTCAGATTCTTTAGACCACCAAATGAGATCTACCACTTTTTGGACATTGACTGCCGCTAACCTACCTGGGATAAAGCCAGTTTGATCAGGGTGGATCAAATAGCTCACTATTTTTCCCAGCCGTTTTGCTAAGATTTTCACCAGAATCTTGAGACCCAGATTCAGAAGTGAAATGGGTTTGTAAGATCCACACAATGTGGCATCTCTCCCTGGTTTCACCATGACCGTGATGCCTGCTTTGTTGGGGGTCTCTGGAGATATTTCCCTTATTTAATAAGTCATTAAACGCAGATGTTAGAGGATGCACAATTACTGTGTGTAGCTTCTTATAGAAGCCAGATGAGAACCCGTCGAGCCCTGGAGATTTACCCATTTTCAGTTCCCCAATCGCTTGCAACACCTCTGCCTCTGTTGTTTTCTTATTAAGACTCTCCTATTGTTTTAAGTCAACAGTTGCTATATATAAGTTTCCCAGCAACTTATCAATGGCAGGTAGTAGAATATCTGCTCTTTGATGATAGAGTTCCTTATAAAATTTAGAAAATCTGACCCTAATGTTCTCATTTGTAGAAACCATTTTGCTACTCCTATCTTTGATCTTAAGAATTTGGTTGTTCATGACTTTGGCTTTAAGGGACCTAGCCCATAGTCGACTAGCTTTGTTATCTCCCTCAAAGTGTTTTACCTGTTCTTATCTAATTGGAAGGCTATTGTTTGCACATCAAGAGCATGCAATTCTCTCCACAGTTGTTCTAATTTCCCTCCTAACTTGAGATCTAAGTTTCACTTGTGACAAATTTCCAATTTCCTAATTTGAACCAGAAGAGCCACTGACCCGCCTTTTATGTTGAGCCATACTGCAGCATGGTCAGACCAAGTGATAGGCTCAATTTCCGCTTGTGTCACTCTGTTTACCAGGGATTTATCAACTAACAGGAAGTCTATTTATGAATATACATTATGTGCTTTCGAAAAGAAAGTGTAATTCCTTTCAATAGGACGGAGCAATCGCCAAATATCGATTATCCCCCAATCAGATATCAGAAAATTTAATCCAGCCCTATTCAGCTTAGACGTTTCTCCACCTCTCCCACTATAGTCTAGGGTACCTTGTCATATTAAAGTCTCCTCCTATTATCACTTGACCTTCCGCCCATTGCTGTAACATGATTGAAAATCCTTCTAAACATTTTCCCTGACTCCTATTTGGACAATAAACATTATACAGTGGGTACAAGGTGTTTCCTAATTTGAATTTAACAATGATGTATCTACCATTTGTATCTCTTATAATTGAAAGCACCTCTGCCACCACACTTTTTTAAAAAAGGATACCCACCCCACAATACTTGTTATGTTTGGTTGCTGAGGCAAAGAATTGAGTAGGAAAATGCTGTGAGATCATCAAACGCTCATGCCTCTTCCTTAAGTGTGTTTCCTGGCACAGCAAAATATCTGCCTTCAACGAGATAGCATCATTATAAAGCTTTTTCCTTTTTAGGTGGGTATTGAGCCCTTTAACATTCCATGATAAGATTTTTAAATTCCCCATCATTCAATGTATACCACGCCCCTCTCATATAGGCCCCATCTTACCAGGAGACCTTTACTGACCACCTCATATATGCGAGTGACTTGTAATAACCTCGCCATTACCTCCCCCACACACATCAAAACTGGGCTGAACATCCCCCTACCCTCATACCCTTCCTTTTCACCTACCCCTCACTCCCTTCTCTCCTTCCTGAGGAATGAGTACATGAATTACCCACAGCCACTTATCTTCCACCTCCCCCCACTCCATGTTGCGCAGAGACAAAAACTATGTTGCACATTAGTAGACTCTCTATTTAAGAAAACAATCCACCATGTCCATTATAAAGGAAATAAGACAGAACTGTCACCGTTCTTACAGGTGTCTACAAAGAATCTGACATGTTTCAACTTGCGGTTTCCCTTGAAGAAGCTGAACCTCCGGAGTTTCTTCTTAACCTTCTTCCTCCATATTCGACTCTCTGCCAGCGTTGGTTAGGTCCCTTGTGCGTGTTTCCAGACAGAGAGTTGCTGCCAGCTCTGGTTGTTGCAATCAGCCCCGCTGCCTGAAGGATCTTCCTTGCTTCCTCCACATTCTTTACTCTAGAGGTGATCCCATTTATAGTGAATTGTAGGCCAAAAGGAAATAGCCATTTATACCGGTAGTCACCATTTCTTAAATTCTGTACTATTTCCCGGAATTCTCTGCACTTTCGGATAGTGAGCATAGATAGATCTTGAAAAATCTCCACTTTATGGCCATGCCAAATAATTTCCTTCTTCTTTCTTGCTTGTGATAGTACCCTCTCTTTCACACCATACTCGTGAAAGCATACCACTATATCTCGTGGCACGTTCCCCCGAGGGCTGGCTAGTGATCTGTGTGCTTTGTCTAGGATCAGTTCTGGTCTTTCCTTCAGCGGCTCATTTGAATAGATTACAGATGTACTTAATTGCCTTGCTGCAGTCTGCATGGGCTGCTTCTTCGGATATCCCTTTGAACCTAGGTTACCTCTTCTTGACCTGTTCTCCAAATTATCAATCCACTCTCTCAAGTATGCATTGTCCTCCTGTAGTTTTACTTCATGCTCCAAATGCTCGTTCGCTCCCGCATTCTCATCCACCCTTTGCTCTACTGCCTCCATCCTTCCGCCCAGCTCCTCACAATCCTCCTGGAGGTCTGAAACTATCATCTTTAACTCTTGCTTAAGAGAGCTCATGTCCGCTTTTATTTCACTGAACCAAGCTTGGAAATCATCCCGAGAGAGAGGCAAAGTTGTGAGTTGTTGTGTTCCGGGATGAGTTTCACCGTACTCCAGGGCCTCCGACTTCCTGCCACTATTTTCTGCCACCTCCTCTGTGATCAAGGCCTCTGTGGGTCTCTATGCTGCACTGTCATAATAAAAATGCCTTAACTCTATCGATTTCTTCCTCACCGACACCCTTGCTTGTTGGCTGTCACGTTTATGATAGAATTCTTTTTGATTGGCAGTCCGATTATTGTGTTACTCAGTGGATTATTAAAGTGGGATCAGGAGTGTGTTCTCTAAGTGGCCATTCAGAAGCGTGACTTCACTTCCTCATTTCAAGGTAACACTTTATTATGCTAGTTTTAGACTATTGTACGTGCAGTCAATTCTTCAGGTATCCTTGTCTGGGCTCCTTTACTATAGTATGATACTTCGACATACATTTCAAAATAACATTTTTACTACTAAGTACACTGTATTCTCTTTCAAAATTCCAGCATTTAAACAGCAGACAGGTCTGACAACAGGCCTCAGCAGAAATACTGGGAAGTGTACTTAAATGCAAGTCTGCTGTCAATGCAGCTGTGAGGATTTGGGTTCTTCTCCCAATCTTGGGTTCTTCTCCCAATCTTGAACATGCTGGACTCCTTGAATCAGGCAGCTCAGTTATGGAGAGATGGAGAAGAAAAATGGAATAAATCCAAATAAAAAAAGAAAATGAAGTTTGTTTCTAATTTTTTTTTTTTAATCAAATATATAACTAATTGCATGGAATTTTCTCTCACTAATAATCAGAATAATCAGATGCACTAAATGATTTTCCCATTTTGTATCTATGGGGAAAATGTTTGCTACATCTGATCCTTAGTGCCTGTGGGAAAGATGGATTGTGACTCAGACCCTAAGCCTCTGCTCCTTACTTCCAGCATCCCCCAGCTCTCAGAATGCCGCTGTCCTAAATTCTTGATGGGGAAGTTGAGGGACGCAACTTCTGTTATTTGGAGACAGGACCCTGACAGATCTTCATTGTATCTATCCTTGCATGTAACCAGAAGTTCAGTGATCCCTGCCCAGCAGTGTTATTCTTCATCTTTAATTGTGCTTCATCTGTGTGTTTTCATTTGTGGTACTGAATGATTTCATCCTCACCCTGCTCATGGACAGCCCACTCATTTGCACCAGATAATACCACCGCAGCCTGTCCTTGGGTCTGAATCTGTTTCAGAACTAATAGCATAATCATCTCCAAAGCAAGTGAATGTACGGTTCAACCTAGAACATGGCCCCTTTCTTGTCAAACAGAATGCATTCCTAGTCCAACTGGAACTGTTTGCAAAAATGAAAAAAAAACAAAAAACAAAACAAGGCAACATTTCAAGTCAAACCAAGCAAGAGCTGCAAGGCCACGTAATGGAGGGGAGAGGCCGAACCGAGACAGCAGCATCCCAACAGCAAGCATCAGAGCAAGTACAGCAACACCGATACAAAGTGAACAGTGAGGCGGGCTTTCATCTCGCAGACGGTGAGTACGGATTGATTTATACTATTTGATAGGGCACCTTTTTAACTCCCAGAAGAAGAAGAAGTGAAAATAGGGCCCTATCATAAAACAGCTCTGCAAAACTGCTTTCCAAAATGGGCTTGATTGAAACTTTTCCCAGCTAAAGCATTCTATAAAGATTTTAGGACTGTACAAAATGGCATTTTTTTAAGGTGGGCAGAGGGTGGAAAAGGCATTTGTCTTTTCTTTTCTCTGCTTTTACCATTTCATTTTTGGTTCTCTGTTAGTCTGACTTAAACATGAAAGGTCAGTTGTTGCATAGTTATGCTGGCTGAGAAAAACGTACCCGGCCCAGCCAGTTAGTTCATGTGGCTCTTTCCAGAATCACTGGGGAGAATGAAAGCAGCCCAACTCGGGTTACCAGCAAACTCCATTTTCTCAGGCACAGTAGATGCTGTCCCATGACGCGCATTGACTTGTATGTAAACCTGCTTTTCAGAGGGAAATCAGAACAACAACAAAAAAATCTATGCATGATATGGACTAGATCCAGCACTGGATCAACTTGGCCGGAGAAAATCCGGCTAGATGGCAAACCTAGAACCCCCTCAGACTGGAATCGGGATCAGTTCACAACTTCCAATAAGGAAAGCTTTGATCGGATTCCCAGCACAGCTTCTGCTTCATGAAGGGAGGGAGTCCCAGCCTTGGTTCAAGAGCAACACCCACTGGTTGGCTCAAGAGCACAGGTTCCAGAGGTAACCACAGTCTGTACCTCTCAGTCAGAGGGACCATCATTAAAATTTCTGAGCTAGATGAGACAAAAAAAAATTAAGAGGAAAACTTTCAAAACTGCTCACATAGCCCATATGTGAGTGTATACGGATGCACGGTAATTTCCTACTGTTTCATAGCCTGCACGCAAATGATAGGTTATCAAATACGAGTACACATGCATGCACAGATGCTCACGTATCTAAAAGCCTCGAGCCATGCAAGTTCGGGCTTATCCAGATAGATGCTGATTTATCCGGCTAAGTAGCAGCACATAGCCGATTAAGTCCAAAATTCGCTACTTAGACGGACAAGTAGTGCTTTTAAGACTCATCTGGCTATGTATGAATAAATCAGAATAATAGCCAGATAAATGCCGCTACTTATCTGAATAACTTAAAATTTGTCCACCTTCGTAGTGAGAAAGGCACTAAGCTGAATAAGTTGGAAAGCTGGATAAGAGTATACAACTCATATACTCCCGTATTTGTACTTCCAGTTTTATAAGGATATTCATGTAGATTTTAATCACATTAATTTGACATGTTCCCCCCCCCCCCCCCCCATAAGTCGGCTTTTACAAGCGCACGGCAATAAAATGACCAGTTTTACCAATTCATCTACCAGTTCGCCCAGTCCATCTGCAGCTCATGAACACCCTCCTGATTCTTCATCCTGAAGTCCTCCTATTGCAATCAGATTCTCCACCCAATCATTTTTCACTTTTACGATGTTTAAGATCACTTACACCTGATGATGAGCAGGAGCAAATATACGCAAGTAAAAGACTTATGCATGTCATTTTGTTAGGTTTTAAAATAGCAACTTGTGCAAGTAGATGTTGGCCCCTCCCTGGAATGACCCTGGCCTGCACCTTTTCCAAATGCACAACTTTACTCACAATGCCTGATGTTCGCGCGTACGTTGCCCGTTTTTAAAATAGCGTATCCTCATGTGTGCACCATTTCACACATGCATGGGCTCGTTTTTTGTGCGCACATCTTTTGAAAATGTACCTCTTAGTATAGAAACAAAAAACATCTGTAACAGGGATGTAGGATATCAGAGCCTGGGTGGATGAGTTTTAGGCAAGCAGAAAGCAGGAACAAAAATACCAGTTGCACTTCAGCTGTACAACATAGGTTGCAAGATGGATACAGGATGGGATTCTGCCAGATATTTGTGACCTGGATTAGCCACTGTCAAAGACAGGATGCTTGGCTTGATGAACCTTTGATCTGAACCAGAATGACATTTCTTATGGGGGTTTTTGGGGGGTTTTTTTGTTCTTATAAGGAATCAAAAAAATAAAACAGTAAGTTCATCATTTCCTCTATAATCAATCTGACTTCTAGGCCTGAATGTAATTTTTTTAAGCTACTGAAACATTTTATTAATGAGGCGTGCCAGAACCTGCTTCATCCATTCATGCCCTGCAGGCCGGGCTCTTTCACAAGCTTATAGCCGGAGGACAATGCTCATACTTTTAGATACATTTGGGGACGAGTTCCTAGGAGTCGTTGTTTTGGGTGGGAATAGGAATCAGGGCGAAGGGATTGTATTTTCAAATCATTGCGCTTTACTTTCCATTAAAAATTTACCTGCCCAAAAGATCAGGTGTAAAAGTCCATAGATACTGTCTACCCACTGCAAGTTTGAAAGGGAAAATATGCACAGATTTTGCATTAAAGTTTGAAAATTGCCCCCATGTGAAAAAGATGAAGTTTGATAAGCCGAGAGAATTCCAGGTCATTTCAATACAGAGCACAAAACTGTTATTCAAAACTTTATATCCAAAGCAGTATAAAGCTATGCCATTGTTTACCTTCTAACAGGAAATCTTTCAAGACCTTAGTAATTTAATTTTGAAATTAATTTGGTATTTTTATTCTGCAGTTCATGGCTGACCAGCCACTTCATAATGTTTGTGTACACTACTGCGAAGGTTGAATTTGTACAGTTATAATTCATAATGAATAAGCTATAATTTCTAAAGAACAGACTTTTCAATTAAATCAGTAATTATTTACATCCAATGGGTGTCTTGAAAAGCTGAGGACTGATATGAACACAAACGTCTATAACAACTGAGAGAAAGTTTGGACATAATACACACTAACTTCTATAGTAATTAAAAGAAAACCTAGACATAATAAAACTCCTTGATTGAGTCGGAGATGAGTCAGTAAGAAAAGAATGCCAGCCTATGACCCAGCTTTAAAATCTATTTCATATAAATGTAAACCCTGGATGGGATAACACCCGAATACTGCACCCAAAGGTGCATAATCAAGGATTTGATCCTAGTGGCAACAGTTCTCTAGGAGAGCTCCAGGAGAGCTTATACTTCTGTGTAGACCAGGGCTCCCTGTGTGTGTGTGGGGGGGGGGGGGGGGAGCTTAACTTCAAGACCCTTTTACATGGATCACAAATACATAGAAACATAGAAATGACGGCAGAAAAAAGACCAAATGGTCCATCCAGTCTGCCCAGCAAGCTTATGATAGCACAAGCTGTGCCATACATGTCTCCCCCATAAAGGCATTGCAAGTAACCCCACCCCCTTACTTATTTTCCCAAACCGTTAAAGTCAGGGCCCTTGGTTTCTGTCTGAGTCCTATTCCCCTTTATCTCTTGCTGTTGAAGCAGAGAGCAATGCTGGAGGTACATCACAAGTATAAGGCTTATTAGTTAAAGATAGTAACACCCGCAACAGCAAGTTACCCCCATGCTTATTTGTTTTCCCAGAACGTAAAATTCATGTCCTTGTTGTTTGCTGTCTGAAATTAATTCTACTTTTCCTCATTTCCCCTGCCATTAAAGCAAAGACCAATAATGATGTTCTGTCCCCAGCAGTGGGTATATGTTTGTATCTGTATATATTGTAGTTTAACTGTGTTTAGTGCAGTCCTCCCTTCTGAGGATTCTTAATACTGAAGCACCATTTGTAACCTATGATAAAAATCTGTGAGCCTTTGCCTTTAAGAGAAGTTCCCTCCCCCCTCCACTTTCTCTCACCATCGGAAGAGCTTGAATCTCCCTCAATCTAACTTGAGTCTTCCTAGGTGCCTTATAGGCTCAAAGGACTGCCCTTCATGCTCCCCCTGTGTTACATGGTTCTCAGGCTCGCTGCCATTGGACCCTGTCCCCTGCTTCCAGCTTGTGGAGGTGTTTCCTTTAGCAGCTCTCATTGAGAGTTCAGTTCTGCTCCATGCTTGCTTCTGAGCCAGCAGCACTCTATAATACCCTCTGAAACGGATTGGGTTTTTTACCTTCTCTCTTATTGCCTTCTTCTAAGGACTAAATCAGCCTCATATTCCTCATGCATCCTACCTCTACCTTAAACCAACTCTTGCAACACAAGAGACTCCCTTCTCCCTTCTCCTACCTCATCTCCAGTTACCAAAGATTTTTGCCTAGGGGCTCGCGTTTGAAATGCAATAATTGTAAGTAGAATTTACCTGTACAATAAATAATTTCAAACTTACAGAATCTTTGTCTTGAGGACTGATTGGAGAGAAAGTTTAGCTGCCTGGCTAGCAAAACACGGATGTTTACCTGATCCAGAACAAATGAGTTGTATCAACAGTATGAAGGCTTGTTGGTTAAGGGTAGTAACCGCTTCACCAACAAGTTACCCCTATGCGCTCTTTTCCTCATTTCCATCCTCTAGCCTTTAGGGATCCATGGTGTTTATTCCATGCTCCTTTGAAATCTTTCACCATTTTTGTCTTCACTACCTCCTCCGGAAGGGCATTCCAGGCATCCACTATCCTCTCCATGAAGAAATATTTCCTGACATTGGTTCTGAGTTGTCCTTCTTGGAGTTTCATTTTGTGACCCCTAGTTCTACTGATTTCTTTCCAGTGGAGAAGGTTTGTCAAATGTGCATCATTAAAACTTTTCAGGTATCTGAATATCTGTATCATATCTTCCCTGCACCTCCTCTCCTCCAGGGTATACATATTTAGGTCCTTCAACCTTTCCTCATAAGTCAGTTGATGGAGACCCCCCACCCCCCATTTTTGTCACCCTTCTCTGGACCACCTACATCCTGTCTCTGTCCCTTTTGAGATACGGTCTCCAGAACTGAACACAATACTCCAGGTGAGGCCTCGCCAAGGATTATCACCTCCTCTTTGTTTCTTGTCATTCCTCTCTCTATGCAGCCCAGCATTCTTCTGGCTTTAGCTATCGCCTTGTCACGTTGCTTTGCCGTCTGCAGATCGCTAAACACTATCACCCCAAGGTCCCTCTCTTGTTCCATGCACAACAGCCCTCCACTCCCCCCAATTACATACAGCTCTTTCAGATTACCACAACCTAGATGCATGACTCTGAATTTCTTGGCATTGAATCCCAGCTGCCATATATTTGACCACTGTTCAAGCTTCTTTAAATCATTTCTCATTCTCTCCACTCCTTCCGATGTATCCACTCTGTTGCAGATCTTAGTATCATCCAAAAAAAGGCAAACTTTACCGTCTATCCCTTCTGCAATGTTGCTTCCAAAGATGTTGAACAGGACTGGTCCCAACACCAATCCTTGTGACACTCCACTTAACACCGTTCTCTCTTCAGAATAGGTTCCATTTACCATCACACACTGTCTTCTAACCATCAACCAGTTTGTAATCTACACCACCACCTTGGCGCTCACTCCCAAGCTTCTCGTTTTATTCATAAGCCTCCTATGCAGGACCGTATGAAACACTTTGCTGAAATCCAAGAAGATCACATCGAGCGCTCTTCCTCGATCCAATTCTTTGGTCACCCAATCAAAAAATCAATCAGATTTGTCAGACAGGACCTTCCCCTGGTAAATCCATGCTGCCTGGAGTCCAGCAATCCTCCTGACTGTAAATAGGTCACTATCCTTTCCTTCAGCAGAGTCTCCATTATGTTTTCCACTAACTGGCCTGTAATTTCCAGACTCCTCTCTGCCCCCACTCTTGTGAAGCCGAACCACTACTGCTCTTCTTCAATCACTCGGTATCACTCCAGTTTCCAGGGATCTATTGAACAGGTCCTTCAGCGGTAGGGATGTGCAGACCAAAAGTTTATGTTCATAAGTCCATAAGTCGAAAGGGGGGGTCAATTTCGGTCAATATGGACATATGGAGAATTCCATAAGTTGAGTCTATGTCCATACGTGCAAATACAAATTTAAACCCCTCACCCTCCTTAATCCCCCCCCCCCCCCCCAAGACTTACCAAAACTCCCTGGTGGTCGAGCGGGGAGTCAGGACGCCATTTCTGAAATCCTTTGCGAGGAGCACGTGACGTCGGCATCACGTCGGAGTGACGCGGCGTCACGTGATTCCCCACACGTTCGCTCCGGGACCCTCGTTGCACCCAAAAGGAACTTTTGGCCAGCTTGGGGGGGGTCATGTATTGGGCATGTGTGTTGTGGGAGTCTCAGTTTAGTGGACCCTTGGGCCGACCTGCTGGAGACTAGAAAGAGATGGACAATGTCTCTGATGAACAGTGGACCGGGAGGCAGATGTTCAGGCAGGACGTAGATGCTCTTCACCCTGGAAGCTGGTGCTCCCCCGGGAGGAACCCGTAGGAGCCCAACCGCTGGGACTTAGGTGGCTTCACCCTTGGAAGCCAAAGCCCCCCCGGGAGAAGCCCGTAGGGGCCCGGCCGCTGGGACTTAGGCGGGTTGTGGATCAGGACAGGTAACTGGAACCAGACTAGGACAATAGTGATACTGTAACTGGGTACGGGTTCTGGAACCAGGCAGGAACTGTAGCAGGACTCGGGTACTGGAACCAGGCAGTAACTGTAGCAGGCTCGGGTACTGGAACCAGGCAGGAACTGTAGCAGGACTCGGGTACTGGAACCAGGCAGGAACCAAGCAGGTACTGTAGCAGGCAAGCAGGAACCAAGCAGGTACTGTAGCAGGAACGGAGCGACGTAGCCAAGCAGGTCACTCCGGGGCACAACGCAACAGGAAACCAGAATGCTAACCGGTTGCAAGGCAAAGGTTGGATGGCCGCGGCCGGCTTATCAAGGCCGCGGCATCTGACGTCAGGAATTGGGCGGAGTTGGCACTGGTGGGAAACTGGCTACAAAGGTGCCCAAGTGGCGCGCACGCCTAGGAACAGGGCGTCCACCGGAACCTTCACGGCGGTGCTGCCCCAGCGGGGACGCCACCAAACAGGCCACAAGCCAGGACCCCGGAGGCGGGAGCAGGTCCGGGAATCAGGTCCTGGCCGCAGTGCTCACGGCCAGGACCGCAACAGTGTGAGCAAAAATATACTCAGTTTTATATCATGCGTACAAGTACATGTGTACAATTTAAAATATCCCTACCACGCATATGTATTGTGTTATGATCCTGCCCGCGGACCCCATCCCACGGACCTCTTTCTCCATGCAGCCGGTGTGCTGCAGCCTTCTCCGTGGCCCGGACTGCTGCCAATCTGTGCCTCTCTCCATCTTCGCGGCCAGCTGCTGTTTGTCTCCTGCATGGCTGGAGCCGCGCCACCGACTCCTCCTACGGGGGAATTCCCCCGCTGGGATTCCTCCTTCTCTGCGGCCCAAATGCTGCCGCCAGAGTCTCTTTGCGGCAGGGAACTGCCACCGCCTCATCCTCTTCTTTGGGGCTGAAGGAAGCCCCAGTGCAGCTCCTCTTCAGTGGCAGGAGCTGCCTACGGTCTGCTCCCTCTTCCTCCATGCGGCAGATGCCGCTACAGGCCTTGGCTCCTCCCATCTTCCTCCAGGGCTCCCTCTAGGGTGCGTGCCTCTCTCTCCTCTTCTTATAGGGCCAGAGACAGGAAGTACTCCTGTGCCCTCCAGATTACGTCTTCAGGGCTCTTCCTGGTCCTGTCCTATATAAAGGCCCTGCTTCAGTTTCTCAGTGCCTTCGGATGGAGTTACACACTCCATGGACCTTCTCCTTCGTCTGTGGAATTCCACCACTGCCATCGTGGTCCACCTTGCTGCTCCTGTCTGGAAGACTTCATGTTCCATGTCTTCTTGTTCCTGATGTCTCCGTCCGACGCTCCAGGTTTCATTCCTCGTCGGATCGTCCTCGTGGTATGTTCCAACCCTTGGCTTCCCTTCCCATAAGCCTCGGGGTTCCTCATCTGTATCTAGATGTCCCAGACGTTCCTGATGCCCAGATGTCTAGATGTCCTCTGGTTCAAGTGATCCAGATGTCTAGGTGTCCAGACATCCTTCGTCCTAATGTCTGTCATCCTCTTCTCTTGACCCTCTGATCTCTACTCGTCCAATAGTCCACTCTTCCCATGTCCATCTGTCCAGATGTCCAGAGACCCTGATGTCCAGTTGTCATCTCGTTCTGAGATCCAGATGTCCATGTGTCCAGATGTTGAGATGACCTGCGCTTGAGGCATCCCCTCAGGGAAATAGAACCAAAAGGTTACTAAGGGCCAAGAGTAACAGATACTTATGAGAAAAAAAAACAAGTGTGAAAGCTTGCTGGGCAGACTGGATGGGCCGTTTTGTCTTCTTCTGCTGGCATTTCTATTTTTCATTTGTATATGTTTCTCTTATTTTCCTCATTCTCTCGATCCTGAAGTATCTGCCAGCAGCCTTGCCATTCCCCGGACTTCTCCTCCAGTCGACCTTCTCTGGAGTAAATCTGTCTTTCTCGGTGTCCATCTTCAGGTGACTGGAATCCTCTCCGGCTGGACTTCTCTCAAGCTCTGCCCAGACTCTCTTCTCCATTCTGTGCACGTCCCAGTCTCCACAAGGTCTGCGACCAGCCTTCCAGTGGGACAGGGTGGTCGTGACCAGTCCACGTTGGGCTGTGTAGGGCGCCCTGAGAGACAGCACTCTTCCACGTTTCCAAGAGCCTCGTCTTTTCTTCATCTTCAAGAGTCTCGTCTTGTCCAAGTTTTTGAGTGTCTCGTCTCATCCAAGTCTCCAAGAGCCTCATCTTTTCTTCGTCTTCAAGAGTCTCATCTTGTCCAAGTCTTCGAGAGTCTCATCTCATCCAAGTCTCCGAGAGTTTCATCTTGTCCAAGTCTCCTTCCAGCGGGACAGGGTGGTCGTGACCAGTCCACATCGGGCTGTGTAGGGCGCCCTGAGGGACAGCACTCTTCCACGTTTCCAAGAGCCTCGTCTTTTCTTCTTCTTCAAGAGTCTCGTCTTGTCCAAGTCTTTGAGTGTCTCGTCTCATCCAAGTCTCCAAGAGCCTCATCTTTTCTTCATCTTCAAGAGTCTCATCTTGTCCAAGTCTTCGAGAGTCTCATCTCATCTCGTCCAGTCCAGGAGTCCTCGTCTCATCCAAGTTCCAGGAGTCCTTGTTCCCCTATGTACTCTGACTCTTTTAATCTCTCTGATCCAGAGTCTCCTACACCGGTACCTTGCTTCCACCTGTCCTCACTAGTACATGTTGATTCAATGGGGGTTGACCCACTTCATCCTCCTCCTGTGTTCTTGCTCCGCCCATGCCTATACTTGCTCACCTCCCTCGGTGTGTGTCTTGGGGCTCCTCCCAAGGGCTCACTCTCTCTCAGGAGCAAGCGATCGCACCTCTATGCCCTTCCCAAGGCTCACTGGGTGCATTCATAACATGTTGGAGCCTTTATGCGCGTACTCACAAGTGACTTCCCGGGGAGGGAGGGAGAGATGGAGATGGAGAGTGAGAGAGAGAGAGAATATGACACTCTATATATCTCGCACTGTAAGAGAGGCACTTTCAAGTTAGGGTGGGTTGGGGGGGGGGGCAGTACAGACCCTTGCACCCTAGGCATACCAATGTAACACCACCTCCCCCCTCAAAACCCACCCTGAGTTGAAAGTGCCCCTCTTACAGTGGAATATATAGTGTCAGATTCTCTCCCTTTCTCTCTCTATCCCTCTGGCCCAAAATCTCCAGACTTGCACCTCATCAGGACCAGTAGTAAAGTTACACAGGTAACATGGTCTGCATTGCCATAGTCAGCCTTGCAAAATTCGGGGGATATGCATTATCGTCTTGGTCCCACCCTGGAACATCCATGCTCTACTGCTTTTCTGCCTCGTTATACTTGACTCGCATATTTCCCAGCTTCTTAAAATTTGCATTGCTTGCATGTGGCCCACATGCATGTGTATGGGGCCATTTTTGCATGAGCAATACATTAACAATCTACCTGTTAATGAAGAAGGGGAACCAGAAGGGAGAAAGGAAGGATGGAAAAACTTGCTTCTCCAGAACCAAAAGGCTCCAAAAACTCTGGACGAAAAATTAGGGTTAAGATTCTCTGTTTCCAACTCTCTTTACCCAGGTCTCTGTTAGGAAGACCATCAGAGTTCTTTTCCCTGGAAAATAATCAAAAGCAGGGCTGGCCCTCAGCAGGGCAACACAAGAAAATGAAACTAAGAATCTACAAAAGAAATCCAAACTGAAATCCACTGAAAATCCAGAACTAAAATCCACATCTGAAGATGATGGGTTTATAAAAGCTCAAGCATATACCATCCACGTGGGGGAGTCAAAACCCTAACCTCTATTCACTAATCTCTCTGAACTTCCCCAGCAAGTTAGTACAGGCCTTTTGGTAAGGAAAACCAAAGGTTCCTTACATAAACAACTGAGAGTTCTTCTGGTGGCCTATTGGTAGTGCTCTTAAGTGTGGTGGAGGCTGCGTGTTCAAGTAAGTAGACCAGAAGAAAAGATGTGCATGCCACCTAATAGTAAATTCCAAGAAGGAATGCTCAGTATTTATTTGAGAGAAAAGAAAATCATCCGTGCAAAATAAGAAAGACGACTCTCTTTAGTAGCTGCCGCTCAGTAGGTGGGTA
Source organism: Rhinatrema bivittatum (assembly GCF_901001135.1). NCBI lineage: Eukaryota > Metazoa > Chordata > Amphibia > Gymnophiona > Rhinatrematidae > Rhinatrema > Rhinatrema bivittatum. Next base: position 51,487,753 of record NC_042617.1, read on the forward strand.
GATCAGAAGTGAAACTGAAAGCAGCAAACAAGCAGAGAGAGAGAGCGTGAGAGAGAAATGGGTCTTATGACATCAGCTCAACCCCCTGTCAAATCACCAATAGTAAGTTTGATAACAAAGAAGGAGGGAAAATATTGTTAACATTACCTTATTTTACATAACTGCGCATTAGTTCAAACAAACATAAGAACCTTCCCTCCCTTTTACACTCTTAGGAGTTGATGTTCCAAATAATCCCCTTCTCAGTCACTCCACATGTTTGCTGTCCATTATTACTCTAGTCCCAATTTATCACGCAGGGCCGATAAACAAAACCGCGATCGGGCCCGATTGAAAAAAACCCACTTGTGAATCCGAACCGGAATCCGAACCGATTCCGGTTCCGATTCACATCTCTAGTGAGTAATCCAACTCAGGAGGACTGGACAACAGTAAAAAGACTGCGAAGATACCTGACAGGGACAATGAACTTAAAACTGAAGTTTCCAGCCACTGAGAGTTCAGACCTGACTGGCTATGTGGATGCAGCTTGGGGAGGGGATAGAAAATCAACAGCAGCATATGTCTTCTTCCATAAAGCTGCAGCTATCATGTGGTTGAGCAAGAAGCAGACATTTGTGGCTTTGTCATCCACAGAGACAGAGTACGGTGCTGCAGAGCAAGCTGTCAGAGAACTTGGACTTTGGAACTTGGACTTTGGGGAACAGTCAACCGACACTAGTACAGATTTTTTAAGGCAAGCAAGGGTGCATAAAAATAGCATATGCAAAACAACTCAAGCCAAACATGAAGCACATGCACATAAAATTGTGAGGGATATGAGTGAGACGGGACCGGATAAACTGAAATACTGCCCCACAGAGGACATGGTGGCAGATATATTAACTAAACCATTGTCCAGGGATCGTTTCTTGGCCCTGATTCACATCCCTATTACTCACTCTTCCGCTGAGCAGGTTCACAGCATTGGCTGTGTCGGGTCTGGATACTATTACAGTACAGAGAGGCTTCCCAATCACTGTCGAGTATTAGTGATAAGTCCTTTTTGATTTCCACCTCCATTTTCGCAGCCTGTTTCCATGGCAGAACTTGTTTTATTGGCTTAAAACAGACTCAGAGAATCTACAAGATCTTTCATCTTTTGTCTTTGGTTTAATAGGTAATGTCCATCTTTATCCTTTTGTATCTCAATCCCTAAATAGTAACTTTCATTTCACAGCAGTTTACTTCTTCTTCTTTGTTTAAATAGTTGTCATTTTATTCATAGCACACAATCAGTTCATGTGCATATTGGGGCAGATTTTTAAAAAGTACGCTGGATTTTATAAGATACGCGCGTAGCCACGCGTATCTTATAAAATCCGGGGTTGGCGCGCGCAAGGGGGTGCACATTTGTGCAACCTGCGCGCGCCGAGCCCAGCGCGGCCTGCCTGTTCCCTCCGAGGCCGCTCCGATTTCAGAGCGGCCCCGGAGGGAACTTTTCTTCGCCCTCCCCCCACCTTTCCCTCCCTTCCCCTACCTAACCCACCCCCCCCCCGGCCCTATCTAAACCCCCCCCCCCCTACCTTTGTCGGCAAAGTTACACCTGCTGAAAGCAGGCGTAACTTTGCGCGCGTCGGCCGGCAGCCCCGCTCCGTCCTCCGGTCGCGGGGGCTGGTCCAGAGGCCTAGACCACGCCCCCGGGCCGGCGCCACGCCCCCGGGCCCGCCCCTGAAATGCCGCAGCACGCCCCCGAAACGCCGCGTCATTTCAGGAACGCCCCCGGACACGCCCCCTCCCTCCCCTTTTGAAAGCCCCGTGACTTACGCGCGTCCCAGGGCTTCACGAGCGCCGGCGGCCTATGCAAAATAGGTGCACCGGCATGCGAGGGCCCTGCGCGCGTAAATCCAGAAGGATTTACGCGCGCAGGCCTTTTAAAATCCGCCCCAAAATGTACATCCATCTTCCATTTTTATTTCTACAATGAAGACATAGATCAGCTTCTCCTAGTTGAATCCCATCAGTGGCGTACCTAAAGTATTTGGCACCCACGGTGGATACTTCCTTTGGCACCACCCCTCTTCCATATATAATTTAAAAATGTCCTAAACATCGATAAAATATTTCAAAACATCAGACACATTAAATAACACCTAATAATTAAAGCTAATAAGGATATAAAAATCTCCCGCTCTTCATATCTGTCATCCTAAAATTGTCATAGGCTGGGGGAATGCATGTATGCACACACATGCTCTCTCTGTCTCTCACCAAGCATGTTTGTGTGTATGTGAGAGACACACACACACATGCTTCCTCTGTCTCTCTCTCTCATACACACACACTTCCCCTGAATCTCTCACACACACAGACATGCTGCCTCTATCTCTCTTTCTCACACACACACATGCTTCCTCTGTCTGTCTGTCTCTCTCTCTCTCACACACACACACATGCAGACAAAAACTGAACTGGAAACCACAACAAGCCAGATTCTGTATGCAGTGCAACAATGGAAAAGCAGAACATCACTATTCCTCAAAACAATACAATCAAGAAATATAAATCAATCAGAATAATAAAATCATATTAAAAAATTATACATATCAAAACATATGATGAATAGAATTACCAAATACTAATAAAACATTTCAAAACAGCTGACACATCACATCCAATAATTAAAACTAACAAAGATAAAAAAAATCTCCCACTCTCCATACCTGGGAACATTAGATTTCTAGTCATCCTGAGATTGTTGTGGATTGGAGGAGAGGAATCAAAGTAATACACACACAGGCAACCTCACACACACACAGGCATCCTCTCATACACACACACACACATACACACAACACACCCTCACACACACAGGCACCCTCTCATAGCCCCACATACACATAGGCACTCTCTCATACACAGACACACCCTCTCATACACACACACACACAGGCACCCTCTCATATACATACATAGGCACACACACACACTCTTAATTGCATTCACCTTCTCATAAATACACAGGAACTCTCTCATACACACACACAAGCACAGGCACCCTCTCATACACAAATACACACACACATCCTCTCATACACAGGTACTCACTCTCGCAGGGCGGCCAGGAGGGTGGACGTTGAGAGATGGTTGTCAATGGCTTGGTTGACATTGGTTTAATACTGGTCACCCAAGGGTATAGTTAGCAAAGGACTATTATTTTACACTTTCTAGGTTTACTTAGCTGTATTAGTTGCATGTCTGTTTGGTGATGTTATGCTATCGTGTTATGCTGGGGTCATGTTTTTTGTCCACTTAATAAAGATCATTGTGGATGTAAGTGGCAGAGTCTCTTTGTAATGGTGGGGTTTTGTCAAATATCTGTATCAGGAAGGAATGGCTCCTATGCCTGCCCATGTTGTGAATATTATCATCTCTCAGAAGACAAGTGTCATGTTCTTTTAATCATCCAAGAATGAATATTTAAAGGAAAACAGCAATGGATAGGGGCAGATAAGGATCATTCCCTATCTGCAGGCAGAATAAATACTGTGAGAAATTGATGCTTAGTGCTGGTAGCCATGCAATATCAACTTCTTCAAATATTTACTGTCCATTTCATATTTTGTTATTAATTTTCAACCAGTCTCTAGGGGCCTGTGATGTTCGACTTACTAATGGACAGATCTCCTATTGTCTTTGTATTATAGCTTCCTGGTAGATTGATCCTGATTCGTTATTGATCAATCACTTATGTCTGCCTGACTATGTAGTAATATTACAACCATACCCAAATAGGGTGGTGGCTGTTGATTAATTATATTCAAGGATATGTTAGGTTTCATATCTATTTCTTGTGGGGATAGACTTAGTTTTTGGATACTTGCCAGGTTCTTATGGCCTGGATTGGCCACTGTTGGAAACAGGATGCTGGGCTTGATGGACCCTTGGTCTGACCCAGTATGGCATGTTCTTATGTTCTAAAGTTCCAGTTTAGGCAGAATTGTTTGTGAGGGTGGCAATTTTGAACACAGGTAAGGAGGAAAGTGATGTGGGTAAAGAATGGTGTAGGTTTTTGTTGCACATTTCTGATGTATTAAGTGCAGGGATAGTGGATGAGGAGGTGTTGATGGTAAGCGTGCAATATTTGAAGATGGGTGAGCAGGTCAGTGTGGTAGGGGAAAAGGAGAGACCAAACATAGACAGCACTGGACAAGGCAGAAGGCTGGAGGCCTGTAGGCCACTAGGCTATATGCCTGAAGACCCCAAGTTATAGAGAGGCCAAAAGGCCACAACGCTTTTCTTGGTTCATGCGGATCTTAAACCACTGACCATGTATCAATTTGAAATGGTTTGAAAGTGATTTTAAAGAAGGTTGAGCTGGATGTAAACTGCTTTGGTACTCATTCCTTTTGAATCGGGGTAGCTACTTCTGCCACAGTATCCGGTCTTTCTGGCGAGGTGATTCAAAGAATTGGGCAGTGGAAGTCAGATGCTTTTGAGTCCTATGTTAGGCCTGGGGCTGAGGATGCTTAACTGTTGTGAATAACTTTTCTTTCTTCCCTAGATAACAATTGGTGGGGTTGCAATGTGTGGATCGTGGGTCATTCCTTTGTCTTCTGGGCATACATACACACCTGTCAACACCCTTATGGTCTGCATTTGGGTCTGGTTGCACATGGAGTGATATTACACTGGTTGGGACATTGAGGAATTCACTGGGAGTTCCTATTACATCGCATGCGATATTGGTTGAGTAACAGAGTGCATCCTGAAGTCCAGATTTGCCATTTGGGGAGAAATGATTGGGACAAGATATCTGGTCACCAGTTTATTAGTATGGTGTGGAAGGACTTAGCCACATTGTTAGTTTGCTTACCAAATATGGTTATTTATTGGTTGGATATTACTCCAAGGCCTACTGAGATGGGACAGTTGGTATGGGGGTCACAGCAGATCCAAGACTAATCAGCAGATTGGTTCTTGGCATTCTGGAATGGGGGAGCATCATAATATACATGCCTGGTGATGGGATGTGGGAAATGGCCTTTTTTGGTTGGATAGTGTCCATTTGTCCTTCATTGGTTGGGATCTGTTTAATAACGCATTTCAGGAGGCCTTGGAAGGTGTACTGCTATAGGAATCTTTGGCCGCATCTTTGGGATGGGAACTGGATAGATTCATCTTCTCATCATGCCAGTGGCATATTGTCCAAGCCTCATTAAGGTTTCAGCATTGTGCTGACGGGTTAGCCAGTCAAGCACTGGGAAAATACCCATTGGTTGGAGTGATTGGGGCAGTTGCTCTGGGAATGGCTCCTTGCTGAGTGGAAGCAGGAGCTGTGCTCCAGATGGTGGGAGGCTACCTAGAGCCTGGGGGTGTGTTCAACCAATACCTTCTTACCTCATCCTCTTCTGGAAGCCCTAGCAGCAGGGTGCAGATATGGAAAATCTGCAGACACTGCTGCCTGGATGTCTTCCTGTAGCTTTTAGGCTCTGAGGAGTAGCCTAGTGCTTAGAGCAGTGCTTAGAGCAGTGGGCAGCAAGCCCGGGTTCAAATCCCACTGGTACTCCTTGTGACCTTGGGCAAGTCACTTCACCCTCCAATGCCTCAGGTACAAACTTACAGGTAAATTTTAAAAGGAGCGTGTGTGCATCCATAAACGTGCATATTGGGCAGGTGAGCAAAAATGTGCTTAATTTTATATCGTGCATGCCAATACACACTATCATAAAATGCCATACCGCGTGAGCCTTTGAGAGAGAGAGAGCGAGAGAGAATGAATCTGACACTCTATATATCTCCCACTTAAGAGGGGCACATTCAATTCAGGGTGGGGGTTTTTTTTGGGGGGGGATGTTACAAGGGTCTACAGACCCTTGTGCCCTTGGCAGACTAATGTAACATCACCCCCCCCCCAAAAAAATCCACCCTGAATTGAAAGTGCCCCTCTGACAGAATCTCTCTCTTTCCCTTTCTCTCTCTTTCCTTCCCTCTCCCTCTCCCCAGTGTTCATGATCCCTCTGACTCAAAATCTCCAGATTTGTGCCTCATCAGGATCAGTAGTAAAGTTACGCAGGTAACATGGCATGCATTTCCATGTTCAGCCTTGCAAAATTTGGGGGTTAGGTACTTAAGTCTTGGCCCCACCCTGGAATGCCCAGCCCCACCCCTTCTCTGCTTCCTTATTCTTGACATGCATACAGGTATGTACACGTGTACTTCCCGGCTTCTTAAAATTTGCATGCGGCTCACATATGCATTTATGGGGCTGTTTTTGTGCGAGCAACGCTTTTAAAATCTACCAGTTAGATTGTAAGCCCTTTGGGGATAGGGAAAACCCTACAGTACCTGAATGCAATCTGCTTTGAAGTGCCTAAAAAGCAGAATATAAAGCAAATAAATTTGGTGCCCAAAGAATGTGGGGCTTGAGGATGGTGGAAAAATATGTACAGTGTGTTTTGAAATGAAATGTGAAGTTCGGCATTTGTACAATGTACAAAGAAATATAAAAATTAACTGAGACGTATGTCACAAAATGGCACTCGTTCCCACGTTTGAGAATCACCGGGGAGAAGAGTGCACCAAAGAGAATGCATGTGCAAAGTGTGCATTTGACATCATCTCAGCATATGCGACGTACAATCAATAAAGTAGTATAAAAGTGGTGGCACACTGACTGACATCACCCTTAGCACAACGGTTTGCATGGAGCGGGTGTGATGCTAAGGAATTGCAAGTAAGGCCTTGACTCCTAGTCAACAGGATAGCCAAGCAAACGATCGAGTTCCAAACGTCAACTATTTATTGCAAATTTTACTGACTTTCTGACATTGAATAAATTAAAACTTTTGTTCAACTACGCTTTGTGTGTGGTGGCATAGTTGAAGTTGTTTATCAGCATGACAGACAAGCTATCTAGAAAGCACTCTGGCTCTAGTGTTGAGTGCATCGACTGCAGTACATTTGAATGACCGGAGCATTTCTTCAGGCATTCTTACTGCTGTAAGGGACCCCTATTCCAGGACATCAGAGTAGGTCTAGGGATTGCCGTCTAATAGCAGGCTGGTCCATCCATGTCAAGTGTGTTCTGCTGCTTAGCGTTGCCTCAGCAGAAAAGACATGCTTCCCTGGAAGAGTCTGAGACTAGCGGGAGTAGCACAGTGAGACCCAAGACTTCTCCTTGAAAAAGCCTCCTTTGCCTTTGGTGTCAGCAGAGTCTGAAACAGCAGTGAAGGCCAACCTAGGGTGAGGTCCCACATCTGAAAGTGGCGATGCCACAAATGAAGTGGTGGAGGCCATCAATGAGGATGCCCCAATGGGTGGGGTAAGCGGAGACACTGGTTTGTTCTCCTGGGCTGAGCAGATGGAGGTCCAGGAGCAACACGAAATAGAAGCGGCATTGATCCTGTCAGTGATTAGGCAAGGTAGGCAAGTTCTGAAGACGATAGAATCTAAGCCCGTGTGGCCATCGACCCCAATGAAAATTTACTCAAGATATCTCGAGCTGGTGCTACCACTTTGGTTTGCTAAAGCAGCCTCAGCAGCAGTGGCTACAGCATCGACTGGTTCAGGAACTTCGTCAAGCTGATATTGAACAGTATCTCAACAGTGGAAAGCAGAATGGAGAGAGTAGACTACCATTATTACAAAACCAATAAACCAAACCCTAAAACACACTTTTTTAAGTTTTATGAACAAGGTATCCTTGATATTTTATTTATATAGAGGACATGGAAAATTGTCCTCTATATAAATGATCAATGATTAAAGGATAACATGATTAAAGGATAAATGATCAATGATTAAAGGATAACATCCTATATATATCCTTTAATCATTGAGTTTATGCCTTGTGACGTGTTTATTTTGGCTACAAGAGTAGACTACCGCCATCACCCCCAAGCAGGCAGAGGAAATGTGTGGTGTGATGACATCCAAGTGCAACCTCAGCATGGGGCCCCAAGATCTTCCGAGAGTTCTGTTGATGGTGATGGAAGTGCCATCTAGAATTTCCAGTTCTGGCATTTCATGTGGGGCTGACTCAGTACACAGCAGTGAAGGCCTGTACACTTGGGTGTCTCCTGAAGTGTCCACTGATGGGGAACCTCTGGATCAACCATTACCCTTGATAGTACGCGACCAGTTATGGGTGGTGTCCAGTGTGTTTGGCGAAAGGCCAAGTATTTACAGATTTTCACAGGCCCAACAGATCATTGATGGTCGAGTCCAAGGGATTTTTGGACTACAATACCCATACATCCCAGTGAACATCATGAACTTTGTTGAAGAGAACCAGGATGCATGGATTGCGGAGTATGCCAATATGGCAATTGTCAAGGACTCTAAGAATCCACAATACATATGAGACCATCCTGATTATCGATGGGCTTTAGATACGAACCTGCAGTTGGGAAGGAATATTTTCAAGCATGCCATTATCTACTACCTCATGAGTGAGGACCAGAAGCCCTATTTCATTAACTGTCTTCTGCCCAATGGGGTAACAGTCAAGAAACTTAGCTCAGAGCATTATGAGAGGAGAAGGCTTCCTAAAAAGGAAGATGCTCTCAGCAAGGACCTGATCTCCCTATGAGGAGGGGGTGACTTTATTCATACAAACATTCCAGTTACAGTTACAGTTGCAGAAGGGACCTTGTTTTTTCTTTTCTGTTGTCTGTCATATACTTTGTTGCAGGACATTCAATCAGGTGTGCTATCCCAGCAACAGAGAGTTTTGCTCGGGTTCCAGTATGCATAGACTTTTGCAGGCCCTCCATGGGAGGGTGAAACCTCCTGTTTGTCACCAGAGACTATTAGCCTATCCTCCATGGGAGGATGAAGAGGGTGGACAGCCTTTTCATCAGAGGCCAGACTCCAGCCAAGATGAGTGATTTACAGTAATTAACTGTACTAAGCCCTTTGGGGAAGGCACCCTTTATTTGAAATTTCATCCTCATCGGAGAGTGGCTTATTTCTAAAACTGATTGCATTTCCTTGCTAAAAGATGTTTGATTTGACATGTTTAAATGTTCTTACCCTTTTCCAGAGGTTGATAAAGTTATAAAAACTTCCTTTAACCGGTGTTTGATTTATTTATGTCAATTTTGTTATTAACTTTTGCTTTTATTCACAGATGGAATCTCCTAATAAGATTCAACACCTTTCACATTAACTCATTATTTGTTTACAGGAGAGCTACTCTGCATGTGAAATAATGATCCTGTGTTCCAGTTTGAAGCAGAAACCTGTCACTCTATAAATGATAAAAAAAAAAAAAAATAAAGAGAAAAGAAGTTCTAATGGGAAGGAGTTAAAAAGGAAATGTATGTTTGGAAATGGAGTAATTGGAAGTGTGTATTTTGTATAGCTTCCCTCCTTTAGGATGCCCTAGTATTTATGTGTAAATTATTGATTAAAAGGCTTTCCATCACAGGGATAGTGGATAATTATGCTGCTATTTATGTGGCATTGTCTAACTTCTTTGTAAACCATACAGATGGTGAGAGGGTCTACCTCGGCCTACTTTTCCAGCAGTAGCAGTGTGGCCCTATCTTCAAGAATGACCACTTTTCAGTTACAGGAATAATGGCCATAGGATATGTGTATATTTGTGTAGTACTTTATCTGTGTCTATATACTATGCTGGTGGCTATAGTCTCCGGAGGGTAAGAGCTCACCCTGTGGCAAGATTTATGATGACACCTTCTTACTATTTGTAATTTATTTAGACATTTTTAAACATTTTATATACCATCGTTCCGTATCAAGATCATAACGGTTTACAAAATAACATTCATGATTTTCAGACAGAATAACACATATAGAGTGAAATGTTCCAATACAAATGATTGTGCTAGTCAATGCATATAAGAAAACATATAACATATTACAGCGAATCCATCTTAGCAGTCAGTACATTGTAATTCATGTTTCATTGCATCTGTTCTACTTGCCTCCAGTCCAGAGAGCTCTCATTATTCTTAGTATTGAAATTACCTCACTCTCTTCTCACAGTTTATTCCTCATGTTTCAAATTAAACCCTCATCCTTCTTGATACAGTAGTTTTCTTATATTGTTGATTTTAAGTAAGATTATATGCCTTTTTAAACAGCCATGTTTTTAGCTCACATCTAAATCTTTTTCTATCTGATATCAACATCTTGGGTAGTGAATTCCAAAGTTTTGGACCTGCTATAGAAAACACAAGGTCTCTTATTTGGATCAGGTGTATGCCCTGTATTTTTGGTTCAACCAGAAGTCCTCTATTTTGAGATCTTAGCGCTTGCTCAAGTATGTGTAGTTGTAATTTCACACTTATCAGGCCAGAATCATTGGAAAGAATTATTTTGAATATTAGCATTAATACTTTATAATAAATTCAAGATTGTACTGGTAGCCAGTGCAGGGAAACCAGAGTGGGTGTAATGAGATCAAATTTCTTACCTCTTAATAAGAGTCTAGCTTGTAATAATTGTAGGGGTTTTAAAAGACATGTGGGATGACCCAGAAATAAAGAGTTACAATAGTCTAGGTTTGAGAAAATAAGAGTTTGCAATAATGTACGAAAATCCTCGAAAGTTAATAAAGGTTCAGCCGTTATAGTATACGCAACTTGGCATAGCCTATATTGACTAATTTATTGATGTGCTTTTTCATAGTTACATTTTCGTCTAACTGGATCCCTAAATCACGTACTTGATTTGAGAGGGTATTTTGAAAAATCCCCAAGTCCAGAACCGGTGGTTTAACCATAGACGAATTTCTCCTTAGCCAAATTAATTGTCTTATTGGGGTTTAATGTTATTTTAAGTTGAGACAGGACTTGCTGAATAGCTTTCATGTAGTCTGATAGAGTCGACACTGTATGTTCAAATGATTTGGAAAGTGAAATGTTAAACTGTATGTCATCAGCATACAAGAAGAATGAAATCCCTAGACCCTCCAGTAATTTACACAGGGGAAGCATTTATATATTGAACAAGGTTGCTGATAGCAATGAACCTTGAGGGACTCCTGTATCTATATAGAAAGTTTCAGATATGTGATTGCCCAGTTTAACTTGAAATGACCTATTAGATAGGAAGGAAGAGCCAGTGCCATCTTGTGCTCCTACCATGTGACAGGGGCTGACCAATGGCACCAGTAGCCCCTGTGACATAGTAAGGGCAAAGGCTATTGGTGCCATTTGGTTACTGGCAGCTGATGGCCCAAGTGCAGGAGATCGCTCCCGGACCCCCGCTGGATCACCAGGGAGTTTTGGTAAGTCTTTGGGGGGTCAGGAGGGTGGGGGGTTTTACTTAATTCAATTTTAGCCGGGAAAGGAATAAGAATTAACGCATGTACGTATCGGGGGCCCACCTTGCCGAATGGAATGTATCTGCCCCCAACGAATACGAATCCCGAATGCAACGTATGGCGTCCCTCTGCACATCCCTAGAGATCTATCAAATAATGAGTGGAATGGAACGAGTGAACATTAATCAATTGTTTATTCGTTTGAAAAGCACAAAGACCAGGGGATACACAATGAAGTTACTAGGTAATACATTTAAAACTTATAAGAAAAAATAGTTTTAACTCAACTCATAATTAAACTCTGGAATTTGTTTCCAGAGGATGTGGTGACAGCTATTAGTGTAACTGTGTTTAAATAAAGGTTTGGACAAGTTTGCGGTGGAAAAGTCCATAAACCATTACTAAGGTAGAGTTGCAGAAATCCACTGCTTATTCTTAGGATGAGCAGCTTGGAATCTGTCTCTTGGGGTCTTGCCTGGTACTTGTGACTTGGATTGGCAACTATTGGAAACAGGATACTGAGCTTGATGGGCCTTTGGTCTGACCTCTCTCCTCCTCCTCCACGGTTATATGGGCCCTATATCATATAATCGCTATGTAGCTTCAAGCCTTCTTTGTCTGATAAGCACATCTTGCCCCAAAGCAAACATTCTGAAGACAACCATGTGATGTACATGTGTAGATTTTTATAGGTTGCCACTTATGGAGATGTGGTTACCTGCTTACAGTTAATGTGCCTGCATTAACACCAAAAAGTTAACAATCCTTCTAACGGTGTAGTTATTTTGGGGGCATTAATGAGGTTATATTAAAGCTGGCAGGATTTAACGTGCATTATTAAATTCCATGTTAGAGTGCAATGAGTCTATTAGCATGTATCTGCATATCATCAACTCATTAACATGGGTATTGCCATTATGCAGACCCATAGTACAGTTAGCACAGGCATATGAAAGCTGATACAATGCTATAAGGTCCCTGTGAATCTAACCACTGGTTTACATGGACCATTAATGCACACATTGATGCTAATGTGTTCTAGCACATAGTAGGGCTATGTCTGTAGGACACAGCTGAAAGCAAGGAATTTGTCTTCATCTGACTTTCCCAGTCAAGAAAACAAAGTTTTAAAAAGGCAAGAAAGCACATAATTCACAAAACAAAATCACCTAATGGAATTCAACCCAGTTGGAAAAAGACAGCAGCAGTAGTGCTTTCCATGATTAATTCTGACCTGAGAAATAGGAAGCTTCAGACTGAGGTAACTCTTCAAGCTCCCAGGGATGTTCCCCTTTTGAACGAAGAAGTTCCTTGTGTTCTTGAAGATAAAGGATAATGGAAACAAAGGGAAATACTGACAACTCTCCTTCCTCTTAGCAATGAAAGAAAAAGCTTCCTCTAAAAGGGTCAGATGATTAAATACCTGATAGGGTCAAAGATTTTTATACTTCTGCCTTCTGAAGTCAAGAAAAGCCTATAGTTGTAGTCATGGGTACACATTAAGTCTGGTTACTAAAGTCAAACAAAAAAAACAATCCACAAGCCAACTAGAACAAATAAAGTTCAGTTTCATATGTGGACTCACCTTTTTGATACACAATTCAATTGAAAGGAACTTAAGCAATTCCTTCTTTAAAAAAACTAAATTTGTTGTCTGGATTTTAACTCCTCCTTTTATTGTAATTGAAATCATGTTTTGACACATTGTACTATTATTTTTACTTTAGTTGACTTTTTTTTTGCTTTGGTAAGAATATAAAAACTTGGGTCAGATCAAGATTCCATCAAGCCCAGTATCCTGTTTCCAACAGTGATCAATCCAAGTCCCAAGTACCTGGCAGGATCCCATATAGTAGGTCGATTCCATGTTTATAATCTGGGATAATCAGTGGTTTACCTCAAGCCTTCCTGATTAATAACAGTTTATGGGCTTCTACCCCAGGAACTTGTCCAAACTGTTTTTTTAAACTCAGCTACATTAACTGCCTTTACCACATTCTCCGGCAATGAATTTCAGAGCTTAATTGTGCATTGAGTGAAAAAGTATTTTGCTCTAATTTGTTTTAAATGTGGAGTGTCTCTTAGTCTTTTCATTTTTAGAAAAAGCAAACAACTGATTCATATTTAACCATTCCTCTCCAGTCATAATTTTATAGACCTCTATCATATCTCCCCTGAGTCATCTCTTCTCCAAGCTCAAGAGCCTTAAACTCTTTAACTTTTCCTCAGGGGAAGTATTTCATTCCCTTTATCATTTTTTATCTCCTTCTCTGAACCTTGTCCAGTTCCACTATATCTTTTTTAACATGTGGTGACCAGAATTTCACCATGGAGTGATACAGAGGTATTATGATATTCTCCATTTAGTCTCCATTCCTCTCCTAATAATTCCTAACATTCTATTTGCTTTTTTGACTGCCGCTGCACACTGAGCTAAGGAATTCAACTTACTGTCCACAATGACACCTGGATCCTTTATCTGGGTGGTGGCTTATAATATGTTTAATTACAGTTCGGATTACTTTTCCCTAAGTTCATCACTTTGCACTTGTCCACATTAAATTTCATCTGCCATTTGGATGCCCAGTCTCCCAGTCTTGTAAGGTTCTTCTGCAATTTCTCACAATCTGCATGTGATTTAACAACTTGGAATAATTTTGTCTCATCTGAAAATCTGATCACCTCACTTGTCCCATTTCCAGATTATTTACTAAAAAGTACTAGTCCCAGTACAGATACCTGGGGCATTATTTATCTTCCGTCATTAAAAATTGACCTTTTAGTCCTAGTTTCTCGTTTCTCTTTTTTAACCAGTTCGCAGTCCACAATAAGACATTGCCTCCTATTCCATGACTTTTGAATTTTCTCAGGAGTCTCTCATGAGGGGCTTTGTCAAATGCTTTCTAAAAATTCAAATTCACTATATCCACAGTTCACCATTATCCACACGTTTATTAACCTCTTCAAAAAAATATAGACGTTTGGTAAGGCAAGACTTCCTTGGGTAAATCCATGTTGGCTTTGTCTCTATGTTCTGTAATTTTATTCTTTGGCTAACACCTGGGAAGGACCCAAAAATGCAAAAATCTCATAGTAACATAGTAATGATGGCAGAAAAAGACCAAAATGGTCCATCTAGTCTGCACAACAAGCTTCACGGCAAATGAAACAGGAAAATGTTTGGTAAAGGTGCAAAGCCACTATTTCAACTGTAATTCAGATCCTTTCTCTCTTGATCTCATCTTCTATGCCCCAGATCCTTGAACTTCTCTTTCTTCTTACCTCTTCCTTCTCCCCAGATCCTGGAACATATCCCCAACTCCTCCTATTCCCTTTTCTCCTTCCTCAATCCCAGAACATCTCTACCTCTCCCTCCTATTCCCCCATCCCAGATTCCTGATCTACCCCTCCCTTGATCTACTCCATCTCCCATTCTTTCTATCCCCAGTCCTCTCTCCCTCTCCTCTCCTCCCCCCATCCCCAGTTCTCTTTCCTTCTCATATGCCTCCTGTCCATCCCCTGTCCTCTCACCTTCTTCACACCCCATTACAGGTCTTCCTTGCTTACTTTCCCCAACCCTAGTCTTCTCATCTTTTCCTTCTTTTCTCCTCATTCCTGAGATCTCCTCCCTGTGCTTATACTTGAGAAACTTTCCCTCATCCAATAAAAAAAAAATGTACAGACACAAGCAAGGCTAGAAAATTACTAGTGCTTCAGACTTTTCTATTTTTTTGCCACATAATCTACTCCTGAGGTATGGATAGAAACTTTTGAGGCGTGCCTTAGACCTTCTGCTCCCAGTTGTATGACTTTTCGAGGTGGAGGAGCAACAGCGCCAACAATGCCTTAGGAGTGGAAACATTCTGTCACTGGTCAAATATAGAATGCTGAGCTTGACTGATCACCAGTCTGACCCAACATAGCACTTCTTTTAACAATTTTCCACTGCCTCAGGCCAAAATACCTCTACTGGATTTCATGTCAATGAAAATCTGAGAAACCCTTCTCCTGCCAAATCTCCTTCATATAAAGCCAGCTAAGTTTTACTATGCACTATTATTAGGAAAATTCCAGAGATGGGAGGTTTAGGGGGAGTAATAGTCACTTAGGAGTTACAAGAAGATCCATTCCCTAAAGGGTGGGACATTAAATGATGTAAATGTAGATTCTATGAATTATTGAGGAGGATTCAAAAGGAGGAGTCAAAGGGAGTGGTGAACTTTACTGTATGAATTTGGACAGACTTTGTCCAAGCAGTCACTGAGGGGCAGTCAAGAAACTATGGATCTTGCTGGTCTCAAAAGAACAGAAAGGGTTGTTGGCCTCTCTTTTCCACTCTCTAAGGTGAAGGTTCTGATGCCAAGGTAGAAGAAAAAAAGAAAGGAAGATCTGGCAAAGGAATTGAAACATCCATCCATGAATAACTTTAGTAAAGAAATGGAAGATTCTCTAACATTCTCTTGGGGTCTGAAGAGTAAGGGGTACATATTCCAAGGCTGGAGACCTTATGCAGAAATTAATTTCCCTAGACTATTCTAGGAAATGAGTAAAACAGGCTTACAAGAGAGGTCTGTATACCAATAGGTCCAATTTGCTGTCTCCTATTGATTGCCCTCAGATTGCTCATACAGTTGGTTGTATTCCTCATTCATCTAGAACTACTGAAATTAAACAAATTGTCTTGAAACATTGGTCTTTTTTGGGATCCCTTCCAGGGTTTGACGAGAATTCTATATTTGCAATAAAAAAAGGGAACAATTTGAGGAACCTCTTAATTCAACCATATATTTGAATTAAGGAATATGAGAGTGAAACTAGACAATTCAAATGTATGGCATGCTCAGTATGTGAAAATGTATTTGGTTTACGTACATTTTGTCATCCTCAGTTGAAATATCCATTTAATGTACCTGGCCAATATACGTACCAGTCCGCTCAAGTTATTTATGCTATTGTGTGTCCATGCAACTTGATTTACATAGGGCATAAGAAACGAGAGATTAGAGTAAGGATTATTGAACTCAAGAGCTGTTTACGGGCAGGTAGGGAAATGGCACTGCTTATAGCTCATTGGAAATTCTGTGCCCATGAGATTCATGATATAAATTTTTTGTTATCCAACAGATCTGTAGCAATGAGGGAGGTAATGTTGCTCATCACCTATAGCAGATAGAATAAAAATGTATTTTTGTGTGGAACACTTTGATTCCGTCTGAATTGAATAAAGAGATTGCGTGGGAGGCATATTTTTGAAATTTTGTATATATACCCTTTTTTTAGATTTTTCTGGGAAGTATAGGTTTAGACAGGGTTGGAGGTAATGGTGATTGTGTCATGGGATTGGTTGTGTATTCTATATGTGGGCAGGACAGACCATCGGGATTGGTTTATTTTAGTATTTAAAGGTATGGTTAGAAGGAATGCCGACGGAATGTAGTATGCATCCAGACGCTTGTGACATCAGCGGATGGGATGCATGTTTAAATGGTTGTTACATTTGAAGACGGCGTGTAAGAGGTTGGTTATCTATTTGAGTTAAGTGGGAGTAAAAGAGCAATTCTATAGAGAATTTATTTTGAGGCTGGTTGTGATAAGGCTGTCTATATTGAATATTGTGTTTGTATGTGGTTGTTATATATAATTACAGGTACACATGGAATGTTGAACCAGGTATTTAATTAAGCAGTGCTTTGTGAAGCGCAAATGGCTCGAGATAAAGGGATAATTACTTTGAAATCTTGCAGCTGGGGGCAGCAGGACGTAGGTATTTGTATTTTGGAATTATGTAATTATGCAGTATTTATATTGCGTGAAGCGCGAATGGTTTGAATACTGAAAGAGATAATTTCTTTGAATATCTTGCAGCTTGATGTAGCAGGACATAGAATTGTTGGATGAAAATGTTCCCCCTGAAGAAGCCCAATCGGGTGAGACAAGGGACCTTGATAGGACATGTGGGACATTATGCTGTGGAATAGTTGCATTATGAGAGGAACATCTAAGGTATGTAGTTAAGTGAAATAATTTGAAACTCCTGCAGGGGTTGAATAGTTGTGCCTTGAGATGCCAGTTAATATGAAGATATAGGGGAAAGTGTTTCTTCATATTTCCCAATTAGTTTTTGGGTTTTATTCTTTAGGCCTATTTTATAAGTGTATGAATGTGTATGTGAGAATATGATTGATATATGGCATGTGTAGATCTGAATAAGCTGGTAAAATCACATTTAGTTGTGAAAATACATTTTAGTCTGTGTACCTGCTGATTATGTGTATTGTATTGACATTTTTGTAAGATTTCTATTAAGATTGAATTATGTATGTAGTAAACTCTATGTGAATGTGTATGAGGCTATCTGATGTATCAATTTACTCCCTGTATTTGGTGATATTGTACATTTTCAAAAGCCATTTAGATGGATAACGGGAAAGTTATCTATCTAAATGGCTTAGCCACATATTTAAGTCTGGGTGTTCCTGGGTGGGAGGTAGGCATCTGGGGAGGAGCGGAGTTAGCAGGTTAACGTAACTGCTAATTCTAGACGTACCATACGGCAGATCTAAATTTAGCTAGATTCCAAATATCCAGCTAATTGTAACTTATCTGGGTAGATTCAGTGGCGTAGCTACGCCACTGAATATCCCAGTTAAGTTAACTGGATATAGGTATCTGTCTAACTTAACTAGCTGCTTAGCGGCTGAATATTTACCCCTAAAAGTCTTTTGGAATATCATCCAGAAATTCCATCTGACAAAGGGGGTCATTTTCTAACAGGATCCCACGCGATACCTAGATCAGGGCGGAGTCGGGGCGGCGTCAGCACCGGAAGGGGAGGAGTCGGGGCATCACCTGGGCGGATACGACGGAGACATCGCTAGCGGCGAAAAGGTAAGAACCCTTATCGCCACCAGTAACGCACCCAATAGCACCACCTTTCACGGGTGCGCTATTGATTTGCGAAAACCGTCAGCGATAACACCGCGGTGGTGCGATCACTGTCGGCTTTCGCAGGCCCGCCCCCCACTTCGCCCCCCCCCATCCCTGGTACCGCGCGATTCTCAAAGGTCTGCGATTTTAGAAAATCCAGGCCAAAGTGACTTTGTTTTCAAAAGCTCATGCCTCAATAAATTGGTTAGTCTATAAGGTGCCACCTGCCTCTTGTAACTTAAGCTACCTAAGGTAATAATTTACCTTATAATGAGTGTTGGAAAATAAAGAAAGCTTGAGGAGAGATTTGAAATTTTGAGAAAGGATTTAGCAAAACTTAAGAAATGGTCTAGAATCTGGCAGCTAAGATTTAATGCTAAAAATTGCAACATCATGCATTTGGGCTGCAAATAAACAAGGAAGTGATACAGTATAGAGCAGCGGTTCTCAACCTATGGGTCGCGACCCCGGCGGGGGTCGAACGCCCAAAACGCAGGGGTCGCGCGCTCCCGGTCTCTCCCGCTGCCGTTGCCGCCGGGCTGTCAGCATGTTCAAGCCCAGCGGGAACGGCAGCGGCGCTAGAAGAAGCCCTGCACCCGCGGCTGGGCCTTTTCTTCTTCCTGCGCCTGCCCCTCCCGTGACCCGGAACAGGAAGTGAATCGTGGTGCGCGGGAAGGAGAGAGAGCCGCGCCGCGCAAAAAAGTAGCAGCGGCGGCTGCAGCATCGGCCCCCGAGCAGTTGAAGCAGCCGGTAATGGAGAAAGGAGAGAGCAGCACGAGCCTCCCGCGGCCGATGGGATTCTTCTTTCTTGGCCAGTGGAGGCTGCTGCAGCTCCCATTTGTGCTCGGGGGAGAAGAGGAAGTGAGTGAGAGAAAGAGAGAGAAGCAGCCAGCCAGCCTGTGTGTGATTGACTGGTCAGAGAGCTGATGTGTGTGTGTATGTGAGAGACAATGAAAGTGATTGCTCAGGGAGATGACTGATGTGTATGTGAGAGTGTGAGACATCAGTCAGGGAGGTGACTGATGTGTGTGTGTGAGAGAGAGAAAAAGCATGGAAGGGAGAAGTCTGGGTATGTGAGAAAGCATGGGCGTAAGAAGCCTGGTGTTGTGGGGGTGAAAGAAAGCATGGGATTGAGAAACCAGGGTGAGTGTGCATGCATGAGAGAGAGAGACTGCTTCGTAAGGTGATGGTGTGTGTGAGAGAAAAAGACTGGTGTGTGTGTGTGAATGAGAGAAAATGTGATTCAGGGAATGAGAAGCCTGTGCACATGGAGAGTGAGCATGGAAATGAGAGAGACTGGTGTGTGTGTAACAGAGAGAAAGTGATTATGGGTATGAGAAGCCTGTGCATGTGGAGAGAACAAGCATGGGAGTGAGAGACTGGTGAGTGAGTGAGTGTGTGTGTGTGAGAGAGAGAGAGAGACAGAGAAAGTGATTATGAGAGTGAGAAGCCCATATATGTAAGTAGAACACGGGAGTGGGAAGCCTGTGTGTGTGTGTGTGTGTGTGTGTGTGTGTGTGTATGGCATGAGAGAAACTGTTCAGGAAGGTGACTGGTGTGTGTGTGTGTGAGAAAGTGATTATGAGAGTGAGAAGCCCGTATATGTAAGTAGAACACGGGAGTGGGAAGCCTGTGTGTGTGTGTGTGTGTGTGTGTGTGTGTATGGCATGAGAGAAACTGTTCAGGAAGGTGACTGGTGTGTGTGTGCCAAAGACTGTTTGGGAGATGATTGGTGTGTGAGAGACAGAAACTGGTCATGGGGGCATGACTGGTATGGTGTGTGTGTGTGAGAGACATGGGCACTAAGGAAGAGGACCATAAGTATAGAGCTTAGCTTCTACTGCTGCTTCTGGTGAGTGCCACGGCCTGCAGGGAAGGGGAGTAGGAGAGCTGCTGGAGGGGGTAAGTAAAGGTGGCTTTTTAAGTTTATTTTTCTTGACTGCCATTTTAATTGTGTGATGTCTGCTTTTTTGAAATATTTTATTGGTGTTTGGAGAATGTTTAATAGTTTTTATGCGTTTTTAATTGTTGGATGTTCATAGCTGTTTTGAAACATTTATTCTGCTTATTAGTATAGTTTTACAATTATTTCTGTGTGGGGATCTATAGCTGCTTGCTAGTTCTGTTTTCCTAATAAGAGGTGTATTGGTTTTTAGGACCTGATTTAATATTTGTAGTGTTGCCTTTTCATAGATAGGGTTGCTCCTGTTTGAGTGTATTCCATAATACAGGTGTAACTGTGTGCGGATTAGTTTATGTGCATTACTACAGATCCTGGGAGTATGTTAGGTCGGTTCTGTGTCTGTTACCGAGATGAGATATTTTGCTAGCATGTAAGCGTTTGTATCGGTCTTATTTGTTGTGTTTTCTCAGAGGACATGCATTGGTGGTAAACTGCTGTCTTTTCATAAGTAGGGCTATTGAGCCTGGAAATAGAAGGAGTTTGAGTTGCTGTTACTGAGATGTCACTAGAACCAGAATATCTTTTTTGTAGGGTGAGTTGTATGGGGAATGTCATAATTCTGCTTTACATCCATTATTGTGGGTCAGGGGGGTTCCTGTGGATACAAACTGTACTTTTACATCTAGCCCCGTGACGATCATGGGTCAGTGTGCCATGCATGTGAGAACCTATGGTGAGTTGAGTTACATTCACATTATAAATGTCATAATTAAATGATAAGTGTGCACTAAAATCCAACCCCATCCATAACCCCGCCCCCATATGACCAAAGCCCCGCCCTCACCCCACCCTCACGGGGCGAGGGCGGGGCGAGGGGTCACCGCAACATGAGGAACTGTATTGCGGGGTCACGGCATTAGAAAGGTTGAGAACCACTGGTATAGAGGATGAAATATTTCTATGCAAGATTCGAAAGCAGGATCCGGGAGTGATCATATCTGATAGGGTAGCTAAACAGATGGAGAAGGCAATAGCAAAAGCCAGAAAGAAGCTTGCGTGCATAGGAAGAAGAATGTTCTGTGGAAAAAAAGGAGGTGATCTTGCCCTTTGGCGAGACCTCATTTGGAATATTGTGCAATTCACACCTTCAAAAGGATATGAACAGTCTGGAGTCAGTCTACTATAATTGGTCCTGGGGGAATTCTGCGCTACTGCTGAGCGCAGAATTTGCGCAGAATTTCCCCCCTGCGCAGAATTGACACTTTCTGCGTATAATTGCCAAATTCTGCACAGTAAATAGCAGAGGAGACCCTGGAATGCCACGAATGGAGCATGGCCCGCATGGGCCGAGGGACACACTCCATTCGTGGCGAAGATGGAAGGCCCCCATGTGCCATGAACGGAGTGTGTTCCACTCGCAGCAAAGAAGGAAGGCCCCTGTGTGCCGCGAACGGAGTGTGCTCTGCTCCTGGCAAAGGAGGAAGGCTCCCGTGTGTCGCGAATGGAGTGTGCTCTGCTCGCAGCAAAGAAGGAAGGCCCCTGTGTGCCATGAATGGAGTATGCTCCGCTCGCGGCGAAGATAAAGGCCCCGGTGAGAAAGAATGTGTATGTGTGTATGTGAGTGTGTGTGTGTGTGAGAGAGGGGGGAGGGGAGGGTGAGAGAGAGCATGGGAGATAAGAAAGCGGGGGGATGCTTGAGTGTGGGTTTCAGGGAGAGGGAGCCTATATGAGGGGAGAGGTTAAGAGAGAGCAGGAGGGTATGAGAGAGAGCATGGGAGGTAAGAGAGCAGGGGGGGATGCTTGAGTGTGGGTTTCAGAGAGAGGGAGCCTATATGAGGAGATTGTGAAGGCATGTGTATGTGTATGAAAAAGGGGATGTGTGTGTGTGCGAGAGAGCCTGTATAAGGGTGCGTGTATGTGTATTAGAGAGAGGGAGCATGTGTGTGATAGAGGGAGGGACAGAGGGAGCCTGTATGAGGGGCAGTACTCTATTGCCAGTCCCAGAAACTCTGGGACTGGCAATAGAGTGGAAAGGGTTGAGCCTAGAGGTGGAGGAGAAAGATACTGGCAGGTGGAGGATTTGGATCCTGAGAGGGCAAAGCAGGGAGAACGAGTGGAAGGGACACTCTTACAGTGAATTTCTAGGGAAATTTTGCTCAAAATATTTAAAATTCTGCATCTTTAAGTAATAATTTTTTCTGTATTCATTTAAAATGTAATTACTTAAAGGCTGTCATGTAAATTGTGTTATTTTGACCAAAATAAAGTTTGCAGAATTTTGCATTTTTGTGCGCAGAATTTTAAATTTGTTTGCGCAGATTTCCCCCAGGAGTATATAATGGTCAGTTGTCTTCATTATAAATTCTATGGGGACAGACTTAAATTATCCAAACATTTATACCATAGAAGAAAGAAGGGATAGGTAAGATATGATAGAGACATTTAAATATTTCCAAACTATCAATACACAGAAAGCAGACCTCTTTCAATTGAAAGGAGGCTCTGGGATGGGAGGTCATGTGATAAGGGTGGAGGTAATCTGCTGAAATTGGTGGATCAGCGGAATATAAATTTTTAAATAAATAAATAAATGTCGAAATTGAAGAAAGGTTGGGGCAAGCATCAGGGATCTGAGAAAGAATGATGGGGATTGTGGAGTTGAATAGTGGGCGTTGATGGGCAGGCTAGATACGCTGTATGGTGTTCTTTTGCCATCATGTTTCTCTGTTTCTAACTTTTTTTTCCACCTATGATTTTTTCAACTTGGACTTCTATTTTTCTATTTGTGGGACTTTTATTTCTTTTCAGTAAAAGCTATTTTGGAGTTTGGAACACAACGCTTTGAGGGTGGACTGGTTATTTTTAAAGTGATCCCCTTTACAGTCCTGCAGGTTGATCCTGTCCCAATCTCAGAATGTGTATTCCCCAAGACTGCAATGAGTGGGTCAGTGCTCAGCAAGTGTGACCCCCGTTCTAAGAGGGGGGTTACATTCATAAAAGCTTTCAAAACTTGAATGTTCAATAACCTGTCCTGTAACATTTGCTAATGGATGCTACTAACACTGGTAGCACTGCAAACCAACCCATTTACCTTTTATTTTTTTTACAAGGCAGCAGAACACACAAGCAGAGCCTTGTAACTTTGGTTTGGCTGGGCAGACACAGGGACCAATGTACTGAGCAGTACTGAAATCAACTAATTTTAATTTGGGCATTAGTGTTCTGTTAAATGCTCAATATAGTAAAGGGTGTAAAGCCTTTAGTATATCAGCCATTAACAATTAGGGGTGTGGAGACATAAACATTTAGTTTCATTTTTTAGGGGGGTTCCCCATGAGCTTTGCTTCATGTAATGTTTATTTCATTTTTTAATTGATAAAAAAAAAAAAAGGGGAAAAAAAAAAGAAACGGGGTTCCCAAGGCCATCCTTGCCCCCTAACCAGAAAAATGTTGGGACAAGGATCCTCCCTGGCCCCCACTTACCCTGTCCAGGGGGATCCACAGACAAGGCCTAGGCCCAGGCTTCAGCCTGAACCTTGAAGAAGGCCTAATCTGAGGTTGCAGGGACCTATTGTGGCCTTGGCTTATGCCTCAGTCCCAAAATTTAGGTCCAGACTGAGACTTAGCCTTGTGTAGGCCTAGGACATGGTAGGTTGTCACAACCTCAGCCTAGACCCTATGCAAGGCTGAGGCTGGCATGGAGGCCTGGACCTGACATCTAGGCCTTAGCCTAGGTTAGGACTCAGGCCCATGCCTGATGTTGAGGCCCAACCCAGAGGCTGGGTCCTGATGCCGGAGCCTTGGCCCAGACCCAGTCTCAATGCCATGGCCTGATCCAGAGGCCGGGTACTGATGTCTCGGCCTAGGCCAGGGCTGGGTCCAATGTCCTGACACCTGGGCCTTGACTTGGACCTAGACCTTACTGCTGTACATCAAAATGATGACCTCTACTGGGAAGGATGTGCTGGAGTTAATTAACACCAGTGCATCCCCGAGTGGATGCTGCCATCTGAAGAAGGAAGATTGAAGGAAGAAAACCTATGAAGAGGCTGTCCGAGGCCTGGGTTCTGGGTCTGAACCTGACCCTGGGTTGAGGTCCAGGCTTTGGAACCTGGCCTCTGTACTGTCCCTGGCATCAGGCTTGGGCCCAAGGCCTGGTCTAGGCCGAAGTCCAGGCATTTGGACCTGTCCTCCAAGTCAGACTCCAGCATAGGATCTGGGCCTAGGCTGAGTCCCAAGCATAGGAACCTGGCTTCTGGGTTGTGCTCCAGCATCAGGCCTGGGTCTGGGCTAAAGCCCCAGTGTCAAAACCTAGCTTCCAGGCTGGACTGCAGCGTTGGTCCTGGGCCCGGCCCAGGCATTGAGACCAGGCCAGGACATGGAGTAGGATTTGGTAAGTGTGGTGGGGTGGTCGGAAAATTTCCCAGGCTTGGGCCATTGCTAAGGTCTCAGGCATAGGCCAGGACTCCTGCTTTGGATCTTCCCTATTCCTTAGGCAAGGCCTCAGCTTCAGGCCTAGGCCTAAGTCTGACCGGCGACTTTTTTTTTTTAATCCTTTTTGAAAACAAAATGAGATTCAGATAAAATTTTGTTGGAATTTAACTCGTTATGTTTTGAAAATACCCAAAACAAAATTGGAAATTTCATCTCCTTTTCTATTTCATTTCTCCCGATTGTCCGTCCCTATTAACAATCTGTTTTACTGCAGCCAACATGTGTGCATTACAGGTTGTTACACGCCCCACCTGTGCTTGTCCTGCGCACGGACCTGCTCACCTTCATAGTCCCATAGCAGTACCCAGGACGACCTCCCTCATGGTAGTTGCTAGTCCTGCCAGGCCCCGGCATCCCGTGGCAGCGGTCGCCAGGCCTTCCACTGCGCGCCGAGCCTCACGCTAAGGTTCGGCGTCATTGGCCATCTTGGCCATGCCCATATGCGCACGCGCGCAGACTGCCTGGACTCATGTAGGGCCAAGGGTGGGTCCTAGCTCTGCGGCATGCCCTGATTGATCCCCCGATATAAGGAAGTTCCTGTCTTCACTTCCTTGCCTTGGCAATCGGGTCGGTTTGCTCTGAGCTAGTACTTATGCTTGCTTGTCCTAGTCTCGTTCCAGGATCCTTCTGTTCCAGTTCTATTCCTGACTCGTCCCTGCATCCTAGTCCCTGTTCCTGCTTGTTCCTGTGTTCGTCTGTCTGTCTACCCAGGTAATATCCTCATACTGGTACTGACCTCAGCCTGTTCCTGACCTGCCTGCCTGCCTGCCTGCCGCCTGCCTCAAAGACCACAGTCTGTTCCTGACCTGCCTGCCTGCCTGCCGTCTGCCTCAAGACCTTAGCCTGCCTTCGACTTCATCTGACCTCCAGTGCCTGATCCCTGCTTTGCCTGACCACTCTTGGACTGACCTCTGGACATTGACCTTTAGCTTGCCTGACCTCTTCTCCTCTTCCTCGCCTTGTCATCACCAACTCTATTCTGGTTCTCCCTGCTCCAACCAGTTGCCATCCTTGAACCCGATCACGCTCCCCCTGTCTCCGTGGGCACACCGGACTTTCACTCTCCTAGAAGACCCTGCGAGGCCCACCTAAGTCCAAGCGGTCCCTACGGGCTCCTCCTGGGGGGACCTCGGACTTCAGTGGTGAAGCTCTTCCTAGCCTCTGTCTCCTCCAGTGCTCCGCCCCCTGGGGGCAGTTGCCTCCTGTTCCCTTTCAGGAGGTGTTCCATCTCTGCCCCAGGATAAGGGTCCACCCCCGAGCGCAACACAGGCTGTGGTAATGCCAGCCCAATGTCCCAACTCTAACCTCTAGAAAAGAAGGGCCGATTGAAGGCCAATTCTGTCTCCAACCCCCCCCCCCCCCCCCCCCCCCCAATTAATTAAGACTCATTGCAGTTCAAATGACTAACCACACCTCTCCAGCTCCCAAATAAATCAAAGTCCCACTGAAGCTCAAACAACAACACCCCCCCCCCCCCCAAATGTGGTAACTCCTACAACCCATGACAGTTTCCAAAAGGGATGTAAAGCTCAATGTCCCCAGTCAGGATCCTCCCACCCCAACAGTGAGAGCTAGAGAGATCCCCTCTTCTTCCCACCCCACTAACTCCAAAGCTGAAAATGTCCTTGACTAACCTAAGGCTCTCCTTTGCCCCACACAGGATTGAATATTTCTGTACATGTTTTTGGAACACTGCACGGTAGACAGAGCTTTCTCTTCAACCCACAAATGCATACCAACAAATTCACTATGTTTCTCAAAGGACCATTGCTGCAATAGCTAGGCTGGACATATTGGAAGAGATAGAAAACAAGGGGGAAATCCTTATGCTCTGACTGAAAAAAGCAGGAGGAAACTTCCAGTACAAAATAAAATGTATTTAACAATTTATATAAAATGAATGTCACTTTACCTTTCAAGACTGCAAACAATTAATAAAGTATTCTATTCAAATGTATTGCTAAACAGCAAAAGAATAGAATGTGAAAAGATTAAGGTGGCCAAATAGCTCTGTTTGTTCAGGACAGGTTGATGCAGTCATTTTATCCTCACCTCATGCATGGACTGTGCGTGAGGTGATAGCACCAGAGGAACAGTCACAGCATTGCAAAGCCTTTAGCCTCTGAGTCTCTGTTTCAGTTTCCACCTAAGGTTGGCCCATGTGAAATAAACGCTGATGGGGAGTCAGTGCAGGCCTTTTATAGGCCTGTGCCCATGATGTCATCAGGAGGCGCCTTGAGCCTTTCCTTGCCAGAAGCCCTTTAAATGTGCGACTTTGGGCAGTGCATGCTCTAGGAGAAGCAGGGCCAGCTGGCAATGGCAGCGACCTGCCACATGGAGTATAGGCAGCAGCACCTTGTTGATTTGGAGCGTGGTAGCCTGCCATGAAGGGACCTGGCACACCACATCACAAGGCGGGGAAGCCGGCACGGTTTGGGAAGTGAGTGCAGCGGGCCGCAGAACGTGGAATGCCAAGTATAATATTTAGAACTAATTCTAACTAATTGACTCTCCAGGTTAGTGGGTGGGATTCCTGATATCTTTTGAAAACACCATTTGCATTGATTTTATAACTGGAAGTTTAGTATGCCATTAGCTTTTCAGAAATTTAGACATTAACAAATGAGTTGAGATAGGCTTACCCTTGATTTCAGCATGGTAAGCCATTATGGCACTGAGATGTACTTTCACTGATGAGATGCTGAGATCTGAAGCAGAAAGAGCGAGCAAATATTTCAGTAACTCTTTGGATTCGCATGCGAATGGATCCAGTGTATTGACACCATGTGGAGAAATGTTTCCATTTAAAACCTTGGGTAAAGACAATTCGGTGATTATTGAGCACTCAACATCTAAGCTGTCAATTTGAGGGAGGGAAAGTCTGGAAGAAATAAGCTTCCCTCTTCTTGAGTTAACAAGGATGGACCTGGCCCAAGAGGAATCAGAGGACTGCTGGATAGCTGTACTAGATACACAAAGCAAACTCACCTGGGCTATGCTGGAGCTATGAGAATGAGACGGACCTAGCCTTTGGGCACTTTTTGCATTGCTCTGACTATGAAAGGAATTGGTAGAAAAGTATATATGATATCTACAATACAATTCAGCAAAAATAGTGTCCTGAGCTGATCTGAGGTTCCTTGGAAGAATGGAGCAAAACTTTTCCAGTTTCCTGTTTTACTCTGATGCAAATAGGTTGTCTGCTTGGAGCCCCCATAGACTGAATAGTCAGTTGGCTGTTGACTGCTGAAAAGACCATACGTGTGGTCAAAAACCTCTGCTGAGGTGATCTGCCAATGTGTTGGAGATCCCTGGAAGTTAGGTCACTTGCAAGACAGCTTAATTTTTGTGTAAAGAACTCTATGAGTTCCTACTAAGAGGATTGTTCCATTTTACACTGGGGTGACAGAAGGCAATGCTTGATCAGGAATTCCTGTACATGCTCACTAGAGCAAAAGCTCTACTATCTAAGAGAGAGAGAGAGAGGTCCCTTCAGGGTCATTGGATGACATCACCCAAATGCAATGGCTTGTTCAGCCCTGCTTATCAATGGAAGAAATCTTAGCACAGCATAGCAACAATAGAAGTATGGAGACTAAAATCACTATCTCAAAGCAAGTGAGTCTATTGTACAAAGTCCTCCATTTTGCTTCCAAAGTCCCGTACCCAGTGCTGGAGGCTTCTGAGATGGTCATCAGTTGTTGGTGCCCGATTCCTCTAGTAATATCACAAGTAAACATCTGCAGTCATGTATATATGACCATGCTTTAGAAAAGTCTGTTACAGAAGAGTCAATGGTTACTGCAAGAAATGGAGGGTCAGAACAAACTAACTTTACAGAGAAAGTTTCTACAAATTCTGTCTGTGTAGACGTAATATTCTGATGCAAATCCATAACACTTAATGGATGGTTTGGTCAAATACTGTATATATGTTTTAAATGTACTGGGTATGGTTGAAGTCCTTTACAAAACAAAGGGAGGACCATTATCATAAAGATTTAGGCACCTAGCCACAGAAAAAGCACCTAGATCCCTGGGTTTGAAATTTGTCCTGGGACCATGTTTGAGTCAGGGGGAGAAAAGAACCTGTGTAGCCTCTGTGGGAGGAGCGGTTTATAAATATGACAATAAATAAATACTGGCACCTACTTCTCAAGAGGGAGTTTGCACCTGCAAGCTCTGCAGGTAAATGACATACCTGTGGGCCTTGCCAGGCCAGAAATGTTCAAAAGGGAAATGCCATAGGGAGTATCATTTTAAAAATTAGTTTGTAGGCTTGTTGGTACTTTTCACCCATGAGTCTACAAGATTTATGGGCAGTCTGAAATTTGGCTTTCCCATATTTCCCATTTAATCTTTAAAGTCCTTTGTAAATATTTATAAAGCAATGGGGAAAGTTAAAAGTAATGGAGAAAGTTAAAAGTATGCCCAGGTGCATAAGTAGCGCTACCACCAGCTGGAAAAAAGAGGTAACATTGCCTTTGTAGAGGGCACAAGTGAGACCCCCTCTCCTTGAGTATTATGTTCAGTTTGGGATGCCATGCCATACCTTTGAAAGGGCACTGAAAGGATGGAAGCAGTTCAGAAAAGGGTGACCAAGAGCTGTTTCCCAATCCTCTCCTGAAGGCAGACCTTACCTCTGAGGGTTTTCAGGATTGCCACAGTGAATATGCATGAGATGAATGATACATGGTCTGCAACACAAACCTTCAAATGGGCTTATACAAGAAGGCCCAAAAAGAGGCCTGTACATGAAAATTTAAGCTAAAAAAGTTTCACTGTGCAACTTGGTGAACTTTTTATGTGCACATTAAAATGGTACTAAATGTGCTATGCAAACGTTTTACTAAACGCATGGTAAACTTTGTCCTCAGTAGCATGGCTGTGGTGCTAATGTGGATGATAACACAAAAGGTTTAATGCTCATGTCAGCTAAGGCCCAAAATCCCCCGTGCAAACTGGTCTGACTTACACGAGGGATTACATCTTCCTCTAGCCCCTTTGACAAAAATATAGGGTCTTATAATTTGACAAATACCTCCCCGCCTCCCACGCACCCACCCTTGTAGACTTCAGCTTAGGGCCCAATGGCCAGATAAACATCCTTGATCTTTCTTGCTATCCCCTCTGAATAAAGACCAAAGGCACAAGGGGTCCTTTCTCCCTCTTGCTCCCCCTCCCAATGCAAGCAAAGACCAAGCCTCCAATTGATGGCCAGATTTCCTTCCCCCCACAAACAAAGATCAAAGGTCCTATAGCCAACTGGACCCACTTTCTCCCCCAAGATGTCTTCTCCCTCATATTCTTTCCACCGTGTTCCTTCTCAAACATATGCGCAAGGCAAAGTAACATGAGAGCTCAGACATAAAGGAAGGTGTTGCTTTACGTAGGGAAAATCATACCAAAATAGTAGACCAATGAGAGAAGACAACTGGTTTTAAAAAGGTACAGCATCCTGCAGGTCATCAAGTTGTATGACTGACAGCTAGGAGATATTATTCTTAACTATAGCTGTGTGGATGGGAACAACCAAACTGGGTGGGCTAATTGGTCCTTATTTGCCATAATCTACATGTTACTCTATTACGATGGTATTAGGTAAAAATTATTCAGAGCTGTCCTCTAATCAGGGCAAGTCAATGTAAATCAAATGATGGATTCTAATTAAAATAAAATATTGTATTCTGAAAAATAAAGCTAAAAAGAAAGAATCCATGTGTTATCGTGCTGTTGGAAGTTGGAAGTAGGAAGGTATAATGGATCCATGACTTTGCAGCAGCATCTACTACTGGCTATGAAAATCTAACCTTTAAGCAGCCTAGACCAAGAGTGGCCAGGAGCCACAAACAGGTCAGGTTTTCGGGATATCCATAATGAGTATGCAGAGGATAGATCTGCATAGAATGGAGGCAGTGCATGCAAATCTATCTCGTGCATATTTATTGTGGATATCCTGACAACCAGGCCTCTTTGTGGCTCTTGAGGACTGGAATTGGCCACCTCTGGCCTAGACATTTCTTTTATATTGCGCACCTCTGATTATTTAATTGTGCTAAAATAGAAATCAGACATGACAAAAATCCAAACTGATCAATTTCCATAGCTCTGAGAAATAACGTACTTGCTTGCAATCTAATTTACTTGTTTTGAAGTGTTTGATAGGATTTTTCAGTTTTCACTGTAAGTCACAATAGAGATACAAGCAAGCAAATGCAAGTAATATTAACTATGCTTGGAAGCTTGTATCTTCAGCTTTATACAGTGCACTTTTAAATAGAGGTTCTTATCCTTATGTATATTTGAACAAGTAGGTCTACATATGCTTGATCTCCATCTGAACCAATTTATGACTTGATTTTGTTGCCATGGTCACCAATTAGAACAGTCTTGTTGACTACAGATCAACAGCCAAAGCATCTCCATTAAGTTCAGAAAAAGAGGGTTGAATGGTATGAATATATTTTGCACAGTTTCTTGGTGACCTTTTTTTTTTCCTACGAAGTCTTATTCATATTTAAACTACAGTCATGGGTCATTCAGATAACTCTGTTCCAGTATTTTCTTTTTTTAATACTAACTCTAGGCTTCCAATCTTTCTTGCTCTAGGAATTTGTAAATTGTATCCAGTACTTATGCATAAGAGATCGCTGTTCTTGAGTTGTCTAAATGTGTTTTGTTCGGCTTTGCCAATAATTTTGCAAAATGGCGAGCAAATGGCCCCACTTTGCCAAGCTTTTCAAGGGCAGATAACTTGGAAAGCCTAAATAACAACAGTTGTAGAAGTAGATATTCCAAAGATATTCACCTAAAAAAGAAAATCTTCAGTACTGCTGAAAAAGAAAAAGTATTTGAAATGTACTGGAAGAGGAGCCACAATAGATGTTCCACCCTTAATTCCACCCACAGACATGCCCACAAACGTTGGTTAATCCAACTACAATTGCATCTTTTATTTGTCTAACAAGGGCATTATTTTGCATGGACAGTTTTTTTTAAATTCTTAAACAGATCTTTATTCAGACTGGATGGACCATCTTGGTTTTTGTCTGTTGTTACTTAATTGGTATTATTTTAAATAAATTGTTGTAATAAAACTCCATGTCATAGCTTTTTTCCTGTACAGATAATACACATTTCTCAGTTTTCCACAGTTCTCCAATATTGTAATTTATATCCTGAATCTTATTACAATGTCTTTTTTTTTTTGTGCTATCTTCCTGGCAGGACTGCATTGCATCAGCAACTGAGTTTCTTCCTTCTTAAGTCAAAGTACATCATCAAGCTACTATATAAACCATCCTGATATTTGCATTCACAATAACCTGAAAAATATAGTAATTCCAGTCACAGAACAAGCCATACATCCACAAACTGGACATCTATGGGGGTTCACTTTCAAAGGCTTAACTGGGATCTATGTGCACACACAAATAAAAGAGTAATGCAAGTAGATATGCTCAATCTGTGCCAAAGAATTTTCAGTTGCCTACATGCATCCCTTTCTCAACAGGTGTACTTTTAGCCATAGTAAAAAGAGGCATTCTGGGGGACATTTCAGCAGTATGGTTGGAAAATATACACACACATTTATGTTTTAAAAAATGTACGCCCTTAGACAGCATGCCACTCAATGCACATACTTTACCCCATCATTTAATACAATGTAAGTGTAATTGTGTAATTTTAACAGCACAATGGGCTGATATTCAGACACCATATAGAAATGTAACTTGCCGCTATGGCCAACTTCTTTTCAAATTCTCTCTTAGCCTGTCTTATCAGTGTTTTACATATAACTTACCAATGCTTATGCTTTTTCCTATTTTCTTCAGATAGCTCCTTCTTCCAATTTTTGAAGGAAGATCTTTTGTCTAAAATAGCCTCTTGTTTGTTTTGTTATTTGTCTCAGGTGTTCTCATCAGCATCTATTCTGTACATATATTGTACAGGAAAATATAGCTTTTCGTTATTTCACAAAAGACAAAGTGTTGCTATTTTCTTAGTCTGCTTTGCGTGAGCCAGATCACAGGGCAAATATCCTGCCCTGAAAGAAGCTATAATAACTGGGTGCACACAATCAACCTCTCACTGGTAGGTAAAAAGTCATACATATGGCACAATGCAGAAGACTGAAAGGCCCCCCTCATGCTCCTGGATTGCTGCCTTCAACTTAATTTTTATTAGTTATCTTTAGGTTGCTAACGGCCACATTTTAAAATGTACGTGCACGCAAATACTGGCACTTACACACGTGGCTGGGCCCTGCGCGCGCTGCACACATTTTCAAAAAGGCCCAGCCATGCACGTAACTGCCGATATGTGCACAAGTGTCAGGCCCTTTAAAAAGGGGCTGGCTGGGGGACAGGGTCTGGGTGGGGCAAGGAGGAGGCCAGTCGGGACATCAGCCATTAGCCTTTGTACCAGAGAAGCATGCGCCGGCAGCAGGCCAGCACGCACAAACTACTTGTGCTCCGGAGGAGCAGTAAGTAGTGAAACAAAAAAAAAATGTAAATAGGTAGGAAGGGGTTAGGGGTCAGGGTGGAGAGGAAAAATGGAAGGAAGGCTAGGTAGGGGGGGTAGGAAAGTTCCCTCTCAGTCTGCTCTTTAATTGGAGTAGTCTGGGATGGAACAGGGGAAGGCCAATTGCGTTGCAGTGTGTAACTTACTAAAATTCACCCCCTGCGCTGGCATGCACATGTTATAAAATCTGCGTGTCCATATGCGAGCACTGGGAACCGCGCGCACATGGACGAGTGTGTGCACCTTTTAAAATCTACCCCTAAGGGAGTAGAATTGTGTAAATAAAAGTCCTTTAAATTTATTGGTATATTCAGTATTAATCTGGTAGTGACCTGCAAGGGGATAATTAAACTCTTGATAAGGGCTGCGACAATCCTGTGTTTTAGATAAAAGACTGATTGATTTTTAATGTGAAAGTGTCTCTTGCCTATAAAACAAAGGATGATCTGGGCGTGGGTGGGAGAAAGGTGGGAGGGTAAACACAAACAAACTCTAAGCTATTACCTACGTTTTGGCTTGATTTTTATAACAAATACATAAACTCTAAGCTATTACCTATCTTTTGGCTTGCTTTTGATAACAAACACACAAACTCTAAGCTATTACCTACCTTTTGGCTTCTTTTTATAACATAACACAAATGTAAGCTATTATCTACATTTTGGCTTGCTTTTTATAACAAATACACACATTTTAAGCTATTACCTACCTTTTAGCCTGCTTTTTATAACAAACACACAAACTCTGGCTAATTTTATTTATTTATTTATTTTTATTTTATTTTTATTGAAATTTCAAATATATTACAGAACTATATGTTCAGAGAATACAGATATCCAATATTTCTTTTTTAGGATATTAATACATCCTTAACATAGTAACAATATACCTGTCTAAAAATTATAAGTAATAAAGGATCCAAGATATATACTAGCAGTATTGAAAGGAAATATTATTCATTTATATAAACATTAACTGCATAGAATGTACCCCATGATTAACCCTCTAATACCGAATCCCTGATGTTCTTTCAGGAATGCGAATCTAGGTACTCTCGTAATTGTGCTGGTTCAAAAAAGATGTATCTGGAGCCTTGATAAATCACAATACATTTACAGGGTAATCATAAAATAAATTTTGCTTCCCTAGATACAACTTCTGGCCCCATCTGTAGAAATTGTCTCCTTTTTTCTTGAGTAACCTTGGTTATTTCAGGGTATATCCAAACTCTATGTCCATGAAAACCATGATCCTGATTACGCAAAAAGACTCTTAATACTGCATCTCGCTCTGTAATAAATACAAATGATACTAGTAGGGTTTCCCTTGTATCAATAACTGTATCTAAAGTCAGTTCAAGTAAAGCAGAAACATTCAAGGATGAAACTTCTTGACCTCCTTGCTGTTGAAATAACTGTTCTTCCCTCCTTTCCTTGGATCCAGGTATATAATAAATCTTGGAGATAGCAGGTATCCCATCTTCAGGAAAATTAAAAATTTCCTTTAAATAACTTTTAAATATATCTCTCGGGGATACTGCTCTCATCCTTGGAAAATTTATTATTCTCAAGTTTGCGCTTCTTTGTTCATTTTCTAATTTCTCCAGTCTACTTAAACAGATTGAATCTGATTTAATTAAATTATACTGCACTTCTTCAGTTTTTTCTACTTTTTGTTGGATCTCATTCACTGTTTTTTCTATTCTCAATATCTTAGAATCTAATTTCTTATTATTCTGTAGATTATCTTTCAACATGCCCGTCAAGGCTTATATAGAACTATCCATTGAGAGCAATGTCTTCCAAATAATGTCCAAAGTTATTACTTGAGGTGTATCCAGCGGTAAATTACAAAGAATATGTACCTCAGATTCGCTGCTCCCTGCAACTTTGGAGTCCCCTTCTCCTCCGCTCTGCTGTTGTTCCTCGGGCTTCAAACCCTTGGAGCCTGAGATAATCTGGTTCTCCGAAATGGTTCTCCATGGTGCTTACAGCCTCCACGCCATTTCTTGAGGTTATAGTTGTTATTGAAACCGCTTTCTCTTCCAGCCAGTCTTCTGTCGCCTCCCCAAACAAGCTGAGGAATCTCGACGGTGGCTCTGGGGTGGTCGGTGCGCCGGGACTGAGGGATGTTTCCTAGGCCTGGTGTCTCGGCGTCTGCTCCCTGTCGAGTACACCCACGGCTCCTCCTACTGGCAAACGTCTCATGGAAGCTGCCAACAACGATTCGATTCGCGGCTGTCTTGCATCAAGTATCGGTGTCGAAGTGGAGGACATTCTCACTTTTGCCTTCCTCTTTGTATGAGGCATGGCAAAGAAGAAGAAAAAAAAATTCAAGGAAATTCAAGAGAATAAGTAAATAGCAGAACTCCGTGGAGCGAGGTTGTTAGCGTCCAGCCTATGTGGCAGCCATCTTGGACCCCGCAACTCTGGCTAATTTTAAAAGGAATGTGCATACGCCCATAAATGCATCTATCGGCACATGAGCGGAGATATGCTGCAATTTTATATTGTGCGAAAGTACATGTGTATCATTTAAAATACCCCTCCCAAGCATTTGATTGCGTGTAATCTTAAGAGATGGCTTGAGTAAAAGTCCTATGCGTATTTCCGCCAGGGCTTTAGCGGCTTGTATGCATTTATGCAGGTGGATTTTAAAACATGATCACATGAGGAAAAAACAGTTTTCCAATTAGTCCACCAGTTTGTCCAGTGGATATTGAAGTCTTGAAGACCCCTCTGGTTCTTCATCCTATAAGTCCCCCCTCGCGAACAAGTGCCATGGTCAGCTTTTTTAAAATTCGGAGTTACATGCAAACGTTTTGGCCATACCTCATAATGCCCATGCCCCGCTCAAGTCCCACCCATTTTCCACCTCTTCTTCTTGATGCACACACAGGTATGTATGCACATATTTCACAGCTTCAGATTTTAAAAGCTTGCTAGCACGCGGCTCACATACACACAAATTTGGCCATTTTTGCACGAGCAATGCTTTTAAAATCTCTCTCTAAGCTGTTACCAACCTTTTGTTCTGCTTTTTATAACAAACACACAAACTCTAAGCTAATACCTATTATTTGATTTGATTTTTACAACAAACACAAACTCCAAGCTATTACCTACCTTTTGGCTTGCTTGTTATAACAAACACACACATTAAAGAATATATACCAATAGTTTACCTATCCTCAAAACTTTATTACCTCTTCAGCAGCCAACTAGAAGACATTCTCCTCTCAGTACTCCCACTGGATTGTTTAATGGTACCCTTAAACAGACTCTGAGGGCCTGGAACTATACAATTGTGATTCATGTTAGTAAAGCATTTGCTTTTCTTTGTGAGGAAAGTGGTTAAATATGCCACAGAAAGGAAAACCCTCCTGTTCCGAGGCAATTCTTTATTGGGCACGGTGAGGTAAAATTTAGGGTTAGCAGAAAATATCCCCAAAAAGATCCCTACGATGCTAGCCTTACTTTAAGGTGAATTTTAAAAGCCCACCATGTGCATTAATTAAGGGATACACAAATAAGTTGGGCTCGTGCATACCAAATGGATTTTAAAAGCGATCCAGATATACATGCATCTCCTACAGTGCACACATCTTCAAAGATTTCAAAAAGGAACAGGCTGTGGGTATGGTCTGGGCAGGGTATGGGCATTTCAGAGTGTGAACCAGAGATATGCGTGCAAGACTTTTTGCACCCCAGTCACGCAGAGGTCCCCTGCCATGTAACCTTACTTCTGCTATGGATGATGTGTAAGTTAAAAAAATAAAGAAAACTAGGCCGATCTGTGGGGTTTTAAGGGTCAGGGCGATCTAGAGGGCATGAAGACAATTAAACTAGGGTAGTTTGGAGGACCTTTCTCTTAAAATGATCAAACTGGGGATGAACTAGTAAAACTGTGAATGGCCTTGGCGCACACCCCTTTTAAAATCCCCCAATTTATGCTGTAGAAGTGGGATTTGCATGCACATGCATGCCCAATTAAAATTTGGTGCACATGTGCGCATATATGTTATAAAATGGCTGCATCCCTGGGCACGGGCCAATGTATGCACGCCACTGTACGCCCACACAGCAGTTTGAAAGTTACCATCTTAGGCCTGGATTTATCAAAATGCACTAAATATCGCATGTGATTGGAAAAGGGCCGTGCTTTATGGTAATAGGCTGTTTATCACAAAGTGCACTATCTTAGTGCTTCGCATAGGTATTAGCGCAAACTGTGATAACTTTTTCGCACTTTGCAATAAGTGCCAGAATTGTTGTATTTCCTACCTACAACCACTGGGGGGGGGGAAGAGAGAGAGAGAGAGAGAGAGAAAGAAAGACACTACCTATAAGGCCCTCATACTAGGTAGGTATTTATACCTCTATATGAGGTCTACCTAGCTACTTGAGGTGAGGTTTAGGTATTAGTGTAGGGGTTAGGGGCCACTTTGACATTCAGAGTGTGACGTACGAACAGAACCGTGCACTCTTGTGAAGATTTGATTACCTTGTGCAATATTCTCTCAACCTAACTTGATGTTACCCAGGTAGAGAGTCCATCAAGTTAGGTTGAGAGAACATTGTAAAAATCTCATCTTTGGGTGAGTTTCCTCACTCCGAAGGTCATCAGATCTTCACAAGAGTGCACGGTTCTGTTCGTACATCTCACTCTGAATGTCAAAGTGGCCCCTAACCCCTACACTAATACCTAAACCTCACCTTGAGTAGCTAGGTGGGCCTCATATAGAGGAATAAATACCTACCTAGTATGAGGGCCTTAATGCTAGGCTCCGTCTCTCTCTCTCTCTCTCTCTCTCTCTCTCTCTCTCACACACATGAGGGCCCTGACAGCTAGGCTGGCTCTCCAATGGCTTAAAATACTAAAAATGCTATTTTGGAATCATAGCAAAACACGATAAAGCCATATCGCATGGCTTAACGTGAATGAAAAAGATGTAGTTAAAGCCGTGCAAGATGGCTTTGCAAATTACAAAGCCAGCCCATTTGGCCACAAATCCCACCCCAAACTCTTCCCCTTTTCCTAATTTGCATCACACCATGCATTATGGCATTTTCGCATGCATTAAAGGCGTTTTTCACATGCAAAAACGCCATAAAGCACTTTGATAAATGACCCCCTTCATGAGCCAGTGTGTAGATATTTTAAATGTGCAGCAGAGCTCCATAGGCCCCAGAATTTGATGTTACTTTGGTGCGCAGGCTCATACTTACCACACTGTCTGCTCTGTCTCATGCTGCAGAGCTTCCGCTTGTAAGGGCTGAAAGTGTGGACCAGGTCCCTGCTGCTCTGCTCTGCCTCTTCTTGCTGTGCTGCAGTGCTTGGTGCTTTCTGCCTGTTTGCTGCCTGTTGCCGGTTCAGCTGAAACCCACTGTAGCCGCTTCTGCGGCGGCCACCAGACCTCAAAGTAAGCAAAGCCTTTGCTTTATTATCATTTCTCTCTTTTACTCGCTCCACATGGCAGTGGCTCATGGGAGGGAAGATGGCACATTGACCGGGAGCTGGGGGGGAGGGGGGCAGAAGAGAGGCAAGGGTCTTAGGAGACAGGAGAACTGCATGGGCTGGGGGCAGGGAGCGGAAGGTGCTGCGGTGACCACCTTGAGTCTCTGAATGTGGCCATACCTGACTTTAGCACAATTAAGAGATGATCAGCATCAGGGAGAAGGCTGGAGAGGAGGGAAGATGCTGCAATAGACTTTGCCTTCTCTTTTTATGGAGCAGGCAGCAGCAGCAGCACTTATTACTTGGTTACTGATTCGCAGGCTACACTAATCTTCCAGAACATTGGTGGAGAGGGGAAAGGATGGGATAAGAAAGAGAGACTGATTTATGAGAGAGAGACTGGTTGGTGGTATGTGAGAGAGAGAGACTGGTCAGGGAGACTGATGTGTGTGAGAGACTGGTTGGGGGGGGGTGCCTGGTGTGTGAGAAAAAAAGAGACTGGTCGAGGGTGACTGCTGTGTGCTAGAGAGAGACTAGTCAGGGGGTAGGTGGCTGGTGTGTGTGAGAAAGAGACTGGTCATGTTAGGTATTGGCCTTGAGTTTGGGGTGAGGGCACCATCTCATCCCTCGCCTCTGGCAGCAGGGTTGCCATGAGCCATTCCTGCTCCTATTCATAGCCATGTAAGTATATATGTTCTTTTTCACTTTACTAATTAAACTAAGTTTATCCTTATTCAACAGCATTTTTTTTTTTTTATATTTATGAATTTTTTTTACAAGCAAATTGCGCTATTCTATATCCAATGTATCTTTCTCTTTTAAAATGGAAGATCACCTCATGGTCAAGACATCCATTTCATTAGAGTGAAAGTTGGCCTCGGAGGCTTTCTGTCCTGGCCACTTGCCACTAGCTTTTGAAACC
The DNA here is from genome assembly GCF_901001135.1 of Rhinatrema bivittatum. Classification (NCBI taxonomy): domain Eukaryota; kingdom Metazoa; phylum Chordata; class Amphibia; order Gymnophiona; family Rhinatrematidae; genus Rhinatrema; species Rhinatrema bivittatum. Next base: position 51,527,253 of record NC_042617.1, read on the forward strand.
TCCAGGACCCAAGGACTGGCTGAAGTCCCGGCTAGAAGAAATAAAGGGCCATTCTTGAAAGGTTGAGGTCCCCTCAGGCTACTCCATCCTTGTCATAAACAGCTGCATTTCCTGGTTCATCCATTCTGCAGAAGTGAAAGGAGTGGGATGTGCTCAAGTAGCTCTTAATATTTAGTCTGCATCCTTTAAGTCATGAAATTTGCTAATTCTTTGATAAGACAGAAACCTGAAACATGATGATAGAGAAGAGATACAATTGATTTGCCAACAAACCCTACAATGAGGATATGGGTGGGACAGTTTTTTTTCTCTTTGTGGTAGTCTCTTTGAATTTGAGAGATATAATTAAATGGAAATGTTTCTTTCACAGCTGGGATTTCTTTCTCTTTATTTTTATATTCATCTGTTCTGCAGATACAATCAACGTTGTGTATTGAATTCCAGTATCAGTATTGGACTTGGAGAAAACTGGAGTCTTTGTGGGTCATAAGACCTTTTAATGGACCAATGAAAAAGACATTATTATACCTGGAGCTTTCAAAAGCAGAAAAGTACCTTCTTCAGATTTTTTTTCCATGGCTGAAGATGCAGGGCTTTGTGCTCTTCAGAGTTCATGTACTTCACTCTCTTTTTGTCGTCCTTCAAAAGGTATTACAGCTAGAGATGTGAATTCATTTTATTTAATTTCTGTGTGCATGTAAATGTTTTATGCCCATAAAATTATATTTATGGGCATAAAATTGATTTTAGTTATTATTTAGTTATTTATATTCTGCGCTTTGCAGCACTACAGGTATTTTGTGCAAGTGCATGTAAATGACACTTTGCATGCATAAAACTTCATAAGGTAATGAAAACAAATAAGACTAAATGAAAAAGTGCAATAGAAAAGGGAAAAACAAAATGAAATGAAAATACATTTTTCAATGCACAAGCCTAAATACAACATAAGAAGGCTCCGGTTTTATGTGTTCTCTAGTTGTTGGTCAATTTCACAATATGCCCCCTGATAATACTCGACTTTGCGCATCATTTCCTAGGGAGATGAGGCATGTGTTTCATACGATATTGATGGGGGGTAAGTTTTGTAGCATCATGCATGTTAGCAGGCAAATGTGCATATATTACACCAAAGTCCACTTTGAACAAATGTACATAAATCCACTTTGAAAATTATCCCAGCAAAATTATGAGCATAAAACTAAACCTGCTCTTTGGCATGCATAATTTTGTGAAGACAATTTACGCCCAAAGGGTGAATTTTCATAGAGGTGTACATGGAAAAATTTGCATATATGCACAGAAGTAGCCTGTCATTGCATTGTCGCTATTTTATACACATCAAAAGTACGCACGTACTTGAAATTTCATGTGCACATATACGCACGAAGGGGCAGTCTAGGGGTGTTCCGAAACAGGGCCAACAGTTATGCACTAAAGTTGCTGTTTTATGAGATACTTATATGCATACATTTGGCAGCTTAATCATGTAATTTTACACCTGCTTATCTTGTGTGAGAGATATCAAAACGTGTTTATGCTGGATAAGAGGTTCGCGTGAAGTGGGGTAAGTTCAGGCTGAAGAACCAGGAGGGTCTCATCAACTGGAGAAGGACAGGGCCAACTGGTAGAGGAACTGGAAAACTAGCCGTTTCAATTATGCACACATTTAAAAATAAAGTGACTTCTGCGCACAAATCGGCCTTCACACAAGCAAGTACTACTTTTTTCACATGTAAAATATATGGGCAAACATTTTTAAAATTGATAGGAAAAGTATGCACATGTAATGCATCCAAATGCTCACTTTCAATGCACTGCATATGTTCACACATAAGAATGCATACGCTTCTATGTTGGGGGTAGATATACATGTATTTAAATATAAGCATGTATCTGATACACAAGCGTTCTATGATATTATTTTCTTAGATTTTCACATGGCCATATACACATGAAGATGTGGGTGTGCCCTTATACTTTTTAAAATCAAAAAGTGTGTATGTGAGTCCCAGAGCTGCCCAGAATCCACCCTCAAGCATGCCTCTCACCTAGATGCAAGCATGTACAGTATGCATGCACGTGATTTTATACGTGTATTGGTCATGCGGTTTTGTAAAGTGCCTTTATTTAGGGGACCAGCCTCAGAGTTCTTTTGCATACCTGAAAACGAATACTGAAGCTTGTGCATATTTTAATGAGGCTGATAATACATTCCAGAGCTCAGAACTGGATTGGTCTCAAAGGTCTCATTATACACTCATTAAAGGCCTAGTAGTTACCAATTTTTCAGCTTCCAAGACCATTTTTTTTTTTACATTCTTAGGACAGCTTTAAAATATTTGTCCAACCCTTCCCAAAATTATTCAACACAGCCTCAAACTGGGCAAATTGACCCTTTTAATACCTTGAAAAAAAATATATATTTTTTTAAATTATGACCATTTTGTAACTTCTTCCAGCTTTAATTTAACAAGATCCAATAGTCATGTCCTTCAGAGAATTAAAAGGCTTCATACAGGACTTTGTGTGCTTTCAGTGATAACAGGAATAAAGAATTCCCAAATTGCAAAGAATTGTTCAACGGATGTTTTTTCCCCCAACACCTTGACTGTCATTTAATGATAATATGATACCTGCTAACAGCTCCACTCTCCAAGGTATTTTCATATATTTCCTATGAGCTAGGATAGTTACATAAGCCTGGTTCACTTGCTACCTAAAGGGGATAATTTACAAGAGGATGTACATGCATAAATCCCCGTTTTATGCATGGAAATAGCCCTTTAAAAATTACCTGGGAGGTTGTGAGAGCTAAAGAATACACACGCGCAATTTTGCACATACTTTTACGAGCATTGCGAAGAGGTGTTCGGGGGGGGGGGCAAAGGAGGAAAGGTGGGACATAATTTACGCACATTCTTTTGATTTCCAAAAGTACACACTTAATCTTGCATGCACAAAGTCACACCTGCTTCCCAGTGTAACTCTGTGTGTGGATTTCAGCACTGGTTCTGCGTACACCTGCAAGTTTTCAAAGTAAAAGGTACCTGCGGACTTTAGCCTATTAGGGCTATTTGAAAATCCTTAAAAACGGCAGGATTTCTCAAGGGGGTAGGCTTTGGGTGTACCTTTCTTCCCAGCTTCTCCACCCTCCGTGCTCCCGTCTGCCTCCAAAATAACACCATGTGATTCACTCCAATTGAGTCCATCTCATTTATTTTCTTGCCTACATTTGACACCGCAGACACAGGTCCCAGTTCAGAGGAAGCTGATCTAGGCCAATAAAATCCCAAAATTGCCAGTACATCAATGGATGTTAATGCTGTCTGATGCAATTTAATAATGAGTAATGCAGTGTTCATACCTCTGAGTTTTCACTACTCAGTGGAACTAGTGTAACCCCTCACATGAGGCACGGGGGCAAACCATCCTTAACAAGAGGAGCCCCAATAACCAGTTGGCAGTTCCCTCCCTGCTGCTTTGCAGGGAGCTGGAGAAGGAGACCTTGCCTGTTCCAGTGCCCCTCAAGGCGTGGCCCCTCTAAAACTGGAGCATGCTCAGATAAAGCAACACAAAGGCATTGACAATTCCACAAGAGGCGCTTGAGTACCATTTCAATCAGTAACCATGGGTTACATAAGCAAGTCTCCAGAGCCCCACCCCAGTGATGAGAGACATAGGCACAGAGCACTCCCAATAACGTACGACATACTGCTTTTTGTGATTCTCCAAGAATAAACTGGCTCTTTACTGGAGGGAGTTTTAGCAATGAGAACATTTACATCAAACCACTCAGCTACTGTTTATAGCTCATATAGATATAGGGCTAAATGATGTTACAGCTGATTATTGCAATTAGTTTAACTTATCCACATGAATTGTACTCACTGAACTGCTGAGGGACAAATCCAGAAGCAACCTTTTATTACAGTATCTGAAATGAGCCAGTGCAATAGCTGGCAATGCTTTTTTCTCTACTCCTTCCCAGGGCAATGAGGATATACACTGCAGGTACTTTCTCCAGTGACATTGTGCCTGTGCCCATACATGTAAGCATGTAACTGTGCATGTATATATGTGCACATGCAAGTGCTCACTCTTCTCCAGCTCTGCCTTCAGAGTGCATACAATTATGCGAATGCTGGCACGACACGCATACTTTGATGTGCAGCGAGGGTAGGCGATTTCAAAAGGGCCCATTTCCTCAGGTAAAAGACTATTTTCCCTGTGGGAATGTCTTGGAACATCACCCTCTAGGTTAGGCACCTAAGCCCTTTGAAAACGGACCCCTTAACTCTTTACTAAGGTAAATCACTCTGTAGTAGGGACATTTATCAAATGCAGTATTGTCAGATTTTTCTGTTCTGCATCTAAGCTGATTGCCGTTTTACAAAGCTCCAGCTTGTCCAATCAAACTGGTTTATTTCTGCTTTTCCATTGCTTATGCTTAAATCTCTGTTATGAGGCAGCACAATATGAACTGGGACCTTTAATCTATTTGCAGTGAACTCCTGTTTTCATGTGTGTCTTAGTTACAGGACAACAATATAACAGAGACGTGCTGCATGGAATAGCAGTGCACTTGATAAAGGCATTTTATTCTTCTTGCGCTGACTGGCTATGAAATGCCATGTATTCTACTCATATGTGTGTGTGTGTGTGTATATATATATATATATATATATATACTGTTATGAGGCTTTTGAGATACATGTATTTTAACTATAATCTGCCGTGCATAAGAAGCAGAGCAGTCTAGGAAGTACATTTTTTACCTATGGCAATAAATAAAAGGCAATTAGTCTTTGAACTGATAGTGCATTAGCCTAATAGCAGATTCTTTTGTTACTGAACAGCTGTTATGGGGCATTAACTGGACTCTATAGACTACCGCTTAGGAGATTTTGTGCATACAACTGGCAGAAAATGCATTAGGTGATGGAGGAATAAATTAGGACATTAACAATTTGTACATTCAACTTAATTGTGGATATGTCCAAATTAAATACAAGTGGAACTGACTGAATGTAAAGACCATATAAAAATGTCTTTCCTTTAAAATAATCTCTGAAGTCCAGCTATTCTTTTTCAACAGTAGGGATTCACATCATTAGCCTTAGTAACCCTAACTACCTCATGAAATGATGCAGACTGTACGATTAAGGGCAGGGATAGGCTTCTCAATGCCTCAAGAGGCCTAGGTCTAGTTCTCAGAATGACTACAAAGAATATTTGTCAGGTATGTTTCCATATATTTGTTCTAAGAATGCAACTGAATCAAAGCTGTAAAGAGCAATAACGTAACATTTTTATCCAGTCTGTGCTATAGCTGCTCGTACAGCTCCTTCCATTCTTTGGGCACTAATTAAAAGTGATGGAGGTGGTGAGGGGTAGCATAATCTAATTTAGTTTGGGTGCATGTTCCAAGTTAAAGCTGCTTGTGAGCCCTGTGGTATGCACTAGAGATGTGCATCGTTTTTTTGTGTTCGTGTCGTTCTTCGTTTTTCGGCCGCCATGGAAAATGTTGTTTTTTTTCACGAAAAATCAATTTTTACTTAGCGCGCGCTAACAAAAACCGTTAGATTTTGTTACTTTTTGTTAGCGCGCGCTAACGGGGAGTTAGCGCGCACTGACTCCCATTAGTGCGCACTAATCAGAAAAACGAATTTTTGCGGAAAAAATGGGAAAATCCTGATTTTTTTTGGGCTCCCTGAAACATGCCAAACTGGACAATTTCGTTGCAATTTTCCAATGCGGCAAAAACGAATGCATATCTCTAGTATGCACCCGTATTTGGATGTTATGGGCGACAGCTAGCGGCGTTTGATATCCTGTAGTGAATACAGATGGGTCAATGTTCAGCCGCTGAGTGGCAGAAATAAGCGGATAATTTTACCCGGGTACCTCTACTTGACTTTTCAGCCACACCGTTGGGATTAGGCTAATTATTTGTGCAAGCCCAGCCAGATAGAAAACCTGCCCCAGGAACATTTCCAGAGCTGACCCCTTTCTAAGCTAAATGCTTGTGCCCTGAGAATCTGAGGGAACACATTTAGCTGGTGGATGAAAGGGGTGGAGGTAAAAGCAAAGATTTCACTGGCTAATTTCTGAAATTAGCTGATCAAGCCTTAGGAAAATTGATCCCCTGTTGTTGTACACAGTTTCGATCCTTTCGCTGTGCATCACTACTCCTGGTGATAGGAAGGAATTTCATTGGCACTTCATCCTGGTCCGCCCCTCCCATCACCCAGCTCAGACTGCCCACTCCAAAACTGCAAGGAAAAGACAAGTGCAATTTTACTTCTGCCAATCAATTAGCAGATGTAAAAGCGAACAGACAAGTTTGGTAATGTATGCATGTACAGTGGTTACAAAATGGCAGCTTGGTTCAGACCTCCAAACCCTGTCCTAGAATTGCCCCAAAGCACCTTTCTTTTCTCTCTCTTTCACATTTACGTGTGACACTGCTACTTCAGGCTCCTGAGAAATACTACTTAAGATGTGTGCTTGCTTCTTGCGTGCATAACTTCCAATTTTACGCACATAAACTTTTGAAAAGCTACCCCATTATGCATAAACTGCAAGAGCTAGGTAATACGATGGAACATCAAAAAAGAAGAAGATTAAGATATTCAGACAAAAAAATATCAATGCTTCAGAAGTGTTATGGGTCAGGAAGTCTAGCATGCAATTTGATCCCACTAATTTAGATTCTGATAAATACCAGCTGCCTATACGACTAGAGGTAAAGATTTTGGGTGTGATTCTGGTTAGTGAATTAAATATGCAATCCCATATTAATAATGTGATGAAAGGTGCATTCTGGCATCTACAAATTAGGATTTTGCTATGGTAAATTCATGCTGTAGGGTGCTGGACTGTTGTAATACTTTACTTATAAGTCTATATAAGAAACAGCTAAGTGGATTACAGGTTGTCCATATAAAGCTACAAGAATGGATCTGAGGCCGTGGGACTGGGTAATCCCCTACTTAGAAACGAATAAATTCATTGGCTTCTGTTAGCTGCTAAGAGGCCCTTTAAGGTCCTGTCTTCAACTAATAAAGCACTCTTTGCCCAAGAGATGGTGAAAGTATCAACTGTTTACCTGCTTGCATCCTGCGCTCAGTCTTTTTAAACACTTTCTTGTCAGTTCGCCTTCTAATAACTCTGTTATTCGGGAGCTTAGGCAACTAACTATTTAAACTTCAGAAAGATGTGTAAGATGGCTATTTACAGCTGTTTTCTCTGATTAATCTTACTAAGGACTATTATTGTTTAATAGTAACTTTATGATAATAATGCTTGGGCAGTATTTTTAGCGCTATGTATCTTTTTTCTTTATATGACTTGGTCTAATGTGGGATTGGGAGGTTCTAGTTAGATTTTTTTTTTTTAAGTGCTTTGAAATAATTGGGTTCCGGGTGGTTTTTGATGAATGCAAAATAATTTATATTACATTCGTTTTTATCATATTATATTTTATTATGCCTTGTGACCATGTATAGCTAAGTTTGTTGTATGCGGGCTAGAATTCTTTCTGAAATAGGCAAGCGAAAAATGTAATTAAATAAAACAAATAAGAAAAATTGAAAATGTAACAAATTAAAGAATATAAATAACTTGGTAGCTGGATCATTGAAGATGGAAAATGTTTAACAGAAGTACAAGAAAGGATTGGGAAATGAAATGTGATTTTTGAAACTGTAGGATGAATTTAGTTTTAACACTAAATAAAAGGCGATGGTACTGCATGCATCTGTTCAGTGAGAGGATTCATTTTATTTCTATATTTAAAAATTATGCATATACCGCCTTTTGGTCCTCAGAGCAATCAAAGAGTGTAAAACAAGGAAATAAAACATGGATGTATAGTAAACAGATCAAAAAGAAAACACATAAATGAATTGTGACATTACAGTAGAATTCTAAACATTGGCTGGAAGGATCTGATCTTAGATGAAAGGATAATGTAATGATGGGAATTGGATCAATCCAGTTACAATGCATGATCGAAACAAAAATGAAATCTGGAGAAAGGAACAAGTGAAATGACCAAATTTGCAGATGATACACAATAGCAGCGGATTATGAGGAACCGCAGAAGTACCTTATGAGACTAGAAGACTGGTCATCTAAATGGCAGATTCAATTTAATGTGGGCAAGTGTAAATTAATGCATGCAGGGAAAAGTTATCCCAACTACAGATACTGTGCATGATGTCTTTGTGGACAATACCTTGAAATTAGCGTGCAATGGCAGTCAAAAAGTCAAATAGAATACTAGAAATTATTTGGAAAGGAATAGAGAACAAAACTGAGAACATCATAATGACTTTGTATAGATCTGTGCTGCGACCATACCTTGAGTACTGGTGCATTTCTTATCGCTCTTTTTCAAAAAAGACATAGCAGACATAGAAAAGATGCACAGAAGGGTGACAAAAATGATAAAGGGGATGGAAAAGCTCCCTTATGGAGAAAGGCTAATCAGATTATGGCTCTTTAGCTTTGAAAAGAGACAACTGAGAGGGAATATAATTGAGATTTATAAAATCATGAGTTAGATAGAATGGATAAATAGGGAATGATTATTTACCCTAAGGAATACTCCATGAAACTAGCAATCAGCAGATTTAAAACAAATTGTAGGAAGTATTTTTACACAAAAAGGTATATTTTAAGAGTCACACGCATTTGCTGGCACGCACACATGGTCGTGCTGATTTTATAACATGCGCATGTATATACACGCATGTTATAAAATCCGCTACCCATGTGCACAATTTTATATCAATGTGCGCATGTGCGCGCAAATGCTATCTCGCGCGCATACGTGGGGGGATTTTAGGAGATGCACGCGGCAATGCATTAGGGCCTATTTCCCTGTTCCTTCCCAGTTCGCCCCTGTAAAGGAGAGGACTTCCTAAACCCCCTACTAACCTGCCTCCTTTTTAACTTACTAGCCCCGACCCCTAAAACCCTGCTGAGTACCCTAATCTTTTTTTATTTTACTACTTACCCGCAGTCCATAGCAGCAGCAACTTACACGGTTGTCGGATCCTGGCGCATGCTTGTGCATGACTCGGACTTAATTGCACTGTCCCAGCCTGCCCATGCCCCACCCATACACTTCCCAGACCTCGCCCCTTTTTGCGAAATCCTTTCCAATGTGCGCACTGAGAGATACATGCATGGCTGTGGGCTTCTTAAAATCCACCCATCCCGTGCATGTCTCAGTCACGTATGTAACTCCCAGATTTGCCACACGTAGGGCTTTTAAAATTCGCCTTTTAGGGCACAATTGTATACAACTCAGGAAACCATACCTTCAAAAGGATATAAACTGGTTGGAGTCAGTCCAGAGGGTGGCTACTAAAATGGTCAGTAATGGATTTCCAGTTATGCTCTGAAGCTAGTAAGCACACATCTGCCGCGCTCTCACTGAAATCCACATATTTTGCCTGTTTAAACCGCCCATCTGGCTGCCCTGTTTGACTATGCCTCCAGTGAAGGAAAAAGGAAAACACTCCCTACCTTTGTTATGGGCAAAAAAGGAGGTAAAATGTAGAAATGAAGATCGGAAACTGAAGGCCTTTTGACAGACACGCAGCAGAGCGATGATGCTGCGGGGGGATACTCTGCCTCCAACAATGAAATAACCGTTGTCGCCCTAGGGCTACAGGTAGGCTCGAAAGAACTGCATGATAGCATGGAAAATTTTTCAGAGCATACATCAAATAAGCTGGATTCGCGTATGAGAGAAATCGTAGAAAAGTAGCTAGCATAGTGCAAAGCATTAAAGAACAATCAGAGCACATGGACGCACAAGATGACCAAATCGCAGAATTAGAAATGGCAACAGCTGCAAGCATGGCCAAGGTTGAGCAGTTAGACAAGAACTATTTGGCCATACTTGAAAAATTGAATGACCTTGAAAATCGCTCAAGAAGATATAATATCTGTTCCTAGGAGTGCCGGAGCATTCAGACAACCACGCTGTAAAGTTTTTCTCGAAATGGCTGCCCGACTTACTTAAGCTAGAAATGGAAGCTACCACGCTGAGACTGGATCAGGCGCATCAGGTTTTGGCCCCACCACCGGCGCAGAGTGGTCGTCCGCAGGCGGTCGTGATTCGACTGCATAACTTCACGGACAAATGCCTAGTTCTTAACACCGCTCAAAAACTACAGAAACTAGGTTTTCAGAGCAGCCGTATCCTGATCTTTCCAGATTTCTCCCCTGAGCTACAAAGAAAATGGCAGCAGTTTACTGCCGTTAACAAGGAACTGCAAAACGTAAACATGCAGTATGCTCTGCTGTACCCAGCCAAACTGTGAATATTTCATAAGGGAGGATCTGAAATTTTGGAAAACGTGAACGCATCGGATCAAGAATTTCCAGGGGAGACCCTTGTAGGAGATATAAATGCAGGTGACAAATATGGATAATTGGTCAGCATTGATTGCTTCTTGGCGGGAAGCACAGCCAGAGACTCCAAGGAGGGAATCACTGCCAGCTGTCATTGGCAGTTGTACATGGAGATGTCTTGTTTTGCGAGTGCTATTCCTTTGGCTCCTTAGTCCTATTCCTTTGAGGTTCACTTGTCATTTGACTGAAGAAATCAGATCTTTTGAGGATATAGCCAGTGAAAGTTCAACACAGTCCTTCCTTTATGTCTCTTTAAAAGTACTTGGCCACAGGTTTTATTTGTGGAAGTTCCAAGGAACTGGTTCTTGAAATTTCCTTATGATATACTTTCATTTCTTCCTGACTCGGGCCCTAATACTAGATGTGCAGATGGACGTCATTTTTGTTTTTCGACTTTGACTTTTTTTTCTCTGCGAACCCTGGCATTTCTTCTACTTGTGCATGGAATTCTGTGGCAGACCTTTTTTTTTAGCTCCTGAACTGTTCGTATTGGAGAGGAGTAGCCCAAGGGGTTTTTGTTTTAGACTCCCTAGACAGAGGACACTGCACCATTATTTATTTTTTCAGCAATGTATGAATGGGTTTCCTAAGTTACAAAATGTCAGTGTAGCAGGCTCATCGTTCTTATTTATTCCTTTTTTTTCTTGATTCTTACTCTTTCATTTATAGGGTATATTGGAGCAGCGTACATAGATGGGATGGATTTATAACGTTTATTATAGGGGAAAGGAACTGGTGGGTAGGAGGTCTAATCGTAGGCTCCTATGCAAGAAGGGATGGAAAAGGAAGGGGAGGTTTGGGATAGGGGGTAGGTGGATAGGTAGGGGTTGGGTTGCAAACCAAGGGATAGGTAGGGCAAGCCCCCCTTTCGGGCCTCAAAGATTTTCCCACTTGAGGAGTAAGGGGCTATTTGGATCTAGGGAGGTGGAGAGATGGAGATGGCAGTTAAGGGGTGGGTGGTCAATAGTTTGGCTGTTGGTGTTTACGTTGTTCCACTTGTGGGGGGGGGGGGGGAGGCATCCTCTTGTATTATTAGCGGGTTCATATACCATAGTTCATAAGGTTCAGGTTGATATATTTGTAGATAATATGGATACAGATTTCAGGTCTCGGTTGCTGCATTTTGCCTTTGGAAGCCGGTCTTTCTTTTATTTGATGTTTTGCAAATTTTACTCCTATTTTGAATGGTACAAAGCAATCTAACTGTGGCTCTAAATTGCCTCTCCCCACCAATTAAAAGAAAATGCATTTTGCAACTGGCCAGAAAACATCGGGCACAGGTTCTCCTGCAAGAAACTCATCTCATTAATGTTAAGCAGGAAAAGTTTAAATATGGATGGGCGGGCTCAATTTATTATTTCTCTTACAATTCCTGCAGTCATGGTGTTTGTATACTTAGGGGTCGATTTTAAAACATCCGCGCGGTTTCCGGTGTGCGCACACGGACACGACTATTTTATAACATGCGCGCCTTGGCGTGTGCATGTTGTAAAATATGGTTCCCACGCGCACATGAACACCAGATTTTTAAATTCGTGTCCGCATGTGCAGGCGAGTCGGGACTCACACACGGGGGGTGGGGGGATTTTAGAAAGTAATGCTCAGCGACGTGGATAGGCCTTCCCCAGTTCCCTATACCCCTACCTAACCTTCCTACCTTTTCCCCTCTCCTCCCGACCCCTAACCCCTACCTATCTACCCTATTTTTCTTTTTTTTTTAACTTTCCTGCCTCTTCGGAGCAGAAGTTATGCGCACTGCCCAGCTGCCAGGCACGCGCTTCCCCGGGACAGGGCCTAATAGACACTATCCTGGCTGGCCTCTACCCCGCCCAGTCCCTGCCCCCCTGGCCTGCCCCTTTTTATTGGCCTGGCACTTCTGCGCGTACCGGGAGATACGCGTGTGGCCGAGACCTTTCGAAAATGCGCTCCGTGCGCACAGGGCCCGGCCCCCACCCATATCCCCTGGTTTTTACACGCACCAGGCTTTTAAGGTTCAGGCGTTATTGATAAAAATTTACCACGGACAGTTAATAGATCTCTAAGTGATCCAGAGGGCAGATTTGTTGTTCTTTATTGGTCTTTAAACTCTATTCATTTTACCCTGGTTAATGTATACAGACAATACGAGCCAAATTTTTCAGGGCACTCACTGATAATCTTGTTGCTTTTGAGTATGAGCTGTTATGCATGGGGGGAGACTAGAATGCATGTCCTGACCCAATAACAGATAAGACCTCTGGATCTAGATCCAGTAATACCTCTCTAACTCCCATTGTGGATCTAGTAGAAACGTTGCACTTAACAGATGTGTGGACAGACCAACATACAGGAACTAGGGATTACTCCTTTTCCCCAAGGTATGGTATGTATAGCCATAAAGACTATTAGCTCTGCTCTTCGAAATTTATGTCCCATGTCCATAGCTGTGACATTTTGCCCAATACTACACCTGATCACCACTCGGTTCAGCTGCAGCTTTTCTTTAAGAACAATAGGCCCTAATCCTTCTCCTGGCAGCTGAACACCTTACTGCTGGGGGCTAAGCAATTTCATAAGTTGGTAAAATAAACTATTGCTGAATATAATGATCACAAGCCAGCAGGGGATTACGAACCTGTGTTATGATGGGAAGCATTGAAGGCCTTCTTGAGAGATAGGATAATCTGTCATGCTAGTTTCCTCAAGGAAAGGAAAAGGAATGCTACGGCCAAAATGCATGCCTTGGAAACTCTGCATGGACAGAATTGTTCTTCACACACACTGAGTGAGTTAGAGGTGGCCTGAAAGTATCTTCAAACTTTGGAATTGAGCAAGACAGAAAAGGCTCTGAAATATACAAAGGTGAAGTTCTATGAGCATGGAGATAAGCCAGGGGCGTTTCTAGCCAGAACTGTAAAGAAAAAAGCTGGCAAGACATTTAGGTAAAAACTTTTCCCAGGTAGAATGTCAGTTTTGAAAATTCTCCTCCCCCCCCCTTTATGCAGCTAAATGTGAGTGCACTCTTTCATAACATGGGTACTCTTAGCTATATCTCGGGGAGGTGCCCAGAAGTGAGTTTGGGATTGGCTCAGAAAATAATGCAAGCAGATTGTATTTTCAAATCACATTATTTTCCAAATAAATTTTACTCACTCAAAAAAGCAGGTGAAGAAGTCCATCGATCCTTTTCATCCATGGCAATTTTCAACGTGCACTCGTAGTTTCCTTTTCAAGATTAGATACGAGTTCTGTGAGTACTTTGCACCTAGGTGGGCAGTTTGAAAATGACTCCCTACTGTCCTCACAGACGATCACTTGAGCTCAAGTGACCATCAGATGGTATGAACCAGTCAGAAAAAGGGGTGCACAAATGTCAGGGTTCAAGCATACCAATTTTGCCCTATAATGTGACAGGGGCTATCACTGCCACTGTGGGTAGTCCCTCTCACATGATAGGGTCAAAGGGCTGGCGCCATGTTGGAACATGGTGGCTGTCCGGTCTGGGAGCAAAAGGATCACTCCTGGGCCCCCAGTAGACCATGAGGGTTAATTTGGTGAGTCTTGGGGAGGGGGTGTCAGGTGGGTGGGCTAGGGTGAGATGTGAGGGAGCCGATTCCAGGAGGCTGTATTTTTTAACAGAAGGGAGGGGCTGGGGTGGAGGCAGGTCCAAATTACCAGGGTTTTCTAAAATAAAATTGTGTTATTTGGGGAATCGGGTGACTACAGAGGCAGCAGGTGATGGGACAGAGGTTCTCAGGAGACCCTCAGTGTCTTACTTGAATTTTTTCCTTTTTTTTTCTTTTTGTTTTAAGTATAAGGAAATAGAATGCACTATTTGCAAGTAATGCATTCTATTTCTAAACAGTATGCACTCCTTGCAAATAACACGCACTATTATCCAAACCAAAAACAAAACGAAAAAATAAAACATAACTAAAAATAAACAAAAAAAGGGCACAACGAAATGAAAGGCAAAACCATATGAAATATTTTGCTCTACACATCCCTATGAATAATAGGCCCCTTAGGCTTGCTTTTAGACTAATTGAGCTAGGCTTCAGATTTCATACTAATGGTTACCTTCAGGTAATAAAAGTGAAGTGGAAAGTATATGCCAAGGTTAAGCAACGTGAAGAAAAACAAGGAACAGACTGTGTGCCTCAAAAATAAGACAGCGTTCTTCTTTTTAACAACGAACAAGCAGTTTCAGCCTTCTTATCTCCAATAGTCAGTGAACTGCAAAATGCAGAACTGGGAAAGCTTGCAAAATGTAGGACATGCTAGATTATTCCTTGAAAATGTTCTAAAACACATTGGCAGCTACCAGTCAGGGCTCACTTCGCTTTACTCCCTATACAGAGTAGCCAGGAATTAAAGGGAGCCCATGCAATTGTATGCATTTGCCTCATCTATTATAATAAAGTTTTCATTTCTGACCCAACCCATCAGGCGTTATCAACCAATGATATGAAACATAAGGCTCTAATTATTATATCCTAGAGGAGCAGCAAGAAAGGAGCGGAGGTGTGACAGAGGCATTCAAATCCATCGAAGGTATAAATAAATGAAAAGAAACAAACCATTTTCAAGGTAAAGAGAATTCTAGCACAAGAGATCACAGAATGAGGCTCAAAAGGAGTAGACTCAGGAGTTTGTTTTTCCCAGTCTCTTCCTATTCATTTCTGGGTGTTGATGGTTAGGCGATCACAACCCCACCATGGTGCCATGACTTTTTGTCCTTGACAGAACACTGCAGAGGTTTGGCATTGCTAGTGTAGCCCCTATTACCTGGTCTTCCCTGGTGATCCCTCACCAAGGTACTAGTCCAGTCCTGAGTTTGCTTTGATTCAGAGAGCTGATCAGACCAGTGTTACCAGGGGAGGGAGTCTCAGGAATAACAGCAGGAAATATATATTTTTTTTTTCACAGAAAGAGCAGTAGATTAATGGGCCGGTCTTCCAGGGTAGATGGTAGAGTCAAAAATAGTAATAGAATTCAGGAAATCATGGAACAAGTGAAGGGGAAGACAGAAATCAATGGGGGGGGTCTATGGCATTTTACCAAGAAATAAAATGGACAGAATTAATGGGCCTTATGGTCTTTGTCTGCCATCAAATTCTGTGGTTTTATATCAGCTGCCTCATATTTGTCTTGCTTTCTGGGTAGGTGGAGGTTCAAGCAGTGATATTTTCCTGATTTGAACAGCTTCCTCCTAACCTTGGCCCATGGTAACAGGAGCACTCTAAAACACTCTCACTCACATACACTCACACATTTCCAAACCTCATGAGTTTGGGAGACAGATCTTGATATTTGCCATTTTTGTGCACACTGTCTGCCCTGTCTCTGAATCAAGACGAGGGGGGAGAGGAAGGAATTACCCCTTCTTTGAGCCAGAGGATCCGGTCTCTGTGAGCAGGCCCAGAGCTGCTCCTCCCCTTGTGACAGCAGGCCAGCAACTGCATCCAGAACAACAAAAATATTGCAGTTTATTTATTTATCGTCCTTTATTAAACGCTTTACCGATAAGAATTTATCACCCAAAGCGATTTACAGGAAGTAAGACAAGTTGCAGCAGCAGCACAAGGTCCATGCCAAGTCCCGACTTCCAAGATCATGAACCAGGGAGAGGGCAGCAAGGAGACACCCAGGCCCTGCTCCCCATCCTGTGGCTCTCGCAAGCACTGTCTGCATAGCAGGGCTGCTGTTGCTGCCGCCACTGTCTCCTCCGCCCCTCCTTTCAGTCATGGCTTCATCACAGTTTTTTTTGTGCCCCTGACCCACCATCCCCACCCACCATAGGGGGTCAACTTTTCCAAATGACTGGGGGTGCTAAACTCAACACAAATGACCGCTCCCTGGACACAAGACTTTATTCAGTATTGGGAGTGCTCAAGCACTTACGGTACCTATGGCCCCTCCTGATGCAAATGTAGAGATCCCATTAGATCTCTACCAGAAACCATACAGAATAGTCCATTTGTGTGGCAGGTAACTCCCCCGTGTGGAAGAGTAGACATGATGTATTCCTTTGAAACAAATATTCAGACCACCATTTTATGTAGTGGATTTTCTGTTTCCCTTTTCAGGGGCAGCATTCCATGGCTGTTCCCTGATTTTCTAGTTGTGTAAGTATTAATGCCTCCATGGAGCCTTTTGTTTGGCTATGGGAGGTTCCATCACTCTCCCTATCCCTTTTATATTTTTATGCTGATTTTTGTAAATTGGGTACTCATTAACTAGGGGCTGTTATTTGCTATTTTTCTATATAATCAAGTATGAGAGAGGTTCTCATTACCGAAGAGGAATCTGAGATCATTGGGATCTGTCGAGCAGGATGACTTTCAGCAGTTCAGTGGAGAAAAGGAAAGAGGAGAGGAGTCATCATGAACCCATTCTACATGCGTCTGTTGGAAATGTTGGAAGAAGGGGAGTAGAAGCAGTATTGCTATGATATTAAAAGGGAAAAAAGGAGAAGAACTAGTGCCTTTGAGGTACCTGAAAAGGCTATGGAGTGCGAGAAGACATCATGGAGAGGTAGGAGATAAATGACTGTGTATCTGAACAGACATCTAAGATTGGATTTCATCTTTAACAGTTCACCTACATTGGGAAGGAAGCACTAAACTTACCCTATACCAAAGGGATGGGGAAAACAGTAGATTAAAGACTGAATTAACTGGCTTTTTGCATCTTAAACTTTAAAGAAGACCCTGAGAAGTCACAAAATTATTTAGACGTTCTTGTAACATCAATAAGTGAATCAAACAGCTGTAAAGACTATTTTCATTATTTTCTAACATATTGGTAGAAGTAATTTTGGAAACCAAGTCAGTTTGCAGTTTGCTGCCTAGTGACTTTTATGCTTATCACATCAGTACTGCTGTCTACAACTGTCAACTGGAACTTAAGGGTTGCAATGCTAAGGGCCTCTGCTCAGGGAATCCTGGTTAATAAGATATTGGATTTAGCAGGGAAGTTTACCATCACTGACTGTGCCCTCTGGATCCACTATCTGAGATAAATCAGCAAAAGGGTTACATGCACATGAAAAAAACAAAACACACAAGTGAACTAAAGGCTCCAGAGAGATGAAAAGCTGCACCAACAGAAAATGCTGCCCCCTTAAGAAATGTACCCCATGGCAGCTGCCCCTTCCTGTGCTTCCATTAATCCAGTCTTCTTCAGCAGCAATCTCTTAGAGCAGTCAGACACTAAAAGGACACCTGATTATCAAGGCAAACTAATCAAAAGTAGGAAGCAGAACCAAAGTAGAGTTCCCTTGTGTAACTTGCACTACACTGTCTCCCAGAATGGGTAGGATTTCTCAAAGGGGTAGACTTTGGATGTACCTTCCCCTCCAGTCCCCTCTTCTCTCCATGCTCTCGTGCAACTCCAAAATAAAACGATGGGATTCACTCCATTTGAGACCAAGCATCTCAATTATTTTCATGCATACGTTCAACATGATTCACAGAGATTCCATTCAGGAGGTAGTTTATTACAGTTCGAACCAATCCCAAAACCATCAGCACATCAAATGATATTAATCTGAACCTCCACATTAGCCAATGTTGCTCATAAACTGAGATTTCACTAAGCAGTGGACTAATGCAACCCCATGGTACTCATAAAAATATGGTTTGCCTCATGCCTTAGCAAGAGGAGTCCAATTCGATTTGTTGGCACAGTTCTCCCCAAAGCTTTTAAATGCTCTACAGGGAGCCGGGTCCCCTAAGGCTACCTCCTGGAGAGAGACATCTTACCTGTTCCAAAGCTCTCCAAAAACTGACCCAACTAAAGTTGGAGCATGCTTAGATCAAACAATTCCACAAGGGGCGCTAGAGTACCATTAGAAAAAACTTAGATTGTGAGCTCTCTGGGGACAGTGAAATACCTCCAGTACCTGCATGTAATCCGCTTTGAAGTGCCTGAAAAGTGGAATATGAAACAATCAAATAAATAAATATATTAATTAGTTAATTAGACTGATCTTGGACTTTGACAAAAGGGACTGAAGCATAAATGTTCAGAATCACACACATCCCTAACCTTAACCTTCAGCTCAATTTCACTTCACAGTCCCTGCAAACCCAAAAACAACTCACCCATTTCTAGTTTAAATTCAAGAAATACATTTTTATCAACCGAATTTGAAATAGAATTTTACTTATTTATTAAAAGGAAAAAAAAAGGGGGCTTGCAACTTCTTTCAACATTGCTCAGATCTTTAATTTCCCTTAAAGCTAACAAAACTAAAATGCATGTTTTCACAAAGGCCTTCACACTCTAGAAGTGCATGGACAAGAGGGGCCCTCTGTTTAGAAAAGGTTTTCTCTGTGCGCCTCCCTCCGTGTGTGTATTATGCTAACTCAAGCCTTAATGAGACAATGGCTAAAAACAGAGTATGGATGTGTGCAAATTAAAAATGTCATAGATTTCCTTCTTAATATAATAGAATTGGCATGAGATATTGGAAACAGAAGTGAGAGTAGTCACTGAAGCATTGTGTTTGCATGATATTTAAATACAAGTGGTGGAGGTATAAGGACCTCTAAGTACACCTGAAAGAGATGGTGCCTTGTAATCATTGTTTCAACAATTGACGGTTGTTTACACAACAGTAGCACATTCTCTGCTGATTTGAATAACAAACATGCTTAAATACCAGCTGGATAATAGAAGGATAATTGAAATGTAGTTTAAAGCTCAGATTTATAAGCATTGTGGCAACACTTTCGATTTTTTTTTTTTTCATACCGTGTTATACATCAGTTCTAGGGTACAGTTTATAAACGCGCTGGATACAATAAAAGCAGATTTATTGCATGCAGTAGACTAGGTCTTCCCAAACCTGTTCAGGTGACCCCACAGCCAGATAGGTTTTCAGGATTCCCAAAAATAATGCACATGCATATTCAATGAGGGTATCCTGAAAACCTGACTGGCTAAAGGGGTCACCAGGACAGCCATAGGAAGCTCTGGAGTAGGTACCATGGCACGTTTAAATATACTAAAAATATTTCATAGTGGATTTCGAATGATCAAACATGCTTCCGCATACTTTATATTGCTTATTACGTGCTGTATGTTCCAAAAACAGGTGTTGGATGGTTTCTAATTTTATAATAATTTCATAGAATTACAACAAGCAAGTGATATACTAACTAGCACAAAATGTCGCAATTGGCACTTCATGATGTGCAAAAGCAACAAATAGTGAGCATTGCTTGTGATAACACACGCACACTTTGACATTTTAGCATGCAAAGCACCATTTGCTAAGTTTTGCAAGTTCGCAATGAATACAATTTTACACATAGTTTTCCACATGCAAAATTGTATTCTAATTAATGGCTAATGAGCCCTTGCAATGGAACGCCATTAGCACACAGCAAAAATGCACATAAAATTGGCTTTGCAGAACATTTCTTGCAAAGGAATGAACTACACCTCAATGTCATGAGGCAGATCTTCCTGGGGGTGGCAGGGGGAGAATTACTCCCAGGGCCAAAGCAAACTGACAGGAGAAAAACTCGATGAAATTTCCTTGCATTTTGTGGTGTTTTGGATTGAAAACACCACAAAACGAAACAAGAATGTTCATTCTGTTTTTCTTGTTGTTTAAAATCTAAAGCACACCACTGCTAACCACTATCACCCCAATACAATTAAATCTTGTCAATTAAAAAAAGAATACATGCACATCTAATCCCTCCAAAGTAGTAGAATTCATGCCACAACCTCATGTATTTTAAAAACATCTAAGAATCTATTTTTCCAGTGAAACTAGGGTTACAAACCGGCTCCAGTTTATTTTCAGGACAGGTTAATGCAATCTCGGTTTTGTCTTGTTAAACTTGTAGTTATTTCCCTAAGAAAAGGATTATAGGCTTGAGTATGTCACTCTCTGCTGAAATACATCAGGAAAATCTCTATTGAGGGGTATAAAAATAAAAGAGAAACAAGGCTATAAATTATAATACAAAACAAGAGGAAGTTGTGGATACAATTAAACACTACGGAAATGGATAATCGAAAGATTAAGAAAAAAAAAACAGCCTGTGCCTGAATAGAGTGAGAAAGAGGAACCGTCTTGCCTCCGTGCAAAAGAAAAAGAAAGCTACAGACCAAACTCTGATAGCAGGGGATCAAAGGTTGCCTTGAATTTGACCTAAGAGATTGAACGTGCAATAAAAGCAGCGCATTGGAATGCCAAATCTGTGCAAAATAAGCAAGCACAGCATGGAGAGGTGGCCACTAAACCAGAAAACTGGACCAGGAAAACATGGGAATAATATTATAGTAACAACTGATATCCTCTGAGAAGCCACAAAAGGTACCAGAAAGCTGCGCTGCAGTAACAGCTCAAGCTGTGACCCTAAGGATGATCATTTCTACCTGTCCTGTTAATTTAATTGTACACAGACATGAGTTTCTACAGAAGGCAAATATGTGAGTTTTAACATTTTGTAGCCTCGGTTTTTCAGCGTACTTTAACCAAAGGAAAACAAAAGAATGCCTTCCAGGCAACACTTAGTCCGTCCGCCTTACCGTCGGTGCATTCGTTTTGAAATGACATGGAAAAAAAAGTTACAATGAAACACTCCGTTTTCTTTCTTGTCGTTTCACAAAACAAAATGAAAAGAATCCTTTCAATTCCTGCTGCCGACCTCTGCCACCGCCACACTCCCAGAACCACCACAATAAAAAAAAATATTAACCCCCCTCTCCCGGTCCTTCCCCAGCCGCCCCCCCCCCCCCCCCCCCCAATACCCATCTTACCCAGTCTGTGGGGTTGAATAGGTCAAAACAGGGTCAGTCAGCCCTGAGAGCAGGTCCATTTTATTGTACAGCCACTCCAGTCATACAGCAAAATAGCACTGGCCCCCAAGGCCAGCTGGTGCCATTTTGACAATGGGACCTGGTGAGGCAGGAGCAGCTGGAGATCACTCCTGCTCCATGTCATCTTATGCAGCCCCCATGGATGGGGTAAGATTTTGATATTCAGGAAGGACAGTGGAAGAGCCAGGGCTGAGCAGGTTAATTTTTGATTTCTGAAAGCACTGGTGTGTTTTTCTGTTGGGCGGGGATCCATCTAAACACTTTTGAATGTGGACCTCCTTGAGTCCACTTACGTGTGCATACACTGTACTGTGGATAGGTTTGAAAGTTGGTCTCGCTATTATCCAGGTGCTTGGAGGTTTATCCTCCTCCCCCAAATAGAGAACCTGCATTTGGGGCAGACAGAAAGATGACAAGGTCTTAGCTCAAGTTCTGAGTATGGACCCCTCTGTTGTAGGACAAACCCAAGATGGAATTACACTAACAAAATTGGTAGAAAACCAGAGAGGAAGAATCTCAGCTGGGCAGACTGAATGGGACAATTTGTCTTCTTGTGCTATAATTGTCTACGTTACTGTGTTACTTTGTAAGTTCCCATCTTTCTCTCCTACAGGCAATGTGCGTCTTAGGAAGATCACATTAACGTTTGGTTTCTCCTTTCTTTAACTATGTTGTAAATAGGTATAAAGGTTTCTTTCTTTTCTCCCCTTTGGAAGTTGTCTATATTTTGACATGGATGGCCAAAATTTCCACAAATATTATAGGCCATTAAACTGGTTAGCTGCATCCACTGTTGTCTATTGCAGTGTTATGCAGTGCTATATCCCCCATGAAAGTAATATTTATTTATTTATTTTAATAATACAAGAACTTACATAAAAAAAGTGATGTAAAAATATAAGTATTTTGAGCTGTAGTTTTGGATTGTCTTTGTTCTGACTAGCCTATGACTCTCCTCTCCCATCACCACCACCACATGGCACCTGTCAAAGAAAAGTTCAACGTGCAGGCTAAGCATATAACCCAGGAGGACCCTTGATAAGGGGGAGAAAAAAATGTCCTTGTGTTTGCTGAATGATACCAATAACTTTATATTTAAGAAAAAAATGTATGTAGGTCTTCCAAATCTGCATCATCATTTCCCAATCCTCTCCTGGAGATACACCTAACTAGTTGGGTTTTCAGGATATCCGTAATGAATATGCATAAGATAGATCTGCATGCATTGGAAACACAGTGCATGCAAATTTATCTCATGCATATTCATTATGATAATTCTGAAAATCTGGCTGGATAGGTATGCTTCTGGGAGAGGGCTTGAAAGCACTGTAGTAGATATATGTTTTAGCACTATATACCCATATCTGAATATTTCAGCACAGAATTTTGGCAGGCTCGTTTCAAATGTTGACTGGAGTTTTTAGATAGATCTCTCATGAGAGAGCACCCTTTCTCCCAAGCTGACATCTCGAGTCTTCCATATCTAAAATACAAGCATTGTATTAACATTACTAAATGATCTATAGTGGTAGAGGTCAAGCATTTACTGTAGCATAACTTTTCTCTAGAAATTTCTAGTCTATATTTTAAATAAATTCTACCAAGATAACAACTTAAGGCAGTCTGAACATCTTGTTTCCGGGAGTGTATCCACAGAGAAGGATATTGACATTTTTTTGTCATTTATAAATATAAATGACCTTCAAATACAATAAATATAATTCACTCACTTATAAAGTCACTAAATGGTGAGTGAAATCACTTACTTCCTTTGTAAGAAAAGGAAAATGAGTCTTGTCAATTGAAAGATGCACAATTCATTTTGACTTAAATTGGAGGTTAAGTATAAAGCATCTCTCTAAACTCATGCACACAACAGCCATGTATTAAGTTTATGAACAAATAATAAGCAATGATACAAAGAAACTCCTTTAGAAATGTGTTGCTAGGTCAAGGATAGTAAATGGAACTGCCATCCATATGCCAAAGTTGGCTAATCAAACCCTTCCTACTAAAATGCCTGTCACAACTAATACATGCATTTTGTATAACTGCAAGTGTTTCATTGTCAGAAGTTTCAATGATTGAGAATTATGTGCAAGATAAAGATCCATTAGCAATATCTTGATACTCAGGTAGTTGCAGTTAGATACTGCAATTATAAAATGTTATAGAACTCAACATTATCTATGACAATGGATTCCCATTATTGCATTTGCCTTACCTCTATATTTTACTGTTTTTTAAATATTTGTTTATATTGCTTTGTTTTAATCATAAACTGCTTTGGATTAAAATTTTATGGAAAAGCAGTATATTAACTATGTTTATTTATAAAGTTATCACAGACAAAATGTAAAGATTCTGTCACAGCTTTTATCTCCATCACGGAAGATGTTTACATACAGGAAAAGGCTAAATTTGTCAGTTTGATTGGCTGGTTCTGTCTTTGGTAGCATATAAGAACATAAGACTTTCCATACTGGGTCAGACCAAAGGTCCATCAAGCCTAGTGTTCTGTTTCCAGCAGTGGCCAAGCCAAGTCACAAGTACCTGGCAGGATCCCAAGGGGTAGATAGATTCCAAGCTGCTTATTCCAAGAATAAACAGTGGACTTCTGCAATTCTATAATGGTTAATGGACTTTTTCTTCAGGAACTTGTCCAAACCTTTTTTAAACACAGCTACACTAATAACTTTCACCACATCCTCTGGCAATGAATTCAAGAGAATTATGCATTGAGTAAAAATATATTTTCTCTTATTAGTTGTAGAGCCCAATAACTTCATTGTGTCCTCTGGTCTTTGTACTTTTCAAAAAAGTAAACAAGTGATTAATGTTTACTCATTCTATTCCACTCATAGACCTCTATCACATCTCCGCTTAGCTGACTCTTCTCCAAACTTAAAAGTCTTAACCTCTTTAGCCTTTCTTCATAGGGGATTTTTTCATTCCCTTTATCATTTCGGTCACCCTTCTCTGTACTTTTCTAATTCAGCTATATCTTTTTTGAGATGTGGTATAAATCATTTTGATCACCTCACTTGTTGTTCCCATTTCCAGGTCATTTATAAATATATTAAAAAGCAGTGATCCCAGAATAGATCCCTGCGGCATGCGACAATTCATCTTTTTTCCATTGAGAAAAATTAACATTTATTCCTAATCTCTGTTTTCTATTAACCAGCTGGCAATCCACAACAGGACACTGCCCCCTATGCCATGACTTTTTAATTTCCTAAGAAGTCTTTCATGAGGTATTTTGTCAAATGCTTTCTGGAGATCCAGGTACACTATTTCAACTGGCTCAACTTTAATCGCATTTAGACCCTTAAAAAAATGTAGCAGATTAGTGAAGTAAGACTTCCCTTGGCTAAATCCGTGTTGGCTTTGTCCGATTAAAATATGCCTAACTATAAAAAAACAGGGGTGGGTAAGAGTATGGGGCAGGGGTGTGGCCTGCTTGTTTGCAGCAGTTGCTACCCCTAATTGAGCTGGATGTTCACTTGGATGCAGATCCGGCGCTGCTCTCTACATTGGTGGTGGGGTGGAGGGGAATTAGGGCTAGAGGGTACTGAAAGCCAATAGTAACAGGTGGGAGAGAGAAAAAGAAAAAAAAAAAAGGATAAAGTGCGTAGCTTGCTGGGCAGACTGGATGGGCCGTTTGGTCTTCTTCTGTCATCATTTCTATGTTTCTATGTTTCATTTCTATATATGTCCCACAATTTTGTTCTTTATGATAATTTCTATCTTGTCGCCTGGCATAGATGTCAGACTCACTGATCTGTAGTTTCCTGGATCACCCCTTGATCCCTTTTTAAAAATTGGCATTACAATGGCAATCCTCCAGTCCTCAGGTACCATAGAAGATGTTACTAATAGTTTACAAGTTTCTAATAGAAGGTCTGCAATTTCATTTTTCAGTTCTTTCAGCACTATGGGATGTACACCATCTGGTCCAGGAGATTTTTTACTCTTTAGTTTATCAATTTGCCCTAGTATATCTTCCAGGTTCATTGAGCTTTGTTGTAGTTCTTCTGAATCATCACCTTTGAATATCATTTCTGGCATGGGTATATCTCTTACATCTTCCTCAGCAAATACTGAAGCAAACAATTCATTTAATCTCTCTGCTATCGCTTTGTCATCCCTAAATGCCCATTTACCATAAATGTACCTGTAAAAGTTTTTATGAGTTTTTGCTTCCACAGCAAGCTTCTTTTCAAATTAACTCTTTGCCTTCGTTATCAATGCTTTGCATCTGACTTGCCAGTGCTTATACTGTTTCCTTCATTCAGATCCCTTTTCCCTTGAAAGATGTTCTTTTAGATATTATAGCCTCTCTCACCTAACCTTTTAACCATTCTGGTAGCCATTTAGTCTTCCTTGTTGCGGTTCTGGTCGTGAGCACCGCAGCCAGGCCCTTACCTCCGGGTTCCCGGACCTGCTCCCGATTCCAGAGGCCTGGTTTGCGGCCTGGTTGGCGGCATCCCCGCTGGGGCTTTGCCGCTGCAAGCCCTCCCATGGACGCCCGGCTCCTAGGCACGCACGTGCGCCACTTGGGTGCTTTCCTAGGCCGTTTCCCGCCAATGGTGACTCCGCCCAACTTCTGACATCAGACGCCGCGGCCTTGATAAGCCGGCCACGGCCATCCAGTCTTTGCCTTGCAACGGGTTAGCCTCCTGGTTTCCTGTTGCGCTGTGCCCCGCAGTGACACGCCTTGCTTCGTTGCTCCGTTCCTGCTGCAGTACCTGCTTGGTTCCTGCCTGCCTGCTACAGTACCTGCTGGTTCCTGCTCACCTGCTACAGTACCTGCTGGTTCATGCTTGCTTGCTACAGTACCTGCCGGTTCCTGCTCCCCTGCTACAGTACCTGCTGGTTCATGCCTGCTTGCTACAGTACCTGCTGGTTCCTGCTCTCTTGCTACAGTACCTCCTGGTTCCTGCTTGCTTGCTACAGTAGCCGCTGGTTCATGCCTGCCTGCTCAGTACTGGTTTGGTTCCTGCCAGCCTGCTACAGTACCCGGTTGGCCCCAGTCCGCCTGCTACAGTTCTTGCCTGGTTCCAGTATCTGAATCCTGCTACAGCTCCTGCCTGATCCCAGTACCCGGTACCTGTTGCTGTTCCTGCCTGGTCCCAGTACCCGAATCCTGCCACAGTTCCTGCCTGGTTCCAGTACCCGAGTCTCGCTACAGTTCCTGTCTGGTTCCAGAACCTGAACCCAGTTACAGTATTGCTACTGTCTTAGTCTGGTTACAGTTACCTGTCCTGATCCACAACCCGCCTATGTCCCAGCGGCCGGGCCCCTACAGGCACCTCCCGGGGGGGCTTCGGCTTCTAAGGGTGAAGCCACCTAAGTCCTAGCGGTTGGGCTCCTACGGGCTCCTCCTGGGGGAGTACCAGCTTCCAGGGTGAAGAGCATCTACGTCCTGCCTGAACATCTGCCTACCGGCCTGCTACTCACTAGAGACTTTGACCATCTTTCCCCGTCTCCAGCAAGTCAACCCAAGGGTCCACTAAACAGAGACTCCCCATAACAGGTTGCAAGGCCATGGACTCGGCGGATGCACCCGCTCCCTCGGATCTGCCCGGGATGGCCTGGAGGATGCTACAGCACCAGAGCTGCATAGAGACATTGGCAGCCACGGTGGAACAGCTATCCTTGTGCCTAGAGTCCTTGTCTTCCGCTGGCGGGGCCCCCAAGTGTCACAGCTCCTCTGTGACTCAGCTACCGGCACCCTCTCGTTATGCTGGTGATGTAAGGATCTGCCGCGGCTTCTTGAACCAATGTTTTGTACGGTTCTCCTTGTTGCCCCGGCATTTCCCCTCGGATGCAGTGAAAGTGCATGTATCCTGTCCCTGCTTAATGGGAAAGCCTTAATTTGGGCTTCTCCCGTCTGGGAAAACAATGATTCCTCGTTAACGAACTTACAATGATTCATCACGAACTTTCACCAGGCCTTTGATAAGCCCACCCGAGTAGCCATGGCTACATCTGACCTGCTGCAACTTCGTCAGGGGGCTCGCTCCTTGACAGATTATGCAATGGAGTTTCGGACTTTAGCCCAGGAAGTAGGTTGGCAAGATGGTAGTCTTAAGGTCATCTTCCTGGAAGGCCTCTCTGGACGCATAAAGGATGAAATTGCTGCTCGAGATCTGCTGGAGGACCTCAACGTCTTGATCGAGATGGCTGTCCACATTGCCTGCTGCCTACAACAATGAGCCAAGGAGCAATGCTCCTCTCGCCGTAGCCCGGCTCGTGGGCCGAGACCTTTGCCCTCACCCAAGAGTTCCAGTCCAGACACTCCCACCTGTGAACCTATGCAACTGGGACGGGCCCCGCTCTCTGCTGAAGAAAGGCAACGTCGGCGTTCATTGAGGTTGTGCATGTATTGTGGCCAGAAGGGCCACTTCTTGGCACGCTGCCAGGAGCGTGTGGAAAAATGCCAAAGCCTAGGAGGTCGGGAGGAGCTCCTCCTAGGTTGTACTACAGCTCCTCAATGCACTGTCCCTGTTACCTTGGAATATCCTGGAGGCTCCTTTGAGACGATGGCGGTCCTGGATTCCGGAGCCAGAGGTAATTTCATCCTGCAGGACTTAGTCTCCCAGTTGCGAATCCCTACGCATAGATGGGAGGTCCCGTTGCGAATTACCTCTATCCAGGGGACGCTTCTTCCCGGACCTGTCCAGATGTCCACAGCACCCATTACGGTCCACAACGGGGCGATCCATTTGGGTGGTCCAGATGGAACTGCCGTAATAAGTCCTTGTCGAGGATATTACGGGCCGGTTCCCAAGAATTATCCTCGGGTCTGCAACCCTCCCAGGCAAGCAAGTATTCCAATCGGCGTTGATGAAACCGGACATCCAAAACTTCATGCACTTGATACATGACCTCGTCCGGTACTGAAGGATCCGATGGTTCAGGGACCCGGGAGGGTACCTGGATAACACAAGAGGCTTCAGCAACGACACATGGAAGATGTCATGTAAATCATTTTCATAGTAGTATGCTGATTTGGTTATAGAAAAAAGTCATGAAAACATTTAGATGTACTAAAATACTTTTGTCTACAAAGATGTACAAATGTCAGATAAGTACTTGAATGAATATGCTCAAATAGGTCAGGCTGAGACGTTGCAAAGAGCTTCAGGACAAACGGTTATCATCCGCAAATTTGATAACCTCACTCTCGTATTCCTTTCAAGATCATTTATATATATATTGAAAAGCACCGGTCCAAGTAGAGATCCCTGAGGCTCTCCACTGTTTACCCTTTTCAACTGAGAAAATTGTCCATTTAATCCTACTCGCTGGTTCCTGTCTTTTAACCAGTTTGTAATCCACAAAAGGACATCGCCTCCTATCCTATGACTTTTTAGTTTTCTTAGAAGCCTCTCATGAGGAACTTTGTCAAATAGGGATGTGAATCGTTTTTTGACGATTTAAAATATCGTCCGATATATTTTAAATCGTCAAAAATCATTAGAGGCGATATTCAATAGGAATTCCCCCGATTTATTGTCAAAAATCGTAAATCGGGGGAAGGGGGAGGGCGGGAAAACCGGCACACTAAAACATCCCTAAAATCCACCCCGACCCTTTAAAATAAATCCCCCACCCTCCCGAACCCCCCCAAAATGACTTAAATTACCTGGGGTCCAGAGGGGGGGTCCCGGTGTGATCTTTTACTCTCGGGCCTCCGAACAATGAAAACCAGCCGCACTAGTCACAATCCTTCACAATCTCCTCATATAAGCTCCCTCTCTCTGGCACCCACACTCAAGCATCTTCCCCCCCCCCCCCCCCCCGCTCTCTCACCTCCCATGCTCTCTCTCACCCTCCCCTCCCCTCTCTCACACCCCTCTCCCTGCCTGTGTGAGGGGCAACACTGAGAACAGGGTCAAACTCTGGGACTGGTGATAGAGTGGAAGGGGTTGAGCCTAGAGGTGGAGGGGAGAGATATTGGCAGGTGGAGGAATTGGAGCCTGAGAGGGCAAAGTGGCCAGGGGAGTAGGGAGAGCGAGTGGGACACTCTTACAGTGAATTTCTAGGGAATTTCTGCTCAAAATATTTAAAATTCTGCATCTTTAAGTAATAACTGTTTTCTGTATTAATTTAAAATGTTGTCTCTCTCACCACATTCAAAAAATGGCGCCTCAGCGTCTATGCCTGAAAGGTGTACCTGTTCACATTTAAATCAAACAAAACTACCATACGTCACCGGAAATGCCCACTAAGTTTTTTGCCCACTAAGTTTTTTATTGTGACTAGTGCGGCTGGTTTTCATTATTCGCGTATGGGCATGTCTTCCTCTGTTGCTTGTGAGTTTGTAATCACATTTATTTTATTTTCGTTTTTAAGGGTTGAAGAACATTTGCTCGATATTTAGATCTTGCTAAGATCTCCTGAAGAAGATTGTGTATCAATCGAAACATGTCGGGACAGCTTTAAATGGGATGATTGCGTTTCATATTTTATGAGCCTTTTGGGCTATATCAGATTAAGTGGCTAAGTATTTGTTTCTTCAACATTTGGGGTATTAGGATTTTAGATTTGGGTAGTTTAAAATGTGGGAAATACAGTATAATTTGATTTAAGATTTCAGATTTCTTTAGTGGTGCATAATCACAGTTCTTTAAATTATAAATTAAAAGAATACAAAATTTTTTCTTCATATAAAAATAAAGTAATGACTTTGCAGCATGATGACAATAAATGATTACAAGTAACAAACTGCTTCAGTGACCGATTACGGCTTGCGGCCCACTGAGTGGCGAGAGGCTGCAGAGTGAGATCTTGAGGCAATCATTGATGATATTGTCATCTGTTGGCATACAAGTTGTTTATTGTAATATTTTTGGTTTCATATTTAGTACATGGGATTTGTATCCTTTTTCCTCTCTCTTTTTTTGATTTATGATTACTTAAAGAATGTCATGTAAATTGTGTTATTTTGACCAATATAAAGTTTGCAGAATTTTACAGAATTTTAAATTTTTGTGTACAGAATTCCCCCAGGAATACTTATAGCTAACTTCAAATCAAATAACACAGCTTGTGATTTTTTTCGGCAAGTTGCATTATTTGATTTGCCTTGTTTAGGGTATTTATGAGTTGATTAGCAAGCATTTGAATGATAATTGGCTCTTTTAAATATGTGTGGTCCCATGATTCTCATGTCGCAGGACAGCCTGGGAGGGCCCGAACCCTGACACTATTCTAATGGTATTACTGGTGACCCAGATGAAAGGTGATGTCAAGGCCTACCTGTGCTCAGCAAAAGCCTTTGGTGGGGCGACCTTTTGGGCTGTTTCAGCCATTGCCGGTCCCCAAGCAACCCTGGACCCATTTGTCCACCAACTTTGTGATAGACCTCCCTCTTTCTAATGGCTGCTGTACTATATTGGTTGTGATCCACCGATTTTCTAAGTTGGCTCACTTCATGGCACTCCTGGGCATCCCCTCAGCACCTAAATTGGCATATCTCTTCACTTCTCACATTTTTCATCTGCACAGTGTCCCACAGCATAAAGCCTCTGTGTGAGGCATCCAGTTCATAGCCAAGTATTGGCGTTTACTCTGCCATAAATTCAGTAATATCCTTGACTTCACTACTGCCTACCACCCACAGGCTAATGGTCAAGTGGAACATATCAACCATACCCTGAAGACCTTTTAGAGAGCATTTATTAATGCATGACAAGATAATTGGGGTACTCTACTCCCATGGGCTGAATTCTCTCACAACTCTCATGTTAATGCTGCCTCAGGGTCCTCCCCATTCTTGATCATGTATGAGAGACAGCCAGTTCCCCCTCTTTCAGTCCCACTCTCTGTCTCGTTACCAGCAGCCCAACTGAAGGCTAAGGAACTGCACAACCTCGGGGTACAAACTGAGGAAATGTTTCGGAGGGTGGCCCAATGAGCCAAAAAGACAGTGGACATTCATTGGCGACTGGCTCCCCAATTTAAACCAGGAGATGGGTTTTGGCTAAGCATCTGCCACATCTGGCTCCGGTTATCTTCCATAAGACTTGCGCCATGTTACATTGGACCTTTCCCCATTACTCACCAAGTTGGCCTTGTCTCTTTCCAGTTGCGACTAATCGCTTCTTTGAAGATTCACAATGTGTTCCATGTGTCATTGCTCAACCTCTTAATTCTCTCTTGGCCCTCCCGAAGAGTGCTGAAACTGCCAGACCTATCCTCCGAGGAGAACCAAGTCTGGGGGGAGGCTGTAGAGGAGAGGGGTACTGTTATGTCTGTCCGACTGTGGGCTCATCTCACAGCCGGCCGCTCTCACCTCTCCAGGTTTGGAGTACCTCCAATGCTGCAATGAACACACGTGCATAGGCCTGGCCACACTGGAGGTACCACTCCATGGAGTGGGCCATCCTAAGCACACGTGCACCATGGCCAGATTTAAAGGGCCCATGGTGGGAAAACCTCTGCAGCCCCCTCCATGACGTCAGCGGGCATGGATATTTAAACCTGGACCTAGCCAGCATCACACATCTCAGCAATGGGTCAACTCCCTTGGAGACTAGTTCACGTGGTTCCTGACTCATGGTTCCTGACTTGGCTTCCTGTCCAGGGCACCTTCTTCAGTGTTTCCAGTCTCCTCACCTGGAGTTCTCCTGGATTCCTCCTTGGTATCAATCTGGAACTTCTCTCGTCTACGCTTGACCTGCCATCCAACCTCAGTGGTCCTCATCGCTGCTGTCTGCTGCCTGGTCCTGACCCTGGTTTCCTTCTCCTTGCTGGCCTTGCTTCTCATCCAACATCACGTCATCCAAAGGCCTCTGCCTAAGTCCAGCCGGGGAATGAAGGCTGGTTGTGGTGAAGTCCCTGTTGGGCCTCTGCACCAGCCAGCTCTGCCTGTCGACAGTGAGGGCAGGTGGTGCCAACCATGCCTCATCCTAAGGTTCCACTTCCGTAACATTATGGACGTTTCCTTCAGGAACTTGTCCAAACCTTGTCTAAATGCAGCTACATTAATAACTTTCACCACACCCTCCTGCAATGAATACCAGAGCTTAATTATGCATTGAGTAAAAAAATATTTTCTCTTATTAGTTTTAAATGTAACTTCATTGTGTGCCACCTAATCTTCATACTTTTTGAAAGAGTAAACAACCAATTAACATTTACTTGTTCCACTTCACTCATTATTTTGTAGACCTCTATCATATCTTCCCTCAGCTGTCTCCTCTCCAAACTGAAGAGTCCTAACCTCTTTAGTCTTTCCTCATAGGGGAATTGTTCCATCCCCTTTATCATTTTTGGTCACCCTTTGCTGTAATTTCTCTAATTCTGCTGTATCTTTTTTGAGATGTGGTGACCATAACTGCACTCAGTACTCAAGATGAGGTCACACCATGGAGCGACACAGAGGCATTATGATATTTTTTGTTTTATTCTCCATTCGTTTCCTAATAATCCCTAGCATTCTCTTTGCTTTCTTGGCTGCTCCTGCACACTGAGAAGATTTCAACATATAATTAACTATGACACCTAGATCCTTTTTCTAAATGGCGACTCTTAATGTGGTGAAATCTTGCACTGTGTAGCTATAATTTGGGTTACTTTTCCCTAAGTGCTTCACTTTGCACTTGTAAACATTACATTTCATTTCCCATTTGCATGTCCAGTCTTCAGTTATGCAAGGTCCTATTGCAATTTCTCACAATCCTCTTATGATTTAACAACTTTGAATAATTCTGTATCATTGGCAAATTTGATCACCTCACTTATTGTTCCCATTTCCAGTTCATTTATGAATATGTTAAAAAGCAGTGGTCCCAGAACAGATCCCTGAGGCACTCCACTATTCACCTTTCTCCACTGGAAAAATATATCATTTAGCCCTACTCTCTGTTTTCTTTTTTTTTTACATTTTTATTGACACTGTGCAAATATACAACCATAAACATCTTGACAAAGTTTCCAGGTCCACAATTTCATTTTTTAGTTCTTTCAGCACTCTGGGATGTATACCCTCTGGTCCAGGTGATTTGTAACTCTTTAGTTTGTCAGTTTGCCCTAGTACATTGTTGCGCTTGGGGGTGGACACTTGTCCTGGAGCAGTGGAGAATGGCTCCCTGGTAGGGACCAGGAAGCACTTCAATGACAAAAGGACGTCTTGGGTCCAGATGCTGAAGGCAAAGGCCAGAACAGAAGGCCTCCTTAATCGTCTGAAAGGCGGCTTGTGCTTTAGGGGTCCATACCCGAGTGTGAGCCCCTTTCCTGGTCATGGCAGTAAGAGGGGCAACTAAGGTAGAATAATTGGCAATGAAGTTCCAGTAATAATTGGTAAAGCCAAGGAAACATAGGGCCCATAGGCCTACTGGCTGGGGCCAGTCGCAGATCCCTTGGACTTTCTCTGGATCCATGGAGAAACCTTGATCAGATATGATATACCCTAAGAAGGGTAAGCGATTATGCTCAAAAAGGCATTTTTCCAACTTGGCATACAGATGGTTCTCTCTCAGACAATGAAGGACGATCCGAACATGATCTCGATGAGATTCAAGGTCTTTGGAAAAGATTAGGATGTCCTCAAGATATACGACTACGAAGGAGTACAAGAGGTCTCAGAGAATTTCGTTCATAAGCGTTGAAAGACCACTGGGGCATTGTGTAGCCCAAAGGGCATCACTGTATATTCGTAGTGACCATCCCTCGTGTTGAATGCAGTTTTCCAGATATCTTCAGGTTGGATGCGTACCAGATTATACGCACCTCTCAGATCCAACTTGGTGAAGATCCGTGCCCCTTCAAGAGGATCAAACAGCTCACTGATAAGGGGCAGGGGATATTGGTCTTTGCGGGTTATGGCATTGAGCCCTCTGTAGTCAATTCAAGGGTGGAGACCGCCATCCTTTTTCTTAACGAAGAAGAACCCTGCTCCAGCAGGGGAATCAGAAGGACGAATGAACCCTTTTTCTAGGTTCTCTTTAATATACTCAGACATAGCTTGGGTGTTGGGTTAAGACAGTGGATATGTTCTGCCTTCAGGAGGCATTGTGCCCAACAGAAGTTCTATAGGGCAATTGAGCTTGCGTAACGGAGACAAGGTATCCGCTTTCTAGTTCAAGAAGACATCTTTGAAGTCAGAGTACTGCGGAGGCAAACCAGGTAAAGTAACAGACTTCAGAACAGGAACTACTGGAGATACAAAACGTAAACAGGTCTTCTAGTATTTAGAGCCCCATTACACCAACTGCAGGGAATGCCAATCGAACTGGGGTTTGTGGGCCTGGAGCCAGGGCAGCCCCAGGATAACTGGATGTGTTGATCATTTTAATACATAGAAGGACATTTCCTCTTCGTGGAGAGTGCCCACGGTAAGACAAACAGCCACTGTTTGGTGGGTGATGAGCCCTGGAAGGTGTTCTCCTTGGATGGAGGTGATGCGGAGGCTCACCTCTAATGGCTGAAGAGGAATGTTCAGAAGCTTGACAATGTCATCCATAATGAAGCTGCCACTTGCTCCGGTATCAACAAGAGCAGTGGTGGCGAAGGTGTTGGCCTTGATGCCCAGAGAAATGGGAAGCAAGAGTTGAGGGCCAGTAACAGTAGCGCCTAAGCTCAGGACCCCCGCCAGGTTCAGGCATTGCAGTTTTCCGGACTAACCGGGCAGAACTGCAGATGATGTCCAGAAGTGCCACAGTAAAGGCCAAGACCCTCCTTCCGCTGACGGAGATGTTCGGTCGGAGACAATCGCCCACAGTTCACCTCCATAGGTTCCACCATGGAAGAGGGTGGTGGTGCTGGAGTCTTAGCTGGAGGACTAGGAACACGCGTGGGACATGGTGTAGGAGAGTGGGGAGTCTTTACTTCTAGGCGCCTTTGCCGGAGGTGATGATCGATCTTCCCGGCAAGGGAAATCAGATTCTCTAGAGACATGGGAGTCTCACGGATGGAGAGCTCATCTTTGAGAGCGCAGGAGAGTCCATCTAGGAAGATGGCTTGCAGACAATCTTCTTCCCACCCAAGTTCAGTGGCCAGAGTCCTAAATTCCACTGTATACTCAGAGATGGTCCGTGATCCTTGGCGAAGGTGGAGTAGGTTATGGCTGGCTACAGCCTGGCGGCCTGGGTCTCCGAGATCTACTTGAAGAAAGCGATGAATTTAGATAACTTGGAAAGGATGGGATTAGAGCGTTCCCATAAGGGAGAGGCCCATGCAAGAGCCTTCCCTTCCAGGCGAGATAAGATGAAGTTCACCTGGGTAATTTCCTTCAGGAACAACGAGGGTTGCAGTGCAAATTGCATGAAGCACTGATTAAGAAAGCCACGACAGGAGCATGGTTCCCCATTGTATCAAGGAGGTGTAGGAATTGCCAACGATGCTTTGGGAAGCATGGAGGCCGATAGGCCCACGGGATTGTCCAAAGCTGTATCTTGTAGCTGGGAATGAAAATCTTCCACCGAAGAAGCCAGCGATTCCAAAGGTTGGTGATGTTGTTTGACTATGGCGGCCAAACCCGGTAGGGCTCTGGAGGTGAGCAACTCCGCTAAGTCCATTGCCTTGGCAACCTGTTGCGCTCAGAAGTGGACCCTTGTCCTGGAGCAGTGGAGAACAGCTCCCTGGTAGGAACCAGGAAGCATCTGCCCCCAGAGGGCATAGCACTGGAGGAGACAGAGGCAAGGATGAGCTTCACCACTGGAAGACCGTGGTCCCCCCGGGTGGAGCCCGTAGGGACCCGGGCCGCTTGGACTTAGGTGGGCCTCGTAGGGTCTCCTGGAGAGATGATAAACAGGCATGCCCACAGACAGGAGAGGAGCGTGATCGGGTTCAAGTCTGAAGGTCAGATGGATCAAGGAGGACCAGAGCAGCATAAGCGATGACAAAGCAACTAACAGAGCCAGAATCTGGAGACGTGATCAATCAGGCAAAAGTCAGAAGCCGACGGTCAGTCCGAGGAGTGGTCAACAAAGCAGGGGTCAGGTTCTGGAGGTCAGATGAGGTCACAGGCAGGCCAAGGTCAGAAGGCAAGCAGCAGGCAGAGTAGTTAAGTAGCATGCTGAGGTCAGAAGGCAGGCAGCAGGCAGGAGGATCAGGAACAAGCCGAGGTCAGTACCAGTGAGACAGTCCGGAGGTACTACCTAGGGAGATGACAGACGAACACAGGAACAAGAGGACACTGGAACAGAAGGAATTATTAGG
Source organism: Rhinatrema bivittatum (assembly GCF_901001135.1). Classification (NCBI taxonomy): domain Eukaryota; kingdom Metazoa; phylum Chordata; class Amphibia; order Gymnophiona; family Rhinatrematidae; genus Rhinatrema; species Rhinatrema bivittatum. Next base: position 51,563,685 of record NC_042617.1, read on the forward strand.
AAGGAATTATTAGGAAGGGAATGGTTAATAAAACGGAAAATGTCATAATGCCTCTATATCGCTCCATGGTGAGACCACACCTTGAATACTGTGTACAATTCTGGTCACCACATCTCAAAAAAGATATAGTTGTGATGGAGAAGGTACAGAGAAGGGCAACCAAAATGATAAAGGGGATGGAACAGCTCCCCTATGAGGAAAGGCTGAAGAGGTTAGGGCTGTTCAGCTTGGAGAAGAGACGGCTGAGGGAGGATATGATAGAGGTCTTTAAGATCATGAGAGGTCTTGAACGAATAGATGTGACTCGGTTATTTACACTTTCGAATAATAGAAGGACTAGGTGGCATTCCATGAAGTTAGCAAGTAGCACATTTAAGACTAATCGGAGAAAATTCTTTTTCACTCAACGCACAATAAAGCTCTGGAATTTGTTGCCAGAGGATGTGGTTAGTGCAGTTAGTGTAGCTGGGTTCAAAAAAGGTTTGGATAAGTTCTTGGAGGAGAAGTCCATTAACTGCTATTAATCAAGTTTACTTGGGGAATAACCACTGCTATTAATTGCATCAGTAGCATGGGATCTTCTTAGTGTTTGGGTAATTGCCAGGTTCTTGTGGCCTGGTTTGGCCTGTTGGAAACAGGATGCTGAGCTTAATGGACCCTTGGTCTGACCCAGCATGGCAATTTCTTATGTTCTTATGTTCTTAAGGATGCAGGAACAAGGCTGGAACAAGGCTTAGAACGCAGTGACAATCTAGCACAATACTAAACTGATTGCCAAGGCAAGAAAGTGCAGTCAGGGTCTTCCTTATATCAGGCAGTCAATCAGGGCGTGCCGCGGAGCTAGGACTTGCCCCTGGCCCTACAAGAGACCGGACTGTCCGCACGCACATAAGGGAGTGGCCAACACCATGGAAGGCGCTGAACTCCGACGTGCTCGATGGAAGGCCCAGAGACCGCTGCTGTGGGACGCCGAGGCCTGGACGAGTTCGCAGCTGCTGCTAGGGAGGTCGACCCAAGACCTGCCGTGGAACCAGAGAGGTGAGCAGGCCCGTGTGCGGGCCCGACGCGGACGGGGTGCGCAACATACATCTTCCAGGTTCTCTGTGATTTGTTTCAGTTCTTCTGAATCATCACCTTTGAATATCATTCCTGGCATGGGTATCTCTCTTACATCTTCCTCAGTGAAGACCTAAGCAAAGAATTCATTTAGTCATCCCTCTGCTATGGCGTTGTCATCCCTAAGTGCCTCTTTTGCTCCTTGATCATCTAATTGTCCAGCTAACTCCCTCACAGGCTTTTTAGTTTGAATGTACCTCAAAAAGAATTTATTTTGAGGTTTTGCTTCCATGGCAAGCTTCTTTTTCAAATTCTCTCTTTGCCTTCCATATCAATGCTCTGCACCTAACTTGCCAGTGCTTATGTTCTTTCCTGTTTTCTTCATTCAGATACCTTTTCCATTTCTTGAAAGATGTTCTTTTAGCTACTATAGCCTCTCTCACTCTGTGTTGTCTTGTCTAGTCCTTGTCCAGTCCTTTCCTGGTCTGTCTTGTCTTTCCCTGCTCTTGGTCTTGGCTTGCCCTGCCCAATCCAGTTCCTAGTATCTATTCCCTCCCTTGCTATTGCCTTGCTTTGCCCCAGTCTGTATCCAGTTCCAGTCTCTGCTTAAGATCCTACTCAAGCCGGTGGCCAAATCCATTCCCAATCCCTATTCAGTATCCTGTCCAGGCATGTGTCTGTACCCAGCCTTGTTCCTATTTAGCATCCTGCCCTGTCTTGTCCAGCTTGTTCCATACCCAGACCTCTGCTTCAGGTCTGTCTCTGCCCACAATGTCCAGCCTGTGCCAGACCTCAGCTCCAGCTTGTGCCTGCCCTGTCTTGTCCAGCCTCTTTCAGCTAAGCCAAGGGCTCAACCTGCGGGGAGTGGGCTGGCTAGGCAGAAGACCAGCCTTTGTCCAGCCCTGCAGTCCTTTACCACATCTGTGGGGGTGTATCATAACCCCAGCTAGGCATTGCATGACATTAACATTGCATTTTGATTCCTGCAAAACATCCTGTTTGACCCAAAGCACTCTTTAATACTGTATATAGTGCAACTAGGGTTACCAACTGGCTCCAGATTTTCAGGACAGGTTGATTCAGTCCTGGTTTTACCCCATTGCATTCTGGGACTTATTCTGATTTCCCTATTGCATTCCCTAAGAAAAGCAAGACTATAAGTATCTGCATGCAGGGGAATAAAACCGGGACTGGGTCAACCTGTCATGAAAAACTGGAGCCAGTTGGCAACCCTAAGTGCAGCCCTCTCCACCCATTTGATCTATCATTTTGATATAATTTGTAGCCTAGTACCACAGTGTCCCTTTGGTTATCTCCTTCCACCAGGTCGCAGGGATGCCATTTACATCTACATTTTCATCCAGTGTTATGCACACTAACTCTCCCATCTTATTTTGTATACTTCTACTATTTATATACAGACATTTCAAAGTATGTGTTTTGTTTGTATTAACATCAGTTAAAGGGGTAATTTGAAATATTTCTGCTCCTTCTGCTCTTTACTTAAAGGAACCTGGTCCACTTTAGCTTTTATTGCAATCTCTCTACTGGGATGCCATAATGCCCCTGTTCTCTTGGTATCCTTCAAAGATACATCATTCAAAATTATGCACTTCTGAGCAACTGTAGGCTTTCCCTCATCATCTAGTTTAAAAGCTGTGCTATCTCCTTTTCAAAGGTTAGTGCCAGCAGCCCTGTTCCACTCTGGTTAAGATGGAGGCCTTCCTTTTGGAAAAAGCCCCCTACTTTTCCCAAAATGATGCCCAGTTCCTAACAAACCTAAAACCCAGTTCTCTGCACCATTGGCTCATCTAAGCATTGAGACTCTGGAGCTCTCCCTTCCTCTGGGATCCTGCATGTGGAATGGAGAGCATTTCTGAGAATGCTACTCTGGAGGGTCTAGATTTCAACTTTCTACCTAAATTTGGCTTCCAGAACCTCCCTCCTGCAGTTTCCTATGTCATGTACCAGGAGAGCCGGCTCCTTCCCCGCACTATGATGCACGAGGTCTGCCACTTTCGCACCAGTTAGGCAAGTCACCAAGCGAGCCTCCTGTCCACCAGCCACCCAGCTATCTATCTTCCTAATAATTGAATCACCAACTACAATGGCCATCCTAACCTTTCTCTCCTGGGCAGGTGCCCCTGGAGACACATCCTTGGTGCGAGAGGATACTACATCACCTTGAGGGCAGGTCCTATATGCAAGATTGCTTCCTGCCTCATGAAGGTGATGCTTTCATTCCGAGTGACCTGTTTCCTCCAAGGCAGCACAGGGGCTGCCAGATTGGCAATGGGACTTCTCTACTATGTCCCTGAAGGTCTCATCTTTGTACCTCTCTGTCTGCCTCAGCTCCTCCAGGTCTGCCACTCTAGCCTCCAGAGGATGGACTCATTCTCTGAGAGCCAGGAGCTCTTTGTACCGAGTGCCACACATACAATCTCCCACCAGCTAGGAGATAATCAGACATGTGGCACTGAGTAGGGATGTGAATCGTTTTTGAACGATTAAAATTATCGTCAGATAATTTTAAAATCGTCCAAAATCGTTAGAGTGCATGATACAATACAAATGCCCACGATTTATCGTCAGGGGCATTTGTATTGTATCGTTAAATAGGGCACACCAAAAAAGCCCCTAAACCCACCCTGACCCTTTAAATCGACCCGACCCGACCCATCGTTATTTTTTTTTTACGGAGGCCCGCGCCGCAAAAAAAAACAAACCCCATCTGACCCTTTAAATCGACCCCCCCCCCCTCCCGACCCATCGCTAATTATTTTTTTACGGAGGCCCGCGCCGCAAAAAAAAACAAAAAAACCCATCCGACCCCTTAAATCGACCCCCCCCCCCCTTCCCGACCCTACCCGACCCATCACTATTTTTTTTTTTACGGAGGCCCACGCCACAAGAAAAAAAAAACCCCATCCGACCCTTTAAATCGACTCCCCCCCTCCCGACCCCCCCAAAACCTTTTAAAGTTACCTGGTGGTCCAGGGGGCCCTCGGGGGGCCTCGGGGAGAGAGCCAGGGGGGCCTCGGGGAGAGGAGAGATCCAGGGGGGCCTCGGCGAAAGATTTCCCAGGCATCAGCTGTTCTAAGAAAAAAAAAAATGGCGCCGTTGCCCCTTTGCCCTTACCATGTGACAGGGTATCCGTGCCATTGGCCGGCCCCTGTCACATGGTAGGAGCACTGGATGTCCGGCGCCATCTTTACTCATCAGCCCATATTATACTATGGGCTGATGGCCGGCGCCATGGTTAGAGATGGCGCCGGCCATCTTTACTCATCAGCCCATATTATACTATGGGCTGATGAGTAAAGATGGCCGGCGCCATCTTTAAAGATGGCGCCGGCCATCCAGTGCTCCTACCATGTGACAGAGGCCGGCCAATGGCACGGATACCCTGTCACATGGTAAGGGCAAAGGGGCATCGGCGCCATTTTTTTTTTTTTTAGAACAGGTGATGCCTGGGAAATCTTTCCCCGAGGCCCCCCTGGATCTCTCCCCGAGGTCCCCCGAGGCCCCCCTGGACCACCAGGTAACTTTAAAAGGTTTTGGGGGGGTCGATTTAAAGGGTCGGATGGGTTTTTGGTTTTTTTTGCGGCGCGGGCCTCCGTAAAAAAAAAATAGCGATGGGTCGGGGAGGGGAGGGGGGGGGTTTGATTTAAATGGTCGGATGGGTTTTTTTGTTTTTTTTGCGGCGCGGGCCTCCGTAAAAAAATAATTAGCGATGGGTCAGGTCGGGAGGGGGGGTCGATTTAAGGGGTCAGATGGGTTTTTTTGTTTTTTTTGCGGCGCGGGCCTCCGTAAAAAAATAATTAGCGATGGGTCAGGTCAGGAGGTCGATTTAAATGGTCGGATGTGTTTTTGGTTGTTTTTTTTTGCGGTGCGGGCCTCCTAAAAAAATGTGAATTGGAATCGGAAACGATTCCAATTCACATATCGTAACGATCAGATTCGAGCCCCCCGCAGCCGAATCTGATCGTTAAGACGATCTGGCACACGATTCAGATCTCTAGCACTTTCAAAAGCCTGGAAATCCTCCCTCTCGCTGCTGGATTGCTATCTGTTAATTTTGTTGATTTGTTATTGAGTTTCAATTTCTAAGAGAGTAGAGATGTAAAACTAATCTAAAGTACTTTTAGCTATTGATTTATTTTATATTTGTCTGTCAATGACACTCAAAACACTACAAAGAATCTACTTTTATCTACCTAGGTACTCACCTTATTGACTTTTGTTCTGAATTAAATTCTTCTGAATAAAACCTGCAGTAGATCGTGCTTCTGGTCCTCTGCTGCTGCAAGGGGCGCAGGGCCTCTGGAAGCTGGAGCTTTGGAGCCTGAAGCCTGGATTCTCTCGCGGTGACCTCTGGAGTCCTCTCCCCCGGGGGCTGCTGTGTAGGATATGCAGATAAGCCTTCTGCAAGAGGTGTGGGGCCCATGGAAGTTGTGGCTGTGGAGCCTGAAGTCTGGATTCGCTCACGTCACCGTGAGCAAATCCTTGCAGAAATACAGGCACTCACATAGCCATGACGGTCTGGCAGGCGGTAATGATAGAATCAATTGGCAGCTAAGTCTGTCTGGTGAGCTATAATTAAAGAAAAAATGTAAAACCTTAGTGATAACACAGGCACTCTAGCAACCGGGTCTGCCTCACAGGCTATAAATATGCTCTTGGCATTGACCATGTAGGTGTGATAGGTTAAAGGTGGCAGGGTGCTATCCAGAATAGCCATGGGAACCTAGAAGGCTGGATGTTTGGGTAACAATCACACTGGTGGTGTTGGCTGTTGGATTATTGTGGGACCTGGAAATAGGACATAGGAAGGGAGAAGTGCTGGGTAAAAAAAGGGATGATGCATGCTCACCTACCAAAAGGGTGAAATACAATAAGGGAGATGACAAAAATTGTCTTGGATAAGGAGTTATATCTTATAGCAGTCAAACTCTGTGGCTGGGATATATCCTTGACAATACAGACAGGAAATACAGGGCAAAATGAATGGGGTAGCTGGTCTTTTTATGCTGTCATCTACTGTTACTGTTAGACCATTGTATTCATGCATGAAAAATTGCATGCACAATTTGAGAAATGGCACACGCAATTTTTCTACTGTGACTTATATGCAAATAAGCCTGGTAGAAACATTGCATTCAAAATTTTGCAACAGAAAATTTCACAAAAAAATGTATAACTACACCTCATATACCGCAGACCCAATTATACATGTAGTTTAACCATGTGCTAATAGTTAATAAGTTGCTTGACAAGAGTTTGTATCACAGAAGCTCATTAACTATTAATTTGAATAAGGTACTGCACACAGAAAACTACACTTGAAATTTTATCCATTGTGAATATGGAAAACTTTGCCAAAAATGTTTTGTGCGCTAAAATGCCAAACAATGCATGCCTATGCAAATACTGGTCAATATTAAAAGGAACACATGTGCGCCCATAAACGCACGTATTGGCACGTGAGCGGAGATATGCTGCGATTTTATATCGTGCGTGCAAGTACGCGCGTATCATTTAAAATCCCCCTGCCACGGGTATGTGTGCGTGTAATCTTAAGAGGCAGCTCAGTAAATGTCCCACGCGTATTTCCAGTAGGGCTTTAGTGGCGTTTATACATGTATGCAGGCAGATATTTAAACATGCTCATGCGAGGGAAAAACCAGTTTTTCCAATTAGTCCACCAGTTTGTCCAGTTGATATTGAGGTCTTCAAGACCTTTCTGATTCTTCATCCTGTAAGCTCCCCACTTGACCCTGAACCTTCATGCTGTGCTGAAAGCCCTAAAACTGGAGCTCTCCAGACATTTTTCTCATCGGGACCTGCAGCAGAGTTACGCGGATAACACAGGGACCCGTGCCATGGTCAGCTTTTTTAAAATTCAGAGTTACGCGCACAAGTCTTAACCCCGTCCCGGAACACCCACGCCATGCCCCTTTTCCACCCCCTTATTCTTGACGTGCCCATGGGTATGTACGCACGTACTTTGCAGATTCTTAAAATTTGCATTGCTCGCGCGCGGCCTGCGAACGCTCATACGTAACTAGTAACTCGAGGTGAGGTTTAGGTATTAGTGTAGGGGATTAGGGGCCACTTTGACATTCAAAGTGAGATGTATGAACAGAACAATGCTCTCTTGTGAAGAGAAATGTTCTCTCAACCTAACATCAAGCTAGGTTGAGAGAACATTTCACAAATCTCATCTTTGGGTGAGTTTCCTCACTCCGAGGGTCATAAAATCTTCACAAGAGAACACTGTTCTGTTCGTACATCTCACTTTGAATGTCAAAGTGGCCCCTAACCCCCTACACTAATACCTAAACCTCACCTCGAGTTACTAGGTGGGCCTCCCATAGAGATATAAAAAGCTATCTAGGGTGAGCACATCATGGCTAGTCTCTCTCTCTCTCTCTCTCTCTCTCTTTTGCAATGAAGCCTTAACGCTGCTAAAATTGGCATTAAAGCTATACAATAGGACCTCACAAAATGGTTAGTCAATTCCCCCTCTTTTTCAGACTTGCATCACACCATACGTTATGGTGCTATCGCATGCAAAAATGCCTTATAGCATTTTGGATAAATGAACCCCCTATGTCTTCTTCCCAAGAGGCCCAGCAGAATGGCCCAGGACTAATAACCCCACTTGACGGTGAGGTTTCCTGGGGCCTCTTCTCCTGGCTCCCTTGCTGTTCCTAGGCTCCTTTCCATTCTCTGTCTTTGTGCTCTTCCTCCTCTTTCTTTCTTCCTCTTTCCTCCCTTTGCTTCTGCTGATATCACTAGAGCATGATAGGAGGCTTCACCTTAATGATAGTCATGGTTGAGCTTTTCTACCTCATGCAATCTCTCTTAATGCCACCCTCCATTTGGCGAGGTTTTCCTCCTGACTTAAATATCGCACGATAAATATGGCAGTTCTTATTGCACTTTAGTATATACTAGCGTAATGCCTAATCAGTTCATTATTCTTCATTTTCTTGTCCATCACCATATTTAGATAAGCAACCTGAACAGCAGTTACCATGGCTGCGATAACCCTATTTATTGCTTCTTAAGAGGCATGATAAATTAGTACATAGTGTGAAGAATTTATCGCATGGTGATTGCCTTATCACATTTCAGTACATCTACCTCCTATGTAAAAATACATATAGAGCATTGTAAGCTAATTATGAGGATGACCTTCTGCTCCTCAAATGGTAATATAGAAAGAAATAACATAATTGATAATTCATGTAATAGACCAAAAAGCATCACAATGACTACTTAATACCATGAAACAATTCTACTCACTTTTATCTATTAATTTGAGATTTAATGTGTTGTCACACTGAAAAGAATAAAGGTTAACATATTCTATTAGGCCCAATTGTCGCAAGAATTTCATTGAATATGGTTCATTAAATGCTGAGTCTGATCATTATGTTCACCATAATAGAAATTATTCACACGAACATGAAACTGAATTGTTATGATTTATTAATTTAGACATAAATTTAATTATACATTGATGTGAATTGTTATGCATTTAACAATAGGGTTTTTTTTTTTACTCTTTATTTCTTAAGGGCAACACAGAAATACTGTCGCAAAACACCAATCACATAGTGCAAGGTTTGTCATCTCTCCTATTAAATTTCACAATTTCTGAGCAATGATCAGAGGGAATATGTTTACCAGTGGCTTTGCCATTACTTATATTACATTACAGTCGGCATTATAAATCATAAGGTATTACTTCCATAATATGCCCAATATTTCTTCCATAATCTTCTCATACATAGCTTCACTATTTTTTAGCAAATAAGTTAACTTTTCAATCAGTATAATTTTGTGTACCTGTATATGCCAGTATATTCTATTGTGGGATATACCCTTATGTAAGCCATAAAACAAAGATAATATTGAACATAGAATAAAAAGCTAAATTACAGACTCTCCCTTATTCTTTGCACATATGCACATGCAATGGGTAAGCTGGTTATTGGAAATGGGTGCAATTTTGTTAAAACTTCAGAACCCTCTTTAATCTAGGGTTTTAGGTGTTAGGAATTCAAAAATAGTCAAGTAGAGTCAAGATCGCTGGAATGCCAATCCATGAATCATTTCTGTGTCATTGTACTGAAATGACACAGAAATGACCTTTTTTGGTTATTCTCACGCTGTCACAAAAAAAATCCAAACAAGAAGGGTTAACAAAATATCAAACAAAAAAGAAACCATTCATTAAAATATCCAATGAATTTATCTATAAGATGAACCACAGGTGAGAATAAACAGCTACAAGTGGTACATGGACAAAGTTACCATATAATGGGGTGGCAGGAAAAGAGCACTGTATTGAAAAATATTGATCTACCACTGCCCTCATATATAGTCATAGGCAAGAGAGTACATTTTTAGCTGTTTTTTTAGCAGTTATATTTCACTAGTCACGCAAGTGTGCAACTTATCTGAAATATGTCCAAGTGAGATTTCAATGTGCATATCCATGTCTATGCTGGTCAAAGTGTACATGGATCATGGTAGTGGTGTCAGTGTATGCGCACGCCCCTATCCACTTGAGCATCTGTATCAGCTACAGTGTTTCAGGAAGACTGGCTGGGATTGTGAAACTCCCTGATGCAGAGTACAATTCAAAACATGATCCATGTGTTGTGAAATCTTCATTCTTTAAACTGCACATGTTGAGGCAACTTAGACCCTCTTCTGGAATCATAAAATGTTCGAAGAGCCCTTCAAGCACCTGTTCTCGAGGGTCTTGATTATTGCAAAGATTTATATATTGGCCTCTTTGCCAATGCTATATGCCCCTATAACTGGTGCAGAATGCTGCAGCAGGACTGTTGTCAAATACTCATAAGTGGGAGTAACTTACTCCAATTTTCCCAGCACTGCATTGGTTACCAGTAAAATGGAGGGTTCAGTATAAGGTCGCCTGTATATTACACCAAGTAGTTTGGAGGGAAGCTGACGCTGGTTGAACACAATTTTGCGGGTCTACAAACCTCTGCGTTCACTATGATCTGCCAACAAAAATACGATAGAGGTTCCATCTGCTGAACTGTCCCACCTCAGGTTGAGGAGGGAAAGGTCCTTTCAGTCGCTGGTCCCACTCTTGGGAATTCTCTTCCAGAGCAAATCTGAGGGATTGGGTGTTTGAAATTTTTTTAGAAAAGCACTCAAAAGCCATTTATTTTCACTAGCATTTGGTTTAGGTTTGACTATTGATAAATCCAAAGTGTTATTTTGCTGTGAGGAAAAAAAGAGCTTTACACTTAGTAATTGAAAGAGTCTGCTAACGGAAATTCTGCATCCAATTGGTGGGGGAAATATCACATGTTGGCTGCAATATATAGATGATATTTTTCTTTTACGGGATGCTTCATTGGATGCGCTAAATGAACTTTGTGTGTAGATCAACAATCTTGATCCTAATTTGCATTTTTTTAAATGACTTTTCAAACACAGATAATGTATTTAGATGTACAACTTAATTTTGTCGAAGGAGTTTCTTCTACCATGATTTTTAGAAACCTAATGGATATTAATAATAACTGACTCCAGTTTCAGAGGCATCATCTGCAGGTTTTTGAAGTTGAGTCAGCCTACCAGTCAGTTTTTTAGGATCTACTCAAAAATGAAATTTCAGATATATTAGTAGAAGTTTGCAACCTATCATTAAAATCATCCATTGTACCTGAAGACTGGAGGGTGCTAATATAAGCACAGTATTTAAAAAGGGCTCCAGGGGTGATCCAGGAAACTACAGACCAGTTAGCCTGACTTCAGTGCCAGGACAAATAGTGGAAAGTGTTCTAAAGATCAAAATCACAGAACATATAGAAAGACATGGTTTAATGGAACAAAGTCAGCATGGCTTTACCCAAGGCAAGACTTGCCTCACAAATCTGCTTCACTTTTTTGAAGGGGATAATAAGCATGTAGTGTATTTGGATTTTCAGAAGGCATTTGACAAAATTCCTCATGAGAGGCTTCTAGGAAAAGTAAAAGTCAGGGGATAGGTGGTGATGGCCTTTTGTGGATTACAAACTGGTAGAAAGACAGGAAACAGAGTAGGATTAAATGGACAATTTTCTCAGTGGAGGGGGTGGGCAGTGGAGTGCTTCAGGGATCTGCATTGGGTCCCGTGCTTTTCAATATATTTATAAATGATCTGGAAAGGAATACAACGAGTGAGATAATCAAATTTGCAGATGATACAAAATTATTCAGAGTAATTAAATCACAAGCAGATTGTGATAAATTGCAGGATAACCTTGTGAGACTGGAAAATTGGGCACCCAAATGGCAGATGAAATTTAATGTGGATAAGTGCAAGGTGATGCATATAGGGAAAAATAACCCATGCTATAGTTACACAATGTTAGGGTCCATATTAGGAGCTACCACCCAAGAAAGAGATCTAGGTGTCTTAATGGATAATACATTGAAATTGTCGGCTCAGTGTGCTACAGCAGTCAAAAAAGCAAGCAGAATATTAGGAATTAGGAAGAGAATGGTAAATAAAACAGAAAATGTCATAATGCCTCTGTATCGCTCCATGGTGAGACCGCACCTTGAATACTGTGTACAATTCTGGTCGCCACATCTCAAAAAAGATATAGTTGTGATGGAGAAGGTACAGAGAAGGGCGACCAAAATGATAAAGGGGATGGAAAGACTAAAGAGGTTAGGACTGTTCAGCTTGGAGAAGAGACGGCTGAGGGGGGATATGATAGAGGTGTTTAAAATCATGAGAGGTCTAGAATGGGTAAATGTGAATCAGTTATTTACTCTTTCGGATAATAGAAGGACTAGGGTGCACTCCATGAAGTTAGCATATAACACATTTAAAACTAATCGGAGAAAATTCTTTTTCACTCAACGCACAATTAAACTCTGGAATTTGTTGCCAGGGGATATGGTTAGTCGAGATGTGAATCGGAACCGGAATCTGTTCAGATTCCGGTTCCGATTCACATGTGGGGTTTTTTCCATCGGGCCCGATCGTGGTTTTGTTTATCAGTTGCGCCCCAGCCGATAAACAAAAAACCCACCCGACCCTTTAAAGCTAACCCCTTAGCTTCCCCCACCCTACCGACCCCCCAAAAAACATTTTACAGGTACCTGGTGGTCCAGTGGGGGTCCCGGGAGCGATCTCCCGCTCCGGGCCGTCCTACCGCTCCCGGGCCGTCGGCTGCCACTAATCAAAATGGCGCCGATGGCACTTTGCCTTTACCATGTGACAGGCTATCCGTGCCATTGGCTGGATCCTGTCACATGGTAGGAGCACTGGATGGCCGGTGCCATCTTGTGCTCCTACCATGTGACAGGGGCTGACCAATGGCACCGGTAGCCCCTATGACATAGTAAGGGCAAAGGCTATCGGCACCATTTTGAATACTGGCAGCCGACGGTCCGAGTTCAGGAGGTTGCTCCCGGACCCCCGCTGGACTTTTGGCCAGTCTTGTGGGGGTCAGAAGGGTCCCCCAAGACTTGCCAAAAGCCCCTGGTGGTCCAGCAAGGGTCCGGGAGTGACCTCCTGCACTCGGACCGTCGGCTGCCAGTATTCAAAATGGCGCTGATAGCCTTTGCCCTTACTATTTCACAGGGGCTACCGGTGCCATTGGTCAGCCCCTGTCACATGGTAGGAGCACAAGATGGCGCCGCCCATCCAGTGCTCCTACCATGTGACAGGATCCGGCCAATGGCACAGATACCCTGTCACATGGTAAGGGCAAAGGGCCATCGGCGCCATTTTGATTATTGGCAGCCGACGGCCTGAGAGCGGGAGATCGCTCCCCGTGCCCCCACTGGACCACCAGGTAATTTTAAAACGGTTCTGGGGGGGTTCGGGAGGGTGGGGGAAGCAAAGGGGTCATTTTTAAAGGGTCGGTGGATTGGTTTTTTGATTAGTGGCAGCCGACGGCCTGAGAGCGGGAGATCACTCCCCGTGCCCCCACTGGATCACCAGGTAATTTTAAAACGGTTTTGGGGGGGTTCGGGAGGGTGGGGGAAGCAAAGGGATCATTTTTAAAGGGTCGGTGGGTTGGTTTTTTTTATCGGGCCATCGGCGCCATTTTTATTAGTGGCAGCCAAAATGGCGCCGATGGCCCGAGAGCAGGAGATCGGTCCCGGGGCTTCCACTGGACCACCAGGTACTCGTAAAAAGTTTGGGGGGGGGGGGTTGGGAGGGTTTGGGAAGGTAAGGGTTTAGTTTTAAAGGGTCGGGGTGGGTTTTGGGGTTGTTTTGGTGTGCCGGTTTTCCAGCCCTCCCCCCAAATAACTCCCGTTAGTGGACACTAACCCATTAATGATTTTTCATGATAAATCGGGGGAATTTCTATTGTATCGCGCACTCTAACAATTTTTGACGATTTAAAAAATATCGGACAATTTTTTTAAATCGTCAAAAAACGATTCACATCCCTAGTGGTTAGTGCAGTTAGCATAGCTGAGTTTAAAAAAGGATTGGATAAGTTCTTGTAGAGAAGTTCATTACCTGCTATTAATAAAGTTGACTTAGAAAATAACCACTGCTATTACTAGCATCAGTAGCATGGGATAGACTTAGTTTTTGGGTACTTGCCAGGTTCTTATGGCCTGGATTGGCCACTGTTGGAAACAGGATGCTGGGCTTGATGGACCCTTGGTCTGACCCAGTATGGCATGTTCTTATGTTCTTATGAGCTAGCCCTTATAAGTTAGATTAATTGTCCTCTTGCAGGTCATTGTCAAATTAACATGAAATATATCACATACATTTAAAGGACTATGATTTTCACATCCCTACTTCCATAGCAACATAAATTCACTAGGAACACAACAATATGAAGATGCAGACAGCAGTCCAGCAGTGAGTTGGGGGGGGGGGGGGGGCTTCCAGTTCTTTGCACTGAGTGGCTCATGTATGATTATCTACCAGTTGCTAAGACATTGTATGTGTGAGCTCCTGGCTCTCAGAGAATGAGTCTGATCTCTGGAGGCTAGAGTGGCAAATCTGGAGAAGCTGAGGTAGAGAGCAAGATATATAGAGGAGCCCTTCAGGAACATAGTAGCCAAGTCCCAACTCCAGTCCAGCAGCCCCTATGTACTTTTGGAGGAACAGGTTCACTTGGTCAAAAAGCATTACCCTGGTGTAGCAGAAAGTGATCCTGTAGCAAGGACCTGTTCTTCAGGTGATGCATTATCCTCTCACACTGAGGATGTGTATATAAGGGTCAGTGTCCAGGAGGGAAGGGTTAGGTCAACCGCCATAGCTGATGATTTTATTATTAGAAATGTAGATAGCTGGGTGGTTGGTGGATGTGAGGATTCCTTTGGTAATTTGTCTGCCTGGTACATGTCATCTAGAGAAGATTTTAGATAGTGTTGGGGAGAAACTAGCTGTCATGGTCCATGTGGGTACCAACAACATAGGAAGGTGTGAAAGGGAAATTCTGGAAGCCAAATTTAGAATCTTAGGTAGAAGGTTGAAATCCAAAACCTCCAAGGTAGCATTCTCTAAAATGTTCCATGTTCAATTCACAGGACTTGGAGGCAGGCAGAGCTCCAGAGTCTCAATGGATGAGATGATAGTGCTAGGAAGAGGGCTTTAGTTTTATTAGGAACTGGACAACATTTTGGGAATAGGGGAGCTCATTCCAAAAGAATGGGCTCCACTTTAACGAAGGTGGAACCAGGCTGCTGGTGCTAACCTTCAAAAAGAAGATAGCATAGCTTTTAAGCTAGAAATGTGGGAAAGCGAACAGTCATTTAGCAGTGCATGGTTCTGAAGGAGATATCTTCAAATGTGTTATGATTTGTGGGTATGTGGACCCTTGGCCCAAGATGCGAGTTGTTGCCACCTGTGGGGAGGAGCCACAGGTCCACACCATGAGCAGTCCCAGGGAACGCGGTGGTGGAGATTGGCCCATGCCACGAGCAGACCCGGGGAGGGCAGGAGAGCAGTACAGGAAGTAAGTACACACGCTCGCAGCCATCTGCGACCGACAGGCATAACAAAATTATACTAAATGGTAGTACAAATGAAAAAATTAAACTGGGAAAAAATGTAATCTTCATGCGTTACAGCTCACATGGGAGAGAAGGCTTTATGTTGTCAACCTGGAAAAATATAAAATCTGGCATACAACAAAATTATGGTAATGGTTAAAATGAAATTAAAGCTTCATTGAAACTAAACATTCTGATATGCCTTAATTCAGCAAATAGCGGTCATGAAGCTACTTTCTTGTCTCTATTGTTATGCCTCTAGGAGGCACTACTACAAGTTGTGGTGTGAGAGCTGCTCTCCATCTGCAGATCTAAAACCCCTTTTGTTCCATATCCTAAGGTGATAATGTATAAGAGAGAAAACATAATCTAAATCAGCATATATGGTTGAATTATGCTGCAAGTTACTGCTATACCCAACAGTAAACCATGGCATGAAGTCCTATATTTCAGAATTTAAGATATCTGTTATCATTAGAATATGACAAAAACATTTTCAGTTAACAAAACTTTAGCATTGATTATATGTATATAATTTTGTTCCTCTTTTTTCTCTGGTATCTGGTTAATTAAATAACTCATATTCTTAGACTATTTTCTTCTCTTACACATTGCCATACCATAACTCACTCCATCCACTCTTCCAAAAAGAGAGCTCCTTCAGTTCATTTTTAAAATCCTTAATCCTTGTATGAGTCTATCAAGATGTCTGAGGACTGGTTTATATTAGTGCTTTGTAATTCACAATCTGGAAACCCCTGTTCTATCACAACAAAAGTGCCAGAGAAATAAGCAATGGGGGTTATATTATCATGCTGAGCAGCAGCCACTGCCCATCCTTCAGAACCATGATATACCCACAGATCAATCTCACAACTTAAATCAACAAGAGCCAAACTAGGTGCATTCAGTATTGACTGCACTAGATCCTGTACAATTTCTGAATCTTCTGCATTTAGTGTCAACTTGTCTTCACTAGCAGGGCTGCCTTTAAGATGTCATCTAAGTAATTTGCTTTTTATACTAAATGCAGGTATCCACAGCCTGCAAAGGTTTAGCAACCCCAATAGTCCTCTTAGCTGTTTTACAGTCTGGGGAACCGCCACCTCTGTTAATTGGTCATGCAATGCACAGCCAATACTTTTACCATCTACCCCAGCTTAATTCCTAGAAATGAAATCTGTGACTGACAAATTTGTGCTTTATTAGAATTTACTTTATATCCTTCCTGTGCTAATGTTTGTAAAAGTAACTCTGTAGTATGCATGCAAACAGATCATGTAGGTGCTGTGATTAACAGATCGTCTACATACTGAATGAAAGATACACCAGCTGGGAGTCCGGTGTGAACTGTCTGAAGGTCTTGGGACAAGATTTTAGAAAAGATAGAAGGGCTTTCTACAAAACCTTGTGGGAGTCTAGCCCATTGATAACTTTGTTTGTTATAATGGAAAGCTGTTAATTCCCTACTTTGCATAGTCAGAGGCACACAGTAGTATGCATTAGCCAAATCTAAGACTGTATACCACCTACCTAGTGGTTCCATTTGGAGAATAGTAGCTGGATTTGTAACATTAGGGTATTCTGCTAGCACCAGTTCATTTAGTGCACGTAAGCCTTGCACTAATTGCCACTTCCCTGAAGGTTTCAAAACTGGGAACCATGTTTAAGAAGTGATGCAATTTCTAGTTTAATACCTTCCTGTGCTTCTCTGGCTAAGGGATATTTACACCGCATAGGACCAATACATCCTGGTTTTAATTGAATTTCCACTGAATCTACACTCTAAACTTTACCATTCTCGCTTCCAGGCTGCAAATGTGCTCCCCCCACCCCGCCCTACCTCTAAGTACCCGAGCTCAGAGACGCCGCCTTCCTTGTCTCATGTCCAGGTTTGAACTGGCCCCTAATCCCATTGTCCGCCCCTCTCCGCACCTAGGCTGTGCCCCCCTCCCTCTTGCCTGCCGCACGTCTGCCCAGTTATACGGCCCATGCCTCGAGAGGCGGGCCTCCTTTACTGTGGAGGTTGAGGCAAAAAAGAGCTCTATTTCCAGGGATTGTAACAAATCCCTGCCTAACAAATTTACTGGGCATTCTGGGGCATACAAAAACTGACTTACTACTTCTTTTCCTTGTAACTGTATACTAGTCTTAGCTGTTCTCTATACCAGCTTATTTTGTCCTTCAAATCCTATAGTTTGTATGGTTTCATCTGACAATTGAACTCCTTTTGGAAGTGTAGTTAGCACTGAATTAGTTGCTCCAGAGTCTAATAAAAAAAAAGTGTAAGGTTGTTTATTGATATACAAGCCGTTAAGCCCGTTAAAACGGGCTACATCCCTCTGTCTCTCACCTCCCCCTCATTCTCTCTCCCCTACCTCCCTCCCTCCCTCCCACCCACTCAGTCCCTCCCTCCCTCTCACTCTCCCTCAGTCCCACTCCCTCCCCCCCTCCCTCTCTCCCTCCCTCTCACTCTCCCTCCCTCTCACTCTCACTCTCCCTCAGTCCCACTCCCTCCCCCCTCCTTCTCAATCTCCCTCAGTCCCACTCCCTCCCCCTCCCCCTCTCAGTCCCACTCCCTCCCCCTCAGTCCCACTCCCTCCCCCCTCCCTCTCCCTCTCCCCCCTCTCCCCTCTCTCTCTCCCCCTCTCCCTCTCTCTCCCCCCCCTCACTCAGTCCCCCCTCTCACTCAGTCCCACTCCCTCCCTCTCACTCAGTCTCACTCCCTCCCTCTCACTCAGTCCCACTCCCTCTCTCTCCTCCCCTCTCACTCAGTCCCTCCCTCTCTCTGTCAGTCCCTCCCTCTCTCTCTCCTCCCTCGTTGCCGCCGCCGCCGCCGCTGCCACCCGCCGCCGCCGCCGCAGCTGCCACCGGAAGCCTCCGCTGCCACCCGCCGCCACTACCACCGGACGCCGACGCCGCCGCTGCTGCCACTCAACGCCGCCGCCACCGCCGCTGCCACCCGACGCCGCCGCCGCTACCACCGGACGCCGCCGCTACCACCCGCCGCTGCCGCCGCTACCACCGGACGCCACCACCGCTGCTGCCACTCAACGCCGCCGCCACTGCCTCCCGATGCCGCCGCTGCCACTGGACGCCGCCATTTTTTTTCTTTTTTTTCTGGCTCAGACCGACATGCTCGCCCGCACATGCGCGGTAGAGCTGGTCTCTACCGCGCATTTGCGGCACGTCGGTCATCCTTCGTTTATTAGGTAGGATACTGTCAACATGGGTTCTTCTGCTCCTGCCCTAATTTGCACCACTCCTAGAAGTCATTGTGTATAACCATTCCCTGCTCTATATCTCTGAACCTCATTTGCAGAATCCCATTGGGGAAATCCTCCTTGTCTGCCTCTACCACTAGGTCTATTATATGGGGAATTTCTTTCAGGATTTGCTCTACATTCATTTGCAAAATGTCCAAATTTCCCACAAAACCAGCATTCTATACCTGTTCTATCAGATCCAAAACCAGCTCCTTGTGAAGGGCTACCATACACACCTCTGCCATTTATTCCCCTTCTACCTCTTACCATCCCTCTTCCATGGGCATTATTCCCTCTAGGTATAATTTCTGCACCTATTAATTGATTCTGGGGATATCAAGCATCACACCCACTTGCTCCATATTTAACATAATCTGAAACCACTGTAACCCTGGTTATCCCAGATACTTTCTCAGCAACTTTTCTATCTAGAGAAACTTTACTTTTCTCTTCCTCTTTTCACTTACTCAACTCCTCCATCTGCATATAACATAATTTAGTTTGGAGTTTAGTTAAATCCTCAGCTCCTTTACTCTTTTCTCTAACATACAAATCACTAAAATGACAAATATTGAGAAACATTTCTGACCACAGCTTAATTTTCAGCCCTACTACATTATCTAACCTTTGCTGTACACCTTTAGGTAATGGTTTTCTTAATGCTTGGTAAAACAGAGGTAACATACCAGGCTGATTCATCTTTTAAATCTAATCACATAGGAAGACAAAGACAGCTACCAGATACCATTTCATTTCTAACTAAGGGGGTCATTTTCTAAAGGGATCGCATGCGAAAAGGGACTTTTCATGTGCAATACCTAAATTGGGGCGGAGTCTGCACTGGAAGGGGAGGAGTCAGGGCGGCGTCGGTACAGACTCCGCAACGACTTCACTGATGGCAAAAGGTAAGACTCCTTATCGCCGCCAGTAGCATGCCCAATAGCGCCACCTGCGAACTTAGAAAATCCAGGCCTAAAGTAGGAAACTACTGTGAATATTTTACCTAACTTACAAAGAAAGAAGTCAAATTCTGTTCTAACCACATGATTTTTTAATCCATTAAACAAAGAAAGGCAAAAGCAGAAAAATAAAAAAGGAAGCTTCTCTCATCTCTATCAGATCTCTGTTTAAACAATTACAAGTATCTGCTTTATTCAAAGAGGAAGGCACTCACAAAACTAACTGCATGTGTCAACATATTCTGCCATACAGCTTTCTTCCCTAAATAAACAGTATCTATACTATTTCATTACACACAGATATCTAACAGGCATTCCAGTCTGATTCAGGACCCAAACATATATTATATGCAGAAAAAAGGGACAAGAGAGCCTCAAAGCCGTTTACCTTCCTTATCTATCTCACATACAAGTATTTATTTACCCATCGTTTAAAGAAACCATACCTTATTAGTTTTTGCCCAAATTCAATGCTAGCCATCCAGAGAAAGCTGATGAAACCAAACTTTCTTAAAGAATCTACTAAATTAAATTCACTTTCTGTAACATTTCTCCACAACTTTAATTCCTCATCAGTCTGTTTATAATTTTCAAACAAAAAGAAATTCATTTAAACCAGTTCTCCCCACTGTTTCCACCTGCACATAAGAATCATCTTGAGCTTTACATACCTCCCACTTTCTCTTACCTTCTAACACAGTTAACTCTCCAGCTCTCAGTGTCTTTTCAAGTTCTGAAACTTCCATGACAATTGTAATTTAAACCCCACTCACTGCAATGTGTTACACCATGGCAGCAATCAGACATAAACAAAAAACCAGATTCCAAACTATACTTTTCCAAAAACTTTCCTTTTCTATGTTCCTCTAATAATCCCACAGCCCTGCAAGCATGGAAAGGACTTAAAACAAAGGACTAACTGTTGCTGTTTTAAACCTCTTTGTGTTGTTTTCCAGTACAAATTTATTAACAAATATACAGACAAATAAACCAAAATCACTATTAATAAGTTTTCATTAAGTTTACTAACAATAATCTACAAGTGGACATCCCCACAGCAGATCAAAATAAATAGTACACTTTTATTTCCATTTAGCCAAAGAAAATCTTTTACTTGCTAACTAGAAAATTATACTTACAAGTTGATTATATAGGCCTGATTAAATACTTATAAACAGATCTGTCATCCCCTACTGCAATGGGGAGAGGGGGGGGCACTCTTTCTTCTGTCTTCCAGGTATCACTTTAATAAACAGTTATCCAGAAATCTTTATCTGGGAATCACTATGCAATAATCATCCAGAAATCTTTATCTGGGTAACTTCCTTCAGATGAGAGCCAATTAATGTCCGAGTACCAGTGTTAGGTCTGAGCCTGTCCAGCAGATTCAGACGCAAGACTGCACAATGCACGATGGCCACAGCCACCGCTGTGTTCCTGTTCGGGTGCCAAAATGTTAAGCGCCAAGTCATTCCTTATGATGCTTACCCAGGGATACAAGAACATTTTGATTTTGTAGAAAGTATAATTTTTTTATTGATCAATATAAGTATTCTTGGGAGATGCTGATGCCACTTCTCTGTCAAAATGAACACCAGTATCTCGTTGTATACATGAACTTATCTTTCTTTTATAGGTAAAATACAATATAGTACTAGGTTAGAAAGTCTAAACGTGCGTGACTACCCAGAGAATAATTTACATTGATTGTCATGTCAACAGCATGATAGATTATCCCTAAACTATCCTGATTATTTCTCCAAGATGGGGCCCATTTACCATCACTCTTAAGATAGTCCTTTGTTCTGTTAGAATCTTGTTGGTCAGGGCAATTATCACATCTTAGGCTGTGTTTACAGATGCCCCTGTAGTGATAGTCTAGCCTGAAGTTCCAACCATTTCCTTCTGCTTTTGTGACCCTATAATTAGGCACCACAAAGTGTCAGCCAGCTTCAACTGCTGTCCAGATGTCTTTGGAATTCCTCCAGGTCAGGCTCAGTAAGACATTTGAAGTTCACATAGCCAGAAAGGCTAAGATAGCAGAGGATTCTGGGTCATCTCCATGTTAGTTCTCAAGCTCAGGCACACATATCATATTTTAAAAAGTCTTTTTGAAAAATATTACTTGGACTTTGGACTCTCTTGGTGGTTCATGATAGTTATAATTAACTTCCACAATTAAATATTTAATATATTTTAAGAGCTACCACCATTCACAATTCAAAGTTTTTTGCAACTTTTTAATATTTACTCCAAAGTGATTAGTTAATGGCATTTGTATGTTTTCACTTTGAGCAGTGGTCATTTATATATTAAAGGCTGAATTAGCCCAGGTGGAATTATATAAAGAGTAAACAAGTATGAAGGATCCCAAATTACCTGTATCAACTGTAATAAGCAGATTGTAAATACAAAGTACAAATAGAAACATATTCTAAATTATCTGCATGTGAATACCAGAAGTCTAAATATTAAGATTGGAAAGTTAGAATGTATCACACTTAATAAAAATGGCAGAATCAATGACTGGGCTATCTATCATCCATTATCCTTTTCTCTCAAAAATACTTAAAAAAGCAGTGCTATCTCAACTTGAAATCATTTGGAAGACCACAATATTCTTTTCCCAAACCAATTTGGATTTAAAAAACTTCATTCAACTAAGACTTTACTCCTCTCATTAATGAACTCTGTTCTACAAGGGTTTGATGCTGAAGAATCTTTCTTTCTTGTACTAATCGATTTAACTGCTATCTTTGGAACTGTTGATCGTACTCTGTTGTGCTTTCAGCTGAGCAATATCAGGATTGAAGGTAGTGTCCTCAGATGGTTATCTTTCTTTCTAGCTAATAGGACATTCCAAGTCAAATTGGGCAATCACATATCTGATACTTTCCATATTGATACAGGTGTCCCTCAAGGTTAAGCCCTCTCAGCTATAGTTTTTAATATGTTTTATGCTCCCATTGTGTAAATTAATGGCTTATATAGAAATTACATTCTTCCTGTATGCTGATGACATACAGTTTTACATTCCATTCTCCAAATCATTTGAAAATACTAGAGATGTGCAATCGTTTTTCCCAAATTAGACAATGTCAATGAAATTGCCTAATTCGAAATGATTCGGGAGAACTGAAAAACGAAATTTTGGAAAAAATTCATTTTTTAGTTAGCACACGCTAACTCTGACAGGTTAGTGAGCATTAACCCGAAGGCCCCCGAAAAAAAAAACCCCACAGGAAAAATGAAATTCCCGTGGGGGGGGGGGCCAAAACAAAGCCCAACACGAAATTTTTACCCAAATCACATCTCTAGAAAATACTGCATTGACTCTCTCAACCTATATGAAAGCAATACAACACAAACTATCTCAACTTAAATATTAAACCCCAAAAAGACAGAAATCATTTGGTTAAGCAGAAATTCTTCTAAAGTTAAAGTCCAGCTCTTGACCTGGGTAATTTTCAAATTACCCTCTCAAATCAAACAAAGGATTTAGGTATCCAGCTATATGAAAACCTGACACTGAAAAAGCACATTAAAAAATGTATGAATGAAGCCTATGCCAAGTTACAAATATTACATCAGCTGAAACCTTTATTAACCTTCGAAGACTTCCAAATGGTATTGCAAACTCTACTTCTCTCAAACCTTGACTACTGTAACTCCTTATTACTCAGGCTTCCTGCATGTCTCTTAAAACCATTACAGTTATTATAAAATGCCTCAGCAAGACTTTTATTAGGAACAAGGAAATTTGATCTTACTCTTTGCCCCATGTACTAGATCAATTTTAAAATGCACTAGTAAATTTCTCTTGATATCAATGCCTGACTGTGAATACCTCCTCTGTAACCAATCTTTGTTTGTTTGTTGGTTGAGCTATAATTATGAATGTCATTTTGTAAACCATTGTGATCTACACATGGAACAACATTATATGCAATGTCTAAATAAAATAAATAAGTAAATCACACCCTCACTGATTTCACTGCATTGGCTGCCAGTACAATCCCAAATCTATTATAAAGTATCAACATTAACATTCAAAATCATTCATTCTAGTAACACCAGTCTGATAGGCATGACACTACAACCATACACACTTCAGCGAACACTGTGATCTCAAAATAAAAGGTCTATTGACTGTTCCTACAATACAAAGTACACATCTGATGCAAGTAAGAGATCGTGTGTTTTCCATAGCGGGACCAAAGCTTTGGAACTCTCTACCTGAGAAGTTACGCTAGATACCAGAGAGTTAAAAACATGGCTATTCAATAATGCTTATAACCTAACTTAAGAAACATCAGAATGCAGAGAACTCCATTAATAAGAAAGACAAGAGATTTTAATACAACATACTGACTACCATGTGAAAACTGTTATCAGATTAATTGACCATGCTACTCGCCTTATGTCTTAGATCTTTAGTTAATATGTATTTGAACATCCCATTTGATTTATGTTAATTCCTGTCTATAAATACTACCCCCCCTTAAACTGTAACCATTTGTTGATTTATAATATGAATGTTAATTTTATAAACTGTTGTGATCTTTATATGGAACAATGGTATATAAAATATCTCAATAAATAAATAAATGAAGATCTAGATATAAAAGAAATCTCAGAGACCTGGTGAAAGGAGGATAACCAATAAAACACTGTGATAACAGGGTAAAAATTATATCATTATCACAGGGCAGATCAAATTGTTGGGGGGGGACTTTATGCTAAGGATGGCATAGAGTCAAGCAGGATAGAAACCCTGCAAACTGCAGAATTTTTATAGATAGAAATTCCATGTGTGTCAGGGAAGAGTATAATAATAGGTACATACTACCATCTCCCTAGCCAGGATGAAGAATCAGACAGTGAAATGCTAACAGAAATTTAAAGGTAGCCCATCATTGGAGGTAGTGGAGAAAAGGACAGTATCTGAATTCAAGAAAGCATGGGACAAACACAGTGGGTCTGTGAGGAAGTGGTAGGAATTGTAGAGCTGAGTATTTGTTATGTGTGGACAAACTAAATAGGCCATAAGGTCTTTTTCTGCTATCAGTGTAATGCCAATTTTTAAAAGGGCTCCAAGAGTGAGACTGATGTTGCTGCTTGGAAAAATGGTAGAAGATAAGTTTTAGAAGCAAATGTACTGACCAATGAGGAACAGCCAACATGGATTTAGCAAAGGGAAGTCTTGCCTTACCAATCTACTAGATATTTTGAAGGTATTAATAAACAAGTAGATAAGGGTGAACCAGTGGATCAGAGTATCTGGATTTTAAGTAGGTATTTGACAAAGTCCCTCATGACAGACTCCTCAGAAAATTAAAAAGTCATGGGATAGAAGGCAATGTCTTATTGTGTATTGATGACTAGTTGAAAGACTGAAAAATGTGAGTATGACTATAAATGGTCAGTTTTCCTAATGAAGAAAGGTAAATAGTGGAGAGTCCCAGGTATATGTAAAGGATCCAGTGCTGTTTAACATATTCCTAAATGATCTGAAAAGAGATCAACAAGCAAAGTGATCAGATTTGCAAATGCTAAAAAATTATTCAAAGTTGTTAATAGATATGGGCAGATTTTCAAAAGCCTACGAGCGCCGGGCCTATTTTATAAAGGCCAGGCGACATGTGTATGTCCAGGGGATTCAAAAAAGGGCAGGGAGTGGGGCGGTCCGGGGGGTGGGGTGGGGCCAGAGGCCTCCGGCTCAGCGGCTATTTCCTGCTGTGACGGAGGATTGTGTGCCGGCCGGGT
This sequence comes from Rhinatrema bivittatum, assembly GCF_901001135.1. Classification (NCBI taxonomy): domain Eukaryota; kingdom Metazoa; phylum Chordata; class Amphibia; order Gymnophiona; family Rhinatrematidae; genus Rhinatrema; species Rhinatrema bivittatum. The sequence goes on from NC_042617.1 coordinate 51,588,748, forward strand.
GCCAGTGCGTGCAACCTGCGCCTGGCCTTAGGCAGGCACAGCGGTAAAATAATTTTTTTAGGGGGGGGGCCTACAATAGGGATAAGGAGTGGGTTGGGAAGGGAAAGAGAGGTTATGGTAGGGGATTGGGAAGTTCCCTCCCAGGCCGCTCCAAAATCGGAGCAGTCTGGGAGGGAACGGGTGAAGGCTGCGGGCGTTGGCAATGCAGGGTGCACAATTGTGCACCCCCTTGCGTGCACTGACCCCCAATTTTAAAACATGTGTGCACCTGCGTGCACATGTTATAAAATTGGGCGTCCATGTGTGCATGCTGGGTAGCGTGCGCACAAGGACGTCCGCGCACAAGTTCTTAAAATCCACCCCTTAGTGTATTGTGAGAACCTGCAGAAAGAACTTGCAAGACTAGGAGACTGGACATATATGATAAATGGCAGATGAAATTTAATGTGGACAATTGCAAAGTGAGGCAGATAGGGGAAAAGTACAAAGTTCCATATTAGGAGTCAACACCCAGGAAAAAGATCTTGGTGTCATTAGGACAATACTTGAAATCCTCAACTCGGTGTACAGTGGTGGTCAAATAAGCAAATAGGAATGTTTTGAAAAGGAATGGAGAATAAAAGGAAAATATCAAATAACCTCTGTATCGATGCACAGAGTGTCCACACTCTGAGAGTAATTTGTACAGTTCTGGCTGCCACATCTCAAAAAAGCAGAACTAGAAAGGGTGCAGAGAAGGGCAACAAAAATTATAAAGCTCCCTTATAAAGAAAGGCTAAACAGATTAGGGCTCTTCAGCTTAGAAAAGAGAGCGGATGTTAGTTTAGGATAGTTTAAGATGATTGTAATCGGCTTTGAGACCTTTCTTAGAAAAAGGCAGAATATCAAATGTTTGTAAATAAATAAACATGACTGAGATTTATAAAATCATGGGTGAAGCGCAACAGGAAGGTAGGGAATTATGATTTACCCTTTCAGATAATATTAAGACTCCATGAAATTAACAGGTAGTGGATTTAAAACGAAGAGGAGGAAGTATTTTTTCACTCAATGCACAATCAAGCTGTGGAATTGGTTGTCAGAGGATGTGGTTAAGGCAACTAACATAGCAGGGTTTAATAGGGGGTTTGGATGAGTTCCTGGGGAAGAATCCATAAACCGTTATTGGCCAGGAAGATTTGGGAAATCCACAGCTTCTCCTTAGGAGTGATGAAGAAGAAATGGATCCACTCTTTGGGAACCTGCTGGGTACTTGGGTATTGGATTGGCCACTGCAGACACAATATTCTGGGCTTGATGGAGCTATGGTCTGACCTGGCTTGCCATATCTTATGTTATTACTGTATGTTCTCAAATTGTCTGCGTAGTTGCAGATATGAAGGCATTTTAACACTTGTACATTAATAACATTTTCCAAGAGAATCTACCCACATTTTTTCACTTTGAAAATTAGCAAGTGCAAAATATATGCACTAAAAGTGTTTATGTACCGGATGTTGCATAAACTTTGCCTCCCCCTCCCCAGCGCCCCACTGGATTATCCCACTAATATAATTTTTGTAGACCATTCAATTTGGAATTTAACACTACCTTACACATTACTTAAATTTATTATTCATGGCCAAAATATATGATGGCGAAAAACAGTGTCAAATTGACTGTATTAAGGATTGATTTTAAGACCTGCGCGTGAGCATCTATGTGCACGTGGTTCCCGGCACCGGGGCTAGCAATGTATAGGGATGCGATCACAGATTTTAACAACGTCGACACGACTGTTGATGTGCTCTCTATTTGAGTAGAGCAAGTGTTATTTTAGTTAGAGGTTACAATGATTCTCCTCTCATATCAGTTCCAATGTCAGATTCACTGAGCAGTTTTCAGTATTTTTTGCACGATTCCTTACAAGTAAATTTTGAGCACATGATTCGTTATGAATTTTTCACTTACATAATCATGCTAACTATACTCACACACAGTATCACTCTGATTTTTTTATGATTCACGTTTTTTAGATTTTATACATATATATATTACACATTTTTTAGAGCACATAGTAATCATGTGCACACACAATATATATATATATTACACAATTTTTAGAGCACATAGTAATCATGTGCACACACAATAAATAATTTTTTAAAAAATTTTCATTTATTTATTTTTTATTCCTCATTTTACATTTTTTCCAATTCTCATTATTGAATATGTTCATACTTAATATTTTTAAGCTTTACATTTTATACACAGTAACATATCTACATTATATCATTCTCATTTTCAATTTTCTAATTTTTATTTGTCATTACAGAATAATTTTATGCTTTATATTTTATACAGTAACTTATATATATCACAATTTTGAGTGCAACCAATTAATAATTTTTGATAATAAACCCACTACAAAGTGGGTTAATAAAACAAGTCAATAGAGTGTTATGGATATGTGCCAGTACATATTTTTTGTATTTTTTAGATCATTATTCAATGATAGTTTTTAACACTGTATGTTACTTTGCCATCTATTTCTGCATCCCTACAGACGAAACAACATAAGAGATCATACTCTGCTCTATATGATCTTTTTTATCCTCAGTTTGTATACAACCAATGAACTTAAGAAGATTGATGTAAGGTAATACTGACACTTCTTACCAATAATTTGGTTCAGTATATAATCATTAATTGCTTGCCTAAACCATGAGTTTTTATATTATAATTTATATTCACTAGGTTTGTTATTGATTGATTGGATATCTTATAAATACACTAATTTTCTTAGTAGATGTTCCCTCTATATGTCACCATGAGTCCTTTTGATTCACATCCTAAGTTATTGATCCATCAAATATTATTTATTTATTTATTTATGATGTCACATTTATTTATGTTCTTATTCTGAAAGTTTTTATTTATGTTTTAGCCCCTGAGGCAGCCGTGTTTAAACGGCGAAACTCGGCCAGAGTCGGGCTACTTTTGTGTCTCCACTTCAATAAAGGATTTAACTTTTAGACTACAGGCATCTATTTTCTTCTTTTCATCCTGACGGCTATCATAGATCACCTTCCTTTGTGTTTTTTGGGTCCATGGCTATTTTATAGCATGCGCACGTCGGCGTGCACATATTATAAAATATGATATCCATGTGCACTGGGTCCAGTCTAATGATATGAGCCACATGGATTCCATATATCTTATGCCTCATACCATGAGACTAGCCCCTCACAGCACAGGAAGTTGACACTAGGTTAAGCATCATTGTTACTGACAGCTGAGGATCGTAGAAGGGAGTGGAGAGGATAAGCCAGGTTCTGCGCGGCTTAGAATGTTCAGCAGTGTAATGTTGCCCCCTTGTTGCTGCTGCCCTGGGCAAGTGCACAATTTGCAGAGGTAGATCGCACCAGCCCTGTGAATATTAATTGTGGATATCCTGACAATCAGACTGGCTCTGGGGTAACCAGGACTTGTTTGGGAAGGTTGGTTTTACTCTGTGTATTGCAACATTCAAAAAGGAAATGGATAGAAATATTTGTTCTGGAGGTGTAGAGAACTGAACAGTGATAAAATTACAAATTAATGGTGAAATACTATTAGAAAGCTCCAGCTAAACAAGTGAGGCAGCTCTGATGCAGATTGTTCAAAAATCAAGAAACAGAATAGAAATGATCTAATAAAGTATTTGACAAATAAAGGATATGAAAGGGTACTTTTAATTTGCTGTTACATAAATGAAAACATGGTCTAAATTGTTTGTGTATTGCTTGGAAAGAGTCTCTTCAAGGTGGTACATCAGTTAGTCCAACAGATCACCAGTGGCTAAACCGTCAAAATAAATTGTAGAAGACAATCCTTGAAGCCTAACAAGTAGGTTCAGGCAGCTGATAAGAGGTCTAGGAGCATCTTTGCCACGGGTGATACACAGATATCCCTGAGAGCACTAACCCTGCAGAAGACAGAAGTGTGCAAACAAGACTGTAAAAGATTAGGAGACAGTTTCACAGAGAGATAAAATAAGATGATCCCTACTAAATAATTAACATTGAGTCGTATGTTAGAGTTCAGCGTTTTGTATATGTACTTCTGGCTTGCTTCTTTGTTCCTGTTTTGTAATGTCATACTTAGAGTACTAGACTGTTAACATACTTCTAAATATATACTGTAACAATGTTTTTATATGAATTCATAGACTCATGTGGGACTTAAGAGAAATGATCCTGCTCAGCTTTCAAGGTAAGAATCTCACGTAGTGTAAGTGAAAGGAAAAGGATTGGATTTATATCCCCTTTCTGAATCCCTATTAATGATGATGATAGGTATTGCTCCATTGTTTAGCCCCCATTCATCTCTTCTTACCCCCATTACAGAGGTTCGAATGGCCTTAATGATTTCAGCCATATTGTCATCATCCTACTGCAACAATAGAAAGAAAGAATAACAGGTAGTAACAGAAATATTATACTCCACTGCATGTCTTTCATGGTCCCACTGTTCTTTTCCTATAACCTTCTTTTACTTTCTCTCCACTATCAGTTACAATCCATAGCATCTCTTTCTTCCTGTTCTTCTGTAAAATTCAAAACTCGTTGTGGTAAGGATTCTTATATTGCACTCTACCCCTTCTGTTTCCTTTCACTTTCAAACAAATGTGCACAGGGGCATATGCGCATGTATACAGCCGCGAGCAGATCTATACAAGAAGTTATAAAGTGTGCGCGTGTTATACGCGTGCTTTATAAAATGCGCTTATCTCTATCCCACAACATATGTGCGAATGTAGGCTTACATGCAAATACAGGCATTGATATAACCACATAGATCAATGAATTGAATGTGTATACTTTTCCTACCTATATACGTTGCCTTATATTTTTTGCTCAAAAGTAAAGTAGGATTATCGCGCATAAGTCCCGATTTACACATGCAAGTCGGCCAATTTTAGGACATGCGCGTAAGTTAAATTTACCAGTCTACCAATCAGTTCACCAGTTCAGCCAGTCCTTCTCCAGGTCATTGAGACCTTCCTGGTTCATCAACCTGAAGACCTCCCACCCCAGTCAGTAGTACCAAAATCATGTGTAATATCACTTACACCAGATAATTAGCAAGTGTAAAACTATGCACATTGGCAAATGTATGAGCGTTTCTTTCAAAATGGCATCTTGCATGCATAAGTGTTGGCCCCTTTATACACATGTATATGTGGACCCAAAAGTGAAAATACGTGTTTATTTTCGACTTTTATAAAATACAGAATATGCGAGTAGCTGCTACTTATTTTTATGGGTGTAATGTTTTGAAAATTCATGATTTGTGTAGCAGCTTCTGATTCATTTTTCATGTAACATCAATGAATTGTATCAAGTTCTGTGCTTGATGCCAGTAGGTAAACCTATTGTACTATGTGAACCTAAAATCATTTAAACATAAGGAGTACCATGCTGGGTCAGACCAAGGTACATCGAGCCCAGCATCCTGTCTTTGATAGTAGTCAATCCCAGGTCATAAGTGTCCAGCATATCTCAGATCGAGAGGAGACATACCAGTTTTCCTAAATATTTCCCAGACATACAACAGCAGGTAGAATTGTGTAGGAGGAAATTTGTTGGGACAGTTTTCACTTACACATACAAGAAAGCTTTGAGAATTGGTGCAGCATATGTGCGTATTTGCCAGCAAATTTCCATGTCCTGTTACAAATTATTACCTTCAAAACGAATACATCTAAACCAGTATGGATTATAAATGTGGATTTAGAGCATGCTTGCCATTTTCAAAGGCTTACAGCCCAGCTTTCAAATCTACCTGCAGTACTAGGAGTGTGTATTCCTTTTCGACGTATTGGCAATCCACAACGTATATATCCCTATTCGTTGTATTCGTAGGGTCACGAAACGTATGGCGAACCCCCACGAATACAACGTATCTAACGAATAAACCCCCCACCCTCCTGACCCCTTCAAGACTTACCAAAAGTCCCTGGTGGTCCAGCGGGGGTCCTGGAGCAATCTCCTGCACTTGGGCCGCGGGCTGCCGGTATTCAAAATGGCGCCGATAGCCTTTGCCCTTACTATGTCACAGGAGCTACCAGTGCCATTGGTCAGCCCCTGTGACATAGTAAGGGCAAAGGCTATCGGCGCCATTTTGAATAATGGCAGCCGACGGCCCGAATGCAGGAGATCGCGCCAGGACCCCCGCTGGACCACCAGGGACTTTTGGTAAGTCTTGGGGGGGGGGTCAGGAGGTGGGGGGTTGTAGTTAATTAAATTTAAAGGGTTGGAATGGGGGTTTTTTGGGAAACAAATGCATACGTAACTAATGAACGGATCGGAGTCCCCCGAGAACGGATGCAACAGATTTGGCTCCCCACAAATATGAATGCTGAATGGGATGAATCCGTCCCTGCTGCACATCCCTATGCAGTACGTCATTTGCGCCCATAAGTGGATGTGGAGAATAATCTTAGTATTTTATAAACTGCAGCAGGAGCTACACAATTTATAAAATATTGCATATTTCTGCTCTGAAAATAGGGAATTTATTTTAGTGCACACCTATATTTCCAATGCAAGAAAACACACACTTTCTCTACATATTTTATAAATAGGCACACATATGTTTTACGCGTGAAATAACCATGACACTATGCAAATAAACAGCCAGAATTAAATGCATAAGAAGGCATTTTATAAAGGAGGGGTGGGAAGGGAGAAAAATTTTCTTTTGCTTTTCGTTTCATTTTGCATAGGGCATTTTCCCCACAAATTTCATTTCATGTAATGTTTATTTTGTTTCTTTAGTTTAAAGAAAAATTAAATAAACATTGAAAAAAATGGGAAAAAAAGAAACTGGGTCTCCCAGGGCCTCCCGTGTACCCCACTCATCTCTCCTATCTGAAAAAAGGCCAGAATCCTTCTCAGCCCCCACTTACCTAGACCGGGGGGAGTGGGAGTCACAGACAAGGCATAGGCCCCAACCCAAGCCGGGGCCTTGCATGGGGCCTAGGTCAAAGTTGTGGCAACCTACCACAGCCTAGGCCTGCACAAGGCCAAGGTTTTAGCCTAGGCTGAGGCTGAAGTCTTAGCCTTACATAGGCGTTGGCTGCGGTAGGTCTCCGTGACCTCGGCCTGGATCCAACACCTGGGCCTCTTCCTAAGCCAGGCCCCAGTTCCAGCTCCAATGCCATGGTTTGGCCCAGAGTCTGAGTCCCAATGCCGCGCCTTGGCCCAGACCTAGAGCGAGGCTGGGGCCCAGGCCCAAAGCCAGGAACAAGCCTAGAAGCCATGTCTTGATGCCTGGGCTTGAGCCTAGGCCAGGGTCAGGCCCAGGCCCAGATCCCAGGCTGTTGTGTTCTTCTTCAGTGCTTTCTTTCTTTGGATCTTCTTTGCCAACTGATGCCATCCGTCTGGTGTTCATTAATTAGCTGAATTAACTGCCATACATCAAAATGGTGCCCTCTTTTTGTAAGGCTGGACCAGAGTTCATTAGCTCTGATGCAATGACCCCAGTGGACAGCATCAGCTGGCGAATGCATGTACTTTACACTCCTATGGAGACAACATAAATCCTGTGCATATCCACACAACCACTCAATTGGGGTGATGGTGTCTCATGATCTGAAATCAGCGAAACAATGCGACAAGGCGATAGCTAAAGCCAGAAGAATGCTGGGCTGCATAGAAAGAGGAATATCGAGTAAGAAAAGGGAAGTGATTATTCCCTTGTACAGGTCCTTGGTGAGGCCTCACCTGGAGTACTGTGTTCAGTTCTGGAGACCGTATCTTCAAAAAGACAAAGACAAGATGGAGGCGGTACAGAGAAGGGCGACCAGGAAGGTGGAGGATCTTCATCGGATGACGTACGAGGAGAGATTGAAGAATCTAAATATGTACACCCTGGAGGAAAGGAGGAGCAGAGGTGACATGATACAGACTTTCAGATACTTGAAAGGTGTTAATGATCAAAAGACAACGACAAACCTTTTCCGTAGGAAAAAAATCACCAGAACCAGGGGTCACGATTTGAAGCTCCAGGGAGGAAGATTCAGAACCAATGTCAGGAAGTATTTCTTCACGGAGAGGGTGGTGGATGCCTGGAATGCCCTTCCTGAGGATGTGGTGAAGACCAGAACTGTGAAGGACTTCAAAGGGGCGTGGGATAAACACTGTGGATCCATAAAGTCAAGAAGCCGCCAATGAAGAGTGGGCGACTCGCCAGAATGAGGGCTACTGCCTGAAGTCAATACCCTTATTAAATAAACATACACATGCTTACTGTGACTCCAACATCGCTCTAAGCTTCAACAGCAAGAGGAAATGTGGAAAAAAGGATTCACACTCACAAAGAGGGGAGTAGCTGGCTTGTTACGGAGGTTACTACCCCAAATCAAATAAGTCTGATACTTCACTTTCAATGCATATACAGCATAGTTCTCTGATTCAACGGCAGGGGAGAAGAAAAACCGATACTTCACACATCCAGCAGAGCTCTCTGCTTCAACGGCAGGGGAGAAAATGAGGGTTCGCACTCACAAAACGGGGAGTAGCTGGCTTGTTACGGCGGTTACTACCCCAAACCAAATGTGCCTGATACTTCACTTTCGATGCACATCCAGCATGGCTCTCTGCTTCAACAGCATGGGAGAAGACTGATACTTCACGCGTATCCAGCATAGCTCCCTGCTTCAACGGCAGGGGAGAAGAAAAACAACCAATAAGGGCTGTATAACATAGGCTGGGTAAAACAAATAAGCATGGGTGTAGCTTGCTTATTGCGGCGGCTACTACCCCGAACTAATCAAGCTAGATATTTCACTTGGATGCAGCTCCATCACTGCTCTCTACATTAAAACTGGGGGTGGAAGGGAAATAGAACCAAGAGCTAAGAGAAACAGATAAGTATGAGAGAAAAAATGTGTGAAGCTTGCTGGGCAGACTGGATGGGCCATTTGGTCTTCTTCTGCCGTCATTTCTATGTTTCTATGTTTCTATATGTAAATATAAAATTATAATGTTGGTACACAAATTGCTGTCTCTCTATGCCTTTCCTTGGATCAAAACAATTAATTAATTCTAAATCTCTCGAAAAATTGGAGAGCTGAATATTCACCACAAAAAATTATTAGGAAAGAAGAGGAAGGTTTCATACAATTTCATTATAACACTGCATCTAGCAGTGTATAGCAATTTTAATCATAAACCGACCTCCTCCAACCCGTGAATTGTTTTTTTTGTTTTTTAGCGTGAATAAATTTATAGTGAATGTTGTGAAATAAAAACTCTTTCTTGAGGCTATATCTAACCAAATTGGGTTTTTGTATAGAGTATTCTTCACGAGACGCCGAACTGTTCCCAAAAACGCCGACACAGAATTTTCTCACATATTAACAAGACGCGTCTGTGTCGGCGTTTTTGGGAACAGTTCGGCATCTCGTGAAGAATACTCTATACAAAAACCCAATTTGGGTAGATATAGCCTCAAAAAAGAGTTTTTATTTCACAACATTCACTATAAATTTATTCACGCTATAAAACAAAAAAACAATTCACGGGTTGGAGGAGGTCAGTTTATAATTAAAATTGCTATACACTGCTGGATGCAGTGATATAATGAAATTGTATGAAACCTTCCTCTTCTTTCCTAATAATTTTTTGTGGTGAATATTCAGCTCTACAATTTTTCGAGAGATTTAGAATTAATCTCCTTCAACGGCAGGGAAAATGAAGAAAAGATGATTTATATTCAGCATCAACCAACAAGGAATGAATTACATAGTCTGGGTAAACAAATAAGCATGGGAGTAGCTGACTTGTTACGGCGGTTACTACCCCAAATCAAATAAGCCTGATACTTCACTTTCAATGCACATCCAGCATAGCTCTCTCCTTCGGCAGGGAAAATGAAGAAAAGATGATTTATATTCAGCATCAACCAACAAGGAATGAATTACATAGTCTGGGTAAACAGATAAGCATAGGAGTAGCTGGCTTGTTACGGTGCTTTTTACCCCCGAATCAATTAAGCCTGATACTTCACTTGCAATGCACATCCAACATAGCTCTCTGCTTCAACGGCAGAGAGAATGAAGAAAAGATGATTTATATCAGCATCAACCAACAAGAAATGAATTACATAGTTTGGGTAAACAAATAAGCATGGGTGTAGCTTGCTTGTTATGGTAGCTACTACCCGAATCAATTAAGCATGATACTTGACTTGGAATAAGTATCCAGCGCAGCTCACTGCTTCAGCAACAGAGGGAATTAAGTAAAGAGGATTTTTATTCAGACAACCAACAATGGCTGAATTGCACATGCAGGGTAAACAAACGGGAGTAGCTTGCTTATTACGGCGGTTACTACCCCAAACCAATTAGCTAGATACTTCACTTAGATGCAGCTCCAGCACTGCTGTCTGCATCGATGGTGGGGGTGGAAGGGAATTGGAACCAAAAAGTTACCAATAAGGGCCCTGACCTCAGCGGTCAGAGTAACAGATAAGTATGAAAACAAATAGGTATGAAAGCTTGCTGGGCAGACTCGATGGGCCGTTTGGTCTTCTTCTGCCGTCACTTCTATGTTTCTATGTTTCTATGTTAATTAATTGTTTAGAGACAGTTGTCCTTTTGAAGATGTTTAGAAAATAACATGATTTATCAGAGGTGATATCTTGTTTATTCGTTCATGGTAATTATATCCCTCGTAAAGATAGTTGTGCATCGTTCTTGTGGTTTTCTTGGATCAAAGCACTGCTCCGGATATTTAATCCTACAAGGGCTTTATGATCTGCTCAGAGGGGATTGAGATGTTCCATCGATATAACATGTCGGGTTAGCAGACTCAAGGGAACTTGAGTTTTCCGTAGTGCCTCATATCCTGTGGAATTCACTACCGCAGGAATTACAACTAATGAACTACTCTTAGACATTCAGGAGCATGCTAAAAGACATCCTTTTTCAGACAAACATTTCTGTGATGACTGTTGATTTTCCAGTACTTTAAATGGCAGCAACCCGGAATATGTTGCATTGTCATTTGGTCTTTGATTTTTTGTTGTTGTTGTTTTATTCAACTAAGTTTAGGGGGGATTTTTAAGCCGCCTAAGGCCTAGAAATAAATAAATAACAAATAACAAACTATTCCAACTAGATTGTATTTGAATGTTAGGCTGATTTTTTTTATTTGCCAGATGAAAACTGCATGTGTGCATTGCCAGCTCGGTGCCTTATTAAAAATTTTCCCCATCATAATATCTAATTATTATTTACATATGAATACCAATTCCTGCTCCCAAACTACCCTTATATATACGGTATGCATTCAAGGGCAGCTTCCTTCATTTTCATTTTCCCCATGAATAAATTCATGTCACCTAAGTGAAACTGTCTACATGTCTGCAGAAATCATTTTAGCATGGAGATGCTCTCTGCACTTAAAACATTCTGTGATTTCCTTCGTCCTTTCATTCTCGATATGAGTTTATGTTGAATAAGAACTCGCTAGTGGATAATACGCTCATTGTGCTCGATAAAGAGTGGTATATGTGGTCTTGTAAAGCAAATCATGAAATTTAATTAGGAAAATAATGGATTTCTTTAGAGGAAGAAGTGAGTCAGGAAGGGAATTAGAAACTTCCAATAATCTTCAGCAAAAAATGATTTTGTTTTGCTTTTGGTTTGTAAATGAGCTCATGATTAAGTGTCTCTTCTGCAGAGTTTCTTTGTCATGTTGTGTCTATTTTCTGTATGTAACCCTGACCTGTGTGCACTTACAGCTCAAGTACGAGATTTGAGAGCATGAGAGGAACAATTATTATAAAGTGAAGTACTTATAATTTTGCTGCAGAATGAATGAACTTTTCAAGTGATTTTTATCATATTTTGCAGCTGTTCTATTTGCATGTGAATGATGTTTATTACATTGTTATCCATAATTTTATTATGTTGGGCTTCTTCATCTAGAAACTTCTTTCACCTTTATTGTGTTCTTTCTCTTTCTTCTGAATAATAAATGAAGCTGAGAAACAGTTTTCTTGGTAGAAAGAAACTGTTATTAGGGTTTGTCTCCATTTGCACTGAAACTTCCCAGAAAACTAATCATGTGTGTGCTATTAATTCTACCCAAAAAAAATCCTTCAGCTCCCTAGTTTGGCCTTCAGATCTCAATCCTTATTGTTTCACCCATTCGCTGAGCCTATAGACCCCCATAATTATTTCTCAGGTTAGATTGCCAGATTGCACAAGAGGCTAAAATGCACCCAGCGCAACTGTATAATTCACCTAACAGGTGAGTGATTTCTTCCTGCCTACCTCTGCCCCAGGTGCCTCAGCGTATTTCCCTCCCTTGCTTGTGATTCATCATCATCATGAGGCACCACTAAAACCTCTGAGTACTTGATCAGCCATATCACTTTCATTTTTGACCAGGCTTTCTAACAGGATTCTTCCAATTTCCAACATGTCATGCACCCTTTCTTTTGAGATTGTGTACTTCTAACTAATCTTCAGGTCTTTTCTTTTTCTTTTATCCCTTTACTATGGGGGCAAGACAGGGGAAAATGTTTACTCACATAAACATGTGATTTGAAAATTCCCCCTTCTCCCCCTCCCCAAAGGCAGGTAAAATATGCGCACTGTTTCCCAGGACTTTTACCTGCATGCAGAAGCGAGCAGGGTTAAGTTGGGGAAGGGAAGTATGTGCAGTGATTACACTTTCAAATCACCCTCCGGTCGATGCAAATAAACAACGTGGAAAGCGGGCGCTGAAAAGTCAGCGACCGCTTTCTTAATGCACGCATGGCGCCCGCAAGGGTGGGGGGGGCGCCATGCTATAAGCAAATTAGAGGTCGCACTAGCAAGGAGACGCTAGGGTCTGCCGAGGTATTTATTTTTCTTAAGCAAAAAAAGAAGTACAGAAAAGCAGTTTTTTTCTGTTTTTTTGTACTTCTTTTACATGCGCTCAACTATTAACGCCTGCTCCAGGCAGGCGTTAATATTTGAGAGCTAAATGTGCGTCTGAGATGCACACTTTTTTTTTAATGCGGAGTGAATGAGTAATAGCTTCACTGTATTGCATCGGCCCCTGTGTGTACTTTCAGGTGCTTACTTTGCACCTCTTTCAATGTAGGTGCGAAGCATACAGGTACAGACGTATCCAAAGTGTGTATGCCAACTGCATTTTCTAAGGGAAACTCCATATAGAGCTTCCCTTTGAAAATTAGTCTTCAGGACTGAGGGAACTGTGTGCAGTATCAAAATTGCTCTCCCAAAGTTCGTTTCACCTCTGAATCCTTCTACTGAGATGTATGCAGAGCTCAGATATCCAGTGCCACTTTGCTGGATGAGTAGATATTGGTTGTAGTTACCCCTATGTAACCACATCTTGATAACTCCCACAATGTAGCATGGGCACTGTGCCGCACAGGCAGAGACCTACATACTTATGAGGCAAAGTGGCAGCTGAGTGGCTAATGTAGTGGTCTGGGAGGTGATCATTCGCCTTACAGCTCTGCTTCCAAAGTAAGCCACACCTTGCTCCCAGACTTTCAAAGTCTCCCATTAAATGGATGTGTGTGCATCCACCACTGCTCACTGGGTTACAATGTGACATGTAATGGCCTTATGAGCATCACTTTCATGTTAGGGCACTAAGAAGAACTTAGAATAGAGTATTTTGGTTTTCATAAGGAAGAAACTGCTTGCTGCATCAGCAGTTAAGTATCCAGTTAAAATATGAGGCTTCAAGACCTGATCCACCTGTGCCTTGGGGTAACAGCACATCATACCACTGGTCTCTATGAGTGGTATGTGCCTGTCACTGTGCCTGTACTCCTGTGGGCTATATGGCTTGCTATGGTTTATGAGGGTCTGGTTGTTGGGTGTGTTTGTCTCTCACTTACTGTCATTGTGTCTGGGTCTCACTGTAAGTATGTCTGGGTGTCTGTGTGGCTCTCTGGCAATCTGGGGGGAAAATATGGCAATCTGGGGGGAAAATATGAATAATTGCAGCCTGTAGGCCCATGTGTATGTGTCAATGGAATCTTGTATGCAAAATGAAGATATAGCCTAAGGGTCCTTTTCACCAATGTGAAGCCGTTTAACTGCAAGGTAATTAGTTGATATGTATTCATGATATCCCCAAAACACACACATATGTTCCTGAGGCATTTTGAGAATGAAGCCACACAAGCTACACACTGCTTGTAAGAGTCCATTTTGAGGATTATTAAGGTGCCCAAAGGAGTCCGTTAGCATATACGCATTTCCATTGAGGCAGACAGCAAGCAGTTTTGGACATACTGATGCCACACTCCCTGACTGGCAGAGAGACATCCAGACATTAATATTCAAAACTTATATATATATATCTGCATGTCTGGTATCTATCTGTGTGGTAGTTTGGGGGTGTGTGGCATTAGATGATGTCAACATTTTGGGGGCAATACTATATAAAAAAAACCCTCTTAATGTGAGAAAAGAAAAAATATTATACATAGATTTCTCATGAGTGATGGGACTAATAACTTTTTGGGGGCGGCAGGGATGGAGGGAAGGGGGAGGGCAAGTGCCAGCATGGTGCCATTTACTTTCTGGTTCACATGATAAAGGTTTTTGGGAAGGTTGTGGGCAAGAAGCTTCATGATACCCTAGGAAGAAGTGTGGCAGGAAGCCTTCGAGGACCCCCAATTCGATGTTATGTTTTTCAAGACAGAGTGCTATTTTCCCACATATCTGTAGGAGATATCCTGGTACGTAGACAGTGAGCCAGCCTCACAAGGCCAGATCACTTTAGGCTTATTCAGCCATATTTACATGCTTGCTGGTTAGGCCTACAATTACCTGGCTATATGTGATTGCATAAGTTTAGGGTGACTAGATTAAGTGCCACATGAATCCTGCTGAATAAAGGAGGCGGGTTCTGCTGCTAACTGTAGCCATATCACTTGATCACTTGCAGACTCCCCAGCCCAATGATTATGGACCTTAGTGTACTTGCAGCCTGCTAGAACACAGTGTCATCCCAGAATGTAGCATCTATGTAACTGCTATGTGCCAACTGAGGAGTCCTGGAGGTGCAGAAGAAAGAGAGTCCCGACTGCTTAAGTGCAGAAAGTGATGAGGCCTAATGTTGCTTCTGAGCAGGCAGACTTCCTCTTATCCCCTACCATCCCTGCACTGCCTTTGCTGGTTGTTCTGTAGATAGCTATTAGCAAAGTCTGAGCTATGTGTTGTTAATTTCTCTTATTGATATACATTATTTCAACACTTCTTTCCACGATCTTATAAATAATGTGCAGGGATCTATCTATTTATTTATTTATTTGATTTATATTCCGCCTGCTCACAAGCAACAGCAGGTCTCATCACTTTCTGCTCTTAGGCAGTGGGGACTTGCTTTCCTCCTCACCTCTGGGACTCCTCAGTTGACACACAGCAGGCTATATGAGCTTCATATAGAAGCTACTTTCCGGAATGAAACTGTGTTCTAGCAGGCTGCAAGTAGATAACATGTTTGTCAAACTGTCATACCTAAAAAAGCTAATGCAATTCCTGCCTTTTTGGTGGAGTAAAGACAAATGTAAGGGCCCCAATGTTTTCTCTTGTTATTAGTCATTGGTGTTACTCCATCTAAGATCAGACAAGAGTTACATGTACACTATCTACTCTCTGGGTCTGGCACCTGCAGCTGCAAAAAATATGCTCATTATAGATGAATAAGACCAATTGTTAATATACTTTTCAAGCAGGCTTCTAACTAAAGAGTTATGTGATGACAGCATTAGGTGCTAGACCTAGAGAGAAGGGCCATTGTTTGGTCGGAGATGATATATCTTCACAATCAAAGAGGACAATGGTTTGTTATAGCTGTGCTATGACATGAGCATAGCTATACAACTTATTGGTCACCGCAGAGTGAAGCTACATCACCTCTAGCCAAGCTTTTCTACATCTAGTCCACTTGACTGCATATGGAGGTGAACACTAGCTAGATAGCACCTACCTCCCATACATGCCTATGTACCCAACAGTTAGCAAAGAGCATGCTCTCTAGAGAAGGCAACACGAGCCACTTGTGAAGCTCCACTGTAAGGAGTTTCATGTTTGGCTCTTGCTGAGTTTCCTTGGGAGCATACAATTAGCTTTCCTTTTTAAGGCTTAGGCCACATTTTCTTGCACGTGAGAAATTTGCCTAGTTGGAATGGGCAACGGCACTCTTGCATGAAAGGTCATGTGGGTCCCAAATCTCTAACCTAGTGAACCCTTAAGGCAAAAACCCCACTCAATAAAAAGACACAACCAGAAACTAAAGTTTCAAAATGTGTAACCAATTTATTAAACAACATCTGTAGTCACAACGTACAAACCAATGTAACATCTTTGGTAATCACATTCTGCAAGGACAAAATATCAAATAGCACATGACATTGAAACTAAAATAACCAGATGCACACCAGAAATGCTGAGTAAATAGCACACACATACATATAAATATGAATCCCAAAATAATGTGTGGCACTACAATATAAACTGTTCAATACATATATTAATTGCTTTATTTGTTTAAAGGCCAACAGGAAAGAACATTTGTTTAAACAATACACTCTTATTCTGAAAAGGTAGAAACACCCCGACACGGCCATGTTTAATACCAAGGCTGCATCAGGGGGATGGTGATTATTCACATCTATAAATAAGAACAAAGTTGGAAGTATTGAACAGGCAGCAGGCACAGACAGAAACATAATATTTCAAAACCATAACCAATGCAAGCAGTGACAGAAGACATTCCAAGTCAAGATAAAGAGCATTTCCCTGGCCATCACAGTACCTCCGCAATGTGAAAGTTATATATGAAATCTACAATACAAAAAAGAAATTAAAACTGCTTATACAGGGAGGAACTGGAGGGGAAGGAAGAAGAGGGGGGGAAGGGAAGAAAGAAAGGGGAAGAAGGGGGAAGAGGAAGAAGAAGTGGACAGGTAAAGGAGGAGAAAAGGGAGAAGGGAAGGAGGCTGAAGGGGGAGGGAAAAGTGGGGGAGGGGGAAAGTGAAGGCAGGGAGGAGAAGGAGAAGGAATATAATTAAACAACCAAATAGGTGGCAACTTTATCGAAAAAAGGGAGGTAATTTTGTGGACAAAGGAGCAAAAACACACCTTGATTGGAGGCAGCGTTATGAAGGAAGCTGCCAGCTAAAATAACCAGCACATTTTGTAGATACATGTACATACATTGTTACAAATGGTAGTACTACATATATAGAAAAATGATCTGATCCTTTGAAAAAATGATGATTACAGCAAAGAACTGAGAAAGTGGAAGTGACAACCCAATTTCTACAGTACAGCTCTAATGTTAGAGCTGATGTCAGTACAACAATGTGATGGCAAGAAAGGCCCCAACAGTTCATATTGAAAGAGTGCACTCAAAAGGGACTGCAAAGGGCCATGGCAGCAAAGTTGACATAGCAGGCAGCAGGACCAGGACTGGAGAGTGCAGCATGGAGTCAGCAGGACAAGGACTGGAGAGTGCAACATGGAGGCAGCAGCCCCAGGAGATGAAACAGCAGTATGGAGGCAACAGTAGGATGAGATACCAGCAACAATATGAGATGAAACAGCAGCATGGAGGCAGCAGTAATATAAGATAAGATGAGACACCAGCATCAGGACAAGATGAGACAGCAGCATGGAGGCAGCATGGAGACAAGATGTAATGGACACAGAAAACAGCAAGGAAGGCAATCTATGAATGCCGTGAGGATAACAAAGTAGAATAGATGCCAGATGTCCGATCAGAATACTTTATTCAATGGAGACAAAGTACTATAAACAAGCCCGACTCTGGCCGAGTTTTGCCCCTTACATTAGGGGCTGCCTCAGGGGCTGTATGCAATTGAAGCACATGTAATCTGGTAGCAATGTCATGCAGTATGATTCATCATGTCATTACTTGATAATATTGGCTTGGGGAAACGTGTCGTTAATACTCATCACTCTCAGACCTGCAGTACTCAAAGAGGCTCCACTTTTAAATTGATAACGGCAGGTGCTCCAAGAATTCAATGCATCTGTATTGAACCGCATCTAAAATCAGTCTCCACTCCGATCAGCCAGAGTCGGGCTTGTTTATAGTACTTCGTCTCCATTGAATAAAGTATTCTGATCCAACAGGATGAGATGGGACAGCAGCAGCAGAAAGAGATGAGACATAATGAGATGAGATAGCAACAGGACTATGACTGGAGACTGCAGCAAGGAGGCAGGACTATGGGCAGAGCATAGAGGAGGGCATAAGAAGGAAGCAGGAGGACAGCACTGGCAGATAGTAGACCATCCACACCAGGAACTCTGTAGACAGGACGGGCACAGCAGTCTCCTTCCATCTAACCAGCACAGGAACTCTGCAGACAGGATGGGCCCAGTAGTCTTCTTCCATCTAGCCAACACAAGAAGTCTGTACAGAAGACAGGCCTAGCTGGGTTGGAACTGTCCTCTTTGAGTGCAATTTTTTAAGGGTTGTTGGCATCAATCTGCTTCATGTGCCTTTTCCCTTCTGGGGCTTTTTGCTGGCTGGGGGTGGCATTTGTTTAGAAGGGATGCCTACCTTTGGGCCTTCCTGAGAGTAGGGGACCGCTTTTCAGAGTAGATGCCTGTGAGGATGGTGATGAAATGGGTGCAGGCTGTGACAAACGCTGAATGAGTTGAATGACCACTGTGGCCAAATTATTGATAGAAATTGAGACAGTGGTTAAGCCATGTGTAAGGGCTGCTGTTTGCTGCTGCATAGACTGGATGTGGTTGATCTGAGCCCTCCTCAACCGAACCATCTTTGCCCATATATGGTGATGATGTAGCCCATGCCTCCTCTCAATAACTGGCCTGCACTGTTGGATCCACTGCTGGTGCTGCAGGCAGTGGGGTTGCTGATTGCTGAAGTGCTATGTGTGGCTCCAATTATGGAGCCGAAGTAGCTGCTTCTGCTGTGGCTGCTGCTGCTCCTCCTTGTCCTCTTCCTCTGTCCACTGCATTTCAGCATCCACGAGAAAAGGGCCTCTGAGACCGGGAGCAGCACTGCTGGTACTCGGGGCTTCACAGCTGGGACCAAGGGTTTCCGAGCAAGAGCTGTGGAAACAAAGAAGAAGATATAAGTATGAATGTTAAGAAGTGCACATGTATTATTTTGCATAAGATGTGCACTTTGCATCATTCAATGTGAGCATCCTATGCAAAAAAAAGTGTGGACATCTGTAGCAGACTATACTTTTACAGGTAATGTAACTTACCGGCCCCAGCTCGCATTGGGGTAGATTTTCAGACGAGCGCGAATAGCCTACTTTTGTTTGCGCTCCAGGCGCAAACAAAAGTACGCTGGATTTTAGTAGATACGCGCGTAGTCGCGCGTATCGGCTAAAATCCTGGATCGGCGCGCGCAAGGCTATCGATTTCGTATAGCCTGCGCGCGCCGAGCCGCGCAGCCTACCCCCGTTCCCTCCTAGGCCGCTCCGAAATCGGAGCGGCCTAGAAGGGAACTTTCCTTTGCCCTCCCCTCACCTTCCCCTCCCTTCCCCTACCTAACCCACCCGCCCGGCCCTGTCTAAACCCCCATCCTACCTTTGTCGGGGGATTTACGCCTCCCGGAGGGAGGCGTAAATCCCCGCGCGCGAGCGGGACTCCTGCGCGCCGGGCCGCGACCTGGGGGCGGGTACGGAGGGCGCGGCCACGCCCCCGGGCCGTAGCCACGCCCCCGTACCCGCCCCCAAAACGCTGCCGACACGCCCCCGAAACGCCGCAACGACCGGGCCCGCCCCCCGACACGCCCCCCTCCGAGAACCCCGGGACTTACGCGAGTCCCGGGGCTCTGCGCGCGCCGGGAGGCCTATGTAAAATAGGCTTCCCGGCGCGCAGGGCCCTGCTCGCGTAAATGCGCCCGGTTTTGGGCGGATTTACGCGAGCAGGGCTCTGAAAATCCGCCCCATTGTGTCCAGGGCCTCATCTATGCCTTCAAAGATATCCGGAATCACACATAACACTGGTAATATGCTGGAAGGATCCGGCAAATGAATTAATGTGTAGCTTTCAACCAGACCTCATACACTTTAACCAGAGCTTTAAAACAAAATACTCTGGGTGGATACCACATATCTTAAAGGGCTTATGTGCGTTGTGGTTTTAATCATTGGTCATTGGTTGTGAAGCTCAATTGTATTGCATTCTTCATTTTTCATTTTGTTCTTTTACCTTTTTTTTATATATTTTTTATCATACTGTGGGCAGTACTTTTCTTAAGTGTCACTTATTATTTTATAAGAAGTACTTATCTTGAATGACGTTTACAGCTGAATTTCTTAAACTTTAAACCGGAACGCCGGAGTGATAGAAACAACTACGCTCAAAGATATCCGGTCATTGAATGAGATGCTTCTCTATCAGCATCAGGACGATTGGGCAAGTGGCTCCTCTTCCTGTCTGGAATATGTATTTGTTCCTGCTTGCCACCTTATTCTTTAACTGTGCCTTGACGTCCCGGTAGCAATGGGACACTTGCTTTCCAGTCCTCTTGATGCCGCTGTGTCGGGATATGGCCTGTGCAATGTTAGTCTCATCGTTTCTGCAAGATCCTATCACCTCTGACCCAGCACCCCGTGGCCACGCTCTGTGCGGCCACTGTTCAGCATGCTCAATCACCTATTCTATTTCCTCATTCTCGCATCCTAATTGGCCAAATCTATCCATACCCCACACATCTAATTGTGAATCAATGGGTTCCGTTTACATTATTCTTTGCCCTTGCAATTTGATATATGTAGGTAAATGCACCCTCATGCTCAAAACAAGAATTGTTTAGCACTTCTCGTGTATACACCAGGGAATTTCCCTGCATAAAACCCGGGATTGTGCCTGTAAATGGGCTTTTGAGCATTGCCCTCGGGTTGTGTGTGTAACAGTAAGAGAGAGCTGTGTGCTGGAGCGGGGATACTATTTACATACAGGCAGTGTAAATGCGTCTGCAGCGCTGGGATTCACCTGCACCGGATATTTATTTATTTTTATTTATCGAGTTTTATATACCGTCATTGTGTTTCGTCATCATAACTGTTTGCAAGTTTCGATGGAATAGAGCATTTTAAGGAGTTAGTACAAACATTATCTATCATCAGGAGGTGAGGGGAAATGGGTGACTGCGATGTGTGACCATGCCCCTCCCCCGACGTCAACTCTTTGTGCTTCATTTACTATTTTTTCTTTTACGTTTTCTGTTAAGTAACCTTTTTTCAAGTTCCTACCTTATGCCTTTGTTAACAATTTTATTATAAATGTTCTCTGTATTTGACTATGGAAATATTTTTTCCTGCTTTTTCTGTTTTATGTAAACCGGTATGATTTGCATTTTAATGTAAGAATGTCGGTATATAAAAATTATAAATAAATAAATAAAATAAATAAATATACGACACACAAAACCGAAGCTCCACTGGTCAACCATTAGCACGAGAAAAGCCATGCGATCTCTGATTTACAGTTTTTAGCAATTGAGCTTCTTCCTAAACCCTCATGCGGGGATAATT
Organism: Rhinatrema bivittatum; assembly: GCF_901001135.1. Classification (NCBI taxonomy): domain Eukaryota; kingdom Metazoa; phylum Chordata; class Amphibia; order Gymnophiona; family Rhinatrematidae; genus Rhinatrema; species Rhinatrema bivittatum. The sequence continues at coordinate 51,610,312 of NC_042617.1, forward strand.
TTTCTATGCTCTTAAAGCACCAAGAGCAATGAGGGATTTTCGTTTTGAACTCACTTACCCCCACTGGGCTCAACAAGGAGATCGAATGGTCTGCTTTCTTTTGAACAGTAATTGACTTCCCCTGTTCTTCCCTCCCCCTCTTTTTCCACCCAATTTTTTCCCCTCGTTTTTTTCTTCCTGTTCTGGTCCCCTTTCCCCTTCCCCTTTTCCCCCTTCTCCCCCACCTTTTGATTCCTTCTCATGTCCTCCTGCCCACTTTTCCCTGCCCTTCCTGCCCTCCCCATTCCCCCCATTCCTTCCCTCCCCCACCCCCCTTCCCACCCCCTTTTACTCTCTCCTTCTTCCTGAATATCCCCCTTCCTCCCTCCCCCCGCTTTTCCTCCCCTCTAATTTTTTCCCTCCAGATCTGCATTCAGACTGTTTTCAATTTTATTTTGCCCAATAGACATTCTTTATTCTTACAACTTTCTACAGATTTATTCCCCACCACCACTCATATCCTTCTTACATGAAAAGTTGTCGGTTTCACTCTTATTTCACCACTCTTAGATTTCCCGGGTTTTTCCATTCACATCCATAGAATACAGTAACACAACATTTTCTTAGATATTCTTTTTATTTTGTCATTTCCATTATATATTATATAATCTTTTGTCTCAAAGTTTTTAAAATATTTTCTGTCTCACCTGGTTTTTGTGCTCTAATTCAGCCTCTGGGTTATTCTTCTAGCCTACGTGGGTCCTGACGTCAGCAGCTAGCCACACCCCCTTCCCTCCTCTCTATCTCTTCTCCTACTCCTCCTCCAATCACTCCTGCCCTCTTCCCCCTTCCTCTCCTCCTTCTTTGCCTCTCCTCTCTCCCCAAACCTACCACGATCCATTCTCTCCTCACCACTCCTCTCCCGACCACTTGTCTCCACACCACTCTTCCACTTCTCCAACTCCTACACAAAGGGACAGACAGACAAACAAGACAAATGCACAAAAACTAACACTCTTTTCTCACACACAGATAAACACAATAGACAATGGTAAAGGAAAAACAGATGACTCACAAGAAACAGAAAACGCTATCAGGTAATCAAATAATGAACTCCTCTAACCAACGCCTACATCTTCAACTACTCACCAAGCTCCTCTAACTCCTGACACATACTCAAAGCAGGAAGCCGGTATATTTATACAAAGAAAATAACCTGTCATATGTAAAATGACACACGACATGTTAGAGTATCACGTGTCATGATAATTACACACGCAGTGTGATATTTAGTTAATTTCCCTAACCACACCCATCTTTTTTATCATGGGCTGCTAATGCTATATTTTTGCTATATTTACTGCAGCTTGATGAATCTAGGGGTAAGTTCCTCCAAAGACAGGGTTTCCCAACCAGTGGGCCATGGCCCACTGCTGTGCCTTCAGACCTGATCAGGTGTGCCATGGAAAAGTCATCACTGCCTGATGTTCCAATCCAGGCCAGCACCTGGGCTCTGCTCTTAGCACCTCACACTAACAAGAGCACCAGCGGTGGCTCCTGAAACCTATAGAAGCATCTTTCTGAGAACTTGTGTCATCATGCACGCCTCTTCTTCCTAACTACAGCATGAGCTCTGGAGTATAGCAGGTAATGGGTAGCATGCAGGGCTAGAATAGCTGGTCCTGCTTTGTGCATCACACAAGCACCTCCTCTCCTTTCCTGAGCCTCCGCCTCCTTTGAGTCCTTCCTGCCCTTGACCTATCCCCAGGCTAAATAAGATGGGGACAGCATGCAAGGAGTACTGGAAGCAGCTGCAGTGGAGGAGCACTGGCAGCTGCCGCCAAGGTCACTAACTGAACTCCCTTTTTCCTGCACTTGTAGATAGAGGGAACTGGTCCACTGTGATGGATTCATGTGTCTCCCTTTGTTTTAAAATTTGGAGAATAGACTGGTGGGGCTTTCAGTGATTCTCTAGTTCTTCTTTTGGTCATATGCATCTTCTTCAGGTCCGCGTTGACGTTCCTGTGAAGACTGGTGTGCCACACAACATTTTTTATACAGTAGAGCTACCTTGGGCTTGAAAACATTTTGGGAAACACTGTCCTAAGAAACTCCTTACATTCCCAAAAATAATTTTTTCCCCATTTCTTCTTTTTTACTTCTGTTAAACATTTTCCATGATCCCATTATATACAGTATATAGTCTTTATTTTATTCCAGTTTCATTCCTTCAGCAAATATTTCTATAGCGTAAATATTCTTTTTTTTTCTAATTATCATAGTTTTCATCTTCTTGTTATTCAAGCTAATTCTTTAGACCTTGCAGTTTATGCATAATGAGGATAATTTTCAAAACTGTTTGTGTGTGCCCATATATGCATGTATATGGGGGCACAATAATTTAAATGATATGTGCAGGTTACAAAATATGAGTACATATGCGGGCATACATACTCATGTATATACAAACTGTGAGCCATGCAAGTTCAGACTTATCCGGAAATGTAGTGACACTTACCCAGATAAATTCTGATTTATGTGGCTAAGTAGCAGAACTTAGCCAGAGAAGTCTGAAAAGCGCTGTTTTCTATCTAATTAGCACTTTTATGACTTATCTGGATAAGTAAGATAGCCATATAAGTCGACAAAAAAGTGTTATTTATCCGTATTAGTTCAAATGTGTCTCCGTAGTGGCAAAGGTGCTACTTAGTCGGATAAATTGGAATTTAGCCATATAAGTGTGCGCAAATGATATACCTGAATAACCCAATTGCAGGTTTTGGAATACCTGCTTTACACATTGGGATAGTTTTTAAAAGAAGCGCGTGTGGCCTACATGTGCAAGCGCTACCCGGCGCGTGCACATGTACGCCCGATTTTATAACGCGCGTGTATGTTATAAAATCAGGGGTCTGCGTGTGCAAGGGGATGCACAATTGCCTTCTCCTGTTCCCTCCCAGGCCACTTCCCTTCCCCCTAACCTGACCTTCCCTCCCCTTCCCCTAACCTTTCCCCCCCCCCAGCACTACTCGAACTCCCCCAAATTTTTATTTTACCTTTTGCGTGTGCCGCAGTCTCCCCGCATGCGATCCTTCAACACAGCGGCAATGGCCCCTGGCCCCGCCCTGGACCTCCCTGCCCCTTTTTGCAAGACTTAGATGCGTCCCGGGGCTTTACGTGCATCACCAGGCCTTTATAAAATAGGCCCGGCGCACGTAACCTTTTTAAAATCCGGCCTATTATTTCTACAAGTTTGCTATGATTTACCCTATCAAATGCCTAGACATGGTCCATAAAGCAAAGAGAGAGAGAGAGATCTTATGTTTTTTCTTTTGAATCAATTTATGCTGTGATTAGATTAGCAAATGTCAATCCATTCAGGGTCTTGATGTCTGTCTGCTCCATTATGACAAGACTTTACTCATTCTCATAAGGCCCCTTAAATACTTTAATAATGTCCATCCTGCATGCAAAAGGCTAAACCAGAAACCACTTATAAGTTTGATTTCATTGCTACTCTGCAAATTGGTATATGCAATGTACTTACAACCCTTCCTCTGGCATTCAAACATGTTAGATTATAAATATATTGCTCAACCAAATAGTACAATACTTATTAGGAAGCTGATGAGTTTGAAGTCTTACTCTGCAGTTACTAGCACATGAACAGTTCCCTAAAAGACATTGTGAATAGCACAGCTGAAAGTATTTTTGCCTCCCTGGTCCTAGTCCTTAGCAATACGAATATTTCTTTAGCAATCAGCTTGCCCAGGCTTAGCAAAGATGTCAACAACTGTGTTGACAAAGAACACTGAACTACTTTATCACCTATGGAGATGATCCCCTGGCATGAGGTTGAGTTGAAATTGGCAGATGCATGTAAAGGATCACGCACTGTTGTTTCCATTGCAGCACCTCTTCCACAGATGAGTGGAGGAATTTGTTTGCTTATATAAGCTGGAGAGTCACAAAAAGAAAAAAAAATCTTTCTTTTGGGAGCAGTTAGAATAGGAACTGCTCCAGTTATACTGAAGCTTGGTTAGGTATGGTCCCAGATTTTAAAACATTGCAATTAATCAATATTAAAACTCAGAAAGGACTTTGGAGAAACACACTGAGTTCTTATAGGCAAGTAAATTCAAGAACTGCCAGTGATAATGAATGTGGTTTTTAACTGCTTTTTTTTTTTTTGTCAGAATGAAATTATTCAAGAGAAAGACGATTTTCAAAGGATTTCATGCAGTTAAACACATGTTTACCCACATAAAAATGGCTCAATGTGGGTGGTTCATTTACTGCTTTACTACAGCAGGTACTTGTGTTTCTGTTGTGTTCATGCCAGTGGATTTGCAAAAGGAAACTCCACATAGCATTTCCATTTAACAAGAAACTTGCAAGTCTGTGACTGCAAAGTGCTGCAAGCAGCCCAGAGAATCTGAAAATTGACCTCTAGGCATATGGATTTCTAATGAATATGTAAAGGTAAACTTTGTTAACTTTAAAGCTAAAAGACTTCCATAGGTATCAAGCCATTTAGGTCAAAAAATATTTTAAAAATTATTTTTTCTTCTTGAACTAATATTAAGTGTATTCACTCAGATTAAATAACAGGTACAGAGAAATATAGAAGATATTGAGGCCAATGCAGTAAAGTGCAAAACGGGATCACAAATAGGATAGTATGCAGAAAAACGCCAAATAGTGTGCATTAATGCATTTGCAGATTTTAACACATGCTAAGAATCAAATGCACAGGAGGCAGATCTCTTTGAATGAAAAGGAAGTTTTAAAATGAGGAGTCAACTTCCAGTTATGCTCAGCAAGCAACTAGCTGGATGCAGAGGGTTGAAGCTCCCGCAGTGCTATTCGCAAAAAAACCCATTTAATTAGCTAACTTTGCTCTAAATGCACTGTAGACTTGCAGAACATTTCTTAATCCATATTGCCAGTTATCGAAGTGATTCTGATTGGATATGAGCATCAGCAGTGCATTCATGACATAAAGGCTGGTGCGTCACAAATGGTGGGGGAAAAAATCGTAGTGGCTATTTCTGAAGATGCATTGTAGCAAATAATTAAAAGCATTTCAATAGTACTTGACGATTGTCTGATCAAATTCCAAGCTGCTATAGAAGAGCTTAAGGAAAGTCTAGATAACCAAACAAAAGAATTGACGCAGCTGAGCAATGTAGAGCGCCCCATGAAGACAAAGCACTTAGGGCAGAGCTGCAGTTAACTTACCGGTAGTTTCAAGTGACTCACTCAGCCTTACTTGAATGGGTCAAAGATCAAGAAAATAGAAACGGACAAAATAATGTCCACATAGTGGGGCTGCCAGAATCAATGCCCAAGGGAGATCTTTATGCTTTTATTGAAACATGGCTACCAGACTGTTTGGGCCTTACCGCACCAGAAGACCATACCTGCTATGAGAGGATTCATTGGGTCAGCTCTTTGAAAGAGAGAGAGAGGGGAGACCATGCTCGGCTATGGCTAGAATCCTCAACTAGTCTTAAAGGTTAAGCTGTTTTGTGCATATCAGAAGTTTATTTCGTTGGAATACCAGGGAGAAGATTTTTTTATTATTTAATGACTTCTCTGCGCACATGGCAGCTAAGTGGAAAGAGATGGCACCATTTTGTACTGAGCTATGTCGCAGAAAGATCAAGTTTTCCTTATGTTCCCAGTCAAACTTTGTGTTCAATATATCAACTGGGTTCTTTTCTTCAACAAAGTGAAGCTGCAGCTTTTATAAATACTCTGGAAGCCACCCCTGGAGAGCAAAATCAGTAAGCAGAAAAAGGGTTTGATGGGCTTTCTGTTGCGTCTGCATACAAGTGCATGCCCTGCAAAGCATTTGATTATATTAAGATAACAAGGTGGCTGGATATGCATTGTAATTCTGAGATCATGCTGCTTTCTTTTCTAACAAGATAAACAGAGAATTGACGTTTTGATAGTAGTAAATACTATAGTCCTGAGATCTCATCTGAGCTAAACTGCAGTGGGCTCTGTACACAAGCTGAGAAGCCTACATGTACCTTTTTCCTTGACCCTAATCAGTACAGCATGATTGGACTGTGCATGGTTAAGCTGTGCAGCCTGCTTACAGCATGTGTGTCACCCCTTGGAGCAGCTTGATTTGCTGTTAAGCAAATGGCTTCTTTTTTACATGTGAAACCAAGAGCCATTACCAGTATGCCCAGTGAAGCACTAGGTAGAATGGGTTAGTGGATGGGGGAAGGACCAATTTAAATTCAGTCCCTCCCTTTGAAGGGCCTGGGAATAGCCATCCCCCTAGGAGGCTTTATAAAAGCTCTCTCCTGAAAGTCTGGAGACAGTGCCTTATAAGTTTTGGAGAGATAGAAGGTAGTGAACAGCTTACCTTTTTTGTGCTTTTCAGGCTCAGTCAGAGGGAACAAGCTAACCCAGCCTGGTATTCCTGACCAGGGTCGGGAAGGTGGGACCTGCCAGTCTATTCCATAGATGGTTGGGATATTTCTCCGGGTTGTTTTCAGGATTTTGAGTTTTTTTGTCATTGGAGCCTCACTGGACATCTGGACCTTTCTTGGACTTTCTTGGAGAACCCTGCATCTGGGATGCCCAGGGATAAGGAAGACCTGCCCCAGAAGTGGTGGTGACCCGATGTGGGGAGCAACTCCAGTGTTATATTCAGTTGAGGAAAGAGACTATTAAGTTGAGACATCCAAGTGGAAGATTTTTTTGCTTCCCCTTCCTACCTTCACTGGAGCAGGGTAAGAAAAACCTGCATCCAGGGATCCTTCCCATAAGGGATTCAGAGGAGAGTCAAAGGTTGAGACAAACTATAGTGTGGAAGAACTATTAACCGTGAGCACATGAACTGTAAAGATCCTAGAGGAACCAATCCAGAGTCTTCAGCCTCTGGGGAGAGAAAATAGTAGAGATGTGCAATCGTTTAGGACAAAATTGCCTAATTCATCCTGGTTCAGGGATCCCAAAAACCGAACCAAATGTTCCTGAAATTTTGGGAAAATTTGGTTTTCGGGTAGTATGTGCTAACTCCCATTAGTGCGCGCTAACGTGACCTCGAGATGAGGAGTTGCGGTGCGGAGACTTGAACTGTGGTGTGCTGAACAGGGGCTAGAGTAGGGAACCTGCTGTAGCAGATGCCAGAACAGAGGCCTATTCATTGTGGGGCGGATTTTAAAAGCCCTGCTCGCGTAAATCCGGGCGGATTTACGCGAGCAGGGCCTTGCGCGCCGGTGCACCTATTTTCCATAGGCCTGCCGGCGCGCGCAGAGGCCCGGGACTCGCGTAAGTCCCGGGGTTTTTTGTCAGGGGCGTGTCGGGGGCAGGGCTGATCGACGCAGCGTTTTGGGGGCGGGACGTGGCGTTTTGGGGGCGGGCCTGGGGGCGTGGTTTCGGCCCGGGCGGTCCGGGGGCGTGGCCGCACCCTCCGGAACCGCCCCTGGGTTGCGTCTCGGCGCGCCAGCGGCCCGCTGGCACGCATGGATTTACTTCTCCCTCCGGGAGGCGTAAATCCGTGGACAAAGGTGGGGGGGGTTTAGATAGGGCCGGGGGGGGTGGGTTAGGTAGAGGAAGGGAGGGGAAGGTGAGGGGAGGGCGAAAGAGAGTTCCCTCCGAGGCCGCTCCGATTTCGGAGCGGCCTCGGAGGGAACGGAGGAGGGCTGCGCGGCTCGGCGCGCGCCGGCTGCCCAAAATCGGCAGCCTTGCATGCGCCGATCCAGGATTTTATAAGATACGCATGGCTATGCGCGGCTACGTGCGTATCTTATAAAATCCAGCGTACTTTTGTTTGCGCCTGGTGCGCCAACAAAAGTATGCGAACGCGCATTTTTTAAAAATCTACCCCTGTATTCATTGTGTCCAGCTGCTAGCCCCACAATTAAGTCCCATAGGGACTCCAGCATTATAACAGCTGTTTTTTTAGTTTCAAAGGGTTTCAAAAAGGTTTTATTTACCTCCAATCCTCCGATGTTTGGTGTTAATGCTGTTCCACCTACAGCTCCTCACTCTTCCATCGAGGTGGGGGCACCATAAAACCTCTCCCATTCCCCTGTAACGCCGAGCAGCCCATCTTCCTGGGTCTGACCTGGGGAGTCTTTCCACTGTAGCACCAGTTGGTCGACGGTGTCAGAGGTGCCATTAAAATGTTAGCACGCACTAATGGGAATTAGTACGCACTAACAGGGAGTTAGCATGCACTAACTCCCATTAGTGTGCACTAACCTGAAATTCTCTCCAAGAAGAAATATTTCCTGACATTGGTTCTGAGTTGTCCTCCCAGGAGTTTCATTACGTGATTCCTAGTTCTACTGATTTCTTTCTAACGGATAAGGTTTGTTGATTGTGCATTATTAAAACCTTTCAGGTATCTGAAGTCTGTATCATATCTCCCCTGCACCTCTTCTCCTCCAGGGTATACATATATAGGTCTTTCAACCTTTCCTCATAAGTCATTTGATGGAGACCTCCACCCACCCACCACCACCACCATTTTTGTTGTCCTTTTCTGGATTGTCTCCATCCTGTCTCTGTCCCTTCTGAGATATGGTCTCCAGAACTGAATACAATACTCCAGGTGAGGCCTCACCAAGGACCTGTACAAGGGGACTATCACTTCCTTTATTTTGTTTTACTGGTTATTCTTCTATTCAACCCAGCATTCTACTGGCTTTAGCTATCGCCTTGTCACCTTGCTTTGCCATCTTCAGATCGCTAGATACTATCACCCCAAGGTCCCTCTCTTGTTCAATGCACAACAGACCTTCACCCCCAAGACATACAGCTCTTTTGGATTACACACCCCAGATGCATAACTCTGCATTTATTGGCATTGAATCCCAGCTATTGTCACCCAGAAGGAATTCAGTTTCCTAATACCTATTACATTCTTGAACATAAAGGAATCTCAGCTGCCATATCTTTGATCACTGTTCAAGCTTCCTTGAATCACATTTCATTCTCTCTACTTCTGACGTGTTGGCTCTGTTGCAGATCTTAGTATCATCTGCAAAGAGACAAACTTTACCTTCTATCCAATCCACAATGTTGCTCACAAAAATATTGAACAGGACCAATCCCAACACTGATCCTTATGGCACTCCACTTAACTCCATTCTATCTTCAGAGTAGGTTCCATTTATCATCACACACTATCTTCTATCTGTCAACCAGTTTGTAATCCAGGCCACCATGTTGGCATGCTCTTTCAAGCTTCTCATTTTATTCATAAGCCTCCTATGCGGGATTGTATCAAAAGCTTTGTTGAAATCCAAGAAGATCACATTGAGTGCTCTTCCTCGATCCAATTCCTTAGTCATCCAGTCAAAAAGTCAGATTTGTCTGACAGGACCTTCCTCTGGTGAATCCATGCTGCCTCTGGTCCAGCAATTCTTCTGACTGTAGATAGAGCCTTTTACTGTTCCATACAGGATCCTAGCCTCCAATATATCCAAAACATTGTTCCTTACACCAAGTTTTGAGCCTTGCATTGATGTTATCTATATAGCTTAGTCTCTCTTTCCCCTTTCCATGAACAGGTAACACTTCTGAAAAGGCAATAGTCTTCGCCATGTGATTAATCTGCTTTGCCAGAAATTGGAAATCTCTCTGAACCACTTGGATACTGTTTCTCGCAAGTTGTTGTTCTCAGATGGATGATAATATCAATTTTAGAGTCTTTGCTTTATTCTTTGATTACCTTGACTATCTGAATAGCATTTCTACCAGCCAATGATCCTGGAAGGCTTTTAACTGTAGTGTTTCCTTTGAAAAGAGTTCCCAAATTAGTGCCTCTGATGACTGAGTCACCCACCACAATAAGCTTTTTCTTATGGTCATTGATGATATTATGGAATTTCTGTGTGCACTGGCTTTCTTCTTTCTTTTCAAATACAACTTCAATCTCTGGCGCAAGAGCTTCTTCATTATCTAATACAGAGAAGGCTTTTTGTACTTGAGTCACTTGAGAAAGCATGTGTCTCCGCATCACAGGTCTTACTCTACCAGAGCCCTCTGTAATCCAGTTTTTCTTATTTATTTATTTATTTATTTATTTAGAAACTTTTATATACCGGTATTAGTGGGGACATCATACCGGTTTACAGTTGAACAAAAGAATTGAAAGTACATATTAACAGGGGAAAATGAACAAGGAGGGAATAAACCAGAGACAGTATGGAAGCGATAGAATTAAAATAAATGAGAACAGAACAATATAGGGCCTCATTTTCCAAGCAGTTTACCGTGTGCAATAAATTTGTGGTCCATGATATGTCCAGACAGCCTGTTGCAGGCTGAGAGAGAGAGAGAGAGAGAGAGAGAGAGACCGCGAGCACAAGCACCTTCCTATAATGCCTATGCCCTAGACAAGTATTTGTATCCCTATGGGAAGGCCACCTAGTAACTTGAGGTGGGGATTAGGTATGAGCGTCGGGGGTTGGGGGCCACTTTCGCATTCCACATGAGACGTACGGAAAGAACAGTGGTCTCTAGTGAAGATTTGCTGGCCGTCGGAGTGAGGAAACTCACTCCAAGAGGAGATTTGGGCAACGTTCTCTCCATCTAGCTTTATGGACACTCTACCTGGGCAACAACAAGATAGGTGGAGAGAATGTAGCCCAAATCTCCTCTTGGAGTGAGTTTCCTCACTCCGACGGCCAGCAAATCTTCACTAGAGACCACTGTTCTTTCCGTACGTCTCATGTGGAATGCGAAAGTGGCCCCCAACCCCCGACGCTCATACCTAATCCCCACCTCGAGTTACTAGGTGGCCCTCCCATAGGGATACAAATACTTGTCTAGGGCATAGGCATTATAGGAAGGTGTGCTCTCTCTCTCTCTCTCTCTCTCTCTCTCTCTCTCTCTCTCTCTCTCTCTCTCTCTCTCTCTCTCTCTCTCTCTCTCTCTCTAGTTCCGCGAATGGCAAAAACATCAGAATATGCAATCACTGAGGGGTATACTATTCTGGATAAGCTTGTTTGAACAGCAGTGTTTTTAATTTCTTTTTAAATTTGATGGCACATGGTTCGAGGCGCATGTGCACAGGGAGGGAGTTCCAGAGGGAGGGGCCTGCAATAGTGAGGGCACGTTCGCGAGTGGAAGAGAGGTTGGCAGTTTTAAGAGAGGGGACGTGTAAAGTGCCTTTGTTAGTGGATCTGGTGAGACGGGTGGACTGAGGGACGATGAAAGGGAAGTCAAGCCAATTGGAGTTGTGGGCATGGATGGATTTGTGTACTATAGTCAGGGTTTTGTAGTGGATGCGGGAGAGAATGGGGAGCCAATGAAGGTCTCTGATGGGGGTGATGTTTTCGTATTTACGCGTGTTTGTAATGAGTCTTGCTGTGGCGTTTTGTAACAGTTGGAGGGGTTTTAAAGAGGACAGGGGGAGCCCTAGTAGGAGTGCATTACAGTAATCTAATTTGGAGGTTAAGGTGGATTGAATCACAGTACGGAAGTCCTGGGCATATAGTAAAGGTCTGAGTTTTTTCAGGACGTTGAGTTTGAAAAAACCTGCTTTGAGAATAGAGTTGATGTACGATTTCATATTTAGTTGGTGGTCAAGGAGAACTCCAAGGTCCCTGACAAATGGTTGCGCTGAGATTAGGTTGAGCATGGGGTCGTTAGGTTGGGGAAGAGTGGGGGAGGAGTGTGAAGAGATGAGTAGGAGTTCAGTTTTGTTAGTGTTGAGGGCAAGGTGTAGGTTGGTGAGCAGGGAGTTGATGGCTGCAAGACATCTTGTATGCTCTGTGTAAGTGGGGGTGGACATGTGAGAAGAATGGGTATCTTTGGGTCACAGGTCTTATCCTACCTAGCCCACTGTATACCCCTTTTTTCTGGGCTTTTGATTTTTCTGTGGTACTGCTGAAACGTTCCTGAATACTGTAAAGTGAGAGAGGATGTTTTGGTGGTTTCTGATACTTTTATTGCAGCTAATTCAGCTTTAACTTGAGCCAACTCCTTTTTTATGGAAGAGAGTTTGTTTTTCTCCAAGTCTCACCTGACAGATTCGGAGTATGCTAAATTGAAGCAGGAATGGGTTGGCCACTGCTATTGTTCCTCCTTTTCAAGTCAGCAAAGGAGGAGGGTTAGCCATATTGATTCATAAGCAAATTGCTTTCCAAATTGATCACCAGTTCCAAGATACAAAGGGAAGGTATATTTTTGTAGAGGGTACACTGAAGATCAGAGGCAGGACTGCCAGCAGCAAAGGAGGTTAAGCCAGGGGAATGATACCTTAGGGATAAATTATTTATGTCAAGAACTGGGTTTACTTGACCTTTGGCGGATTCTCCATCTTGGCAAACTTGACTTAAACTTTCTGTTCAAACCCACACAGATATTATTCAAGGCTAGATTACTTTTTGATGTGAGTCCTTGTTTGCCAGGGTCTGCAACCTTCATCATTGGGACCATATCCATCTTGTACCATGCCCCGGTGTCCTTTGGATTTCAAGTGGGAGACTCAACATCAAAGCTTTTTCCTGGAAAATTAACCCAGGGTTATTTTATAATGAGTCATTCCATGAGTATCTAAAGACTAAATGGTTGGAGTACTTATTAGATAGCAATGCAGCAGACATTTCTCCTGCCCCTCTATGAGAAGCCAGGAAAGCCATGGTGCATGGCCACATAATAACCTCTGTAGCTAGAGTTAATAGAGCCAGGAATGCAGACATTTTAGCTTTGACCAAATCTTTCAAAGCAGCACAGAGCAAACACATAGCAAGCCTGACTGAAGCAGATAAGCAGAACATGGAACAAACGAGGACCGCTTTGAACCATCTTGAGGGAAGTGCCTCATATAAACAGTGAATTCTGTGTTAGAAACGTGGACCCTTGAGTCGGCTGAGACGGATGGTGATGCACTGTGGGAACCCACAGTGGATGTTGCAGCCGGGATGCAATGCTGAGGAGATGGCCCTGGAAGGCCCTGGAAGGCTTCACCCTTGGAAGCCTGTGGTCCCCCCGGGAGGAGCCTGTGAGGATCCGAGCTGCTGGAACTTAGGTGAGATCCTCTGCGACCAGGGACCAGAGGAGATAGGCCAGGGAAGCAGCCGGCACCAGGAGGTTCGATGAAGACTTCACCCTTGGAAGCCTGCAGTCCCCACGGGAGGATTATGGCCGGCGCCATTTTTAAAGATGGCGCCAGTCTTACGGCCGGCACCATCTTTAAAAATGGCGCGGGCCATCCAGTGCTCCTACCATGTGACAGGGGCCGGCCAATGGCAAGGATACCCTGTCACATGGTAAGGGCAAAGGGCCATCGGCGCCATTTTGATTAGTGGCAGCCGATAGCCCGGGAGCGGGAGGATGGCCCGGGAGTGGGAGATCACTCCAGGGACCCCCACTGGACCACCAGGTACCTGTAAAGTGTTTTGGGGAGGTCAGGAGGGTGGGGGAAGCTAAGGGGTTAGTTTTAAAGAGTCAGGGTGGGTTTTTTGTTTATCGGCTCAGGCGCAGCCGATAAACAAAACCGCGATCGGGCCGGACGAAAAAAAAAACACGATGTGAATCGGAACCGGAATCCGATCCGATTCTGGTTCCGATTCACATCTCTACTAGATATACTAAAAAAAAAAAAGCCATTATTACCTAAGCAGGGGAGAGATTTGGCTCGTACAGACCTATATCTTTGTTGAACCAGGATTTTTAAAATTTACATCAAAATTTTGGCTAATAGATTAAAATATATTTTACCCAGATTGATTCTTCCAGTGCAAGCAGGATTTGTTTCAGTAGAAAGTCCAGTATTAATGTAGATAAGCTTTTAGCAGTACTGGAAGTATGCCATCATGGATTGATTAGGGAGCCCATGTTAGCTGGCTTTGATGCTGAAAAGACATCCAACAAGAGTATCCTGGTCATTCCTAAAAATATATACTTCAATCTTAGGGTTCCAAGGAGGGCTATGTGAATTTATTATGGTGTTACTGAATATTCCAACTCTACTGCTCAAGTTTGTGCCAGTGGGGATTTATCCGAGCCATTTAGGGTACAAACGGGCACTAGACAGGGATGCCCTCTTTCTCCACATTTATTCATATTAACCTTGGAACCGTTAGTATATAAACTAGAGAAAGAAAAGTAAGTTACCAGAATATCAATATGGGGCAGGTCTCTAAAGACTTTTTTATTTGCAGGTGAGATATTAACTACCTCTAGCAAATGCCAGGCAAACTCTTCCTGTAGTGCTGGAAATATCGGGAGAACGTGTCATCTTTGTTGAAAGATGCTAAAGTGGAAATTGAGGAAGGATGGAGGTTAGATCAGCAGGTAAATGAAGATAAATCAGTGAGTGTATTGGGAGCTAATGAGGGAGATGAGAATTGGATGGTTGAGTTTGAATCTCTTTCCTTGTTGGAAGTAAAGCAACTAGTGGCTCATGTTAAGCCATCTGGTTCTTGTTTAGAGCCTTACCCTTCCTAGTTAATTAGGGGATGTTCTGATAAAGTTTTACGATGGTTTCAAAAAATGGGTGAATTTGTTCTTTGGAAATTGGAGCAGTGGCCTCAGTTTTCAAAACTGCTATTTGTTACTCCTAAGCTGAAGAATGACAAATTGGATCTGAGGTAATGTAGTAGCTGCAGACCAGTATCTAATGTGCCATATGCTAGTAAGGTTGTAGAAAAAGTAATAACAAAACAAATGTCTGACTTTTTAGAAATGATGGATATCCTGGATCCAGCTCAAGCTGGATTCAGGAGAGGATGAAGCACTGAGTCTTTGTTAGCCTTTATTAATTGATGACATTTCCCACTATTGGATCGGGGGAAGGGGCTTTGCTGGTATTGCTACCTCTTTCCAGCACTTTTGATTCAATAGATATTGATCTATTGTTGCTGTGTTATAAAGGCCTGGGGTTTAGAAGTATAGTGTTAAAATGGCTGAGACATTTTTCACTAGATAGGAAGCAGATGGTTAAGTTTTTTTTGTGTTTTTTAAATGATCATTTTTATTACGAAATAATAACATAATAATATACAAAACGTCAATAATGTAAAGTGAAACAAGGTTTATTGTTTGCCTTTGACGTTTTGTATATGATTAGATGGTACGTTTTTAAGGGAAGAATTCTATCGTGAAGCATGTGAAATGGGGAGTCCCTCAAGGCTCCTCACTTTCCCCCTGCTTTTTAATATCTTTATAGCGGGGGTGGGTACATTGGTACATACTGTGAGGTTTACCCCATATATCTACGCAGATGATATTCAGCTATTAGCACCACGAGGACAGGACCTGTGTTTGGGATCTGCAGCTGAGTGGTTAGAGAGGTGTGGTTTGGTTTTGAATGCTACTAAAACCGAGGTTTTGCATTTGGGGGCTTAAATTTAAAATGGATTGATTTTACCCCTGAGTGAGGTGAGAACTTGTTGTACTAGATTCCAACTTAAGTATGGAAAAGCATTTTGCCTATTTGACTCAGAGTATTTACGGTAAGGTAAAAATGATACGGCAGCTACGACCCTATTTGGATACTGCTTCAGTGAAATCAGTGGCTTATATACTGGTTTCTTCACATATAGATTATTGTAATGCTCTATATTTGGACCTTTCCATGAAACTGACACTAAAGTTGCAATTAATACAAAATACAAGTGCCCATATTGTGATGGGCTGTTCCAGAAGAACATCTGCTGGTCCATTGTTACGGAGCATACATTGGTTGTTGGTAGATGCATGTTGCACATTTAAAAACCTGGTGCTGGCATTTAAGATGCAGAGGGGAGTATGTCCACCCTCCATTTGAAGGAGAGATTAAAGTGGCATGAAGCTGGTAGGAGCTTGTACTCGGCTAATAAACATCTTTTACAGCTCCCAAGGGTGAAGATTTTTCATTCAAAATGTCTGCAGAGTAGGCCTTTTTCAGCCACACTCAGTTCTGTGGAATAATCTACCGAAGGAGTTGAGGGAAGAAAAGGATTTACTAAGGTACCAGAAGCAATTGAAAACATGGCCAATGTCATCAAGTGCCTAAAATCAGTCTGGTGGTAGATGAAGGAGTAGCTTTGGAATGAATGAGTGCATTATACTTTATTTTGTATTTCTTTGTATTTTTTTATGTTGTACATTGCTTAGGAAGATTTTATCAATGAAGCGATTAATAAATACAATTTAAATAAATAAAATAGTTTTCAATTATGAGAGATTTTCTGGGCTTAAATTAAATCTTGATAAATCAGAAGCTTTAGATTTTACAGGTAATATAAAGCTGAAATGGGTAGACCTTCTGTTAAAATGGGCATCCAGTGTGATTAAATATTTAGGCTTGAGAATCCATTAAAAATCTAAAATTATCATGTATTAATAACATTCCTCTCATTATTAGGACATTTCAAGATAAAGTACAGAAGCAGATGAACTTCCCAGTCTCTTTACAGGGCAGGATAGCCTTACTCAAAATGGTATTAGCACCAAAATGTTTGTACATAATGCAGATTATGCCAATTATTTTCCTTAAAGATATTAAGCTTATTAATAACATATTCACTAAATTCCTGTGGAAAGGCAAAAAAGCAAGAATTCCTATTGACAAGCTAATATTACCGAAGGAAGAATGGAATTTCCTAATTTTAAAGCATACAATATGTCAAGTGTGTTGAGACCCCTGGGAGACTGGTTACTGTGTATACAGATTTTGAAGCACAAGTGACTAGTTCACCTAATTTGAAATATGTTGTACATGACAGTAAGGAATTATTACCAACAAAGGAATCCAGTTCTATGTTGGTAAGAGCCATGAGAGGAGTTTGGAAATATGTGAGAACTGTTATGTCTCTATCATGTATCATCTTCTCACATTTCCTGCTGACAGGTAACACAGAATTCCCCCGGGGAAATATGTACTTCTTATATAAATGAATTGCGAATGAAGGTGTAAGGTAATTGTGGAATTTATTACTGAAAAATGAAACAAGTACATACTTTTCAATACGGCAGAGACAAATTACATTTTTACAATGGAGATCTCTTTGCTTACTTCCAGATTAGAAATTACAAGGTCCATATTCAGACATAGTACAGATAGCAAAGTTAGCTGGATAAACATATCCAGCTAACTTTGGAGGCATATTAAAAAATGCAGCTGCACTATTGAATATAGCTGGCTATCTTATAGTTAGTTGGCTAGCTATAGCTTTGGCCCAACCAGACTTAGGGCCCTCATTTTCTAAAGTATCGCAGGCCTGCGATACTTTAGGAAATGAGGGGCGGGGGGCCGAAACGGGGGGCGGGCCTGCGCTAGCCGGCAGCAATTGCACCGTCGCGGTGTGATCTGTTTTCTGCGGGTATTCAGGAAGCACCTTCAGACAGCTTTTTGATCTAAAAGGCAAATTTATTGATAGCAATACAAAGACAATATATAAAAGGAAACAAGGAAAAGAGGAAGTCGTTGTTTCCTGGAGACGCAGGTCAGTGGCAACTGGGCATCAGCTTGCTTCTCAGACGCGGAGCTCTTCGGCTGGAGTTTTTAAACTTTTTGCACTGTCCAATAGAAATACATTGATGCACATCCTGGGTGTATTAATTTCAGTCAATATCCAATTATGAACGTAGCTTTATTGTCCAATCAGGTACCGTCTCTGGGGTGTTGCCATCTTCCGGTATTGAGCTTGCCAAAGCACATGGTTGTGGAATATGTTGCCAGCAGAATCAGGAAATACACATTCAGGCTTAAGGCCTATATACATTCCCCCCCTTGAATCGTTTGGGAACGATTCACCAATGGAAGGCTGAGATTGTATTTCCTGGAATGAAATGGTCATAGCATCAATTTAGTATGACCCACCTTTTGGACTGTTAAAAATGGCTTCCATATTTCTTATGGTGTTGAATCATTCCTTTTTATATAACTCACATTCACAATCACAATCACAATTTGTTCAGGCATACTCATTTTGTACTTTGTTTTATTGTCACTCAATCTCACATTCATTCTTCATTCAGGTATTGTTCTGGCCTTCTTCCAGTTGATCCAAGATTCTGTAATGTGGTCCTATTAGCAGCATATGAATCAATAGATCTACTTAATGATTGATTATTGATTATTGATTGTCAATGAATGGTTAGAATAGTTGAAGCAATAATCCATCATTCTACTCAGGGTTAATGCCACTGTCTTAGGTTGCCCAGGGTACGCAATCCTAATGATTTGCTACCTGGTGCTTACCCGTCATCGTTAAGCATAACAGCCTGAGGAAGTAACATTGCTGCTGTTAAATGAAAGGCTTCCTTTAATATGGTATAGGAGTTTATAGTTGTCTTCACAGTAATGCAGGATGATGTCTTAGGCCATTAAAATAACAAACTTCATTCATTCTCACAATTAACCATTGCAAACTCACTTAGAAATGTAAGCCACTTTAAACTGTGTTTCCCATCAATTAAACCAAATTCTGTGGAAATGCAATCTTTTCCCTTGGAAAATCTCATTCATTAGTTTCAGAAGGAGATTAGCTTCAGAAGGAGATGTTCATCATTAGACGTTGTCTAACTGCGGTGACATGAGAGCAACTTGAGAGTATTTGAGACATAGCAGAAGCAATAGTTGGAATTAAATAATAGAAGCATAACCATGCTTGGGAGTACTATTGCTTATGTCTTGGCCTATCATACATTTGAACATTATGGGAATATAAACAAATGCTTAAAATCTGAATTAGGAGTAGGATGTCGAAAGAGACATCCATATGGATGAGGGACAAGGAATCTCTGTAACCAATGGGATGGTATCTGCAAACTCTAACTGTGTGGTGTTTAAGAATAGGGAAATCAAATAAATGTCATAATTCTGTCTTCAATCACCAAGAATAACTATATAAACATTTGGGACTACATTAAACCTCTAGAATCGCTAGCCATGCATGTTCTCTTCAATTTGAGCATAGCTATAGCTGGTCTGTGCAGCCTATTCACATGAGCTGCCTAAGAACGGTGCGAAGGATGAACTGACAAACTATGCTGCGGCACACTGCGCCGGCCTGTCACTGGCTCGTAGATATCTGAACAAGTCTGGACTAGGAAGGGCAGAGTGTAGCAACTGAAGATAAATATAACGTGGAAAGTAATATTGAAATCATAGATGGTAAGCCAAACTAGTTATCTATGGGACCTAGGGATGAATGATCATCTTAATTAATCATATAATAGATATGAGTGAACTGGGAATAGCAGCAAAACTTTAGTATTTTAAATTAATGTGGTGTGTAACATGTAGGTGTATGTAGATGTATGTAGATATCCAAATCATGGCATTTGCAGAATGGCATATGGGCTTGGAGTATATGGCAATCAATTATCAATGGCATTTGACAAAACATAGTGTGGTGCAATGTATAACAATTAGTCTTTGTGTAAAGAGCTGACAATAATTGGAAATGGATCTAATCTGATCAGGGCAATAAGATTCACACAATCATGAGAACTGCATTAATGTAGAGTACAACAACATAAAGGCAAAATATAATCAAGCAAGAGTAGTAAAGTTCAATGATGAGTAGAAGATGAATTCTGTGTTAAGGCCAAGACTTCCATAGAAGGGATGGGAAGAATGGAGTGAGTCCCATAAATGTTGTTTTCACGCTTTCAGTGAGATGTATCAGCTTTTCATTCATCACGGCCTAGTGAGAATATGTGCTTCTTTAATAGTTTCAGATACCTAATATGGTAAAGTAGCATAAAAGCAAATTAAGCATTTAAAGAAAAGTCATCTGTGGTAAGCTGAACCACAAATAACGAATATTTCAGACATTACATTAAACATAAGTCATACTGGACTGACATACACTCATCCATCCAACAAATGTACATTCCTTGTCTTCATCACAGAGGACGAACAACAGATAACATATAATTTGAGCTCAAAAGTCATATCAAAAATGTATCAAAAGAAAAGTGGATCAAAAATCAAAAATTCAAAAATGTGTATGAAAAATAAAAGTTCAGAATTCTGTCAAAAAGGTAGAAGTCCTATCGAAAAGGTAGAAGTCCTTGAAGACCTGAAAAGTAAATACTAGCATACAATTGAAATATCAAATTAACAAATATTGTGCATATAGATTTCCAACCAATAATATTAAATAAATTTAATCAATAATGTTCTGAGCTTATAGTCAATGTGTCATATCAAATAATTAAAATAATTAGAACTCAATGTTAAATAAGTAATACTTAAATATGCTACATTTTAAACTAGTAACTATTTCTCCTTTTTTTTTCTCTTCCGTTCGTAGCACAGCTAGTGCTGGCAGAACAGATAAGCTGTACTCTGCATGTTTGCAAGAGACAACTTCCCCTTTTTTTTTAAAGATACTCTTTAGCTAAAATGTCCTTTCAAATTCATAATTCTCCTCTCAGAATCATAATTCAGCAGCTCAGACTCTAAATTCTAACACTAGTATATGTTCTTGTCAGTACTCAAGTTCAGTATTAAAGGAATTTGAAGTCAGTAACGTAATAAAGAATCAGTATGTAAAGTTGAGAGCAAAGGGGATTTATTTTGGTGGGAGGTGTATCTCGCTCCCCCCTTGATCCCTCTTATACCACAAATGTACAGTTCAAAGCAGAAAGGAAATAACATGTTGTAAGAGGAAGGTATCGCATGCGCAAAGTGATCACCTTAATAAAAATGAATTTCAATGTGAATGCATTGAAAAGAGGAACTTAAACTTATAACTTAAAACTATATGGTACCGTTTAAAAATTAACTTACTTATACTAAAAATGCTTACACTAAAATATACCTGCAAATGGTAACACAAATAAATCTTAATAGCTTGAACAATAAGACCTGTAAATACATTAACATCGGAAGCCTAGCAATCTGTTATATCTGTCCACAAGCTTATTACTTTTAGAGCGTTAAACATCTGTGATGGCACTACAAAAGTTCTCAATCAGATAACAACTGACTGACCACATGCATCTGATCCCAGTGCACGGCTGCTGTCTTCAGTAGTAGGGACAGCACGTAATTAGTCAGGCAAAGTCTATAGAGACATATCTATTTTTGGATTTTATATACCGGAGGATTTTATATACCGGGGGTTCCTGTATGCAACGCGTGTCACTCCGGCCTACATGACAGACATCGGGAAGGCTGGCAAGGATCCACTGGTCCCATGTACGCAAATATCCCAGGTAAGCAAATTCTTATTTTAGCTTCTTGGTCCTGAAATGAATATTGCAGTAAAGCAAGCAATAGCTATAAAAATAAGGCTCAGAATAAGGAGATCATCCTAAAGGATGGTCGTACTAAATGTGGTTCCATTTAAAACTGTGTTTCATATTAAGTTCACACTGTGTTCTGTCCAAGCTTCACTAAGGTGGCAATGTAAGGTCCTACATACGCAGATACCTTCTCTGATAGGTGTGAACTCACTTTATCTGGGGACATGCTCTCTAATAACTCAGGTTTCCTGTAACGGAATATAAGGGCCCATGAAAGGCACTTCTTCCAGATGTTTTCTGCTTGCCCCATTACTTGGCGTAATCTGGTTTGAAACAGACCATTATATTGTCTCACCAAATCATTTATTTCACGCCGACACTGTTTCTGTTTATTATGCCACTGCGATGTCAGTAGTGATGTTATCTGGCCCAAGGTCATGCACCTAGTCATGCATTTGGAGGCATGGTTACGGCTTCCAGCACTCCGAACAGTGTTCAGTGCAATTGCAATCAGGGATCCTTCTAGAGGACAGACTCTCTTCTGTGGGCTTAAGGCAAGTGTCCATCCATGAAATGAATCAATCCAAATGGTGACATAAAAAATTGAATGATCTAATTTAGCAATTTTGGCTGCTGGAGGACCAGCGGTAGTTGAAGTTACAGCTGAAGTCACAGTGACTAGTTCAGTTTCCTCACTACTTTCCGTATTCTCATCGCTATCTGTAATCAAAATAGGCATAGGTCGGAGGCAGGGAATGGGTGACAGGTCAAAAGGTTCAGGAATTTCAGAAGGTGGTGACAATACTGGAGGTGGCGGTGTAGGAGGAGGTGAAGGAGGAGGAGAGGGAAGAGGTGTGGGAGGAGATGGTGGACGAGGGGGTGATAAATCTTCTGGCACAAGAATAGTACTCAGTGCAGAATCTACTGGCATTGCAGTGTCTGCTGAATTGTGCACATCTACAATTACTGGGCTTTCTACTGGGTCTACTAACCACATGCCGTATTCCTCAAATGCAGGAACAGCATCTTCAAAAAGGTCATCTTCAATCTCAACTGTACTGAGTTGGGGTGTGCTTGTATGAACTGTTGGGCTTACTCGGGGTTCTCCTTCCCTTTCTGAAAGTACAACAAGATCTGGATCTGTATGTAAGTCACACACTGCAGTCACTGTTTCTTCAGGCTCTAAACAATCACGAACATATAGTGAATCATATGGGGGTGGTGACACCTCTCTATCACCAGTAATAGCAACTAAATATGTTCCTGTCATAGCGAACCATCTGGACACTAGTATATGGTCCGCTAGCCTCTTATTGTATCTTGCCCTTGGTTTGCTATATCTGTTCTTAAAATAGGCTATTAGCTGTGTGAGCGTGGACGGGTCAAAGGAGCCCCCTACTGGCCATTCTAGGGAACTATCCCTTGCTGCCCACGCAACCCACTTAGAGTGGCATTTGCGAATTAACTTTTCATTGGGCTTATGCAGAGCAATGACTCTGCTCAGGGGACCTGACGGACAGACCTCCTCTGCTATCTTGGGACCTCTTAATATTGCAGACCAAAACTGCGACATAATTATTAATAATAAATTTCGTGTAGCCACTCTCTTATGAGAAAGAGTGGTTCAACCTTACCTTAATTGTAGTTGTCACCGTATCGTGAATTCACGCTTCCGGTGTGCTGTACTTCTTCAAACACGAAGGTATTCACAGCGGGACTAGGGAGAGATAGCCTGCAGACAGACGAGTACTGAAGACCTATCTACTCCTTTCCGTTTGCCCGGGTTACCGGAATCCACAAGCTCCCGGGGCGGCGTCGCCGAAACAACCGGGATAGGGCCAAAAGGCAGCGTCAAGTCTGCCAATTGTTTTCGAACTTATTGGCGCTCGAACGGAATAAACCTATATGACTTACTCGTATAAGACAAGTTTTTACTTACCTCTCCAGTCAGCTCCACGTATGTTTCTCCGTAGAATGCTTGATCTGGGGGCTTCTTTTGTGTTGTGCGGTACGTAATTCCGCTTCGGGGTCCACCTGACACTCCGTCCCTGTACGTGTTCCCTCGGGGGTTCAAGGCAAAAGTCCCAGGTGGTTATATCGCAATATTCAACTTGGACTTATTGATTGGTACTGTACAAGATCTGCCAGATAGCAGTGCGCGCTAAGGTCTAGGAGATATTGGTGGAGAGATAATAAAAGTTAATGAACAGTTTTTTTTCTTTTCTTTGAGAGTAAGACTTACTTCCTCAAAGTGGTTACTGAAGTGCTTCAGGGCTCAAAAATCTCAAAGTAGATTCAGGATGCTTCAGGGCGGTTTTTCCACTCCCGATCAATGGCACCCTCACTTCCTTCGATGCTGGCAATGAGGTATCCCTGAAGGTGTGCTAGCCCGCGATACCCGCATCAGGCATTAGGCTTTCCTCCGTCTTCCTTCCGGCTCGAAGGACCATATGTTTTCTGCGGGTATTCAGGAAGCACCTTCAGACAGCTTTTTGATCTAAAAGGCAAATTTATTGATAGCAATACAAAGACAATATATAAAAGGAAACAAGGAAAAGAGGAAGTCGTTGTTTCCTGGAGACGCAGGTCAGTGGCAACTGGGCATCAGCTTGCTTCTCAGACGCGGAGCTCTTCGGCTGGAGTTTTTAAACTTTTTGCACTGTCCAATAGAAATACATTGATGCACATCCTGGGTGTATTAATTTCAGTCAATATCCAATTATGAACGTAGCTTTATTGTCCAATCAGGTACCGTCTCTGGGGTGTTGCCATCTTCCGGTATTGAGCTTGCCAAAGCACATGGTTGTGGAATATGTTGCCAGCAGAATCAGGAAATACACATTCAGGCTTAAGGCCTATATACAGATCGCTGCCGGTTTCACACCCAATAGCGCCACCATAGAAGGTGTAGCTATTGGGTGCAAACTCGGACGCGAAAAGGGCCTTACCTTTTCGTCGTCTGCGGCAGCTTCACAGAGTTGGCCCCGGTGACGCCCTGACTCCTCCTCTTCTGGGGCCGACTCCGCCCTCATTTTGGTATCACGAGTGATCCGTTTAGAAAATGAGGCCCTTAGCCGGCTAAGTCATCTGGCTAACTCTGAATTTTGAAGTTAGCAAATTAACAGGGTAATTTATCAACTCATGTTATGGCGTTTTTAGAAGGGGAGGGATTGGGGAAGAATTGGGAGCAGGAATTTTGTAAAAGTGGGCTTGCTTCGCAAAGTGCGAAGCATTAACGCATGATATCGCACAGTTTTAACACCAAAAATAACTACACCTTTTTCAATAGCATTAAGCTGTGCAATATGCCCATAACGCAATTTGCGATTTTTTTGCAAATTCTGTTTTGGGCATTTTTAGGATGGGGAAGGGCCTGAGATGGGGGGAAGGGAGAGAGAGAGGGGGGTGGGGGGGGTGGCACCATAGTACTGGGGGTGGCACCGTAGAAAGCAGCTATTTATGCTACTATAGGATGCCCACCTAGTAACTTGAGGTGAGGTTTATATAGTAGTGTAGGGGTTAGGGGGGCCACTTTGACATTCAAAGTGAGATGTACGAACAGAACAGTGTACTCTTGTAAACATTTGATGTCTTTCGGAGTGCGGAAACTCACACAAAGATAATATTTGCACAATATTCTCTCAGCCTAGCTTGATGGACTCTCTGCCTGGATAACATTGGTTGACCTATGGGGAAAGGACTTAAACATTAGATAAAGGTTATATGCAAACCTGTACTTTTTCTATATTGCATCTTTGAAAATGTGACTGTTCGTGAATATTAATTAAGAATTTTGCATAGTGCAATTTTTTCTCCTGTTTGTGCATATCAGTCAGCATAGATACATCATCAATATTTAAAATGTCATTAAAAGGATGCTATGTTGTTAAATTGTTTGGGCTGGTGGGAGCGTGACCAAGATGGCATCCTGACTGACAGTGAGCTAAACATGCTGGTACTCCTCTGCCTGGCTCCAGCGTTTCTCTGAAACATTTTCTTTCTTCGGATCTTTGTTTCATTTTGGCACTATGGGAAAGAGGAAAGGTTTTTGGGTACTTGCCAGGTTCTTATGGCCTGGATTGGCCACTGTTGGAAACAGGATGCTGGGCTTGATGGACCCTTGGTCTGACCCAGTATGGCATTTTCTTATGTTGTTATGTTCTTATGTAGTACATACGTTTCCAGCTTCTGGAACTATGCGACAGACCACCTTGCCTGAGTTCTTGCTGACATCACCTTCTTCGATGTCGACCATCGACTTGGCCGGAGGAGCGGCCGGCTCATCGATAGCAGAAACATCGCTGCGCCTGGTTGCTCGATCATCTCCTCTGCCTCCTGGGTTCGCCACTGGTGTGGCCACGGACTCGCCGGAATTGGGACAACCTCTCAGCGTTGTTTCTGTCCACTTGGCTGGCATTCTGGCTCCTACCATTTCAGTGAGACCACGGTCTGAAACTGTGGAGCAGTCATCTTCCCACCAAGCAGTTGTTTGTTTGTCTGAGGAAGTGGTCTCCGACTCTACGGCTGTCAATGAATCTCCTTCTCCTGGTAAAACTGTTGGATCA
Source organism: Rhinatrema bivittatum (assembly GCF_901001135.1). Taxonomy (NCBI): domain Eukaryota; kingdom Metazoa; phylum Chordata; class Amphibia; order Gymnophiona; family Rhinatrematidae; genus Rhinatrema; species Rhinatrema bivittatum. The sequence goes on from NC_042617.1 coordinate 51,636,027, forward strand.
TAGGATATACGAGAAGTTCTCAATACTCTCCAGGTCAGGCCTATTTTGTCTAAACCTTCTCAAGTGACTTTGGATTCATTTTGGAATGTACTTACATCTGTGGAAAAAATCTGTTTCATCATTAGTCATTTTGACGCTGGATATTCATTCTATGGGGCGGATTTTCAGAGCCCTGCTCGCGTAAATCCGCCCAAAACCGGGCGGATTTACGCGAGCAGGGCCCTGCGCGCCGGGAAGCCTATTTTACATAGGCCTACCGGCGCTCGCAGAGCCCCGGGACTCGCGTAAGTCCCGGGGTTTTCGGAGGGGGCGTGTCGGGGGGGGCGTGTCGGGGGCGGGCCCGAACCGCGTGGCGTTTTCGGGGCGTGTCGGGAGCATTCCGGGGGCGTGGCTACGGCCCGGGGCGGCCCGGGGCATGGCCGCGCCCTCCAGACCCGCCCCCAGGTCGCGTCCCGGCACGCAGGAGGCCCGCTGACGCGCGGGGATTTACGCCTCCCTCTGGGAGGCGTAAATCCCCCGACAAAGGTAAGGGGGGGGTTTAGACAGGGCCGGGTGGGTGGGTTAGGTAGGGGAAGGGAGGGGAAGGTGAGGGGAGGGCAAAGGAAAGTTCCCTCCGAGGCCGCTCCGATTTCGGAGCGGCCTTGGAGGGAACGGGGGTAGGCTGCGTGGCTCGGCGCGCGTCGGCTATACGAAATCGATAGCCTTGCGCGCGCCGATCCAGGATTTTAGCGGATATGCGCGGCTCCGCGCGTATCTACTAAAATCCAGCGTACTTTTGTTTGCGCCTGGAGCGCAAACAAAAGTAGGCTATTCGCGCTCGTTTTAAAATCCGCCCCTAAGTGTATAAATCAAGGTCAGCATATTACTACTTGTGAGGGACATATATCAAATTTGGAGACTTCTATTGCTAAAATTAAAGATACGCAAATTAAACAAATTGTGGAATTCTCTGCAGTTTCACGTAAAATAGAAAGTTTAGAAAACTCTTCTAGAAATTTGAATCATCATATCATGAATTTTCCTCAAATTCCATTGCTTTCCCCCACTGAAATGTTTAAACTTTATCTGAAAGAAATTCTTCAGATCGGGGATTTGGCCTTTCCTCTGGTTCAAAAGGTTTACTATTTGCCATCTTCCAAAAAAATAAGGATAAAATATCACAAGAAGTTGCATTGAATTTAACTGATTTAATTGAGAATTCTTCATTACCATTTCATTTCAGGGCAACTTTATTTGTTTCCTTTGTTTTCCTACAAGGTTGAAATAATCTTCTTTTTCTCTTTTTTCAAAAGCGAGATTTGCTTTTGAAAGGGGAAAAAATCTGGAGTTTTCCAGATCTTGCAAAGTCTACTCAGGATTGCAGAAGGAAATTTCTTTCTTTAAAACCTGAAATTTTGGCTCTCGGGGCCTCCTGTATAATTAGATATCCATGTAAATTATTATTATTATTATTATTATTTATTTATAATTTTTATATACCGACATTCTTACATTAAAATGTGTTGTGGTGTTGAATGCACTTAAAAATATTTTTTTTGATCCTATTCATTTGTGGGATTTCATTGAAGCTAAGCGTGCTGGTACTCCTCTACCTATTTGAGATGTGTATTATAGGGCAATGTCAGTAAGGATTTCTTTCTGTTTTCCACTATGTATTAATATTGATTGGTCTAATTCGCTCTTAGAACTTTTTGCTGCTCCCCATTAGTGTTATTTTTATATTATTAAGGAGAATGGGCTGCATATATTTTTTCTTTTTTGTGAATTTTGTGAATTATTTGTCTGCAACTCTATTCTCTGTAAATCTATTCAAATATGTTTGTATTTCAATAAGTTAAACTGCAATAAAAATACATTTTAAAAAAATTCTTTGTGAGACTGTTCATATATTCGACAATTTTGAAAAAGTATAATTCATGACTTGGCTATTATGACTAGAAGAAAAATGCCTGTAATTGGATATCTACCACAAGAAGTTTCCTGAGTAAATCTCATAGATTTCTTTTAGCAAAGTCTTGTATGATTGGTAAAAGATGTATACAAGGACTAGAGGGCATGCCATGAAGTTAGCAAGTAGCACATTTAAAACAAATCGAAGAAAATTCTTTTTCACTCAACATATAATTAAGCTCTGCAATTTGTTGCCAAAGGATGTAGTTAAGGCTGTTAGTTTATCTGGGTTTTGAAAAGGTTTGGACAAGTTCCTGGAGGAGAAATCCATAAACTGCTATTAGTAGAATTGCCAACTGTCTGGATTTTCTCCGGACAGTACAGAATTGTAAGGTACTGTCTGGAAGCCAGTCAGAGGGCTAAAATGTCTGGAAATTGTCCATATTTTAGCCCTCCATTCTAGGGTAGCAGCCTTTGGCATCCGCATCTTCTCAGCCAGCCTGGAGGACTTGTGGTTTAACTCCACAGCCAACGGTGGCACTGTATAACTTCCAGGAAGTTGCCTGTGCATGCATGCGCATTCCCTCTCCCTGCTACAATCTCAGCTGCTGGCATCTTCCCTCCTGCCTGCGGCCCAAGAAAAAAAGGCTCAGCGGGGCCTCTGGCACTTTCCCTCCCGCCCACAGACCTATAGGGAAAGGCCCTTCGGGGGCCGCAGGTGCCACTCCTCCTGGTTCCCAACCAAGGCAAAGTAGGAAAAGATGCGGCCACCCTGCTCACCTCCTGCTGGTGGCACTTCCGCTGCTGGTGGCAGGCTCACAGCACAATGAGTGAGGCACCTTTCCATCTACCTGGGGCTCAACAAGAAAAGGATCAGTGTGGGGCTACTCTGGCCCCACAGCTCCTGGTTACCACCCAGGGCAAAACAACAAAAGGAGCCGCCAACAACTCACCCCCCACCCACATCTCCTCTCTTCCTGGCTGCATCACAACAAGAAGTGGGGCCACCAGCACCTCTCCTCCTTACCACAGGGCAGTTAATAAAGACTACCGACATCTCCTCTCCCATCGGTGACAAAACAAAAGGGGATGTGCTGAAGCAAAGGCCAGGAGAATATGTGAAAGCCTCTAAGTGTGATGATGAGAGAGTTTGTATGATCCTGTATGTATGTGTGAGGGAGAGTGAGTCAGTGAGTGTGAGAGAGCCTGTGTGTGTGGGGGGGGGGGGGAACGGGACGATGGTGAGTGTGAGCATGTGTGTATAAGAGAGAGTGAGCCAATGAGCATGTGAGAGCCTATATTTATGTGTGTGAGGGCCAATGTTTGTTTGAGTGAGTGAGAGAGATCCTGTAAGAGTGAGCATGTAAGAGAGAGCTTGTGAGTACTCTTCCTTCTAAGCTGCACGCATGTGTGGCCATGCACAGCTTTTATTCCCCTGCACAGGAAGATCAGCAGGGCTATGATGGCGCTCATCCCACCACAGCCCAAAGAAAACAAGAGTCACCCAAACCTCCAGATGCTCCTTCTCCTTCCTGTCCATGCGACCCCAGGTAAAAAAAACATTGCCAGAGCCACACAGGCAGGAAGGAGGAGGAGCAATGGCCCACGTGCACAAGAGGAGCATCGCCTGTGGCAGGGTCACCGTGGATCCCACTTTACAATAGCCTGAGAAGAGGAGACCCGGTAGCAGGGCTGTTATGGATCCCATCTCGTGGTGGCCAGAGAAGATCAGGACCACTGCGGAGCCCTACTGGATATTTCCGCAGCATTTGACACAATCAATCACGACTTTCTCCTCACCCGTCTGATGGAAATAGGCATCTCAGGCTTAGCTCTCCTGTGGTTCAAATCGTATTTATCCAACAGAAAGTTCTCTGTTAAAATAGGTAATGCAGTATCTACTCTTTATTCCCTCTCCCATGGTGTCCCTCAGGGCTCCTCCCTCTCCTCCACCCTATTTAACATCTACCTCACACCCCTCTGTCATCTCCTATCGGACCTCGGCCTTAAGTTCTACCTCTATGCTGATGACGTCCAAATCATCATTCCCATCCATGATTCATTACCTGAGGCTCTGAAGTTCTGGGACATGTGCCTTGCTTCCATCAACAATTTACTCACAAACCTCCACCTTGCCTTAAACCCCACCAAAACTGAACTGCTCCTTATATCCCAACACCAAACCCCTAAACCTTCGATCACCACTGATCCTGCCTACAGTGCTATATCCTCTCAGCCTTTTGTAAGAGACCTCGGGGTACTCCTTGATCAGCAACTGAACTTAAAGAAATATATTAATTCTACCCTCAAAGAGGGCTTCTACAAGCTCAAGGTCATAAAAAAACTCAAACCCCTACTCCACCCTCAGGACTTCCGCACTGTCATTCAGGCCACCCTCTCCTCCAAACTGGATTATTGCAACTCCCTCCTGCTAGGACTTCCCTACTCCTCAATAAATCCACTTCAAATGCTCCAGAACACAGTAACAAGGGCCATCACAAATGCCCAGAAATCTTCCCATATCACTCCCATCCTTAAGGACCTCCATTGGCTCCCCATCCTCTCATGTATCCTCTATAAAACTCTCTCCATCATTCACAAATCCATCCATTGCTACAATTCCAACTGGCTCGATGAATCCTTCTGTCTCACTCGATCTAACCGACCCACCAGAACTAACAATAAAGGAACCCTCCAGGTACCCTCTCTTAAAATGGCACACCTCTCCTCCACTAGGGATCATGCCATCTCCATTGCTGGTCCCACGCAATGGAACTCACTTCCCACCTTTCTTCGTCTTGAGCCCTGTACCACCAAATTCAAAAAGAAATTGAAGACATGGTTCTTTAAGTAGGCTTACCCAGACTAGTCACTTACCACCCCCATCTTCTTGCTAATCCTCCTTGTTGAACTGAGCTTGTATAAAGTTTTTGTTATTTATTTATTTAGCACTTTTATATACCGATTTTCCAGTAACAGAATTACTAATCAAGTCGGTTTACATTCTAAACAATAACCATGACAAGAAGATGTCTTACAATAAACAGGTAGATTGAACTTGGATAAAAATAAATGGGGTTAACAACATAAGTAACAGATATGGGGCCTAATGTAGGCTGGAGTTACGAACGGGTGTTGGGCATAAGGCTAGGTTTTTAATATTGCTATCTGGGGCAATATAAAAAATTAATTAATATTAATTAATTAATATTAATTTTTTAATATTAATTGCAGTACATTATTTGTTATTTCGCATTGTTATTTGCATTTCACTCCTCTTTGTTATGTTTCCGGCTACCTCTCGGCCTCTCTCTGTTCATTGGCCCTCCCCCATTTCCTGTTTTATGTACTTTACATCTTTTCAGTTCGAATGTAAACTGGTATGATGTTTCCCACTAATGTCTGTATATAAAAGCTTCAAATAATTAAATAAATATACCACCACCTCCTTTATTTAGCCTAGGAATAGAGACAATATCATATTTATTTTTTGGCAATTGATTCAATAGAACATAGTCAGTTTTTTTAAACCATGTCTCCGTGATTCTAAATATATCTGGATTGTGTTCTAAAAGAAGATCAGAAAGGACTGGCATTTTCTTGACTAAAGATTGTGCATTAACCAAACATAGTGATATAAGAGAGAGGCTTAGTAATTTAGTTTTAGGAATTAACGGGATCGAGATTAAATGTCTTCCAGATTTTGGATGTTTTTGTCTACATGTTGTTCGTCTTTCTCTGGTGAGGGAGATGATAGTAGGAAAGTATTTAGGTTCCATGTTAGTAATTAGTATAAGCCCTTAGATATTTAAGGGGGAAAACTTCAGGGCAAAACCAAGGGGCAAAACCAAGGGGCATGCCCCTTGGTCGCGCTCCTTAGGCGTGCGACGCCGGCGCATGGCGCCTCCGGCCCTCCATGTGTGCTATTAACCCTCTCGCTGCTTTGGCGACGCTCTTATGTCAGCGTCGTTGGCAAGAGGGGGCGGAGCACTGCGGGACTTCTGGAAGCCAGGGGCATAAGATAGAAAGTGACAGAAATAATTATAATAAATCGAGCCTCTGGAGAGGCACAGGTAAGTATTACCTGTGCCTCTCCAGAGGTACAGGTAAGTATTACCAGCAGCTGGAGTCATCTGGTGTGCGCCTCCGGCCCTCCGCATGTCCTTACAAAACTGAATCCCTCTTCCTTGCACCATCGTCTCATCCATGCATTGAGACTCCGGAGCTCTGCCTGCCTCTGGGGACCTGCACATGGAACAGGGAGCATTTCAGAGAATGCTACCTGGAGGTTCTGGATTTAAGCTTTCTACCTAAGAGCCTAAATTTGGCTTCCAGAACCTCCCTCCCACATTTTCCTATGTCGTTGGTGCCCACATGTACCACAACAGCCGGCTCCTCCCCAGCACTGTCTAAAATCCTATCTAGGTGAATGCGTGAGGTCCGCCACCTTTGCACCAGGTAGGCATCTTACCAGGCGATCCTCACGCCCACCAGCCACCCGGCTGTCTACATTCCTAATAATCAAATCACTAACTATGACAGCCGACCTAACCCTTCGCTCTTGGGCAGTAGGCCTTGGTGACACATCCTTGGTGCGAAAGGACAATGCACCACCTGGAGAGCAGGTCCTTGCTACAGTCTAACTTCTGTTTATTCACTTCCTTACTATTAAAAGCACAAACACACTAAATAATATTCCCCAATAGTTAACTTCGCCCCAATACTTTTAAAAAAGAAAATTTCCCAAGCAAAACTCACTGATTCCTTTCAGCCACCAGCAAGATAATCCTCTCCCCTCAGTATTCCCAATGGATTGTGGGTTACTGAGCTCTTCCCTTGCAATATATATTGTGATTCTAAGGTAAATTAATGCAAAATAATCCCTTTGGAGATTTACACTACAGTTAGTTGTCCTGAGTTACTCACTGCTGTTCTGATTAACAAATGATAGTACCTAATCAAATCAATCACACAACCTTAACACTTCAGTTAGTCAGCCAGAGTGACTCCCTGCCCTCTTCATTAACAAATGTTGGTACCTAATCAAACCAAATCACACTACCTTAACACCTTTCCAAGGTGAGTAACCGAACTGAACTTTTCAACCTTTTTACTTAGATATTCACTGCTCCTAGCTTATTTCTAGCTTCTGGCTACCTTTATATATACACTCTAACTTCTGCTTATTAGCTGCCTTACTGACTATTTAAAAGTACAAACAGTCTAACTTCTGTTTATTCGCTGCCCTACTATTAAAAGCACAAACACACTAAATAATATTCCCCAATAGTTAACTTCGCCCTAACACTTTTAAAAAAGAAAATTTCCCAAGCAAAACTTACTGATTCCTTTCAGCCACCAGCAAGGTGATCCTCTCCTCTCAGTGCGCCCACTGGATTTACCATAACCCCCATGCTCTTGTTTGTTACTGTTTGGGTTCAATTTCCTTACCCCATCCCCCCCCCCCCCCCTGCAGTTGAAGCAGAGCAGTATTGGAGTTGCATCAGAATTCACTTTCGATGCATATCCAGCATGGCTCTCTGCTTCAACGGCATGGGAGAAGACTGATACATCACGCATTTCCAGCATAGCTCCCTGCTTCAACAGCAGGGGAGAAGAAAAACAACCAATAAGGACTGTATAACATAGTCTGGGTAAAACAAATAAGCATGGGTGTAGCTTGCTTATTGCGGCAGTTACTACCCCTACTACCCCTAACTAATCAAGCTAGATATTTCAATGGTGGGGGTGGAAGGTAAATAGAACCAAGAGCTAAGAGAAACAGATAAGTATGAGAGAAAAAATGTGTGAAGCTTGCTGGGCAGACTGGATGGGCCGTTTGGTCTTCTTCTGCCGTCATTTCTATGTTTCTATGTTTCTATGTTTCTAATTGTAGTATCAGACGTTTTAGTTAAGGGTAGTAACCACCGCATCTAGCAAGTTATCTCCATGCTTATGTGTTCTCCCACACGATACAGTTCAATGTCTTTGTTGGTTGTTGTCTGAATCCAATTCCTCTTTTCCCCCTGCTGTTGAAGCAACAAGCAATGATGGCATTGCATCACATTTTGAAGGCTATCTGTTAAGGGTAGAATCCGCCATACCAGCAAGTTACCCCTATGTGACAGTTATTTATTAAGGGTAGTATCTGCCACACCAGAAAGATTCCCTCATGCCTTATTTCATTCCCCTCTCCTTTGTCTTTAGGGATCCACAGTGTTTATCCCATGTCCTATTGAAATCTTACACCATTTTTGTCTTCACCACCTTGTGTGACAGGGCATTCCAGGTGTCCACCACCCTCTCCGTGAAGAAATATTTCCTGACATTGCTTCTGAATCGTCCTCCCCAGAGTTTCATTTCATGACCCTAGTTCTATTGGATTCATTCCAGTGCATCATTGTTGATTGTGCATCATTAAAACCTTTCAAGTATCTGAAGGTCTGTATCATTTCTCCTCTGCTCCTCCTCCTCTCCTCCAGGGTATACATATTTAGGTCCTTCAACCTCTCCTCATAAGTCATTTGATGGAGACCTTCCACCATTTTGGTCACCCTTCTCTGGTCCGTCTCCAACCTATCTCTGTCCCTTTTGAGATAAAGTCTCCAGAACTGAACACAGTACTCCAAGTAAAGTCTCACCAAGGGCGTGTACAAGGGGATCATCATTTCCTTTTTCTTACTAGATATTCCTCTCTCTATACAGCCCAGCATTCTTCTAACTTTAGCTATTGCCTTGTCACATTGCTTCGCCATCTTTAGATCGCTAGACACTATTACCCCAATGTCTTTCTCCTGTTCTATGCACAGCAGCACTTCACCCCCATCACATACATTCCTTCGGATTACCACATCCCAGATGCATGACTCTGAACTTCTTGGCATTAAATCCCAGTTGCCATATCTTCGACCACTCTTCAAGCTTCCTTAAATCACATCTCATTCTCTCCACCCCTTCCGATGTGTTGACTCTGTTGCAGATCTTATTATCATCTGTAAATAGACAAACTTTACCTTCTATGTCTTCCGCAATGTCACTCACAAAGATGTTGAACAGAACCGGTCCCAACACCGATCCCTGCAGTACTCCACTTAACACAGTTCTCTCTTCAGAGTAGGTTGCATTTATAATCACAGTCTGTCTTCTATCCATCAACCAGTTTGTAATCCACACCACCACCGTGGCGCTCACTCCTGAGCTTCTCATTTTGTTCACGAGTTTTACTAAAATCCAAGTAATTCCCATCAAGCGCTCTTCCCTGATCCAATTATTTAGTCACCCAATCAAATAAATCAATTGGATTTGTCTGACAGGAATCAATCAGATTCCATAGATAAACTGTTCTATGCCAGTAATTCAAGAGGTTGACGAATGTGGTAAACACCTTATTAAGTCATCCTATCATGCCTATGATATTTCAAGAACTTTTGCAATAGCTAATAGAGCCAGAAGACTAACTTGGTTGCATGCTTCAGTTCTTCGTTAGGATGTCTCTAACAAGATTGTAGAGGCTTCATGGACAAGTGATAATCTCTTTGGAGAAAAGGTATAAAAAATAGTGGATATCATTAAGGATCACTGTGTTGTTCTTACCCTCTCAGTGGCTATGACTGAACATCCCTGTACTTTCAAGAAAGCTCAGCATCAGACCTACAGAAGACAGTGCTTCTTTCCTTGTCAACAAATCAAACATACATGAATGGGTGCATTTTGAAAATTGATAAGTTATGCAATGTATTTGCAGCATAAGTTATGTGGGATGTTTGAAACTTACTCTCCTTGTTGCATTTACAAACAGATGAAAGAAAGTGATTTGTTTCCTAATGTAGAGGAAATGAAATCCCTTTCAGTTATCTATAGAGATCTAGTGTACTTCAGTAGAGAAACTAAATATTATACAGTATATCACTTTTAACCAAAACAGCCAGAAACCCATAATCCCCTCACAATCATTTATCTTCTCTTGCTCTTGTGTGCTTAGGGGCAAAATGCATGGCGTTTACATACAGTATTTCGTGGAGGTCAAAATTTTCAAATCAGCTAGAGACAGTATTTATTTGTCTAATCCATCTCCCTTATCTCTCTTCCTTCATTATCATTCCTGTGTTATCACCAATGCATTCTCTTTCAGAGTCCTATTAACTTAAAAATTGTTCCTTTCTGCATCTTTATCTTTGCCAAGTATATTAATGCCGTAGTGAATCATTCCTTCTGAAATGTCTTTTGGCTCCATCTTGTACATAATGAAAACTGTTATTGTCACTCCTCCACACTCCTTAAAAAAAAACATCTTTTCTTCACTCAGACACTCTTTTCAAATGCTTCCCTCTCTCTCCTCTTTCCCAGTTAACTCATGAGCAGAGTCTGAATGTCATATTATTGGAGATAGAGATTGGTTATGAATCATTCTTTCACAATAGCCCATTCTGAAATCACCTTGCACTTGGTAGGTATCTTATAATTGGGTTTAAACTTGGAATGGCTTATTTCTTACTATAAGCCTTAGCCAGATTATGCATATATACAGTATGTGTGTGTGTGTATATATATATACACACACACATACTGTTATATTATTAAAAAGCTAATTTTCAAAGATGTTTTTGGATCTGTGTAGATAAAAACAGGAGTTACATGGGTAGATTGGCTGCATCCACATATATATATTTTCAGCTATCTGAAAGTGAGTGCATACTTTCACCGTGCACGTAATTTTAGCCATGTTAAAAAGAGGTAACCAGGGGATCATGCCAGAGGTGTGGTTTAAAACTACGTGCATATATAGAAACATAGAAATGACGGCAGAAGAAGACCAAATGGCCCATCCAGTCTGCCCAGCAAGTTTTGCCTTTTTTTCTTTTTCTCATACTTATCTGTTACTCTTGGCTCTTAGTAACCTTTTGGTTCTAATTCCCTTCCACCCCCACCATTAATGTAGAGAACAGTGTTGGAACTGCATCTAAGTGAAATATCTAGCTTAATTAGTTAGGGGTAGTAACCGCCACAATAAGCAAGCCATGCTTATTTGTTTACCCAGACTATGTAATTCAGTCCTTGTTGGTTGTTGTCTGTATATAGATCCACTTTACTTCATTCCCTCTGCTGTTGAAGCAGAGAGTTATGCTGGATATGTATTGAAAGTTAAGTATCAGACTTTCTCCCCTGCCATTGAAGCAGAGAGCTATGCTGGATATGCGTGAAGTATCATATATGTAGTTCTCAAAAATGTACATGCTTGGCTAACATGTTCTGTACATCATCATTTATAGTGTCATGCAATCTGACGGCAACGAAACAATGTAACAAAGCAGTGGCAAAAGTCAGGGGCTGCTGGTTTGCATAGAAAAAGGAATAACCAGTAGCAAAAAGGAGGTGATAATGTCCTTGCACAGGTCTGTGGTGAGGCCTCACCTGGATTACTGTATTCAGTTCTGGAGACTTTATCTCAAAAAGGATAAGGACACGATGGAAGCAGTCCAGAGAAAGGGGACCAAAATGGTGTGAGGTCTGCATCAAAAGCCATATGAGATGAAACTGAAGAGCCTGACTATGTATATCCTGAAGGAGAGGACGTGCAGGGGAGATGTGATACAGACCTTCAAATACCTGAAAGGTGTTAATGATGCACAAGCATCAAACCTTTTTCCTCTGGAAAGGAAATTGCAAAGCTAGAGGTCATGATATGAAATTCCAAAGGGACCACCATCAGGGAATATTTCTTCACAGGGAGGGTGATAGATGCATGGAATGCCCTCCCAGAAGAGCTGGTGAAGATGAGAACTGTGCTGAAATTCAAAAGGGCATGGAATAAACACTGCAGATCCCTACAGTCTAGAGGACGGAAATGAAAAATATGGGGTCATCTATGTTGATAACTTTAGATGTAACACTTCTGCATGACGGTAAACCTACATGGAGTAGCAGTTACTAACACCCTTAATAGAAGACAAGGGGGTAGCCTGCAGAGAGCGGCAGTTACTACCTTAATAGTAGGCATGGGGTAACCTGCACAGAGCGGCAGTTGCTGCCCTTGACAGCAGGCATAGCAGTAAACTACATTGAGTGACTACTCTTAAGAACATAAGAACATGCCATATTGGGTCAGACCAAGGGTCCATCAAGCCCAGCATCCTGTTTCCAACAGTGGCCAATCCAGGCCATAAGAACCTGGCAAGTTCCCAAAAACTAAGTCTATTCCATGTTACCATTGCTAGTAATAGCAGTGGCTATTTTCTAAGCCAACTTAATTAATAGCAGGTAATGGACTTCTCATCCAAGAACTTATCCAATCCTTTTTTAAACACAGCTATACTAACTGCACTAACCACATCCTCTGGCAAAAAATTCCAGAGTTTAATTGTGCGTTGAGTAAAAAAGAGCTTTCTCCGATTAGTTTTAAATGTGCCACATGCTAACTTTATGGAGTGCGCCCTAGTCTTTCTATTATCTGAAAGAGTAAATAACCGATTCACATCTATCCGTTCTAGACCTCTCATGATTTTAAACATCTCTATCATATCCCCCCTCAGCCGTCTCTTCTCCAAGCTGAAAAGTTCTAATCTCTTTAGTCTTTCCTCATAGGGGAGCTGTTCCATTCCCCTTATCATTTTGGTAGCCCTTCTCTGTACCTTCTCCATCACAATTATATCTTTTTTGAGATGTGGCGACCAGAATTGTACACAGTATTCAAGGTGCGGTCTCACCATGGAGCGATACCATGGAGCGATACAGAGGCATTATGATATTTTCCATTTTATTCACCATTCCCTTTCTAATAATTCCCAACACTCTGTTTGCTTTTTTGACTGCCGCAGCACACTGAACCGACGAGTTCAATGTGTTATCCACTATGACGCCTAGATCTCTTTCTTGGGTTGTAGCACCTAATATGGAACCTAACATTGTGTAACTATAGCATGGGTTATTTTTCCCTATGTGCATCACCTTGCACTTATCCACATTAAATTTCATCTGCCATTTTGATGCCCAATTTTCCAGTCTCACAAGGTCTTCCTGCAATTTATCACAATCTGCTTGTGATTTAACTACTGTGAACAATTTTGTATCATCTGCAAATTTGATTACCTCACTCGTCGTATTTCTTTCCAGATCATTTATAAATATATTGAAAAGTAAGGGTCCCAATACAGATCCCTGAGGCACTCCACTGTCCACTCCCTTCCACTGAGAAAACTGTCCATTTAATCCTACTCTCTGTTTCCTGTCTTTTAGCCAGTTTGCAATCCATGAAAGGACATCGCCACCTATCCCATGACTTTTTACTTTTCCTAGAAACCTCTCATGAGGAACTTTGTCAAACGCCTTCTGGAAATCTAAGTATACTACATCTACCGGTTCACCTTTATCCACATGTTTATTAACTCCTTCAAAAAAGTGAAGCAGATTTGTGAGGCAAGACTTGCCTTAGGTAAAGCCATGCTGACTTTGTTCCATTAAACCATGTCTTTCTATATGTTCTGTGATTTTGATGTTTAGAACACTTTCCACTATTTTTCCTGGCACTGAAGTCAGGCTAACCTGTCTGTAGTTTCCCGGATCACCCCTGGAGCCCTTTTTAAATATTGGGGTTACATTTGCTATCCTCCAGTCTTCAGGTACAATGGATGATTTTAATGATAGGTTACAAATTTTTACTAATAGGTCTGAAATTTCATTTTTTAGTTCCTTCAGAACCCTGGGGTGTATACCATCTGGTCCAGGTGATTTACTACTCTTCAGTTTGTCAATCAGGTCTACCACATCTTCTAGGTTCACCGTGATTTGATTCAGTCCATCTGAATCATTACCCATGAAAACCTTCTCCAGTACGGGTACCTCCCCAACATCCTCTTCAGTAAACGCCGAAGCAAAGAAATCATTTAATCTTTCCGCGATGGCCTTAGCTTCTCAAAGTGCCCCTTTAACCCCTTGATCATCCAACAGTCCAACTGACTCCCTCATAGGCTTTCTGCTTCGGATATATTAAAAAAGGTTTTTACTGTGAGTTTTTGCCTCTGTGGCCAACTTCTTTTCAAATTCTCTCTTAACCTGTCTTATCAATGCCTTACATTTAACTTGCCAACGTTTATGCATTATCCTATTTTCTTCTGTTGGATCCTTCTTCCAATTTTTGAATGAAGATCTTTTGGCTAAAATAGCTTCTTTCACCTCCCCTTTTAACCATGCCGGTAATCGTTTTGCCTTCTTTCCACCTTTCTTAATGTGTGGAATACATCTGGACTGTACTTCTAGAATGGTATTTTTTAACAATGACCACGCTTCTTGCTCATTTTTTACTTTTGTAGCTGCTCCTTTCAGTTTTTTTCTAACAATTTTTCTCATTTTATCAAAGTTTCCCTTTTGGAAGTTTAGCACGAGAGCTATGGATTTGGATACTGTTCCTCTTCCAGTCATTAATTCAAATTTGATCATAATGGGGTAGATTTTCTAAATTTGCGCGATCAAGTACTTTTGTTCGCGCACCAGGCGAGAACAAAAGTACGCTGGCTTTTATAAGATACATGCGTAGCCGCGCGTATCTTAGAAAATCCGGGGTCGGCACGCACAAGGGGGTGCACATTTGTGCAACCTGCGCGCGCCGAGCCCAGTGCGTGCTGCCTGTTCCCTCCGAGGCCGCTCCGATTTCGGAGCGGCCTCGGAGGGAACTTTCCTTCGCCCTCCCCCCACCTTCCCCTCCCTTCCCCTACCTAACCCACCCCCCCCGGCCCTATCTAAACCCCCCCCCCTTACCTTTGTTTCATGATTTACGCCTGCTAAAAGCAGATGTAAATCTACGCGTGCCAGCGGGCTGCTGGCGCGCCATCACCCGACCCAGGGGCTGGTCCGGAGGCCTCGACCATGCCCCTGGGTCGGTGCCACACCCCCGGGCCCGCCCCCGCAACGCCGCGTCACGCCCCCGAAACGCTGCGTCATTTTGGACACGCCCCCGACATGCCCCTTTTACAAAGCCCCGGGTCTTACGCGCGTCCCGGGGCTCTGGGCGCGCCGGCAGCCTATGCAAAATAGGTGCGCCGGTGCACGAGGGCCCTGCGCCCGTAAATCCGGCCGGATTTATGCGCGCAGGGCATTTAAAATCCGCCCCATTATGATCACTATTGCCAAGCGGCCCCACCACCATTACCTCTCTCACCAAGTCCTGTGCTCCACTGAGAATTAGATCTAAAATTGCTCCCTCTCTCGTCAGTTCCTGAACCAATTGCTCCATAAAGCTGTCATTTATTCCATCCAGGAACTTTATCTCTCTAGCATGTCCTGATGATACATTTACCCAGTCAATATTGGGGTTCTCTTAGAGCAGTGCTGGAGGTGCTGGGAGTGGGGCAGAGAGTCCATTTATCCTGGCAATAAAAGATAAGGTACTGGGGGAGGATGGGGAGAGTTGAAGGAAGGGGGGAGGGCGCCACAACATTTATAATCCATATGGTTGGGTGGGTGAGAGGGAAGGAACGGGGAAGGCTGATAGTTGATTTTATAAAACACTGGGATGGGGATCTCTGAACCATTTAAAGTTTATGAGGGGTTCGAAGGGCACAGCCCAATAGGGCCTTTTAAAGATATTTGGAGGGGAAGGGAGGAGATTGGCCCACTGGTTCATTTATTTGTTCGTTTTTTTATTCTTTAATGACAGCCACACAAGGCCGGATAACTCATTACCTCCCACTCCCTGGAATAAAACCTGAAACACCCCTTTTTAATCCAGCTATAATTTCTCCTAAGTGGCTGATAATGCCACATTTGCCATTTAAATGGATAACTTGTGAGTTATCCATCTTAATAGTTTTTGATTATCTACAGTACCTCCTGGTATTTAAATATCACGTTAGTTTGTGTAGGCTGAAAAGTGCATCCAGACTTTTGTTAATAGGGGCTTTCCTGAAATTTTCCTCCAAACTGTTTAAAAATTAACTTCTTTTGCCACTATGATCACTTTTTCAATGATACTATTCTTAACTACTTTCACTGTGGCTTCAGATGGGAGTCCTAAGACTATTTTGGTCAAAGACTCCTACTCCTGTTGTTTATAGATCTTGCCACATGTTTTGCCTTTTTAAGTGCATTTTGCACTGAAGTGAAAGCACCTATTAGGATTGTTATGTCTGCCCATCCATGGTTATGTATCAGGGATGCTCTGGATGAACATTTTTGGCTGATATTTGTTTGGGGAGACTTTCACAACAATAGGAGGCTAAAATGATACTTCAGATCTGGCAATAATGTACCTCTGAGGAATTTTTGTCAGGCCCAGTTTCCCCATAGACCTGCTAGAAAATGTGCCTATTTTATGGTACACTTCCAACATACTTATTATCAACTGCTTTATTGCTGGTTAAAACATTTAAGCATGAGATCCTTACATAGTTTTAAAATGTATGTTGTTGCCCTCGGGCTGTTTTTTTGTTTTATTTCACTAATAAATGTCAGATCAATCTGCATCTCATTTAATGATTCCCTTCTACAGAGCCACAAAACATTTCTGTGCTAAAACCCATGACTCACTATTGTTCTTCTTCTTCAATGTTTCCTCCTTAGAAATCTCTTTTTTTTTTTTTAAATTATTATTGTTAGAGTAACTTCGCTTTTCCTATCTTACATACCTACACTAAGGGGGTCATTTTCCAAAGGTATCGCACGCGATATCTAAATCGGGGCGGAGTCCGCACCGGAAGGGGACGAGTCGGGATGGCCTCGGGGCGGACTCCGTGACGACTTCGCTGATGGCGAAAGATAAAACTCCTTATCGCCGCCAGTATCGCACCCAATGGCACCACCTTTTACGGTGACGCTATTGGGTGCGAAAGCCAGCAGCAATGGCACCGCGGAGGTGCGATCGCTGCCAGCTTTCGCAGGCCCTGCCCATCCCCCGTTACCGCCGGATTTTCTAAGTTCTGTGAACTTAGAAAATCCAGGCCTAAGACTGTTAATTCTTTGTTTCATCTTGAAGTCAGTCAGCTTCCTTCTGAGAAAGATGTTTCTTCTAAATATCAATTCTGGTCCTGTGTCTTCATCCTTGAGCATGGGGGAGCTTTAATTGAAAAGTATCTCACTCCCTTCTCAAATACCATCTCTATCAATCTATTTTCATCACCTACATCTATTTTCCAGTGTCTCGATTCTCTATTTTTAATGCAACTTTTTCACAATGCACAATATAATATGCTTTAAGGAAATATCAAAACTAGCACTCACAAATAACCTACCAAACAGATCACTGAGGAAAATATAAGGAAAATAAGCATGTTGAAATTCAGTCTTCAATGAATGGAGAACACAAGAGACTAATAGAAAACAAAAAAGGAAAAGTAAACTGGAAATATGAATTACATATTTACAGATCTGATAATGTATAAACAAGCAGGTACCCATTAGATATTATCACACCAGAACCAAAAACATTCTCGATGAAAATTCCTTAAATGATCAGGATCATAGAAAATATATTTATTTTCTTTGTAAACAATAATACATATGCAAGAACATTTTGAGAAAAATATAGTCCCAAGATGCACTATCAGGCTCTTAAGTGACAAGAATTTCCTTCGAGCCTCATGAGTTGTCTCAGACAGATCAGGAAACGTATTCACTCACTGATATAAAATAAATAGGATAGTCACAACAACACACAAGAGTTGTTAAGATCTCATAGATCAAAGTACTACACAAAAGAAATGGGAACGCTTTACTGCAATGTCAGAGTGGCTATTCCACACAAAAATAATCTCAAAATAAGCCTAATATAGAAAAAAATAGTTGCTTATTGATTAGAGCTGTCAGCAAACCAGTCGACGTGCCCAATCTCAAACGAGTTGCCCAGTCTTATTATTCATCTACCTCGACCTCAGCAATATAGGCTATGACAATAGTCCAATGCTGTTTTTTATATTTTTTTTAAGCAAGTAAAAATCAAACAACATGAGAATTAGTTGAATGATAAGACTGGGCATGCCAACTAGTTTGCTGATACCTCTAATCCATTAAGCAAAAATGTTTTTCTATATCAGGCTTATTTTGAGATTATTTTTTGTGGCATAACCACTCTTTCAAGTTGCAGTAAAGCGTTCCCATTTCTTTTGTGTTGTTATAGAATAAAGGGGAACAATTTTGAAAGTAGAGCTTCATGATAAGGTATTTGGCAATCTCCAGGACAAATTCTCTTCTCTTTTGCAATTCCCTATTCTAAAATCCTTTACTACTTCTCATTTGCAGTATTTCTAATCTTATCATAGTAGCTCCCGTACCTGGTTTATGAGACCCTCAAGTAGTTCTGATTTTCTGGATATCCAGGCTAATCTAAATAATCTGATTCCCCTAAAAGCAATCCTTGTTGAGGATCCCAGAAACTGATTTTGGAAAATACTGGTTATAGCTTCTATAAATTTGAAAATTATATTACCATTTTATTTACAGTATTTTTCTATCTAACACCTTATTCAATTTAAATCATGGGACTAAAAAATGCAAAAGAACTTTACAGTCCCTTACCTCTTTCAGATTTTAGTTCATAATCCTCCTCATTAAAATTATATCTAGAACAATATAATCTTCTACTACTCTCTTCTATCCTCCTGTTGTTTGGCTTTATAATCTAGAGCCTGCGAGCGGTATAGCTTATCTGTTACTATGTCTTCTATCCAGTGGGGATGTGCATTTGGATGATCTGAAATTGAAAAATGTGACAAATTAATTAACTTTGTTCAGTTCAAGTCAACCAAATTGAATGGGCACAGCACCATGAAAAATCAAAATCTTTTTGGCTCATTTGGGTCAGTCCTATTAAAGTCTATGGGGAAAGGAAAGCAATTCATTTTTGGACTTGAAGCCAGACAGAGTTGAGCTAGTTGGGGATGGGACAAGGAAGAAGCAGGAGCAATCATGTTTCAGCAGCTTTTCAACCAGCCTATCCTAGCTGGCAGCTACATAGATTGACTTCATCATTTTTTATTTTTTTTAGTTGAAAGTGAAACTAACAGCAATGTCAGTAGCCAGTGGCCATTTTGTTTGTCATTCCTCTGTTGGATCTTGGAGAAAGATGGCATAGATTTTGAAGCTCCTTGCTCACCAGTTCCAAAGTTAAATAAAAAATTAGGAAAAAAAAAAAAGCAGCTTTAGATTTAGAGGAGAAAGCAAGGTATTCTCTTCAAGCACTGTGCAGCTACCAAAAAGACAAACTTTAATCTCTCTGTCAAAGGGTTACAAGCAGGGTAAGAATGTACTTCTCCAGTAGGCAGACAGCATGTATCAGTGATTGTAAGTAATGCTGATTTTTCTTTTGCAGTGTTTACAGAGTGACCAGTGACTGTGACAGGGCAGCTTGTTTTCTCTGTATAAAGTCAGTGATGCTGTGACACTGTACTAATTCTTCTCTGCGTTACTCTGGCACTAAGTTCTTAGTGTACATAACCAGCAAGTGTCAGCAGTTCACTCTGCTCTCTTTGTAACATAAGTGACTGGACTGCTGTCTGTGTGTGATTGTAACACTAAAAGCCCCGACCCACTAGTGACCTGTTTGAATAAATCTCACCATGTCCCAGGCATCAACAGGCAAACGTGGCAATGGGAGAGGAAGAGGGAATTGCTTTTCTTCTCCCAGAGGCAAACACAAGTAGCAGAGATGTTGATGAGAGGCACAAAGTGAATAACAGGAACCTTCTTACCAAGCTTAGAAGGGACTTTTTAAAGAGGGGGAACCAGCTACAGATGCGGGATTGACTGAGAAGCAGGAAGAGTCGCGACCTGCTCCCATTGCTCAATGTTAGTATGGTGCAGAGGCAGAAAAAGGCAGACTCTATGCAGGGCGGAAGCAGCAGTGGAGGATCAAACTGGGAAGCATCAGCAAAGGCCAGCATAGCACCCCCTTTTCTCTTCTGACCAGTATCTGCAGCAGATCTTAGCAGAAACTACTGATTTAGAGGAATCATGTCAGGGATATGAAGACAGAGGAAGGGGATATTGAAAAGCTAGCAGCTAAGAGGGGTTTGCAGAACCTAGTTACTAGTGTAATATTTGCAGAGCAGCAGAAGGCAGATAGCATAGCTGCAGAGTCCGTAAGTGATCCTGTTGGGGCCAAGATCACCCCTACAGAACAGCAGGCAGTTGAGAGAATGAGAGACGTCCCTGACCTTTTACCTTCTGGTTTGCCTTTGGCCCCAGCACCCAAGGATCCAGATAGGGGATCTCACAAGACATCTGAGGTGTGGAGGCACGTTACAGTTATGAAGGACCAGCATTTTACAAAATTCAATCATTATCGAAAGGCCATCAGTAGAGGAAAGGTAGCGAATGATTTTTCAGACAGTGGCATGCTCCATCATCTACAAAAACATCACCCATTAGTGTCAGGTTCAAGGGAAGCTAGTACTATTCTGGGGACTATATCCTCCACTTAATGCAGCTGTGGCAGCAACAGCATGAGCAGGATCAGGAAAGCAACAGAAAAGGGAGAGTCTGCCACCTATGCAAACCCCCTTCCCCCAGTGAGGCAGCAGGCCAGTAGGCCCGCCTTCCCCTTCCTCACATTAGTAGCAAAGCCACCTTGGAGCAGATGGGGTGATGTTCCTCCATCACTGTTGCTAGGGCAAGAGGCAGGCAGCATAGAAGGTGGTGACCTGGACCAGCAGAGAAATGATTGCCCTGGATGATCAGCCCCTGCAGGTAGTTGAGAGCGTGGGATTTAAGGGCCCGTTGCACATCTTGGCACCCAAAATACAAAGTTCCACCCAGGTAAATATTTAGTAGGTGGGCGATCCGTACCCTGTATATTCAGAGGCATACCCAGCTGCAGGAGCTGCTCTCCAAGGTAAAGCGGCATACCAACCATTTTACATGAGACATCCAGACTGGCTAGAATGCTCCCTACACTTACCTCTCCATGACAGCGCACTGGTAACAGATAGATGAAGTAGGAGCAGGCAGCAGATCTAGCAGAGCACACCAGCAGGGTACAGGTCAGCTGTGCTACTCGCCCAGGTGGTACATGAGAGACATACCTCAGTCCATATCTCAGCAGCGATAATAGAGATGAAGAAGGGCTGGCAGCTAGGGTAGAAACACATAACCATTCCTATGTTTTGTTGCAGATGGTGACAACAACATGCAGGCAATGTACAGTGGGGGCTATTAGGGAATCCAATGCTTTGTACACTCATGGCACCAAGCAGTAAGGGAGGTTCTGGGACTGAGATGCTGTGTCTTGTGGGTCCTGATAGAGAGGTGCAGAAAACTAGGGATATCAGGGGGTGGGCAGCAACAATATGAGAAGGCAGCAATTGGGGCATCTATGCACCTGCTTATTCAGAATGCAAACATCAGGTGAAATCCCACCTGCCTGAAGATGCAGAGGTTAGGGGAGCAGCAGACACCTATCTGTAGGTTCCCAGATGGGCGTGGATCATCACCTCCTGGGGCATCAGAACTGGTTACCCATGATGCAAGCAGTACCTTTCAAGGATGTCCCAGAAGATGTGAATTTAACAGCAGCTGGGTCTTCCCTATAACTAACATCCTGGAGGAGAAGTAAAATGATATCCGGCAGGAAAAGAAACTGTCCCCAGAGACGCTGGTGCTCGTGGACTCCTTGCTGCAGTAAGTGGAATATAAGGGCAAACCCTTCAACCCGCTAGATGCTTGCATGCTGTCCATTCTGTGTGTCCCACAAGCCAAAGAGATTACTGCCCTTCAGTCCAACAATCTCACCTACTGGAAGAAGAAACCAGCGGCTAGAGTGCAAGAGTTGGAGGCAAAGAAGCAGTGGATATGCAGTGGATGAAAGAGCACGCTCCCCACGCAGTACTGTCAGCATCAGCAGCACCCTGAAAGCTATCATTTCCTCCTCCACCTTTATCCGTCCCACTATTGCTCAACGCTGCCGCGGCGGCCCGCCGGTCCCAGTCAGGTACGGGGACGCGGTTGTGGCCGACCGTGACCGCAGATCACAACATCCCTATATGCATCACCTTATACTTATCCACATTAAATTTAATCTGCCTTTTGGATGCCCAATTTTCCAGTCTCACAAGGTCCTCCTGCAATTTATCACAATCTGCTTGTGATTTAAGTAATCTGAATAACTTTGTATCATCTGCAAATTTGATTACTTCACTCATCGTATTCCTTTCTAGATCATTTATAAATATATTGGAAAGCACGGGTCCCAATACAGATCCCTGAGGCACTCCACTGCCCACCCCCTTCCACTGAGAAAATTGTCCATTTAATCCTACTCTCTGTTCTCTGTCTATTATTAACCAGTTTGTAATTCACGAAAGGACCTCGCCACCTATTCCATGACTTTTTACTTTTCCTAGAAGGCTCTCTTGAGGAACTTTGTCAAATGCCTTCTGAAAATCCAAATACATTATGGCCCAGATTTTAAAAGCTCTAAGGAGTGTAGGAGGTCTAATGAGCACCAGGCCTATTTTAAAAAGGCCCAGCCACGCATGTAAAGCCCCGGGACACGCGTATGTCCCGGGGCTTCGAAAAAGGGGAGGGGACAGGGCAGGGTCAGAGGCTCCCGGCACAGTGGCCATTTGCCATTGTGCTGGGGCATCACGTGCCGGCAGGCTGCCGGCATGAGCATCCTGCGCCTGCCCAGAGGCAGGCACAAAAGGTAAGATAAAGGTCGGGGGGAGTTTAGGATAGGGCTAGGGGGTGGGAAGGTTAGAGGAAGGGGTAGGAAAGTTAGATTAGGGGGTTGGGAAGGGAAAGGGGGAAAGCGTCGGGCGTCAGCGCACGCAAATTGTACTAATGTGCCCTTGCGCGCGCCGACCCCCAATTTTATAACATGTGCGGAGCCGGCGCATGTTATAAAATCGGGCATCCATATGCACGCGCCGGGTAGCTCGCACACATGGACTCCCGCACGTACCTTTTAAAATCTACCCCTATATCTACCGGTTCACTTTTATCTACATGTTTATTAACTCCTTCAAAAAAGTGAAGCAGATTTGTGAGGCAAGACTTGCCTTGGGTAAAGCCATGCTGACTTTGTTCCATTAAACCATGTCTTTCTGTATGTTCTGTGAGTTTGATCTTTAGAACACTTCCACTATTTTTCCTGGCACTGAAGTCAGGCTCACTGGTCTGTAGTTTCCCGGATTGCCCCTGGAGCCCTTTTTAAATATTGGGGGTTACAATAGCCACCCTCCAGGTACAATGGGTGATTTTAATGATAGGTTACAAATTTATACTAATAGATCTGAAATTCATTTTTTAGTTCCTTCAGAACCCTGGGATATATACCATCTGGTCCAGGTGATTTATTACTCTTCAGTTTGTCAATCAGGCCCTCCACATCTTCTAGGTTTACTGTGAATTGGTTCAGTCCATCTGACTCATTACCCATGAAAAACTTCTCCGGAACGGGTATCTCCCCAACATCCTCTTCAGTAAACACTGAAGCAAAGAAATCGTTTAATCTTTCCACTCCTCTAAGCGCCCCTTTAACCCCTCAATCATTTATCGGTCCAACTGATTCCCTCGCAGGCTTTCTGCTTCAGATATATTTTAAAAAGTTTTTACTGTGAGATTTTGCCTCTATGGCCAACTTCTTTTCAAATTCTCTCTTAGCCTGTCTTATCAATGCCTTACATTTAACTTGCCAACGCTTATGCTTTATCCTTGCAGTGTTGTGCCATGCTTATTGCTGACACCTGGTCTTATCTACATGACCTGCCTCTTCTCTGGCTCAGCACCCTGCTGCAGTGTTGCCACTCTAGCTGCCGCCCAGCTCGCCCCCTTTACCCTTCCATTCCTTTGGTTCTGATGTATTATTTTGGCCCCAAAAACAAAAAAAAGTTAAGAAAATTAAAAAAAAAATCCCTCTTCTCCCAACTCCTCTCTGGATGCCTTGACTCTTGCTGATCCTGCTGATCACTGCCTTGCTGCTTTCTTGGTTCAGCGCCCTGATATGGTGTTTTGCCATACTTCTTGCCACCTTACACTTCACTCTCTGCTTTGGGTCTTCATACCACTGTGCTTGCCTCCATAACTTTCACTTTCTTGCCATGAGGTGTTCATGTCACTCTTCTTCCTGACCTACGCCTCACTCTGTGCCTTGTATGCCTTGGCATGTTGATGCCACTGTTGGTTCCTTTTGCCCCTCTTTTGGTGCTTTAGGGCATTCGTGCCACTATTTGTGATGCTTTGCCCCTCTCACAGTGGGTTTGGCTGTTCGTGCCTCGGTTGATGCTTTTTGCTCCTCTTTTGATGCCGTGGGCTGTTCATCCCACTTTTGGAGTCCTGGAGTGCTGTTTGCCTTTTCTGTTGACAACTGCCATCAAGTTTCACAAAGCTTGGATGGAAAACCCCACAGTCAGAGTCAAAAATAGGATGCATTGCTTGCCCCATTGACTTTAACGGAAACGAATGATCCAAACTAAACAAGTCAAATGAAACAGGAAACCAAACCAAATATCCTAACCGAACCAAAGATTCTTCCTACGCACACCTCTACTATCCAGAATGGTTTACCAGTGCCTCTATATTTCACTGACTCCATTCTCGCTTCATTTGTCATCTCAAAACCCACTTTTGTTCCCCTGCCTATAATTGCTCTTAATTACACTCTGCCTACTGTCCTATGATTTCCACCCCAGCTACCACCCACATGGTCTTTTGCCTTGTGGTGAAATCATTTCAGTCCATTGCACTTGATCATATTTTTTATTCCTATGAAGTTGGTTTTCTTGCTGCTGTGAAGTGTTTGGGGGGGGGGGGGGGGAATGCGGTGATATAGAAAAAGTTGTCCAAAAATAAATTGTTATTCTGAAGTACCAGCTCTGGGCTGCAACTCATCAGACAAGAGCTGATCCCTCTTCTCCTCAGACTAGCCTGAAGTGGCAGCGAGGCCACTTCAATTAAATCACAGAATAGCACACAATTTTTAATAACATTTAGCAAAGCCATCCAGGAAACTTAAATCCTATTCCCCACACCTACACGTATAATATCAACAGGATGCTGCAGCGTCACACAAGATGCTTGTTTCAATTTCCATAGCGTGGGCTATTCCTCTCCACTCCAACACCCCCCCCCAAAAAAAAAGTATTCACCTCAGACTAATTAAAGACAAATAATTAAACACATTCAGTTTGAGAAGGTTGGCAAACTCTGCTGCATTGTACTACCACCTTGGCACTGAAATGGTTAGGGACTATATCCACAACATCATGCTCATCTCATTGTGCTAGAGAGCTCTTGAGAATGTTATTAGCTGGGTGTTCGCCTTGCCGTTTTTCCACATGAGGCAGATGGGGTAATTACGAAACTAATAGTCTGATTGAGAGAAATCAGATGCAGTGGTTTGCCCAATTAGATGATACATTAGCTTCTTTCTTTGTAAGCAGCTAATGTGTGAAGCAAAGTGGTATTTTTGAGGGTCAGAATCCTTAAACAAGTGCCGAGTTGCAGATTATTGTGTCTCTTTTTTTTTTTTTTTCTAATGGAGGAAAAGTGCTAAGTCTTCATTACTAAAAGCATAGGAAATGCAAATCAGACTCTGAAACAAAAGAGTGAAGGGACAGGCGAGAATATTCGGTGTCCAATGTGTCAACCTACAACATCAATTACATTGAAATGCAATGCATGGAAGCCTAATCAAGGAGAGTATAATTGTAATAATTACATGCCTTTGTTGGAGAACTACTGCTGTTGTTATTGTCAACCATTTGTTTCTCTCTGTTGTTAAGAGGGGAAGATTTTGGAGAGAAAAAAAAAATCATAAATGGGGGATTGTATAGGTAACCGGCTGAGTGACTCTCCCCAGAATATATGAAGTGTCTTTCTTTTCTCCAATGGATAGTGGGAAAAAATAAACAGTCGTAGTATGCCAGCAATGCAAGCATCTTAATACCTGACCGAAGCAAGGAAATGCATGCTCTGGGAAAGCTGCAGTGGCAGCAAGCGTGGTCTGAAAAGTGGTCAGAAGATGATTCAATTTGAGCCGCACCTGGTTCACTATCCGAACGTGATGCCGTGCTGCTGATCCCTGGGGGGGGTACAGGCCTGCTGCTGACGTGGCGCAATGTGCCACACTGCGCATTCCCACGTCAGATATACGTATCGTAGCACATGTCCATTGTTGACACATCACCGCTAGGCTGTGCCTTCCCAACGACCTTTCTATCCTCTAAAGGTTTAAGTATTAGGAAAGTAGAAGAAATTCTGGATCTTGATTTCCAAAGAAGCTGTTTGTATTTGTTTTTTGGGGGGGGGTTTTGGCGTCCCATCTTCTGCTGGCATCAGTTTGTACTGCAAACACCAGCCCAGAAATGTTACGAGCGCGTGCGGGCGCGGTCGTCGTAAGCGGGTGGTGAGCCCTTGGGCCACGGCAGGACTCAAGGAGGAGCCCCAAGCCACACCGTGGGAGGTGAGCTGAGCAGGCATGGTGAGCCAGGCAGGCAGGAACAGAAGCAGGGAGTCCGACCCTCAGCCGGACCTGCATGCCCATGGTAGCCAACACGGGGAAGCTGACTGATGAACGGTCCTCCGACTGTTCCCGGCCCTTTCGGACCTGCCGCTGGAACGGCAATGGGCAGCAGGCCGGACAGAGGCGAGGGCAGACAGAGTCCTTACACTGAGGACGTGAGACGAGGGCTGAAGCAGACATCCAAGAGAGGCTGAAGCAAGACGTTGGAGACATCAGGGCAAGGGCTGAAGCGAGACATAGGAAAGATCCAGGCGAGCAGGAACTCCAATGCTGGGATACTGACATCCGAAGCCCCTCGGCTGGCAGGAACAGAAGCTCAAGAGCCCGTGGGACGAATCCCTCCTGTTGGCCACTCCAGGGCCCAACAGGACAGAAGGCTCAGGAACCAGACGAGGACGTAGGTCAAGGCAGAGACACGAAGACATCAGGGCACGGTCAGAAACAGACATCGAGACAAGGTACCATCTAGACACAGCAGACCACGGAGGACCTGGATCGGGAGAGGCCACAGACAACTGTGTAACCCAATCCGAAGGCCAACAGGAACTAACAAGCAAGTCCTTATATACTGGAGGTTGTAGGCAACTCCCTGGGAGGAGTTAGACAGGACCGCCCCTTGCTGGCCCTATAACTGGGGAAGAGAGCTGCGGGCCAGCCCCTAAAGAAACGGGCGTGGCTGGAAGCAGGAAGTCCAAACACAGGCACGACGCCACAGGAACAGCTAGGCCTCTCAGGCCCTGGAGCAAGTCCCGGATGGAACACAGGCGAGGCCCTGGCTTCAAAGCGGCCTCTGGAGGAAGGTAAGATACCTCCTGTAGCGCAGCAACAGGGGGGATCGCAACAAGAAAGGCCACTTTACATTTCATTCTGCTCTCATGCTACCAATATTCTGTTTGAAAATGTCAGATCAATAATAACCAATAACATATTTTCTTTAACCCCTGCCTTTAGGCAGATTTACAGTCATGTTAGAAACTGTATACATGAAGCACCAAGCAGTGGATAGGAGGGAGGGAGAATTTCACTGGGTTTTCTCACTTCACTTTGGCTTTACCAATAGGGTGAGACACAGACCCATAATACAAATGAACTCAAACATTTTGCGTCGTGTTAAATCTCATTCACCACAACTAAAAAGAACAATCTGCTGCCATCTTCGCTGAGAATACATTGTGAAACCGTAGGAGGATTTTGCATATCATTGACAAGCCTGTTCATACTCCAAAACACACGCTAATTAAAAGCAAATAATTAAATACATTCAATTTGAAAAGTTGGCAAACTCTTGAGTATGACTGGGTCCCCCACCTTGGCACCAAAATGGTCGCATTTGTGTAATAACACTCTTTAAAGTTTATTACTCACAAGGTCTGTTGCCTTCCCTCTGGTATTCTTTAACCAAATCAAGATAAAAAATGTAACAGATATGACCAGTGGAAAGAAATACAGTTTATTATAAATCAGTTCCTGCTTCTAGGTTGTTCAGTGAGTTTGCTTGGCCAACATTGTAAGGTTTTCTTAACTCAGCTGTCAATTTAGACTTTTCCATTCCTGAGCAACTCTGTAGAGGATAGTTCCTCCTTTGTTTAATGCTCAAACTTAAAATGCTGTTTTTCTTTCTTTAATTTGTTAAAGACCAATAATTTATAATACACTAGCTCATCTGGTACAGAATGCCTCATGGGGTTCATGCAGCGTACGAAAACTCTGTACACCAATCGGAAATATATATAACCTGCAAGCTCCAGGTAAATTGGCTGTCTGAAAATTGTGCCCCCTCCCCCTGGGGTCTATTTACTAAACAGATGCTAGCATGCATTATATTCTTGCATCGGCACCAAACATGCATTAAAGCAGCATTAACACATTCACGTTGGAGAACGGCATTAAGCGGAGACATTCCTAGGGGCATGTTTTGGTCAGGGGAAGGAAAATTAAGGGTTAATGTTGCTTTCTAAATCCATGCGTGTTATTTTCAAAGCAAATGTACCCACAGGGAAAAATAAACAGTTGTAAATGTCCACAGGTACTGGGTACCCGGGGGACATGTTCAGAGTGAAAGAACTCATGAACTTTAGTTTGGAAAACTGGGCAAAGTCTGCAGGTAAAAAGTGCCTGTGGAATTTGTCCCAACATGCATAGTTTGAAAATACTCCTTAAATGCAACATGTTTTGCTACTATGCATTTGTGCACATCAAAACAGCTGTTAATGCAAAAATGTAACTATATCTCTAAAGGGGCTTTCTAAGAGTTTATATTAAATACGCTTGCCAATGCACAGTTTTAATATGTCCATAGGGCTTTAGCCACTTTAGAGGAACATGGAATAGCTGTACTGCTAATTCATGCATTGCAATTGTGCATTAACGAGTATTTAAGACACTTTGATAAATAGGCCCGAGTTGCAGATTATATCCAGGGTTCCACAGAGCACATACTTTTGTGGACTGATGGGAGGCATTCCTAGGGAGGTTTTCAGGGTAGGGGTAGCAAAACAACCCTAAATCCCTAAATTTAGGTCCCTAAAAGTTAGGTACAGGCATTAAGTACTTTTTTGAAAATCAATCCCTTAGTGAATAGTCCCCAATGTGTACCCCAAAGTACTGTACAAGTCATGATGTATTTCAGTGTTTAACACAACCAATCTTGGGAGAGGAAAAAAGAAAACAGGTGTGTCCAGATCCCTTGGGAAATACCACCCTACCCACTGAGAGTGCATTCCTAAAGGATAATTATAAAAAGAGACTTTTGAAGGTAAAACAGAGTTTTCCGCACAGAAATAGCCTTTTACAAAATTGCCCACCCTATATGTAGGTAAACCTGGGTGCTTACATCATGTTCACTAACCTAGACTTAGCGGAAGACAGAGTTAGGGAGGGGTTTGGACTCAACGTGTATTTTCAAAAATAGGTAAATTTTCACTGAAGGTTCGTGCGGATACTTTAACAGGTGTATGTGCGAGTAAACAGAAATCCGGACAAAGCCATGGGGCCAGATGAGATACATCCCAGGATACTGAGGGAGCTCCGAGATGTGCTGATGGATCCACTGAAAGACCTTTTAAATAGATCCCTGGAATTGGGAGCTGTGCCGTGTGACTGGAGAAGAGTGCTGGTGCTCCCACTTCAGAAGAGTGGTAGCAGAGAGAAGGTTTAGCCTCACCTCGGTGGTGGGAAAATTAGTGGAGACACTACTGAAGGAGAGGATAGTGAACTGTCTAGAATCTAGAGGGTTGTTGGAACCAAGGCAGCATGGATTCACCAGGGGGTGTTCCTGTCAGACAAATCTGATTGATTTTTTGGATTGGGTGACTAGAGAATTGGATCGAGGTACAGTGCTCAATGTGATTTACTTGGATTTCAGCAAAGCATTTGATACGGTCCTGCATAGGAGGCTCATGAATGAAATGAGAAACTTGTGAGTGAGTGCCAAGGTGGTGGCATGGATTATAAACTGTTGACTGATAGGAGACAGCGTGTAATGGTAAATGGAATTTATTCCGAAGAGTGTTAAGTGGAGTGCCACAGGGATCGGTTTTGGTACCAGCTCTGTTCAATATTTTTGTGAGCGACATTGCATCAGGGATAGAAAGTAAAGTTTATCTATTTGCGGATGATACTGACATCTGCAACAGAGTGGACATGCCTGAAGGAATAGAGACAATGAAAAGTGATTTTAAAAAGCTTGAAAAGCAGTCGTAGACTTGGCAGGTGGGATTCAATGCCAAAAAGTGCAGAGTCATGCATCTGGGGTGCGGTAATCCAAAAGAGCTGTATGTGACGGGGGTGAAAGACTAATGTGCATGGATTGGGAGAGGGACCATGGGGTGATAGAGTCTGGCAATCTGAAGATGACAAAGCAATGTGACAAGGCGATAGCTAAAGCCAGAAGAATGCTGGGCTACATAGAGAGAGGAATAACCAGCAGGAAAAAGGAGGTGATAATCCCCTTGTACAGGTCCTTGGTGAGGCCTCACCTGGAGTACTGTATTCAGTTCTGGAGATTATATGTCAAAAAGGATAGAGAAAGGATGGAGGTGATCCAGAGAAGGGTGGCCAAAATGGTTTGGGATCTGTATTGGAAGACTTATGAGGAGAGGCTGAAGGATCTGAAAGTGTACACTCTAGAAGAGAGGAGGTGCAGGGGAGATATGATATAGACCTTCAGATACCTGACAGGTTTTAATGATGCATGATCCTCAAATCTTTTCCCTTGGAAAGCGAACAGTAGAACTAGGGTGTCACGATATGAAACGTCTGGGGGGATGGCTCAGATCCCATCATCAGGAAATGCCTGGAATTCCCTTCCAGAAGGTGGTGAAGACAAGACAGTAAAAAAAAAAAAGTCAAAACGGCATGGGATAAACGCTGAGGATCCCTAAATCTAGAGTGGGAAATTAAGAAAAGGGTGCATGGAGCGCAACCAGCATGGAGCGGCAGGCACTACCCCTAACAGAAGGCATGGGAATTACTACCCTTAACCAATTAGCTTGCATAATTTTGATGCAACTGCAACGTAGCTCTCCACTTCAGCGGCGGGGTGGGGGATGGGGAAAGGGGAACTGGATTCAGACTACAGCCAATGCTGATACACAGACATTAGGGAAAAAAACGCAGGACTGTTTCTGTGGTCAAGTCCCAAAACAAGGTACATTCCAACCGCAGCATTATATGAATTATCAGGAAAGTTGCTCACCCTGTAAAAATGTTGCTAGCAGTCATTTTGTTATGGCTTTGACAGTTGCTTGGTTTTCATTGTTAACATTAGTACCCTTAACACAAGGCTTGGGGGTAACTTGCACGGAACAGCAGTTACTACCCTTAACAGAAACACGGGGTATCCTGCACGGAACGGTAGTTACTACCTTAAGAAACTTGCTGGGCAGTCTGGATGGACTATTCGGTCTTTTTCTGCTGTTATTGCTATGTTACTTTGTAAAATAGGTGTAACATACATACATTTTTTGTGGATTTTCTTATGCAGGCTGTTTGAAAATCATTCCCTTAAAGTGCAACTCCCATCCAGCTCTCTAATCCCTCTTTTTTGGGACATAGATGTGGCGTAGCAGCCTAATGGTCAGAACACTGGGCTGTACACCAGGGAAGCCAGGTTCAAATCCTGCTGCCGTTCCTTGTGACCTTGAGAAAGTCACTTCACCCTCCTTTGTCTCAGATACAAACTTGCCCTTAGATTCATTATTCTGCTATACTTATAGCAGAATGATGAGGCGCACAAAAAAAAAAAAAGGATTGGGGGTGATAGTGGACAGCTGGCCGCATCGCTGCAGTGCAGTTTTGCCTGCCGTGGTGCAGCCGATAATGTGAAAAACAGTATCACTCGCAGTGCTGCCGGGAGATAACTCCACCCCTAAACCCTGCCCATACTCCTCCCCTTTCCCTGATTAGAGTAATACCGCATACGATACCGGCACATCGCAGAATACAGAATGACCCTGTTGGGTCCCTCTTTACTAAGCATTTTTCCCATAGGCACAATATGGGAGAAAACCATTAGTGAATAAGCCCCTTCGATTGTGAGGCCTCAGGGGACAGGGAAATATCTATGGTATCTGAATGCAATCTGCTTTCAAGCTGTTGACCAGTCATGCGGGAAGGGTAAGCTGCCAACGTTGGTGTCAGAATAGCAGAGCTGGTAGCTTGTGCTCCTGTCACAGAAACGTTGAAAACTGCCAGGATCCTGGTAGGAGGGCATGATCATGGCACAAGGACGGGATTTCTGAAGGAACACCGTGCCTACTAACTGGCTATGCTCGTTTGAATAGAGCTGGTTAAGTCTAAATTTATCTTGCGCTCTTTAGCCGGATAACTTTAAACCTTAAATAGTGATGTTCAAAAGATGGCCAGTTGGGTTTAAAGTGATCTGGCTGAACTTAGCCAGATGACTTTATTTTGGTATGTCCTGTCATGATGTTCTTCCTGCTGAATATCGGGGATACCTTATCCAGCTAACTTTAGCCGGATAAGTTAGCTGCTGGAGGCTTTTCTGATATTAACCTCTTAAGGTTTTAGAAAATATTGGCTACAGCCATGAGCCCTTGTCCAATATTTAAAAAAAGGAGACCTCAAAAAAACTCATGGCCAGTAGTACCAAAAGTAGACTAATTTAAAAGCTCAATAAATTAAAGGTTATTGCAAATACTTTGTTATAACGAGCATTATCTTCAGCAGGACCCCACCAGTGGAATGCACTCCCCCCAGATCTAAGACTAGAACCCAGTCATCAAGAGTTCAAAAAAAGACTGAAGACCTGGCTTTTCCAACAAGCCTTCCCAGATTCTCAATGATACTTAGACAGGAGGACTTCCTAAATACTAGGTATCCCTAAATTATTGACACCACCAATTCCTACTATCAGGACTCCACAACTGCACAATCAATTTTTGAGTCCATAAGTTCACTATATTATTCTTATTGTATCTATATGGTAGATTTGACAGGTCATCACCACTACGTTAAATAGTTAAATTGTATGTACATATTATATTATATTATATTTATTATTACTATGTTAAATTGACATCCGGTTTTATTGTTCCTTATGTTCTACAGTTATATGTAAAGCCCCCTTCCGCTGTTGGGCAGTTCATCGTTTTATGTAAACCGGAGTGATTTGTAATTCCCACAAGAACTTCGGTATATAAAAATTAAAAATAAATAAATAAAATAATACTAAAGCTACCACCTCAATATGTGAATTATTATTGGATTAACTATTTGTTGTCCTTTCAGTACCTTTTAGTTAGGCCTGTGAACTGTTTTGCATACAGTGATCCAGATTACAGCAGAACTACTTGTATTTAATATGTAAGTCCATGAACTATATGGTAATTTTTGGATAGCCACACGCACAGCACAGTCATGCTGTTTCAGAAGCTTTCATTTGCAAATCATAATTACATATTAGGTTGTAACTGCTGTAACCCACCGCAAGCTAGGCATGCTGTCAAATATAATATGCTATAAACCATAAACAGTTCGGGGTTTCAACTCTGAAACGGGAAATAATCTTCAAGTTTGTGTTTGAACCATTTTAGGCTTGCATATTTTTTAAGCTTTTAGGTTTACTAGTGACAGAGACCCTTACAATGGGGAAAACCCTTTAAGTGAAGAAGAAAAAAGAAAACCTAAAAATAAAAATCTGCCACAGCACTACAGCCACACTATAACAATGTTATGTTATATATGCTGACAAAAATAAGTCTGTTCTGAAACACTATCAACAAAATCATTGGAAGGGCAATACGGAAGCAACAGAGCCTGCTTTCCAGGGTTGTTCACACATGTGCAGGTATAAGCTGGTATAAATATTCCTTTCAGGATCCTTTTGGACCCCCTGACTTGTGCAGAAATTTTGATAAGGAAAGGTCACCAAACACAGAAGAAAGTCTTGGGTGGGGCAGGGGGGGGAGAGGAACCCTCACACATACATTTGATAATCTCGTAATCCTTTTTCTCTTTGGAAATTGGAGATGCTTTTAACATTATTTTACCATGTGGGTGCATTTTCAGTAGGCCGCCTTGTTGAACCCTGCCGGGTCGAAATGCAAAATGGCATCAGCCGACCCTTGGCTCCTCTTTGCCTTGTGGGAGGAGGGGGCAGGGTGGTCAGGTACCTGGAAGTCTGCAATTCTTGCAAAGTCAGGTGGGGCAGATGGGCGCTCCATGTAACCATGTTCGGGGGTTCTCGAAAAGAAAGGGGGGGTTCTGCTGGGGCAGGGAACCACTAGGGGGGTCCCTTTTATTTTTAACTATGGGATTTGGTGATGGGGAGTTACATCAGGGCTGCAAGTCCCTTTACATATCTTGGCGGAAGGACTTCCCTACGAGCATCAGCAGATACTTTCTGGAGGAAGGTTAACTATACCACTTAACTGCATTCCTAGCCGGTCACGGCTCGCAAAGTTTTCCATGATTCCCGATAAGCTATTTCATTGCACTGGACTTATTCTGCAATACTGACAACACATGCTTGAGTATTGCCGATACTGCACGATAATGTGAATTTAACGTGTTAAAACACTGAATTTGGCATTTAGTGTACATTATCCATTATTGTAGCTTAGTAAATAGGTCTCATTATGAAATAAGTTATTATTACACATGCCAGGTCACTACATTTAGGAAAGAGAGAGAGAAAAGTTAACAATCCCTTTAAAAGGAA
Organism: Rhinatrema bivittatum; assembly: GCF_901001135.1. Classification (NCBI taxonomy): domain Eukaryota; kingdom Metazoa; phylum Chordata; class Amphibia; order Gymnophiona; family Rhinatrematidae; genus Rhinatrema; species Rhinatrema bivittatum. Next base: position 51,670,541 of record NC_042617.1, read on the forward strand.
GTACAGAAAGGGCCGGATTTTAAAAGCTTTACGCGCGTAAATCCTAGGGGGGTTACGTGCACCGGGCCTATTTTAAAAAGGCCGGACGATTTGCGTAAAGCCCTGGGATGCGTGTAAGTCCCGGAGCTTTACTAAAGGGGTGGTCCAGTGGGGAGCGGGGCGATCCATGGGCAGGGGCGGGGCCAGAGGCCTCCGACACAGCGGCCATTGCGGATGTGTCAAAGGATCGCGTGCCGGCAGGCTGCCGGTGTGCGCAACTTGCGCCTGCCCAGAGGCAGGCACAAAAGGTAAGATAACAATTTTGGGGGGGTTAGAGTAGGGCTAGGAGGGGGAAAGGTTAGGGGAAGGGGGTGGGAAGGTTAGGTTAGGGGTAAAGGAACGGGGGAAGGCAGCTTGGCTCAGCGCGCAGAAGGTGCACAATTATGCACCCCCTTGCGCGCGCCGACCCCTGACTTTATAACTTGGTGGTAACCTGCATGGCATGGCAGATACTACCATAAAAAGCTTGCTGGGCTTTTGCTATATATGGCCAGAAGTAAGCATAGTGTAAATGACCTAACACAGTGAAAATGCAAGGTATTTAAAATACCATGTATTATTCAGCCCCTGGCACTGTATGATAATGGAGAGATCAACATGTAAATACATGCTAATTAGCTCATTATTACCCTAAAACATGCAAATCGGTTATGCAACTTGCCTCAAAAATTGCAAACCACATTATTTAAATTTGAAGATATCTAGAGCTCAAGAGCTGAGGCTAACTTTCCCCAGAAGCACTGGGACGCTGATGAATGCTCCAATGCTCCCAAAGTCATAGCTTAAAAAAGCTGCTTGGTTCTAACTACCCCCCCCCCCCCCCCCCAAGATGTGTAAAAGAATCCTGGGGTCTACAGTGATCCACTGCCCCACATCCCCCCACCACCTCTTCTGGAGGTGGCTGAAGTAAAATAAAAAACATATTTTAAGGTTTATACTTCCAGGGACAGGCCCTGCCTACAATCCCTCCACTTAGACTTAAAATTAAGCCTCCCTGGAGGCAGCCATCCACTCTCTGGAGCCCCCTCCCAGACTTATGAAAGAAGCTCTGTTGGGGGGGGGGGTGATTCAAGATGGCCTCTTTCTGAGAGGCATGGGTGAGAGCTCTGCTTCTGCCGCTGCTCTTTCTTTTTCCCTTTGTTCAAACAGAAAGCTAAAATCAGGGAGATTTCCTCAGCTTCTCCCTCGATTGTTTTGAGTCAGCAGAAAGTTGAATGGTTTCTTATCCCGTCATTGCAATTTATTTTGGGTTCTGGATCCGTTGCAGTGATGGCCCCGGAGTGCCAAGGACTCCTCCCCCTCCATCTGGTGACATCATCAGTGAAGGTCTTGCTTTCTGGAGTCTCCACACCTCTGATATCAAAGGTCCAGGGAGTGAGAGACCAGTGCAGCTTTTCTTTTCATTGAGATGACCTGGGCGTGTCAGCTCTGGAAGCAGCTGCCCTTCGAAATCCCTTGCTTCTGGCCTCAAATCCTTTGGTGGTTGGGGAAGCTGCTTCAGGCCCTGCTGGAGCTACTGGCAGTGAAGATCAGGTGGGCGCCATTTTCAGAGCATCTTTGAATAAACCTCCAGTTATTACATTAGATTCTGTTTGGACTGCTCTGGTTTCTCTTGAAAAATCTATTTCATCTTTGCTTGGTGTTACCTCGCACATTAACCAATGTGTACAGTCTTCTGAAATTACTATTTCTGTTCATAGAGAAAAGCTAGAAGATCTGGATCAGAAAGTTACAAATATACAAAATATACAAGCTAATTTGGTTCAGAGTGAAATGATTCACAGGAAAACATTGAGAACTCAATTAGATTCTTGAACCTTAGGGTTCTGAATTTTCTCATTTTAGATTATATTTCCCCAATTGATCTCTTTAGAAAATATTATCTCTGGTGTTGTCAATATGTCCTCTGTGGCGATGCCACTATTGCCAAAGCTTATTATTTATCATCTGGAACAAGACAAGATGCAGCTAATCAAGTCTGGGATCAAAATTTAAATCTAACTGAAATTTTGGAAACATCAGGTAAAGTTCAAGTATCTGTCAGAGCTACTCTTATGGCTTCCTTTGTTTTTAGTCAAGATCAGGATTCTATTTTGAGACTGGTTTTCTTGAAATAGTACTGCTCTGCTTTGTGGGCAGAAAGTCTAAATTTATCCAGACATCACTAGAGTAACCCAGGAATGTAGGAGGAAACTTTTGGCTATGTGTTCTGAAGTTTTGATATTGGGGGCACAATTTATTCTACGGTATCCATATAAGTGCTTGATGAACCATTGTAATGTGAAGTTTATTTTAATTTGACCCTTCCCAGTTAAAATCTTATTTAGATGCCTAAGCCAGTCACTGCTAGTGCCTGTTCTTCAGCTTTATTGATAATGCAATGTTGATTCAATTTTCTAGCTACCTATTACTTTTTTTTTTTTTGTAATGCTCACTTTGCTCTTGTCTCGTGTCTGGAAATCTTTGTGTTGAATATTTTTTAATCTTGTGATTCCTCTCAGTTTATCTGTAACAAGGTCTCTTGTCTTACATATATAAATGCAATAAAAATAAAGTTAAAAAAATGAAAGAAAGAAACTACTCTGGTGTAGTAGTGGGGGCCTGAAGTGCACCCTAGGCTCTGAGTCCTGCAGTGACCATTTTTCCAGAATGTTGCCAGCTGCTTCTATAATGATGTAGCAAAGGTAAGGTCCATCCCGTGCCATTTTGAGAAATAGCTGCCACTGGACCTGCAGTGTAGGGAGCACTCTGGGGCCCTCACTACCACTACTAGGGCTTCTTTCATAAGTCCAGGGGGGTCCAGATGGAGGACTAGGGTAGGGGGGGCCGGTGCCTGGGAGGGTGAATTTTAAGTCTAATGAGAGGGGTTGGGGTGAGACCTATCCCAAGATTATATATATAAATATATAAACCTTAAAATATGTTTTTTATTTTACTTTGGCCACCTCCAGGGGTGGCGGGGGGTGTGGAACAGGGGCTCTCCATAGACCCCCGGGGTCTTTTATACAACTCAGGGGATTGTTAGTCAGGGCTGATGAAAACATGGCAGCCCCCACAGTCCCAGAGCCATTATCATGCATAATGTAGGGTCCTTGTAACACTGCAGAATTTTTCTGGCATTATTGTACCAGCGGGGAAAATACAGTGGGAATTATAAAGCGGCAGTGCCGAATATGCCACTTAGTAAGTTTCATGGTAATTTTTCTCTGGGAAAAATACTATGGCTTAGTAAATGAGGCCTTCAGATTATAAGCCCTCTGGGTCAGGAAAGTTTCTACTAAATGTAACTCACCTTGTGTTACCAATGAAAAGATGTGAGCTAATTTTTAAAAAATTTAATTTGCAGTAGGTTTCCAACAGATTTGGATTCTTTTGCAGATCTTCTCAAGTGTTGAGATAAAATGGCAGGCATTTGATGTGTATTTAGTTTCAGTCCTGGGGCTGAGGATTTCTCTGTTAGTGTGGGGAAACCATTAATATAGATCTGATAGGGTGACTGACACTATATCTAGGGATGAGCATTCATTGGCTTTTTTAGGCCATTCGTTTCATTCATTTCCGTCGATGTGCACATATCTCCCAATCGGAATATATGCGCTCAAAACTGATAGTATGCGCACATGTGGGCACCCATGGGAATATGCGCATGCCATCAGTTTTGAGCGCGTACCTGCCGATTGGGAGACATATCCACACGGCCTGAAACGAATGAAATGAATGGCCAATGAATGCACAATCCTAGCTATTTCGCTATATCCTTGTTTTTATTCCTGCTTCTGCCTGAAGCTGTCTGTCTGCAGGTTGTTTGTTTGTACCTTACATCTCACGGGAAAGATGAAGTAGACACTATCATACTGATTGTGCATCCTGTCTTCCGAAATCTCTTATTATGGCCCTGGTAAAATGCAAAGCAATGGCACAAAAAGGTGTGTACCACTGTGGCATACTGAAGAGGCAGGGAGGTCATGCTGTGGAGGTATGATGTGTGAAAATAGCACTTTGGCTAGTCCCCCCCCAATACCTGAATTTCTACCCTATTGCCTCCTTCCCCCCTCAATACTTCAGTCTAGAGATTCTGTTGCTGTGAGATCTGAGAAGTGGAGTAGTATTGGGTTTGCCAATTTTTAGATGGGTGAACTCTGCCGTAGGAACCATTTTTAGTGGGTACTATGCTGCTGGGAGTGATCAGACAGAAAACCGAGGATAGAGCCATTCTGTGGATATAAAAGATCCCATGTCTCTTTTGAAGCAACCTTAATCCAATTTTTGTGGTTACATTTCAATACAGATTGAGATTCTACAATATGGCCTGCTACAACTCCCCCATGGAAAGAAACAAATTAAGCTTTGAAAAGTCTTGTCTGCATTACACTGTATGTATCCCTTGTTAATTTAGCTTTAGTGTGCTATGCAAATGAAATGATAATATATTGCTACGATATAGACATATTTGGTAACTGTCTGTCATTAATTTTAAATGCCTTGGCTGATAAGAGCTAAGTATCCATAGATTTATTTTTCAGTAAAATAATAAAGACAATAATCCAGATTTCATTTATGCAACATTTTTGATCCAAACATTATGTTGATATGCTTAACAATTATAGCATGTCATGAAGACTGATGCAGCCATCTCTGGAATGATGGCTTAGAAGCACCATTTTCAATACCTGAAATACCATCATTTCAGAGGGATAGCCGTGGAGCAAAACTGGCACCCCATAGACTAATCAATTTATTGATGCATGAGCTTTCGAGGACAGAGTCCACTTCATCAGATGTGCTTTGCACATTTGTTGCATCTGGCAATGAGGGATGCTCTGAGGCTGGGGGTCCAAGGAACACGGGACTCCAGTCCTGAAGAACCTGATAGAATGGTGCAGGAAAATAGCAGGACATATTCATCGTAGTGGGAAGGGTAGGCAGGTTCTCCATGAGAAGCATGAAGAATTTGGGATGCCTGTATCTGTCTGTCATGCTAGTATGGCAACTGCTGGCCATTTTTCACCCTCATTTACATTACATGTGCTTGTACCTCTATCATTTGTGTCTATCTGTGTATGTTCTGCCATATTTTCAGTTCCAGCATTTGGGAGCAGTTTGCTGTTGTATGCATCATGTTATTTATTTATTTATTTATTGTTTTTGGATTTTTATATACCAACATTCATGTGGTAGATTACATATCATATCAGTTTACAGTGACACACAGGTTACAACGAGCATTACAAAGAACAGGGTAATAAGGAACTGGGATCAAAGTAATAAAAAATTAAGGAACATAATTGGAAACTGTAAACAGAGACCACGTAAGGATGGGGAGACTCTTACACCAAAACCAAACCAAAGGGACATTGACATAAGGTACACAATCCAATCAATTGCAATGAGACATTGACCAAAAGGTACAGAGATAAATCTATAGAATAATCAAATTAGATGACAAACCTTTGGAATCATCATGATATGGCCCTGGTCTTGAACCCTGAGAGCTGGCATGGGAAAAGTAGTGGAAGGAGGAGTACACTATTCGGAACAGCTCCTCCTCTGAGGTTGCGGGAATGGCCAGCCCCCTGCTGTACATGAAGCAGGTTGCAGCAATTCACAGTGTGGCATTTTGGTTAGGCGTCAGAGAGAGTAGGAGTGATTTTGTTGAGTTGTTCCCCTGCTTAGGGACTGGATTTCACAGCCTAGGCCAATAACCTAGTAGAAATGGAGCCAGTGTATGCCTTGGTGCTGGTTCTACTTTTTGATTGAACCTTTTGGAAGTTTTTTGCCTTTTTGAGAATTCCTTTTGTGAAAGCCCTGGGACCCCTGACTGGAGGAATTCAAGATATCCACCAGTTAGGTTAGATCATGAAGTAAGGAAGATTCCAAATGGCGACCCACTACAGAGGAGTTCTACATTTTTACCTTTTTTTTTTTTGTGAAGATTTTTTCTGAGTTCCCAGGAGGAAGTTTGTGACCACCCTTCCTGTTTGAAGAGGGAACATCTGTGTTCCCTCTTCAAACAGTTCCAGTAGCAGGGAACATCTGTGTTCCCTGCTACTGGACTTCTGAGAAAAATCCCATTGTAACAACTGAAGAGAACTGTGAGTTAGACCTATAATTCTACTTTGAGGACATCCATCTATCACAGTTCCGCTGCTACACAGCCTCCCTGCCAGAAAAGGTTATCAGCGAGTCTCGCTCATAGCTGCTCTAGCCAACTTCTCCCTGATCACATGACATGACAATCCCAGCCTTACTTAACTCAGCCTGTCCAGTTCCTCCTTACCTCTTCATTGAGTCACCTTGGCTCCTGGTCTTGACCATCCATGGGTTTTTTGCCTTGCTTTCCTGACTTGTGGCCTACCTTGGCCTCCTGCCTTGCCTTGTGGCCTACCTTGGTCTTCTGCCTTGTTCTGTGGCTTTCCAGGCCTCCCTGCCTTGCTCTGTGGCCTTCCAGGCCTCCTTACTTTGCTCTGTGGCCTTTTTGGACTTTCTACCTTGCTCATTGGCCTCCAGGGCCTCCCTGTTCTACCTTGTGACCTTTAGGCCTTCTACAGAAAGGTTTGCCTGGTGCCCTGTTTGGGCCTTCTTGTTTCTTGTTGCCTGTTCTAGTCCAGTCCTGTCCTTGACTAGTTCTTGTCTAGTCTTGTCTTGTCTTGTCCGGTCCTTTCCAGTCCTTGCCCTGCCCAGTCCAGTTCAGTCCCTTCCCAGGCCTTGCTCTTGTCCTTTTCTCAGGCTTTGCCCTTGTCATATGATTCAAGCCTACCTTTAATCCCAGTCCTTGTCTCCAGCCCTGTCTGTATCCTGCTCCCAGCCTGAACCATGTTCCAGCTTCCAGTTTATGCCTAGTTCCAGCTTCCTACCTGTGCCTTGTTCCAACTTTCAGCCTATGACATGTTCCGGCACAGCCATGCTTCTGGTTAAGTCCCACCGGCCATCAGAACCCAAATGCTCAACCTGTGTGGGAGGTGGCTAGTATATTTAGAAGGTCCTTTCCAGTCCTTCCCTGCAGGCCTGTGGCACTTGTTCGGGGGTGACCCTGATTCTAGCCTGCCAGACCCTGACTCCATCTGGTCTTAAAGCTATAGGTATCACAGGAGCAGTCTTAAATTTGTTTTCATCTTTTCTCACTGATCGTCCTCAACAAGTTAACATCAACCATCAATCCTCTATTCCATATACAATTCCGCCCGGCTTCCCTCAAAGCTCATCACTATCCCCCATACTATTTAATATATATCTTCTCCCTCTGTCACATTCTATCCTCTCTTAATCTACAATTCAAAATTTATGCAGATGACATACAATTCCTTGTTCCTTATAAAACATTCTGGTCCACTACCTTATCTATGGTCTCACTTTGTCTATCCACTATCAATTCCTGGCTCTCTCACAATCGTTTAAAATTGAACCATCTAAAATTGAAGTCTACATCTAACATCCATTTCAGACACTTCAATTGGTCCACCTTCACATCTGACAACTAACGGTATATCGATCCCAATAACACATTATGCCACAAATCTTGGAGTAATCATAATAAATACAGATTTATCAATGAAACAGCATATTTCCTCCCTAACAAAAAAATCATTCTACAAACTACAACGCTTAAAATGTCTCCGCCCTCTTCTCTTTTACCATGATTTCAGAACTATTCATTGTTTTATGTAAACCGGAGTGATTTGTATTTCATACAAGAACATCGGTATATAAAAATTAAAAATAAATAAATAAATAATAAACTATTCTTCAGTCTTTAATTTTTTCTAGCTTAGACTACTGTAATGCTCTTTACTTAGGATTACCTGACTCTTCAATCCATCCTTTACAATTAGTTCAAAACAATGCAGCTCGTATCTTATCTGGTATTTCTCTCTGTAATCACATCACCCCTACTTTACAATCTCTTCATTGGCTACCCATAAAATTCAGGATAAAATATAAAGTACTCTCTATCATTCATAGTCTAATACACAACTCCTCTTCTACCTGGCTCTGTTCCCTACTCCGTATCTACAAACCCACTCGACATTTAAGATCACTTACACAAAACCTACTAGACATTCCATCACCTCGACAGGCTAGATTAGATATTACCAGAAAGAGAGCGTTCTCCGTAGCAGGACCATCCCTCAGGAACTCTTTACTTAACCCTCTTTGCTTAATATCAAATCATCTTCACTTCAAAAAATCCCTGAAAACATACCTTTTTCAACTTGCATTTAATATTTCATCAAATCATTCTACCTCCACTACTCAATTCTCTTCCACCTCCTCCCTACCTTTATGATACATTTTTCAGATGATCCATTCTCACTTAACAGATTCATCCCCCCTCCTCCCCCTCTTTCATTTGAGAACTACACTTCCTCTTGTCTTCCCCCCCCCCTTTTCCCTCCCCCTCCTCCCCCTGCTTATTCTCTTAAATAGACCTATGGCACAGCCTTTTTCTTTTAATAAGATTTTTGTTTAATGCTAGCAACCTATCTAACTATATGCCAATTTATGTATATTTTTTAAACTCAATTTTAATTTGTTTTTTATTTTTGGACCTCTGTAAACCGTTTTGACAAATTTAATTTTAAAAAACGGTATATAAATACCTTTAAATAAATACATAATAAATAGGACAGCTGGCTCTCTCCTCCACAGTCCCAGTCCATGTGCCACTGCAGGTCAAATCTTGTAGGCCCCTCCTGGCAACCCGAGTTGATGACATCAAACACCCGGGTCAGGTAGCAATCAAGAAACCACCGTGAGGCAAGAAAAAACAAACTCCTGGCAGTTCAGGGCTCTCCGACAGGTAGGACAGCTGGCTTTCTCCTCCACAGTCCCTGCAGAGCATTTTTTTTATCCTTATTATTTTTAATTACTGGGTCTTTGTGATTGCTGTTTTGAAATATTTTATTGGTGACTATACATTTTTTATATTAGTTTTTAATTATTGGATATTCCATTCATCAGCTTTTTGAAATAATCTGTTCTTTTTATTATTATGGTTTTACTGCTATTGATTTTATATTTCTTGATTTGTTTTGAGGACTGGTGATATTTCTCTTTTTCCTTTGTTGCACTGCATACAGAGACTCTGGTTTGTTGCGGTTTCCAGTTCCATTTTTGTCTGCATGCTTCTAGTTATGCTTTATGGTCTCTTTCTTCTTTGTTAGGTGAGGGTCTGCATATGTGAGTGAGGTGAGGTATTCTGCTGGCATGTAGTTTCTGTGTAGGGCTCTTTAGCAGCCTGGCTTGTTCAGTTTTCCAAATAGGAGGAGTATTGAAGTATTAAGGTCTGGTGTAATATTTTCAGTGTTACCTTTTCTTAGTTAAAGTAGTTACAGTTTGAGTGCTGGAAGTTGGTGCTGTTCTGGCATGGGAGGTTTACTGTTTCTTTTCAGAGAGAGTACTCTCATCTTTCCCTTGTGTCATTCTTAACAATACAAGTAATATGGGGCCTTTTTGTTTAAATTTCTGCCATGGATTATAATGAGCAATGTGTCACACATGTGAACGTTGTCCGTCAGATGTGTCACGATAGGGAAAAAGGTTGAGAATCACTGGTCTAGCCTGTTATGGTTTACAGTTCAGTTTTTGTTTGCACATTTGTATTATTACTATATAATCACTTTATTCTGTTTTTGGTAAGAGTCTGTCTTTATTCTGCATGTGTGATTGAGGTTAAATATTCTGCTAATGTGTCATTTCTCTGTAGGGATCTATAGAAGCTTGATTTGTTCAGGAGGTATAATGGTGTTTTAGGGCCTAGTTCAATGTTTGCAGGATCACCTTTTCATAAGGTTATAACTGTTTGAGTGCTGGCGGTTAGTCTGTTTTGGAATTGGAGGTTTATTATATTGTAATTGTAATTTAGGTTGCTCATGGCTTTCTGAAGACAAAGCTCACATCAATATGCATTACATTAGTCTTAATACCATATGTGTTACATGGGTCTTTTTGGCTTTTATGCAGGGTTTTCCGGTTGACACCACAGCAGTGCATGTAAATATAATATACATGCTGTTGTGATATTTTTACTTCAAAAGATTATATGTTGAGTGTGTTTTTTTCAAGTAAAATCTTTTATTATAAATGCATAATTTGAAATTGTGTGTGGAGAGGGCCATGGTAAGGGGAAGGATGGGCACAAAGCTGTAAGATTCACTTAGGGTGCCTAATACCCTTGCACTTATCCTGATTAGTAAAAGAATACAAATTTAATATTTTTAAAAAAAAACAGAATGAGGAGGGGCCAGTCCAGTAATTGTTTTGCACAGGGCTGCAGAAAAGTTAGCACTGGTCTTGCATGATGGCGCCATGTGGTGACGCGCTGGCGGGGTTCCCGTCTCTCCCCAGTGAAGAGACCCCATGTGGTGGTGCCATGTGGTGATGCGCTGGCTGTTGATGGGGGGGGGAGAAAGGGGGGCCCTCGCAGGGGAGACAACACTGTACAAGGAAGTTGTGGAATACGCTACGCCTCTGTTTTCCATCCTATCCTATCTGGGACCCTTACTTAACCACATCTTGTGGCTTGATAATTTCCTTGTCCAGCACTGAGAGACATTTGCAGAGATAGAATTGGAGAACTGTAAATGCTATCTTGTGCCAAGAACTGATGTGAAGAGCGCCATTTTACTAACTCTGACAGTAAAGATTTATTTCTGGACACTTAATCTGAGCCTCCAGTTCTTTTGTGACACTTACATACTTTAAGGTTGATAGAGATCTGTTACCCCCCCCCCCCCCCCCCCGGGCAATAAACTGAGAGTCACCCCGTCCATCTTGGGCCTTGGAGGATTTAAGTCCTTCCCCTACTGGAAGGAACCCTGTCCCAGGGCCCTTGGACTGTGTCAGAGTGGGAGAAAATTAGAGGACTGGCCACGGGACCCACGTGTGGCCCTCCCCTCCTGGCCCCCAAACCAGAGATGGGGTTACAGTATAAAGGAGAAACATGTGCTGTGCGTGTATAGAATGAGCCATTTGTCAAATCACTATAAGTCCATCTTTTCTGTGCATTCAACCTTTGCTGGTTCTTTGCCTTATTGTCATAAGTTTTCAATACCTTTCTTTCCTCTTCTTATATAATGTGATTTTCCATTTTAGATAGCTCATGTAGCTCACTTAATAAAGTGGTGACTCCTCGAGTCCATGTTTTGTGCATGTGCACTTATCCATACACTAACACTATGGTATATCCTGGAGTTGAATAGATGGCCATTTTGGATGTGGAGTTGCATGTGCTGCCTACATTCTTTTTTTTTTCATCTTTCATTTAATGCATTACGTTGTCTTAGAACTCTGTGGAGGAAAATTTAAATTATTTTGTTTCCCATTCATGCTGGAGAAAAATTGGGAATCGCTGTCACTCAAAAGGCCTTCTATTCCTCCAACATCCCCCCCCCCCCCCCCAATTTATTTCCCATCCCTAGGACCAAAGATATACTGGGAAGGACTCAGTAGCTCCCATCAGGGAACTATACTTTGACAAGGGGAAAAATCTCCCTTAATCAGGATTTTTAAAGAAAATCTAACATAATTACAATTTTAATTTTTCTATGAATAAACTGTGTGGTATCTTTCCTTCTAGGTATAGTTGTGGATAAGTTGATTTGTACAGTGCACAGGAAGTGCAGGTGAACTTGTGAGTGAGAAAGTCCAGTGTGTTGAACTGGATATGTATGAGTTAGAAATGTGTATGAATAGGGGTATTGTTAGAGTCTATAGAGTAGTGTTATATAGTACTATAGTCTAACACAGTAATAGAGTTCTCGGTGTGTATGAAATAGTCATATGTGGCAGTAGTGAACATGTGCTTTGATATACATAAAGTAAAATAATTCCTTGGAGGCCTGCTATGTATATATCTGTGTGTAAGCAGGAATGATGGATGTGTGTATGTGTGTGAGAGACTTTGCATGCATGTCTAATGTGTACTGCTAGTGCAGTGATGGCGAACTGCAGTCCTCGAGTGCCACAAACAGGCCAGGTTTTCAGGATATCCATAATGAATATGATTGAGACAGATTTGCATACGATGGAGGCAGTGCATGCAAATCTTTCTCATGCGTATTCATTGTAGATATCCTGAAAACCTGCCCTGTTTGTAGCACTCGAGGACTGGCGTTCACCATCACTGTGCTGGTGTATGCTTCAAAGAGAGGATGCAAAGATGATGTCAGATAAGAGGGAGATAGTATATAGCAGGGGATAGTGTGGTGTAGGATGTAGGATCTTGCCCAAGTGCTTTAAAAGAAAACGAGTGCCAAGATTTTTTCCAGGAAAAGGTAGCAATGTCTCTTTAAAAGCATTTTTTGCCATAAGGAAGTGAAAAAAAAAGCTTTTTTCATATTTTCTTCTCATGACATGTAACAGAGTAAAACAGCAAAACCTGTTTAAGTTGGGTTTCCCATTTTTTTTTTACATTAGAGGAGAATAAAGTAAGAGAGAGAATTGCTCCCATAGACTCTAACTGGAGCTACATGACTGCAACAAAGCACCTTCCAGAGATATTTCATCCCCAGGCTGAGGTAAATATATTTGGGGTTGAGATCTTGGAGAGGCAAATAGAAGGCGTGTAAGTGCGGAGATCAAAAATCCTTTGTGGGCTGGGTTTGTGGGTGCAGCACAGGTTATTAATAGAGCATCTCCACCTTCCGTGCACCTTGAATGTCTTTAAACATCTGCAGCAAATATATTTATCTTTTTTGCCCATCTTCCATTCAAGGCTACTCTAAGTAATATCCCAAGATATTTCACCTTTGGAGCCAAAAGACAAATGGAGTGAATCAATCCGTAAGTAAGTAAATAAGCACAAGCACAATACAATTCTAGCCATCAAGGTATTTCTCTTCCTCTCAGCTTTCGGAGAAAAAGTCTTCTTGCACAAGATCACTGCTGTCCAGTCCTATTGTAATTTCCCCATGGCCCAGAGAAACAAAATGGCTACCCAGAAGTGAGGACTGGGGATCAGAACGTGTTGCTTCTCTCCCAGCCTCTTCCCTGAGCCATGCTTGAAGGAGTAGCATGCGTTTCGAGATTGTTCAGGCTGATGTGTCACTGCTGCAATGAGTCAGTTGGCATCAGGCACACCCACACCGTGCAAGATCTGGATCACGACAGGTCAGAGATCTGAAGGGACAACATTCATTTTTTGTTTTCTTCCCCCCCCGATAAACATGACTGTTTTAATAAAACCTGCAAGAACACAACTGAACAAAAAGCTTCCCTTGGCAGGCATCCTGGCAATGGAAAATATTCTCTGTTCTAGAGCTTCGCTAGCTAGTTCCTCACCAGCAACACGACACTGAGTTTTCAGTACACGGACACCCACTTGTTTTTCCCACATTTCTAAAAGATAAAGCGATGAATCTTCTCTCTGTTTATTCTAGTCGCCATGGCAAACATTTCATGTTGTCAGAGTTGCGTTCACATTTGCCAGGGACCTGGAACCTTGAGCAAAAAATCTTCTAATCAAGTTTGCAAAACAAGTTATAGCAGACCTTTAACTGCTTCTAATTATTTCATGGTTTTGACAAAAAAAAATTAACCAAAAAAAAAAAATGGCTATAAAACTGAATTTGAGACTTTTTGTAGAGGTTTTTGGGGAGGAGAAATTGGTATAGCAGAACAGTAGATGACAACAAGGGACAGGAGAAAATAATAATTTGGAACCTGCTTTCCTTGTAAATGAAGACGCATTGTCCATGTATTTAGGTAAAAGTCCTTCCTCTCTGCCTTTGGTCTTTATGGGATAGGGAGGGTGAATAAAGATCGTACACAAACTCTACAGGGTTGCCAACTGTCCATTAGTTAGACTAGTCTCTCATTTTAGCTAAAGTTCAGCCCCTGAAAATATCATCTAGCTCAATGCATTTTAATGGGAGAAAATGTTTCCCTTCATTTTCCTCTAAAATATCAGAGACCTCATAGATTGGAAGCTTAAATTCTGGTTGAAGTTTTCACTTAGATGAATGGACATAACATTTTTAGTTGAAATTCCTTCTAAAAAATTTTGGAAACAGATTTGCCTTTCTTTCTCGGAGAATCTGCTCTCTAACAGATAAATGTTCTCGCTCTGGTTCTCTGGATTAAGAGCTAGGTGAAAAGGGCAGTATCTCATGCCCCGAATTCTCAGGGGCCACCCGTGAGTGCAGTGGGATGAAGGAGCGCAATGCTGGTGGCATTCTGTATGAGAATGTCCTCTCTTTGGCTTTTGTTCCTGTTTTCCCTGTTGCTTGTGCAAGTAGTCAGTGAGACAATATGACTGTGCCCTGCAAAAGGGGCAGGCCAGGGCGTGTTCTGGGTGGGGAGGGATGAGGCGGGGGTGGGCTGGGACAGCGCCATTAGCCGCTGTCCCAGGGAAGTGCGTGCCAGCAGCCGGCCAGCGCACAGAGTTTACTTCTGCTTCCGAGGAGCAGTAAGTATAAAAATAAAAAATGGAGAAGGTTAGGGTTAGTTTAGGGGTCGGGGAGGAGAGAGGAAGAGGTAGGAAGGGTACTTTTAGTGATAGGAAAGTTCCTTCCCAGTCCGCTTCTTAATTGGGGCGGACTGGGAGTGGACTGGGAGTGGACTGGGGGAAGCCCGATTGTGCCGCCGTGCGTATTTTTCTAAAATCCCCCCCATGCACAGAGCATGCCACCCGCCCACATTTGTGCGCGCGGACATGAAAGTTTGGTAATCACGTGCGCGCGGGACTGGTATTTTCTATCATGCGTGTGCACGTGTTATAAAATAGCTGTGTCCATGTATGCGCACGCGTATTTTTTAAGATCTACCATTTAATGGCCAGGCTTAAGGCCCACATTAGTCAGGTTCTGCACTACAGTACGCTACACTTTATGTACCCTGACTGAAGCCTGTTAGGGCAATGGCTGGGCTGATTTGGAAGGGGGTTTTTATTTTAACATAGGTGAGAAATGGTATATGTTTTTAGTTCACTACTCTACACTTAAATGCTATGGGGCAGATTTCCAAAGCCTACGCGCGCCGGGCCTATTTTCAAAAGGCCCGGCGATGCGCGTAAAGCCCCGGGACGCGCGTATGTCCCGGGGCTCAAAAAAGGGGCGGGCCATGGGCTGGGCAAGGGTGGGGCAGGGCCGGAGCCTCCAGGCACAGTGGCCATTTGCCGCTGTGCCTGGGATCGCGGGCCGGCCGTTGGACGGCGCGCGCAACCTACACCTACCCGGAGGCAGGCACGACTTATAAAATAAAGGTAGGGGGGGATTTAGCTAGGGCTGGGGGGGCAGGTTAGATAGGGGAAGGGAGGGGAAGGTGGACGGGGGCCGAAGGAAAGTTCCCTCCGAGGCCGCTCCGATTTCAGAGCGGCCTCGGAGGGAACGGAGAAAGCCATCGTGGATCCCCTAGGGCTCGGCGTGTGCAAGGTGCACTAGTGTGCACCCCCTTGCGCGCACCGACTCAGGATTTTATAACATGTGCGCGGCTGCGCGCACATGTTATAAAATTGGGCGTAGATTTGTGCACGCTGGGTTGCGCGCACAAATCTACGCCTGCGCATAGCTATTAAAATCCGGCCCTATGTATAGTAGAGTCCTATAGCTGGCAGTTCAAGAATTACATAAAGAGTATGAAATTTTGCTTTTCCTATTGAGAAGCTATGGGAGTCAGGGTGGTCAAACAGAGTGCTGCCAAAAAGTGGGACTTGCCTGCTAAAATTTAGATGATTAAACTTGTGGTGGGGCTGTATGCAGCTGTATGGAAATATACTTCAGATTTATTTCCTGATCATTGCCTCGATTAAGTCAAAAGAGTCTTAAGTGGAATTCTAAGTAATTTGTTTAGCCATAAAGATGTGATAAAATAGCTAAGACTGTTTTTTTTTCTAAAGCATATTTTCAAGCCATGTAAAGAAAATGAAATAAAACTCATGGGCCAGAACCATTATGCACGTTTTTGTTTAAGTCAGGCATAGAAGTAATCTTTACTTTCAAGGATCCAGCATTGGCTGAAGCATCAAAAACTGGCTCAAGAAGACAGCGTCTCTTAAATATCCCTCTCAAATCCCCTCCTCTTTGTCCTCCACTAATGATTATCCTTATGGGAAGACTTCCAAATGTCTTTACTATTTTCCTTATTAAAAAGAAAAAAAAATGATGCAGAAAACAAGCTGACGTTGAAAATGGATTGCGGCTTCCCATTGGGCTGCTGGCACAAAGGTTCTGAAGCTCTGGCATGTTCAGCCACAAGTACTTTGGAGCTCCAGTGGAGAGCGGTAGTGGCTCTGAGCTTCGGAGGGGCTGGTGAGCCTGGGGTGGGCCATACTCAAGCCACAGAAGCTCCTTATTAGTGGACCTGTAAGAAGTCGTGATCTGTGTTTGGGGACCATTTATTTTCAGTTTTTATTTTATTTCTCCACAAATTTTATCAGTGTTTAATGCAACAAGAGCAAACATGAGATTAACCGGGGCAAATGATAGTCATCCCCCCCCCCCCCCCTACTGATTTATCCCGTTTTTGTTAATGTTGTATTAAACACTGATAAATTCCTTGGTAAAATAAAATAAAAACTGAAAGCAAAGGTCCTTATGTGGGTTTCAGGATTTTTTCCCTCCAAACTAAAAAAAACAACAAGAATGACCAATAAACCTAAAACTTTATTAAAGAGCTGTCTCCTCGCATAAAACAGTGGTTTGCGCCTGGAGGTAGGGTAGATAATTGTCAAAGACCCTATCTGCATTAGGGAAGTCCTTTGGTTTCAAATGACATTGACAATGCCAACAACGTTGTCTTTTATCATTTCATGTCATTTTAAAAAAGAAATGATACAAAAAATCCCCCATGAAACTGTATGTTTTATTTTCTCTTTTTTTTAGTACATGCTATTTATAAATAGCATGCACTATTGCTAAATAACTAATGCTCTCCAGAAGTAGCATCACTCTTTGCCTAACAAAAAAAAAAAAATACCAAAACCAAAAAGACCCAACAAAATGAAATTTGGAAGAAATCCTCCCTCCAATGAAACATAAGAAAATGACACAAACGTTTGGGTTTGCACACCCTTAATCTGCATGTAAAAGTGCATACTTTTACTTGCAGACAGTGGAGGCATTCCTGAGGATGGCATCTGGGTAGGGTAGAACTTATGCACATGCATGAATACTTTGAAAACTCGCATAAAGTTTGCAGGAAAAAGTAACCACGGGCTTTGCATTTCTGCACACAGTTTGAAACTTGCCCTCAAAGTGCTTTTCAGTGCTGTTCTAGATCAAAATAGAACCCTTAGAGTGAAAAAAATGCCAATAATATCACAAACGCTATCTCACTCTTGCTACACAGAAAAAAATTGCTCAGTTTAAAAAAACAATGTTTATGGAAAAAGATCTCATTCAGACAGCACTGGGACTGTACAAAACAGTCTTATGACTTACATCCTTTTTTCTGTGTACTTTCAGATATATCATTGGTCTTGGTTTCAGTCTTTTACTAATATATATTTTTTTTTATATTTTAAATATCATATAATAAACTCAGTCCAGTAAAACAAAACCAGTACTTATCTTGGAATATAGGGACTTGATTCTCTAATATCTACTGATACAATGTCACACCAGGGTGCTGGAGTCATTTGAACTAAATCAACTTAGAGCTTAAATGCTATTGAGTTCTGAGACCAACCTGATGCTGTAGCACTTCGAGTAATCATTTCTTCTTCAGGGGTTGACACAGCACAACTACTATGAAGATGCAAATGCCTCCCAGATGTTCCAATTTGCACATATTCTCATAGATAGAATAGCGTATACATAGCAATTATCAGCCCGCTTCCTGTGGTGCTTCTGGAGTGTTTATCATCTAGGGTCCTTTGTATTCAGTTTAAACTGAATTTTACCCATATATTGCTGGGTTTTTCCAAAGATGATAACTGATTTAAACTGATATTCACCCTTCTTTTAGGCTGATTAAAAAGCTGCACCAGAGCTGCAGAGGCAGCATTTCAAGGCCTCCAGCCATTCTGGAAGCCAGTGTGTCCCATCCTCCATCAGTGAACGCGATCACCGTCCAGTGGTGCCGATGGTGCGTTTCAAGTTCTGCTTTCTCATCCCACCAAGCAGCCAAAGTACCTGCTGTCTGTCTGATGCTACGAACGCATTTGAAGCAGGCCCGACTATCAGAAGTACTTACCAGTAGGGTCTCTGGCCCTGCACAAGAGCAGAAGTGCAGTGTTGAGGAGCACGGGAGCCTCAGTAAGCAGGGCTGCTGAAGCGGAGAGAGGAGAAGCCTGGAGCCACCACCAGTAAGGATGAATGCTGTTGGAGTGACGGGGGTGGGGGGGGTGGTGGTGGAGATTTTTGGCAGGGTGGAGAGGGGGAGAGAAGGACAAGCCAGAGAGGGGATGGATGAAGGGTGGAGATGGTGATGCTGCTGAGTGGGTGGGTAGGAGAATCTGCTCTTCATATTGTTTTATGGTCCTGGCTTCTGTCCACCAAAATAAACTCCGATATATACCCAGAAAAATAATATGCCATTTTTTTTTCAACTGATTTCCTCCTGTTTTGTTCTTGTCATAATAAACCCTGATAAATTGCCAGGAAAAATAAAGAACAATAAAAACCAAAAATGAAGATCCCTACGTATATTTTATATTGCATTTAAAAAAAAATGTCTAAAAAATATATTAGTAGAAGACCCAATCCAAGGCCAATGATTATAAAAATCTAAAGAACACTCACAAAGAAAAGTCATAACTTATAAGACTGTTTTTTTGCAGTCCCGTTGCTGTGTGAATGAGGTCTTTTTCCATAAACATTGTTATCAATGCTGTTCAGCACTATGGCTTGGACAGCTCCTGTGACAGACAGCTACATAAAAATTAATAGCTCTTTTCAAATTTTTTAAATACAATAATAAAAAGTGGAGGACTTTGCTAGGTTAAATAGCGTTAATTTGGGAAGAAGGAATTTTTAGATTGTAGAGAGAAAGACAGAAACATAGAAACATAATGGCAGAAAAAGAACATTATGACCAATCTAGTCTTCATATCCACACCAACTTTACAGTCCCTACCATTCCCTCTGAGATTCTCTGTGTTTCTCTCATGATTTCTTCTATTCAGATACTGTTCTTGTCTCCAGGGAAGCTATGTCATACATCCATCCTCTCTATAAATATTTCTTTATTTTACTCCTGAGTCTTCTCTCTTTCACCCTCATCCCATGACCCTTCATTCTTCAGCCTCCTTTCTTTTGAAAGAGACCTGCTTCCTCTGCATGGAAGCCTTTGAGGTATTTAAAACTCTCCATCAATTCTCTCCATCCCGCCTTTCCTCTATGGTATACATATTTAAATCTTTAAGTCTGTCCAACCAATTCATATCCTTTTGAAGATGTTATCTCCATAAATGTCTATAATATTCCAAAATGAGGTCTCACCAGGGACTTATACAAGGGCAATATCACCTCTTTTTCTCTGCTGACCATTCCTCTCCCTTTGCACCTAAGCATCTTTCTGGCTTTTGCTATTGCCTTATCCACCTGTTTGGTCACTAAGATCATCAGATATAATCACACCAAGACCCCGCTCTTATTTCATGCTTAGAAGAATTTCACCCTATATTACTGTACTTCTCGCTTGGGTTTTGGCAGCCCAAATGCATAACTCTGCAATCTCTTCCACTTCAAGTTTAAGGAGCTATCACTACAAGGCTAACAAAAGCATTTAGAGATACCTGATTTATTTGCCCATTCTTACATGCAAGTCACCCATAGATTACAATGAACTAGATTTTGAATCTTTACATGAAGGTTTGATATCCAAAATTGAAGAGACCAATTAGATGTCTAATGAATTTTCAAAGATAAAGCTAAGCATCTATGTAGTGTTAGTAGCTAAATGGAGACATCTACATCACCCATACTTTACTATGGTATTAGCCATCTAAACATGCACACATTAGACATCTAATTTAATATTCTGATGGAGGCTTAGACATCTAATTCTCATTGAAAATATGTTCTGGCCTAAATTTGGATACTGTAGTTACACCTTTATTTGTTCTTTGTCTCCACTGTTTAGCCTCTATCGTCATTCTTTATGGGCGGATGGTTCTGCAGCACAAGATAGCACGTGATTGTATATTTTAAGAAAGTATACTGGAAGACATATAGCCTCTGGGGGGTGGGTAGGAATCTTCTGTCTATATATATATATGTCTGAGTTTCTGAGTAAGGAGGAGATTCTAAAAGGGAGAAAAAAAAAGACTAAAATCAGAGTCCAAGGAAGCAGTACTCATCCTGGGTTTGGGGATGCTCCTTTAAGGCTTGCTGGGTTTTTCAATCCAGCAGGACCTCTCTGTTTTACAATGGGTGCTGGTGAGCCAAGAGAATACTCATAAGCATGAATGCCTAGTTTCTTATCAAGAGTCCTAGGGGGAACCTTGGATACAGTTATCTGCAAAAACAATTTCCTGCCAGGAGGCATCCTTTGCTGATGGGCTCAGGGTTATTGGTGAGTAATACATGGGATGTCCTGGGGTCCAGCTGGATATTTTTGTTGCTATTACATTGATTATTTGAGCTGCTAAAGCTCTAATGGTGCAGCTACTATCAAGATTTAGGATCTGGGTATCCAAGGTTGTCTGCTAAGAATCATGGTGATTCATCTATTGTTTTGTGTTTTTACTGCTGGAAACCCCAGAAGATACAATAAAGTGTACAAGTTGGAACCTTAAACATTTCTTTGTGAATCCCCAGGCTGTGAGTTCGATAAAGAAGAGGCATTTTTAAGAAGGTCTGAAAAAGACTGCTATAGTTCCACGTTTAGGAAGGCGGTTAGATATTCACAGAGGACAAAAGCAGGGGGTTTTCCTTTTTCCCGTCTTGCAGGAAATCCCCACATCCAATCCATTTTTTAACCTGCTCACTAGTGCCAAGGATGGAAAGGAAGCCCAAAAGCACATGGTTTTATTTTATGTGCATCTAGCAGGGGTTCTTGTAGGCTCAGAGTCAATCACATGAAAATCCCCAATAGGCACACAATGGCTTAGCCTCAAAAGTGTAGCCAATGAGTGCCATTAGTGCTGCATAGACAGTTCAGGATTTCTGTTCACCAGGCTTTTCACAGGGAGCCCTAGAGAGAGAATTTTTGCATAAGTTCATGTCATCAGGCCTGCCTATATTTGTCTAATTCATCCCTGAAAATTGTTTTATAATGAGCATGACTCTTTTTTTTTTTTATATCATTACTAACATTTGTTTTCCAAGAAAGATAAGCACAGGCCATGACAAGGAAATTTCCAAGTATCAAATATGCATGTACCGTAAAAGAAGAGAAGCAAAGCATTCTAACAAATAAAACACAATAAAGGTTTCCATCATGGAAGACTCAGCATCACATTCAGGATGTAATCAAGTCACCTAAAAGAGGGTGCATGGCACAAGGAATTTGGGTTATGCCAAATGTGAACCGTCATACAAGGAAATATTTGACAACTACCTTGTAATGATATTGATTTGGGTCACCAAAGACATGCCCGTAACACCCTCAGCTCTACCCACGGACCTGGCTTCTAACACTGGTTCACCTAAACCTAGGCATGCCAGTGATAGGTCGGTATTTCTTCACGGAAAGGGTGGTGGATGCCTGGAATGCCCTTCCGGAGGATGTGGTGAAGTCGTTCACACATCCGGAGGATGTGTGAACGACTTCAAAGGGGCGTGGGATAAACACTGTGGATCCATCAAGTCTAGAGGGCGTGAATAAAGAGGAGGCATTCAAACACTGCACAGAGCGGCAGTAGCCACAGAGGCATTCATGGAGCGGGATGCCAGTGGCCAGTAGTTGGTGTTCCACCTTCACGGAGCGGAAGGATGGAGGGCTGCTATCTCCAAAAATAAAAAAAATAAAAACAGGGGTGGGTAAGAGTATGGGGTAAGGGTGTGGCCTGCTTGTTACAGCGGTTGCAACCCCTAATTGATTAGGGCTGGAGGGTACTGGAAGCCAATAGTAACAGGTGGGAGAGAAAAAAGGGGAAAAAATGGATAAAGTGCGTAGCTTGCTGGGCAGACTAGATGGGCCGTTTGGTCTTCTTCTGCCGTCATTTCTATGTTTCTATGTATCAGGAGCCCTGAGAGATGAATGGATTGGTTTCTGTGCCCAGTTCAATACCTTCTGTAAGGTCAGGCAGGTCCCATACCTGCCTGGCCACTGTAATATGGTGCCAGGCTCCCTCCTGGCAAGCCGAGGGTTGAAGTGGGCTGGGGGAATGGGAGCTGCTTCTGCTGCTGCCTATATCCGCCGGCCCGTGCAGCAAAATAGGTCAGGGGATGGGGGAGTTGGAGGCTTGTTTCAAACCTCCTGTTTCTGGGGAACCCATTGGTTCCCTCTCAGCAGGGGTAGATGGGAGTGGAAGGAGCTGAGGGAGGGTCGTTGCGATCGGTGGCCATTCCTTCACTTGCCTGCTGTTGCATCTGACGCTGCAGCCCGCCCGCCCGCCCCTAATTTTGGTTGATGTTACTGTTCGGAGGGTTTTGACGTTGTCGCAGCTTCGGGGGGGGGGGGGGGGGGGGGTAGCCCGAGCCGATTGGGGGATTATGCAGTGGTTAAAAGTGTCTGACGTGACAGGGTGATTCCTAACAGAACCACTGGGCGCAGTTGTTGATGGTACGACTCCTTGCGGTGGCGGGGTTCGTGGGGGGGGGGCGTGTCCATGACGTGACTACATACAGGCTGGGATAGCCTCTGACTGCCCGTCTTGTTGGTTCGTGGCGAATGGGCGGGGGGGAGGAGGAATTTATTGTTACAGTGAACTGGCTCGAGCTCTGGGATGTTGTTAATAAAAGCTGTGGTCTGTTTGATCCCAACCCGTGTTGTGTGTATTCATTTGTTCTAAAAGGGTCGGGCATGGGCAGAAGCGTCAGTCCTGGCTACCCATATTATTATTCAATTTAAGATGAATTTTAAAAACCTGGCCCGTGCACATTAATTAGGGGATGCGTGAATAAGTCAGGCTCACGCTTGCCGTATGGATGTTAAATGCCGCCCAGATATGCGCATATCTCCCGCAGCGCTCACATAGCCAAAGTTTTCAAAAGGGGGTGGGGCATGGTCTGGGGGGGGCATGGGCATTTCAGTGCATGACCCAGAGATGTGCACGTAAATACACGCCCCAGTGTGCACCAAGGTCCCCTGCCACGTAACTTTACTTCTGCTGTGGATGGTGTGTGAGTTAAAAAAATAAAAGGATTGAGCCATTTCTGAGGGGTTTAAAGGGTCTGAGATCACTGGGAGAGGTGTAGGCTATCAAATCAGGGTATGTTGGAGGATCGATCTGTTAATTGGGCGAACTGGTGGACGATCTGATAAACTGTGAATGGCATGGGTGCAGGCCCCTTTTAAAATCCCCTGGTTTATGCAGTAGAAGTGGGATTTCCATGCACATAGGCGTGCCCATTTAAAATTTGGCGCACATGTGTGCACGGCCAGACTATTTTGTAATATGCGTGCGTATGTTATACAATGGCCACGGCTTTCAGTGCGGGCCAACATATGCACACAAATGTGCACCCGTGCACTGGTTTGAAAGTTACCGTCTTTGGCCTGGATTCATCATTTTGCTATAAATATAGCGAAAATGGTGCCTGCTATTAGGCAAATTTTCCCGGTACTGCATTGCATAGATATTTTTTTTGCAATGCAAGTTAAATGTATTGCACCTGTGTTATTGACCAAGCAGAATTTTATTGCAATTAGTAGTTTAGATTGTTGGGTGGAGGGGGAGAAGGAGTGAGAGAGATAGAGAGAGCCTCTGTAGAGGCTCACAACAAAAGTTAACTATACCACTGTGAGAGGGGCCACTAGTAACTTGGGGTGAGGCTTGTGGGGTGGAGTGGGTTCTGAGGAGCAATTTTACATGCACAGTCATACGTACAAACAGAACAGTTACCATCAGTGAAGATTTAATGTGATTTGGAGGGATGAAAGGTAAAAGAAGAGTAGATTTGTATACTTTACTCCCAACCTACCCTGATTGCAGCTAGGTAGAGAGAACACGGTACAAATCTACTTTTCTTTTACCTTTCATCCCTCCAAACCACATTAAATCTTCACTGGTGGTAACTGTGCTGTTTATACGTTTGACTGTGCATATAAAATTGCCTCCAGAATCCACCCCACGCCACCCCACAAACTTCATCCCGAGTTCATATTGCCCCCTCTTACAGTGGTATAAAAAGTTCAAATACAAGTGATTCTTCATAGAGTGTGTCTCTCTCTCTCTCTTTCTCTCTCTCTCTCTCTACCTAAGCAGGATTTGTGATAAATCCCGCGATGCATAGCTATCACAGGCATGACGCACAGAAAAAGGTGTCATTTCTGGTGTTAAATCCTGTGATAGTGTGCATTACATTATCACATGCAGTGTTAACCAGCCCTCATTTCCATTTACTCCTCCCACTCACATGCATTATGCCGTCATCGGGCATTAGGGCCCTAACGCATTTTGATAAATGACCCTCTTTCTAATATCTTTTCTTGAATTTTCACATACTGTCTTCTTGATCTATAGCTTCTGGTCATTTCCCCCAACGATAGCTTCTATTTCCCCCAACGATAGCTTCTATAGCTTCTGGTCATTTCCCCCAACGATCTATAGCTTCTGGTCATTTCCCCCAACGATAACAACCCACCAGCCAGCACCACAAACATACCATCAGTAAGTCAAGTGAGAGACCTTGGAGCCACCCTAGACTCCAGAATGAACCTTAAAAAATTCTTTAACAACACCACAAAAGAGGGCTTTTATAAACTTCAGGTCCTAAAACAATTAAGACCTCTCCTCCACTTCCATGACTACAGATCTGTCCTTCAAGCCATACTATTCTCAAAAATTGATTACTGCAACGCTCTCCTGCTTGGTCTCCCGGCCTCCTCCACTAAACCTCTTCAGATGCTGCAAAACGCAGTAGCCAGGATCCTTACTAACATGCGCAGGATGGACCACATCACACCGATACTAAAAATACTTCATTGGCTACCCATACACTTCAGAATACTCTTCGACTCTGACCATCATTCACAAATCCATATATCATCAATCCTCTCTGCAACTCACCATACCCCTCAAATTATACTCCTCATCAAGGCCAACCAGATCTGCATACAGAGGCTCCCTACAAGTTCCTCCCAGCAGTTCCACTAAACATAACTCCATCGAAAAACGAGCGCTTTCCACCGTGGGACCACATCACTGCAACTCTCTCCCACCAGATCTACGCCAGGAACATTGTCATCTCACATTCAGAAAAAAACTGAAAACTTGGCTCTTCGCCCAAGCTTATCGCTGAAGAAACCCATGGTACCTGCAAGGACCTCCACCCCTCGGTTGATGTCCTCTTCCAGCTGCATTAAGTATCTGCTATTCTAGAACCGCTCATGTATATTAACTTTGCAATTGAATCTCCATTATGTAAATATGTATTTAAGTTTAACAGAGAAGCAACCGCTCCTTGCTGATCGGCTCTTCTATACATTTAGAATAGAAATTGTTAATCTATCTCTTTTTCTTCAAACAGCCTTGTTCGACTTCCCTGTTTTAATGTAACTTTCACTTCCTGTGTTAACTGGTTTCCCCCCCTTGTTTATTGTAAACCGGTACGATAAGACCTTGTCTTGAGCATCAGTATATTAAAAGAACTTAAATAAAAATAAATAAATAAATAAATCTAACACTACCTCTTCATTTATTCTACCAAAAAAATGTAATCTATGCAATTTCCACTCCCTCCATGCTCTTATAATTTCTCCCTTTCTATGCATGTTTACACATTCCTTAAAGGGGAAGTGCCACTCTTACTCCTGTTGTAAAGGGTGCAGTCCTTTTAATTACTATTTCACCTTCTCTTCAGCCTCTCCCCAAATCCCTCCCCCCCCCCATGGTGAAGTGAGGGGGAGGGGGGTCAAAGCCTCCTATAGGAGGCACCTAGGGGCCTCTTTTTGTATTTTTTTCAGCCACACAATGAACGTAAAAGAGGATGTTATTTAAAATAGCTGCTGTTTCTGTGACCTTCAGCATTTCTACAAGGAGGATAGTGGTGGTGGTAAAGGGTACAGGGGAAGCAACACAAATGCATTGGCCCCCAGGCACCAGAGACCCTTGCTATACTGCTGAAATCCTCCCATGCGTAAATGTGATCATAAACCTGCAAAATCAGCTTTTTTAAATGTTTACTTTCTCCTTTAAGCTCAGAAAGGTCTATAATCTATTTTTTATCCCTTCATGCATCCCACTGGCCCTTACCTTTGTTTGCATCTTCCAGTCTACTCTGTCTCTTTTCTAGTGTTGTATTTTGTCTCTTCACCTTTGACCCACTCCGCTCCATCTCTTACACTTGACGTTCACATCCCCCCAGATTTTCTATATTTCTATGTTTATTTTTGCCACTCTTTGCACAAGTTGCTATGTCCTTTGAAAGACTACACACTTCCCTATTTGCTATATCAACCATCCTTTATTCAGGCTTTCCATCTACTCATCCATTCATGTTCTAACTTTATAAAAATACCATGCAATGCAATCAGAGAGTGGTATTCACTCCCAGCCCTCGAGGGCCGCCAACACGCCAGGTTTTTAGGATATCCCTAATGAATATGCATGAGATAGATTTGCATACAATGGAGGCGGTGTGCATGTACATCGTGCATATTCATTAGGGATATCCTGAAAACCTGACCTGTTGGTGGCCCTCGAAGGCTGAGAGTGAATACCACTACTGCAATAGGATATTACACTTAGGGGTAGATTTTAAAACCCCTGCGCGCGTAAATCCTCCCGGATTTATGCACGCAGGGCACTCGCGCGCCGGCGCGCCTATTTTGCATAGGCCGCCGGCACACGCAAAGCCCCGGGATGCGCGTAAGACCCGGGGCTTTGTAAAAGGGGCGGGAGGGGGCGTGTCTGGGGCATGTCCAGGGGCAGCGGGCGGTCCGGGGCGGGTCCGGGGGCGTGGCGATGGTTCGGGGGTGGGCCGGGAGGGCGATCCCGAGTCCCCCGGCACTGCGGCCTGTGCTGGGGGATGCCGGGGCGGCGCGTACAAGTTACGCCTGCTTCAAGCAGGCGTAACTTGCCCAACAAAGATAGGGGGGGGATTTAGGTAGGGCTGGGGGGTGGGGTAGATAGGGGAAGGGAGGGGAAGGTGGGGGGACGCAGAAGGAAAGTTCCCTCAGAGGCCGCTCCGATTTCGGAGCGGCCTCGGAGGGAACGGAGGCAGGCTGCGCGGCTCGGCGCACACAGGCTGCTGATTTTGCGCAGCCTTGCGTGCGCCAACCCCAGATTTTATAAGATACGCGCGGCTACGCACGTATCTTATAAAATCTGGTGTACTTTTGTTCGTGCCAGTGGCGCGAAGAAAAGTACGCGTGCGTGTATGTTTTGAAGATCTACCTCTTAGAATCCTATACACACGCACTCCCATGTCCATCACTCCTATCACAATGACACCACACACATAATCAATTTTATTCTTACAGTTTCAAACACCCATTCAACTGTAATAGGCATTCATTAAAATCTGCATGTATTAGACATTTTTTTAAACAAGCATATCTCACATCAGAGAGAAACAAAATTGTTTTGACAACAATGATGTATGATACAAAAGAAATGCTGCATTGATGGATTTTTTGTTGTTGTTGTTGTTAAAGAAAATAATTGTACAATTCTTTTCTATTTTTTTCCAGGGCGGTACTTCAAATGGAGATCCAAGTGGCTCTTTTATGACTTGGGGGTCTCTCTCTTTCCCATCATTTGCTTTTGCCTGAAAAGGGAGCCCTGGAAACTCAAGCATCTGCTTATGAGGATGAAAATGATGATGTGGAGCTGGTGCACAGGGACATGCTATGTGCTGATCTGACACAGTCCTTCAGCTGACAAAATATAGGGAAGTGTGAAGTTGCATGAACTCCAAGGAATGGTGGTGGAATAGATGCATTTGAGGGTAATGATAATTTGTGTAATTCGCTATTTTTTTTTTGTGCTGGTTTCAATTGAAGCAGGAGGCGTTTATTTCTTTCTTGCCAAATGGTCAGCTCTATCCCATCTCACCCCTTTTCCCCCCATCTAACATTGAATGAATTAGGATGTTACTCTCACAACCATGGGATATAATCAATTGTTTGCATTATTGTGATATTTTTCATAATTGTACCCCCTGTTCTTTGGATGAAAAGAGTTAGGCCAGAGGATCGTAAACCCTTCCCCCATCACCAGCCAGGTTTTCAGGATAACCTTGATGAATATGCAGGAGATAAAATCTGCATGCTAAGGAGGCAGTGCGTGCAAATAAATCTCGTGCATCTTCAGCATGGATATCCTGAAAACCTACCTACAGGACAGGTTTGGGAGCCATGGGAGTAGGCTGATTTACATGTCAGGATACGATAGCTTTTGGTTTCCATTCCACACTTCATTGTCTATTGCTCATTATGAATTTAAGAACATAAGAAATTGCCATGCTGAGTCAGACCAAGGGTCCATCAAGCCCAGCATCCTGTTTCCAACAGAGGCCAAAACCAGGCCACAAGAACCTGGCAATTACCCAAACACTAAGAAGATCCCATGCTACTGATGCAATTAATAGCAGTGGCTATTCCCTAAGTTAATGGACTTCTCCTCCAAGAACTTATCCAAACCTTTTTTGAACCCAGCTACACTAACTGCACTAACCACATCCTCTGGCAACAAATTCCAGAGCTTTATTGTGCGTTGAGTGAAAAAGAATTTTCTCCGATTAGTCTTAAATGTGCTACTTGCTAACTTCATGGAATGCTCCCTAGTCCTTCTATTATTCGAAAGTGTAAATAACCGATTCACATCTACTCGTTCAAGACCTATCATGATCTTAAAGACCTCTATCATATCCCCCCTCAGCCGTCTCTTCTCCAAGCTGAACAGCCCTAACCTCTTTAGTCTTTCCTCATAGGGGAGCTGTTCCATCCCCTTTATCATTTTGGTTGCCCTTCTCTGTACCTTCTCCATCGCAACTATATCTTTTTTGAGTTGCGGCGACCAGAATTGTACACAGCATTCAAGGTGTGGTCTCACCATGGAGCGATATAGAGGCATTATGACATTTATTTTATTTTATTTAACAGTTTTATATACCGAAGTTCTAGCAACAAAGTTGCTAATCAATTCGGTTTACATTGTAACAATAAATTGACAGAATGTAGAATAATGTCTTACAGAGAACAGGGAAGATTTAACTTGGAAATAAATAAAATAACTTAATGAGAGCAATAAATAACTTCAACGGAGCAAGGAAAGTAAAGTTTAATACAATATAATATAGGAGAATATATATTCGGAATTGTCAGAGTCGGGCCTGAGGTCGAATATTGAAAAGTTCAGAATAGTTATTGGGATTAGGAGAATGCTTGATTAAACAACCAAGTCTTGAGTCTCTTTTTAAAGGTGGGAGTCGATTGTTCCAATCTCAGGTCAGGAGGGAGAGAGTTCCAGAGTTTAGGTCCAGCGGTGGAAAGAGCTCTTTTACTAAGAGAAGTTTTGAGCGGATGGGCCTTTAGCATGCCTCTCTGGGCTAGCCTCAATGGACGGGAAGAGGTGTGTAGTTGTAAAGGGATAGTGAGTTCAATTGGAGAAGAGTTTTTGATGACTTTGTGGATTATTGTTATGGTTTTATAGAAGATTCTCTGATTGATGGGGAGCCAGTGAAGGTTCTTTAGGATGGGTGTAATATGTTCCCTTTTGTTGGATTTGGTTAGAATCCTCGCGGTGGCATTTTGTAATAATTGTAGTGGTTTCAAAGTGTTAGCGGGTAGACCAAGCAGTAAAGAGTTACAATAATCTATTTTCGAGAATATTATTGTTTGTAGAACATATCTGAAGTCTTGGAAATATAATAGGGGTCTTAGTCTCTTTAATAATTGAAGTTTAAAGAAGCAATCCTTTATGATGTTATTGATGAAAGTTTTGTAGTTCAGCAGATTGTCCATGGTGACCCCAAGATTTCTGACCTGGGTGGAGAAGGCTGGAGAAGAAAAGGAGTGTGTGATGAGTGAAGAATGGTTGCCATCTGGAGTGATGAGCAGAAACTCTGTCTTTTTGGAGTTAAGTATCAAATTAAGCTTTGTTAGGAGATTGTTGATGGATAGTAGGCAGGAATTCCAGAATTGTAAGGTGTTTTGTAATGAATCTTTAATTGGGATAAGGATTTGGACGTCATCTGCATAAATAAAGTGTGTAAGATTAAGATTAGAAAGGAGCTGACATAGAGGGAGAAGATAAATGTTAAATAATGTAGGAGATAAAGATGAACCTTGTGGGACACCCATGGTGGATCTGAAAGGAGGTGATTCTTTACTATTAATTTTGACTTTGTAAAATCTATTTTGGAGGAAAGATGAAAACCATTTGAGTGCTGTGTTTTTTATGCCAATCTCTGATAGACGATCTAAGAGGATATCATGGTTCACCGTATCGAAGGCTGATGATAAATCGAGAAGAATGAGGAGGCAGGAATGTTTTTTCTCTAGGTTCAGGAGAATATTGTCTGATAGAGATATAAGGAGGGATTCAGTGCTTCTAGATTTACGGAAACCAAGTTGAGATGATGAAAGGAGGTTGTTGTTTTCCAGGTATTCGTTTTATTTTCCATTTTATTAACCATTTATTAAGACATTTTCCGTTTTATTAACCATTCCTTTCCTAATAATTCCTAACATTCTGTTTGCTTTTTTGACTGCTGCAGCACACTGAGCCGACGATTTTAAAGTATTATCCACTATAAGAACATAAGAACATAAGAAAATGCCATACTGGGTCAGACCAAGGGTCCATCAAGCCCAGCATCCTGTTTCCAACAGTGGCCAATCCAGGCCATAAGAACCTGGCAAGTACGCAAAAAAACTAAGTCTATTCCATGTAACCATTGCTAATGGCAGTGGCTATTCTCTAAGTGAACTTAATAGCAGGTAATGGGCTTCTCCTCCAAGAACTTATCCAATCCTTTTTTAAACACAGCTATACTAACTGCACAAACCACATTCTCTGGCAACAAATTCCAGAGTTTAATTGTGCGTTGAGTAAAAAAGAACTTTCTCCAATTAGTTTTAAATGTGCCCCATGCTAACTTCATGGAGTATGATGCCTAGATCTTTTTCCTGGGTGGTAGCTCCTAATATGGAACCTAACATCGTGTAACTACAGCAAGGGTTATTGTTCCCTATATGCAAAACCTTGCACTTGTCCACATTAAATTTCATCTGCCATTTGGATGCCCAATCTTCCAGTCTTGCAAGGTCCTCCTGTAATGTATCACAGTCTGCTTGTGATTTAACTACTCTGAATAATTTTGTATCATCCGCAAATTTGATAACCTCACTCGTTGTATTCCTTTCCAGATCATTTATATATATATATAGAAAAGCACCTGTCCAAGTACAGATCCCTGAGGCACTCTACTGTTTACCCTTTTCCACTGAGAAAATTGACCATTTAATCCTACTCTCTGTTTCCTGTCTTTTAACCAGTTTGTAATCCACGAAAGGACATCGCCTCCTATCCCATGACTTTTTAGTTTTTGTAGAAGCCTCTCATGAGGGACTTTGTCAAACGTCTTCTGAAAATCCAAATACACTACATCTACCGGTTCACCTTTATCCACATGTTTATTAACCCCTTCAAAAAAATGAAGCAGATTTGTTAGGCAAGACTTCCCTTGGGTAAATCCATGTTGACTGTGTTCCATTAAATCATGTCTTTCTATATGCTCTATGATTTTTATCTTGAGAATAGTTTCCACTATTTTTCCCGGCACTGAAATTAGGCTCACTGGTCTATAGTTACCCAGATCGCCTCTAGAGCCTTTTTTAAATATTAGGGTTACATTGACACCCTCCAGTCTTCAGGTACAATGGATGATTTTAATGATAGGTTACAAATTTCATTTTGAGTTTCTTCAGTACCCTAGGATGCATACCATCTGGTCCAGGTGATTTGCTACTCTTTAGTTTGTCAATCTAGCCTACTACATCTTCCAGTTTCACAGTGATTTTGTTCAATTCATCTGATTCATCACCCTTGAAAACCATCTCCGGAACTGGTATCTCCCCAACTTCCTCATTAGTAAACACAGATGCAAAGAATTAATTTAGTCTTTCTGCAATGGCCTTATCTTCCCTAAGAGCCCCTTTACTCAGCAGTAGTTTTTTTTTTAAAGTTGCACAAGGATGTGTTTTTGAGGAAGTGTGAGCATCTGTTCGGGGCTCTTCAGCTTGCAGAAGAAATGACTGAGAGGGATATAACAGAGATTTATAATACCATGAGTGGTGGGGAACAGGTAAACAGGGAATGGTATTCCACCTTTTCAAACAGAACTGGCACTAAGTAACTGGTAGCAGATTTTACACAAATTTGAGAAAGTATTATTTCTGCCAACACACAGCTGGGCAGGCATAGAGATCACCACCTCCTACATCTGGGAATGAGCAAAATCTCCCAGGTACTTCAAAATGACCCAAATTGGCCACTGCAGGAGACAGGATGCTGGCCTCAATGACCCATTGGTCTGACCTAGCAGAACATTTCCTTATTGCCTTTGTCCATGGTAGCATCGAGTCTTAGCATGCTGACTGTGTACCCTTCTCCTGATGCTAGATATGCATGATGTTATCCAGAAGGAACGCACAAGCAGTGGTGTACCTGAAGTATTTGGCACCAGGGTGGATAATTCCTTTGGCACCCCCAGATTCACTTCTCAGTTTCTCTTCCCCCCTTCACTTCTCCCTCTCCCCCCCCCCCCCCCCTCCAGTGAGCTCTGGTTCCCCTCTCCCAGACACAGGCTCCCTCTCTCTCTTGCACACACTTTCACACACTTCTGCACACAGGCTCCCTCCATTTCTCTCTCTCACAAACACATCCCTTCACACAGCTCCCTCTCTCACACATAAGCATGCACCCTCACTCCCATGCACATACACAGACAGACATGCTCTAACATACAGACTCTCCTAGACACACACACACACACACACAGGCATGCTCTCATACACACAGAGACACAAATACTGTCTCACTTCCTGCTCCCCATCAGAAGCACAGCAGCAGCTTCCTCCTTCAGGCCCCGTGACAGACAGGGACACTTCATTTTTATGAGGCGGCACAGGGGCTGGTGCAGCTCTGCTTTCTGCATCTGCAGCGGGGAGGGTGGCGCTATTGCTCTTCTTCCTGCTTCGGGCCGCAACTTCACGACCTTTCCTTCTTCCCGCCCGCGCAGACTCACCCTCTTCCAGGCCACGGGGGGGTGGTGGGAAGAAGAAAAGGCTATGCAGTTGCCGGCTCCAGACCCTTGGCGCTCTAGGTGGCCGCCCAGTGCTTCCACCGCTCAGAGCCCGGAGGCCTCCCTCTTCTACCATGAGTGGGATGAGCTTTGCTCACGGCTGCCGACCTCCCTACTGACACCACCCCCCTCCAGGCTGTCTCCCGGGGCAGACCACACCCCGCACCCCCCCCCCCCCCCTTAGTGCGCCACTGCGCACATGATTGGATTTTCCGCTCAAGCGCCCTAGGAACAAGATCTTCAGCGCCTTCCTCCGCCTCCCTCCCATCCTTCCACTCCTCATACTGTTGCTAGGAAGAGGGAGGGAGGTGTGATAGGATCGCTCCATGGAGGGAGGTGAAGATTATGCCAACATAATGTCTAAAGCATGGGGGCTGCCAAATTTACCATTGATTTCCATTGACCAGTTTTTTTTAAAAACAAGCTTATCTAGACACCGCTAAGCACATGCCTACCAGCCCCGGAGAAGCATAGGTGAGCAGGGCT
Organism: Rhinatrema bivittatum; assembly: GCF_901001135.1. Taxonomy (NCBI): domain Eukaryota; kingdom Metazoa; phylum Chordata; class Amphibia; order Gymnophiona; family Rhinatrematidae; genus Rhinatrema; species Rhinatrema bivittatum. The sequence goes on from NC_042617.1 coordinate 51,704,362, forward strand.
AATGAGAGGCAGAAATATCATAGTGACAGAGCAATGTGTTGCACAGCTGAACTCTTTAAACCTTGTTTATGCAAAATCTCCAAGACAGGCATGCACACACACACAAACATGTCCGTGATCTCTAAGGTAAGAAGAAGGATATGACTTTTTGTACTCACCAAACCTAATAAATATCTTATTCTCGGCTGTGAATTTCAGGAGTCACAAACATTTGGTGGCTGGAGCCTTGCACCACTACATGGAGAGAGCTGTGCTTTCTTATAGTACCTGGACCCTCTTTCCCAGCCGGCATCGTCAGCCAAACAACAGGCACTGCACAGACGGCGAATGTCTTGAATCATCTGAATCATGTTTCATGGGTGAAAGCGAGCCATGCTCTCTTTTCTTGCCCTTAGTTACTTCAATAACACAGTTTTGAATTCATCCTTGAATGAAACCGCATAAGGCAGAAAATTAATGCCATTGAAGATTTCTTAAGCATTCTAATAAAATATGCTTGGAATTTGTTTGGAATGTAATATCTCCTATTGTGCTGGACCACTTTAATACTCCTCACTCCCTACTGTACCCAAGCCAAAGCAACATAATAAACCCTGCAGCTTTTTATTTTATTTTGGTTTGGGTTTTTTTTGGTCACTGATATGAATTAGCTCTTGCCATCATTATCAAGTCACCAGTCATTATTTGTAATGTTTTATCATATTTTCAGAAGCAAAGAAACAAAAATTGTAAGCTTTGTCAATATATATAAGCTTAGCAGTGGATTCACAGACAGCAACTTGCCTAAGTAGGCAAAGAAACCCTCAGCGCAAGTGGCAGAAGAAGAAGAACAATAATCAGGTATTCCTTCATTTTTGTGCTGGGGAGTCCCGACGCTGCCGGTTTCATACGGGCAAAAAAGGCATGTTCCTGAAACCAAGCCCAGGTGTTTGCAGGATGCTGAATTCCAGCCATTTGACTGCAAAAAAAAAAAAGATTCAGACTGAAAGGAGCACGTTGCGGTCCTCAGAAGGAACGGAGACCGGCAGGGGACCCCCGGTTTTTCCACTCTGAAATGATCACTTTTTTTTTTTTTTTCTTCACAAACAAAACCTGCGATCTTCGTTACAAACTGCATCTGTTTCTGGTGGACAGATTTTTCTGTTGAATTGCCTCCAACTTTCAAGAAAATCCCAGTGTTTTTGAGGCAAAAAAAAAAATGTAATAGTAATAATAATTTGGAAGGGCGTCAGGATTGCTGCCATGGATGTGAATGGAATGCCAGCTCCTTCTCTTTTCAAATGCGGCAGCGGCAGTCTGACATCTTTTTTTTGTTTATTTTTATACAAGAAACTGGGATGCCCAAGGTCTGTTTATAAACAGTATGGAGGTAATTTCTGCAAAGGATTTACACGTGCAAAAGTAGTATATAGCATAGCAATTTTTGAAAGCCCATTTACATGTGGAAAATCTTGACAGTTCAGCCCTATAGAGTGAATTTTCAAAGGAGTTACATGTAGAAGTAGCAATTTTCAAAATACCATTTACATGCGTAAAATGTTTTGACAATTCAGCCCTATGAAGTGAATTTTCAAAGGAGTTACGCATCTAAAAGTAGTAATTTTCAAAATTCTATTTGTGTGCATGAAATCTTTTGACAATTCAGCCCTATGGAGTGAATTTTCAAAGGAGTTTCGCATGTAGAAGTAGCAATTTTCAAAATTCCATTTGTGTACATAAAGTACATTTATGTGCATAAAACCCAGTTTTATGTTGGTAAATTCTTTTAATAAATACCCCCTCTCATTTTATGGGCTATTGTTTGGATTACCTCCCCCCATAAAAATTACAGAATATGCATGGCTAAAATTATTTGCAATGGGGGCACTTTTTGAACTGTCAACATTGGGACAAAGTCCAAGAGCATGATAGAGTTGCGGACGTTTGAACCATTTCATAACATGAAAGCACATGAGTGCTTTCACTATGGAACTTGCTGTTGGTACTGACATTTGCATCAGTGTTTTCTAGGGTCCTTTTTTCATGGAACATAGCACACTTACAGAGGAATTTTCAAGAGAATTCCACATGTAACAATTTTCAAAAGCCATTTACCCAGATTAAGTGCACTTAATGCAGGTAAAATCTATTGACAATTCAATGGCATATATTGTAGCAATTTTCAAACACTCTTTTACAAGCATAAAGTGCATTTACACATGTAAAACCCAGTTTTAAGCATGTAAATGATTTTGAAAATCCGGCTCAAAGATTTGAAGATGCAGTCTACACATGCTATTTAACTCCCTGACCTAAACAGCTCATCCTTCCTCCCCCCCAGAGAGCTTCTTCTAAATGCAGCTAAAAGTATATGAGTTGCAGAATAAATGGCACATTTTTAGCTGCATTAAGTTAGGGTAATTTTCAGACATATTACCATGGTGTTTGTTATGCTGTCTGTTTTGTTTTTTTTTTGTTGTGGTTTAAAAAATAATAATTAGTCAAAATATATGTATGGGAGAAGGAGGTTGAAATGCATAAGGAATTGGACTGCTGCCACTGAAGTGAATGGAGATATCTGTTGCTGTTCACCACAATGGCAACCAACGACCCATAATCCTTCCAACAATCAACATGTCTGCCAACAATCCTTACTCCTTCCAACAATCTGGACTTCTTTCCTTCAGCAACTGTCTTATTAATGTTCTCTACTGGAAAACAATTGGAATCTTAAAAGAGTCAGAGCCATAAAATGTCTATGCACAACAGTGCTACAAGGCTGGAGAACCCCTCAGTAGGGTAGTTTGATTTAGATCCCACCTTCCTTCACAGTCACCGCATTTCTAGATTCTCCAGAAGAATTGTTTAGAACTAGGAGATAACTAATTAAGCACAATATCCTGATATTTTTAAACATAAGATAACCTTGCTGAATAGTACATTGTCATCTATCTGTAAAGGGTCAAAGAATAATAGATGGGTAAACATCAGTACTGGTGACATCAAAATGCAGAAAACAATTTACAAAAATAAAATACATCCTTACTGAACTTGGATGTCACTCAGACTAAAAGGTGTTTTATATGGTACATGTTGCGATCGTGGACCCTTGAGTCAAGGCAGGGTTGATGCTACCCACAAGGAGGAGCCCTGCATGTCCCCACCGTCGTCAGGCGGAGCTGGCTGAGGCAGAGGCCCAACGGGATCTTCACCTGTACCAGCCCTCATTCCCCTTAGGTTGAGACCTCGGGTGCTGGGGCCGGCAGGACTTAGGTGCAGGCCTCTGTTGCTGAGGAGAAGAACCTTAGTTGAGGACAAATCACCGGCCCAGGTCCAGGGCAGGCTGAGAACAGACGTAGACCGAAACAGGCAGTTGTCAGTAACAGGCGGCGTTCAGGCAAGGTCGTAGGAGAAGCGGAAGTCAGAGGCAGGCAGAGTACAGGCGAAGTCGGATCAAGCAAGCCAGGGTCAAGGCCAGAGATCCATCCTTGGAGAGGCAGGCCAGACAGGCAAGGAGGCCTGGAACAGCAAGGATGGGCCTGAGACATAGAAGACACCAATGGAACTGAAGACTGACCAAGATGAAGACCTGACGAAGAACTGAAGAAGCAACCAGGAAGACAGACGAGGACTACAGGTCTGAAGACAAGGATGAGAACCGCAGGGCTGAAATAGGTGAAGGGCACTGGAACTGAAGCACAGAACTGGAATCAAAAGCATGCTGGAACAGGAGACTCAGGAACAAAGATACTGGCATCTCACACCACAGGAAGCAAGTTGACCTGTTCCCGAGGCAAGGGCTGAAGGCAGGCAAGGGCCTTTTATAGGCCAGGACTCATGTCATTTTCCTGGGCCAGGGGCTTTTCCCACTACAGTCCCTTTAAATCATAGCATGCCGCATGCACGAGCGTGCCTAGAGGAGCCCAGGGAGAGACTACAGGAGCAGCAGCGGCTGCTGCATATCGGCAGCAACTTCGGGTGGCGTGTGTTAGCGCCTAGTCTAATGTGGCGGGCAGCCGCGTAGCCTACTGGGTGGGGGGCCTGCCGCGGCAACAGGGGAGCCCGAGCGCGGGTCAAGACTGGAGGTAAGAGTAGCGGTCCTCAGGAATGGCCCACGGACCGCTGATTGCAATAGCACAGTATAGAGTTTCCTAACCAGTGTGCCTTCACATCTGACCAGGTGTGCCATGGGAAAATCAGCCCTGCAGGATGCTCAGACCCAGGCCAGCACCTGGGCTCTGTTCTTAGCACCTCATAGCAACAAAGGGACACCAGCAGCAGGGGCTCTTAAATGTGTAGGATCTTATTTCAGAGAACTTGGGTAATCGTGCATGCCTCTTCTTCCTAGCCCTGGAGAGTGATACTTAACGGGCAGCATGCAGTTTTAAGTAGCAGGGCCCTGCTTTGCATAGCGTACACATTGCATACAGCGCCTCCTCATCTTCCCCACCCTGAACCTCCTCCTTTGTGACCTTCCAGCCTCTGTCTTATCCCCAGGCTGAGAGAGATAGGGAGAGGGTGCACTGAGCACTGGTTGCGATTCATACTGAGCGCTGGTTGCAGCAGCAGCAGAGGAGGAGCTCTGCTCCATTTTTTGTAAACAGAAAGATGCCACCTGATAAGAAAGAAAATGGATCAGAATTAGAAATTTGTGCAAAAGAGTTTGATTCAAGCTCAGAACAGGAGGATGGCAGCCTTGTTTGACTTTATAAAAATCCCAGAATTTCTCCTTGATGGATGGGGAAAAATTGATCAGACTTTTTGCTATAAATCTCAGGGAAATCTGCAGAGATACACAGTTGATGTCAGGTTTTCCCACTGCTTCCAAAGTTTATATTCCCTTATCAGACTGCATAAAGTCAGCAAAAAAAAAAAATTAAAACGAATGGCAGGATAGCAAGAATATAGATAGATATAGATAGATAGAAAGATATACGCGTATATAGAGGCCAATTCTCAAGAGTTTAATCTCCTAACTTTTGGAGTTTGGCTTCTAACACAAGAACATAAGATATGCCAAACTGATTCAGACCAAGGGTCCATCAAGCCCAGTGTCCTGTTTCCAACAGTGGCTAATCTAAGTCACAAGTACCTGGCAAGTACCCAAATATTAGATAAATCACAAGCTACTATTGCTTATTAATTACCGTAATAGCAGTGTATGGATTTTTCCTCTAGGAACTTATCCAAACCTTTTTTAAACCCAGTTACACTAACTGCTGTAACCACACGCTCTGGCAATAAATTCCAGAGCTTAACTTTGCGCTGAGTGAAAAAGAATTTTCATTGATTTGTTTTAAATGAGTACTTGCTAACTTCATGGAGTGCCCCCTGGTCCGTCTATATTATCTGAGAGAGTAAATAACCGATTTACATTAACTTATTCAAGTCCTTTCATGATTTTGTAGACTTCTATCATATCCCCCTCAGTTGTCTTTTCTCCAAACTGAACAGCCCTAACTTCTTCAGCCTTTCCTCATAGGGGAGCTGTTCCATCCCCTTTATCATTTTGATCGCCCTTCTCTGCACTTTCTCCATCGCAACTATATCTTTTTTGAGATGCGGTGATCAGAATTGCACACATTATTCAAGGTGCGGTCTCACCATGGGAGCGATACAGAGGCATTATGACATCCATCATTTTATTTGCCATTCCTTTCCTAAATTAACCCTTTTGAAAATTCACTGGGGCTGAGGGCCTAAATTTAGGCTCCTAGTTTCATTAGGAGCCTAAATTTAGGACCCTAAAACATGGGTGGCTATGGGGCAGAGTTAGGGCAGGGAAACAAAATTAGGAGCTTAGCACAGATTTTTAGAACTAGGCACCTAATTTAGGGTCCTAAACTTAGGGGAATAAATAGCAGGCCTAAATTTAGGTTCTTAACTTTTAGGCCCCTAATTTTATGTGAATTTTCAGCTGAAAACTTAGGCACCTAATTTCAGCTGAAAATAGGGGCCTAACATAGGCATCTAATTTAGAGGCCTAAATTTAGGAGCTCAGCTTTTTTTTAATATTGGCCCCATAGATCCCAAAAATTGAGAGAAAACACAAAACCAGAACATTACAAAGACAGACATAAAATACCTAGCAATAATCAAAGAATGTTACAAAAAGTAACCAACCAACTTGTAGTACGAGATATAGTTCTAGCCACCTTTGTGTGTGATACCATTATAAATTATGTTCTCGTGTAATAAAATCAAGTTTAATTTATTTTGTGCGCGATCATTGATAATTGAGAGGGGCGGGGGTGATCTAGGATAGAAGTGAGATGCTTAGACAGACAAAAGTATGCACATTGCTTTCTCCCAGAAAACCTACCACAAAAATGAGGGTTATAGTACATGCATGGCAGAACAATGTGCATGCTTTTTAACCTGCATATAATTTTCAAATAGACGTTTTATCCGGATACATAGCCACTTGCATTGGTAAATGGCTTGGGAAAATTGCCCTCCCCGTATTTTTTTTTATTTTTGTGTGGAACATAGTACGGCATGGGCTGTGATTGGATAGCAAATAGGCAGACTGAATTGTAAAGGAAGAAAGGCATTAGGTGCTGTCAGACCTTGAAACTGTGGTCTTGATTTGTTCTTGTGTGTGTGTGTGTGTGTATGTGTGTGTGGCGCATTAGTGTTTCCAAGGCTCGTAGTATCTGATATTATGGTACAGCAGGCACTGACATCTGGAGGGTTATAACTCATTGTGTGATGCAACTGTGCTTTATCTCTGTAGACAGAAATTGGCCTGTCCTTATTCCCTCCTTAACCAATGTTTTTGTTTTTTTTTTTTAATTTTTGCAACTCGGCCTTAGTACTCCTACACCATTACCATGGTTACAGCACATTAATACGGGTTACAATGTTCCAAATACATGGCATTACGAAAGTACAATACTTCTTATTATGATTTACTTGTATTTCAAACCAGAGAATGAAGTCATGTTACTGTGCCATTTAAATCTGAGGTACTACCACATGGTACGTGTTGCCACTGTTAGAAATGCGTGAGAACATTATTATCGGTCATCGCTCAGGGGGTGCTCTGCTGAAGTGCTGTAACAGACTAGCTGCAGCTTACAGTGCCTCCAAGCCCGGGAGTCCCTTACGTATGGTCCGTGAGCCCGCCACAAGCCCAGCTTTAGTCAGCGCAGGCCAGCCCCAGTGGCTGGGAGACTGTGAAAAAACAGAAATAAATCTCCTTCATCCACTTAGGTTTGGAAAAGCACTGGCAGGTGAACGCCAAGTAAGAGATTCAAGAAAGTCAAAGTAGCATCAGGGAAAAGATAATCCAACCTCGCAGCACCTACTTCATCAGGACACCTTCAGGACCAGTTTTAGTTTTTGAATCCCACCCTGAAACTTTCCCCGTTGAAAAATACCGGAAACGTCACAAAATAAAAACGTCACAGTAAAAACGGAGCCATGCAGGCATCATGCCAGCAAAAATCATCAAACATTGGCAATGGCTTTTAAATCATGATGACCGCACCTGATAGGTGTGCATTTCATTGCGGAGCGGCAGTACTGAACAATGCAATTTTTTTCAGCAGATCGATCTTCTACGTTCACAGCGGCCTCAAATATTTTGCAAGGTCATTCGGTATTGGTTCATCGCACGTGTACTGCCAGGCAGCACTATGAATGCAATAACTTGAAACAAGTGCAGTTCCTGGACAACACAAGCTAATGAATTTTGACTGTAGGTGAGAGAAAGAAAAATGACACCATGGATTTGAAATTGCTAAGAAGCCATGCTGGCCATGAGAAGCCAGAGAAGCAGTTTGGCTAGTCACTGCTCAAAGTAGAAAAAAACCCAATATGCATAAGAGGCTATAAAAGAGCACTCATAATAACGATAGAATGCAGATTACCGTGATTAGGTACAGGAGATAGAACAGAACAGTTAAATCAGTCTGCATCATACAAGGAAAATGCTGGACGGTTCCTTCCTTTGTTTCATATTTTGTGCTCTCGGATGAACCAGGCCTATTTTCCAGAGCAGGATTTACAATTCTGAGGAGTACCGCAGAATGAAACTCACGCAGCGAAAACTGTTTGGGACAGTGGGGCCCCCGGGTTAGAATGTATCACTTCTAGGCTTCGATATGCTGTGTCCCTCGTCTTGTGTGCTTCATTTGCAGTATGTTCTATTAGTAAGTCAAAGAGAATTGCTATGGCATTTATTAAGTAACTTGTCCATGTCTTTGAGGGCCATAAACAAGATACATTCAGGACCTGGGCAAGGAGTGAGCCAGTCAAAGAAGCACCAGGCCCTGAGGAGAGATTGCTGCAGTATTGATCACTGAAATAATGAGAATTTCTCAAAAGTTCAAGTGCTACTGACATTCCAGTTATTTACATGGAGCTCATTATATAGAGACCCCCAAAATTGAGCCTCTTTGTAGTTTCCAGGAGCACAAGTTATTTTGGATTGGAGAGACCCTGCACTTATCTTTTTTGCCTTGGATGACACATATTTTACTTGTTTTCTGTTGTAGTACCTCAAAATGAACAAAGGACGGCCATTTTATAGAATGAGCCATTGTTGTTTCTGTGATCATGTGATTTTGGGGGAAATGATGTGTGTTCCCTTAAATATCTGGGAGTTTCTGATTGGGTGACCAAGGTTTAGTGGGAGGTATAAGAGTGGGAATGTTTTGGCAGGTTTTGTCCTTTTGGATCCTGCCTTACTCAGGGTGATGTGTGTGTGAAAGGGACCTCCAGGGATGTAGCCACTTGGAGTAGCCAGCCTGCACACTGGTTGGCCCGGAGACTCTCGCAGTTTTGGATTGGGACCCTGTAGAGACTAACGCCATGGCGTGGAAAAGTTTCTTCCTCCTCCCGAGGAAGTGACTGCAGTCAGGTGGAGTGGCTTTTGTTGTTTTCTCTATAGGAACAAGGCCAGGAGAGAAAGCTACTGGGATGAGTTCCCCAGGTGGTCGGTGGCATAGGAAATGCTGGGGAAAACCCACCTCCTGTGGAATGGGAGAGGTGTGGGAGATCATAGACTGAGGAGACGGAAGTAGTGCTAGCAATGGAAATTGAACTGCCAGTTTTGAATGTGAATGCTGATAGGATCTGTAACTCCATCCCCGGGTAAGGACTGCTACCTGATAGGGCCATAAAAGTATTTGTGTTTATTCTTCGGGGCTGGAAACTTCCCAGTCAGGTTTTTCATGGCCTCTTTCTTTTGGGGCCTGAATCCTTTGTCAAGTTGGGGGAGGGGGGGAGAGATTACTCCCAAGGCCCCAAGTGCTAAGGGTGACCCTTCGTGTCCTTGTTCCTGTCCCTGGGAGAGGGGTACCTGCATGTTCTGGTGTGTGCTGAATGTGCCCAATAAAACAACTGGAACCACTGTATTAGTGTCCAAATTAACGTTTTTACTGTTGAAAATGTATGAAAATGGCACACAAGTTAATCCACAGCACCAGAGTATATGTTCTTTTATAATCTCCTCCGCAATCTGTGCAGGAATGTCTGAGGCCAGGTCAGGGGAACCTCTACCCTCCAGGGCTTGGAAAAAATCGAGCCCCCAGGTGGGCGGGGTGTCCTTTGGATGGGCAGATCACCCCTTCCAGCTGGCAACATTACAATGCACAGAGAGATCAGTTCTCTCTCTCCCCAGGGGTTTGGAAGCAGCTGATGGGTGTCTTCAAGGATGTTAGCCTTTGTCTTTGCTCACAGTTGATTTCCCCGACTTCTTTGTTTCGGATACAGTTCTTTTATCTTCTGGTTTTGATCCCCGATGGGAGGGATCACTTGAAGCAGGACTCTCTGCGCTTCAGTCAGGAAGGAAGGGCACCAAATCTTCCTCCTGGATCTTGAAACCAAGTCTTTCCAAAACTGAGAATAACGCCGGAGTGTATCCTTGCTGCAGGTCACTCCCACTCCAGGGGCAGGTCTTCCCTAACCTGCACAGACCCCAGACACAGGGTTCCCTGTGGTGTACAGGCTCTCTGGCAAGGCTCCCACCACTTAAAATAGGAAAACTAAAATATGTACCCAGAGGGAAAACTCAAACCAGCCAGTGGGTGGACTGGAAAGGAAGCCCCTCCTGACCCGGGTCAGGACCACCCAGCAGGGTTTGCCTGGCTCCTCTGACTGGGCCTGTAAAAACAACAAAAATATAAGCACCTATCTACCTCTGAACTCTTTGCAAACTAAAAGGGATTGCCTCTCAATCTCTAGCCAGAGCACTGCTTTATATCCTCACCAGGGGGACGGCCATTCCTGACCCTCCAAAGGGAGGGATTTGAATTTGAATGGAACCTCCCCATAAACCATCCTACACTAAGCTAGCTGGCCTCTGAGAACTGAGGACTTACTGGTAGCCTGACTGTAGTGTCCGCCACATCTCCCTCCCACTTATTCAAAACTGGACAAAGGACGGAGACTCTTGCACAGATTTTACAAGTGTGCTTAATGAGACATCATATCATTCTGCATTGCAATATACCTTAGCATATCCACTCTTTCAAACACAAAACTCTCAGGAGAGCAAGGCAGCCAAATCTACCTGGGCTGGATGCAAGGTCCAGGCATGCTCTACACTTGGTGTAGGCGCTAACATATAAGACCTGCAGGTTACATCCTGTCAAAGGGAAATTTAGGCAGACATATCAAGAATGTTCACCAGGATTGGGTGAAAAACAGTAAAATGGATTATGAAATGCCAAAACCATCACTGCTGTCTAACAGTGGGTGCGGCCACCACCCTTGCATGGTGGAGAAATGCTCTCACCATCCCTGGACAGCTAATGACTCAACGGCTCCTATGAGAGACACCTGGAAGAGGTTCATCCAGTTTCTGGGGAAAGAAGACCATGTTAAGGTGTTTTGTCTGTTTCTGAGTGTTTAACTCCTCCTGAAGCTTCTTTCTGGAAGAAAACAGTTAAAAGGCACCGGAAGGGCAGTTTGCACCCAACTTACAAAGGAAACAATATTTTAAGTTAATACAATGAAATGGATCCAAGGACACAATGTTCAAACAATTATTTCAATTTTTATAGCAGAAATATTCCAACTTTTTTTTCTTTGTACAAAACAGTGCATAACTGGCATTCAGCACAATTAAATGAATACTTCAAATCAGAACAACAGGAACTCACACAAAACATGTTAAATGATAGACATAATAATTCCTTCCTAAGACGGGTATGGACAGATAACTAAAACAATAAAGTCCATCAATAACCAGGAAGGCAGGGTCTTCTTGCCTTCTAGGCCTTTTCCTCGGCCAGGTCATCTGGTTGACTGAAGAATGTAATTCAAATGAGAAAAGTCCAAACTAAAATGCTTCCCTCCGAGGAGGAAAAGCTTCAATCTCTCTAGACAGAAATACTCTTTCCCAAACAAAGTAAAACATTTCATATTACCCTCCCTTGGGGGTAAACAACCTTTTTTAGATCATAGTGTGGCAGATCTAGTCAGCCACTGATTGCCCCCAGCTCCCAGTCCTTAGGATTTATCTCAGCTTAGGTGGAGACAGCATTCCTGCTTAGGTGGAGACAGCATTCCTGCTTAGGTGGAGACAGCATTCCTGCATAGGCTCTCCCCTAAAGGCCTGGTCCACAAGGGGGGGGTGGGGGATTAGCCCTAGTTAGACAGAGGCAATGTAGATTTGATTTTGAGGGAGAAGGCGTATTTTCAGTGTGCTCTTCAAGTTAGGCCCACAGCTTAGTACAGAGAGAGAGACACACACACACACTACCCTGCTAGATCCCCAGAAGTGGACTGGCAGGAAAAGAGAGAAGCAGAAGGATTTGGGTGGTTTTTCTGAAGTTCTGCTGTTTTGCCTTGAGCCTTCTGGCAGGCAGATCAGTGGATCAGGATGGAGATGTGTGCCTCTTCACCCAGTCCAAGAGGAGGCCACAGTGACCATGTAGAGAGAAGAAAAGTGTCTCAATCAGAGATTTAGTTTTTACCACCAAGAGGGAAGGAAGCTGATTTCTTTCACACTGCCTTGCCCCGATCTGGAAGCTGTAAGGATTGCTTTCAGTAGTAGGCCTTTCCTCCTGGAAGGCTGCATTTGTCTTTTGAAGAGGAGTCGAAGGGAGAAAAGAGGAGAAGGACAACGGAGTTTCCACCCCTAGGACCCAGGACACTGCCAGGTTGGAGTACGGGATTCTTTGTGGACCTCAGGTACTGGGAAGAGTATCTGACTTGGTTAGGACACCCCCAACCCACTTGAGACACTTATCATTCCTGGTCATGGAGGATAAGTCAGTTTCAAGCCCCTGCCTGGAGGGGGCACATCCACAGAGTTAGAGATCAATTAAATCCTGGCTCATGTAAATCTAAGGACCCTGGATGTAAATGGATATTTCATTTGTTGCACCTCTTGATTATTTTGAACTCAATCCAAGTAAGCTTCAATTTGCATACCCATCCAGAGAGTCCAGCCTGGTTTATAAGTGTACCTGTCCCGAAGAGCAGGGGTTACACAAACCAATGGCATACTGCACAATCCTGCCTGGGCCAAGAAGGTTTTACTTCATCCCCACAGAAAGGACCTACCCCTTGGGAAAAGAATGTGAGACAAGAGACTGAGAAGCTAGCCAAGGTTAATAAAACTTTTTATGGCCCATTGGAATTTGACACATTCCCCGGGAAAGGGGTATAATAGCAAAACATCACACAGTGAAATTATTACACCAAGATATCATTTAGAACTAGGAGGAGGCTCAGAGTAGGGCTCATAATAGGCCGGGTGAGCTTATTAGTGACCACCCAACATGGTAGGTGACACTCAATGGAGTATTAGGTAGGTGGGCCATCCACAGGCTGAAAGACTACAGCATGCTTGTGCATGTTGCGGCCCAATCGTATCTCCTGAATTCTTCTGGCTAGCTCTGAAGGATAATCAGAGTGGGCTCTCCTGCACTCAGGATTGGTGGAGGTCCTCATTATCCAATGGTCAGCCTCCTCCTGCAGATATTCCTCGTAGTTATTCTCCATGAACTCCATAACATGCATTAGCACATTGTTAGTGTTTGAGGTAGTTGTGGGTGGATCCTTTGGCCGGTAGCAGACAACCACGCCCCCGGGGGAGATCCCGAGAGGGACCACCAGTCAGGCTCAGAGTATGGAGACAGACACACACTAGTTCTTTTATTAAACAGTATATTGAACCACCAGAGGTGGCAGTAGTGAGCAGAATTGCCCAGCTGGGCTATAGTCCCTCAGATACTGGAACAGCGATCCTGGATAACTGAGCTGTAGAGAAACTGAATATAGTGAGTAGGCAGGGTATGCAGAGTTCAGGAACAGACCTTTGATGGTAACACTCACACAATAGTTCTTGGAAGCAGCCCAGGAGCTGGAATGAAGCAGGCCCTCGAGGAGTGAGTACCTGGTTCCAGGGAACGCTCTGAGAGAGAGAGAGAGAGTAACTCACTGATGTTGTAGGCAGCGAAGGCTTCCTGGCAGAAGTGGTATTCAGTAGCAAGTCTGGGAACGAGGCCCCCGAGGAGCGGGTACCCCTGGTAAGTCCGTGGAGGCAGAGTAGCTTAGGTAGAGTAACCCATGTAAAGTAAACCTTTGCTAACTCAATTTGTTAGCGATTAAAGAGATCTTAAATAGCCGGTGCGGATGACGTCATCTCAGGAGGACACCCCTGAGGTTCGCACCACTGCTGGTACTTCAGTCGGGGCCGCGCCGCGCATGCGCCCTTAGGCTCCGGAGGAACATGGCGGTGTGCAGCGACTAGCTGGTCTGGGGATGCCGGAGGAGAACGGCAGGGTGATGCTGCAGCAGCCAAACTTCCAACAGGCAAAGAAGGAGTCGCCAAAGCGGTAAGGTGGAAGTAGTGGAGACGTCAGGAAGCGACAGTCGCAACACACATATGGATAGTGAAGTCCGAAGGATGCAAACATCCACCTGCACACAAGCCTCTCCACCTGAGAGGCTCTCAGCAGATTTCTTGGGTTGGTACAAGTGCTGGGAGCAACCTACAATTGGTTGCATACATCTGGGTGCATGGTCTAGTCAAACAACTCACTGGATTTAGTAACACAAGTGGTAGCCAGGGTAGAAAGCTTCAATGGGCATTGTAGACTCAGACATGGATGACTCTGGCAGCCCCACTCCAAGGGAGCTGCTGCCAATCTGAGAGATGTTTCCTGAGGAAATGCCAGAACTGGTAGATACCAGGCACCCCTTCATGGTAATGGTGCAATACTCTCTGTAACTGTGAGGTTCTCTTGCAAATAGATTGACCTCCAGCTTGGCAATCACAAACCTTTCCCTTGCTGTTTTGGCACTGATGGCCATGTTCCTTAGCCTTCTACCACAGATCAATTATGGAGGCCTCCAGAGGACCTGGAGCTGGAGGACCAGGCATCTGAGGACTAACCTCTGCCACAGCCCAAATCCAAGTGTCGCAGCACCAACACACTTCAGCAGGCCCTATGTGGTTTTGCTTCCATGAAAGGCCTTCTGAGAGAAGAACTACCACTTCCTGCTCTCTTCCTTTACTTCTGCCACCCGCTTTGGGTGTGAATGGCTTCTTCCACTATATCTCCCCAAGTGGGAGGGTTGAGCTCAGATGGATTTATAATTTCTGTTGCTGTAGCTGATGTTACTGAAAGGGAAATCACTCCCACAGTAGCACTCACCTCTCCCGGGGTCCTGGCATCACCCCCCACTGTTGGAATGGGAGATCTCTGCTTTTCTCCTGGCTGGGACCCTAGGTGAGTGGCATGATCACTGCTTCCCTCTAATGTTTATGATGGGGAGATAGAACATCCTTTGAGGGTAGCTTGCTCCAATTCAGAAACGAGTTGGGATCCAGGACTTCTGTTGCTACATGGGAGCTGGGGAACCTGGCCTCAGTGTACAACAGGCTCAGGAACTGATGGCATTGGAGCTGCAGTGGCTGTGTCAGTTGTAGAGTGCAGCAGTTGGCATATTCCACGGCACCCATGGATCTAGCTCCCTTCAGGGTAATTTCCACCCTCCTGTGAGGGATGAAAAACATCGGGGTCTCACTTGCCACTATGGTGGTCCCAGCTGCCACCGCAGCAATGGGAACAATGTCTCACTCTAGCAATCCAGTGCTGCTTCCCATTCTGTGATGGTCACTTGAACCCTCCTCCGAACCTCAGATGGATGGATGACTCGCCATTTACATTCGCATTCAAAGCAGTGTGTCACTGTGTTTTTTATGTTCATGTACTTCTCCCGATGCATCACCACTCAATTCTGGCCAGGCTATGCCTCGTGCTGCGTGATCGAAGCGATGATGTTGTTCTTGTGCCTCTGTGCAAAACCATTCGATGATGTCAGACACACACCGACCCACTTCTTAGCCAGTTCTTGGTGCACTTTCACTCGGTGATGGCGAATTCGGCGGGAACAGCAGCCATCTTTGTAAAGTTTGCGGCTTTTTCTTCAAGTGCTCAACAACGATCAACAGTTGCAATGCAGCAATTGGTAAGTCCCATTCGACATGATGCTCACCCCGCACTTGATCGAGCCCCACGTTCACGGGTGCTGAGGTATGTAACCCCATTCCCGGTTGCGGACCGCTACCTGATTAGGCCATAAAAATATTTGTGTTTATGTTTCGGAGCTGGAACCTTCCCAGCTAACTTTTCATGGTCTCTTCCTTTCAGGCCCTGATCTTTGTCGAGTTGGGGGGGGGGGAGATTACTCCTGATGCCCCAAGTATTAAGGGTAATCCTTCGTGTCCTTGTTCCTGTCCCTGGAAGAGGGGTACTTGAATGTCCTAGTGTGTGCTGGATGTGCCCAATAAAACAACTAGAGCCACTGTGTTAGTGTCCAAATTAAAGTTTTTACTGTTGAAAATGTATGAAAATGACTCATAAATTAATCCACAGCACCACAATATATATTATTTTACAATCTCAATCTGTGCAGGAATGTCTGATGCCAGGTCAGGGGAACCTCTACCCTCCAGGGCTTGGAAAAAATAGAGCCCCCAGGTGGACGGGGTGTCCTTTGGATAGGCAGAACACCTCTTCCAATTGGCCCAAAATAACAATTTAATGTCTCTCCCCAGGGGTTTGGAAGCACATGGGTGTCTTCAAGGATGTTGGGCTTTGCCTTTACTCACAGTTAGTTGATTTCCCCGACTTCTTTGTTTCGGATACAGTTCTTTTATCTCTTCTGTTTTTGATCCCTGATGGGAAGGATTCTCTGAAGCAAGACTTTCTGTGCTTCAGTCAGGAAGGAAGGGCAGCCAGAACTTCCTCCTGGATCTTGAAACCAAATCTTTCCAAAACTGAGAATAACACCAGAGTGTATCCTTGCTGCAGGTCACTCCCACTCCAGGGGCAGGTCTTCCCTAACCTGCACAGCCCGCAGACACAGGGTTCCCTCTTGCCTGTGCCCAGGTGGGGTACAGGCTCTCATAAGGCTCCTACTGCTTAAAATATTAAATCCAAACTATGTACTCAAGGGGAAAACCCAAACCAGCCAGTAAGTGGATTGGAAAGGAAACCCCTCCTGACCCTGGTCAGGACCACCAAGTAGGGTTTGCCTGACTCCTCTGACTGGGCCTGAAAAACAACAAAAACTAATCTCCTAACTACCTCTCAACTTTGTGCAAACCAAAAGGGACTTCCTCTCAAGCTCTAGCCAGAGCACTGCTTTATATCCTCACCAGGGGGACGGCCATTCCTGACCCCCTCAAAGGGAGGGGCCCAATTTGAATGGAACCTCCCCATAAACCATCCTACACTAAGCTAGCTGGCCTCTGAGAACTGAGGACTTACTGGTAGCCTGACTGTAGTGTCCACTACAGGTCTGGCAAAATTCCAAGGATGTGAACCCCATTCTGGGATAGATGGGTTTCAGGTCTGAGATAATTGGAGAAAGAACATAATCGGTATTGTTCCGGAGAAGTCACCGGTGAGAACATCTCTCAGAATTCCCTGAGAAAGATGGGAGGCTGCCCCTGTAAGGCTCATAAGTGTAGCTATGGATATAAGAGTTGATCCTGACTGTTGTATGCCTATGGATTCTGAGATACTTTTTTTTTACCCTATGCCGAAATAGATGCTGGCTGGTTTATCCAGAAATAAAGTTAGCTACACTTTACTTTAGCCAGCATTAATGAGAAGCATGGAGCCAGAGTCCTAGGAGGGGGAATGAGGCGAGCTCTCCCTGTCCAATCAAAGGAGAGAGTGTGTGGTTCACCTACACCCCAGCGGTCTTCATGCAGGTCCATGTCACCATCTTCATGACCTTCTCTAAGGACCCACTAAATGAATTTGAAAGGGGGTGACCCTTAACGCATGGGAATACCATTTCCATCACTTTATGTGCCGCTAGGCAAGGGTTACAATAACACAAAAACCAAGAGCAAGAGTGGACTAAGTTTACTTGACACTAAATGGTACCACTAAGAGATAAATAGCGAAAACAAGGGATGGGTGAATCTCATCTAGGCTGCTTGAAACCAAAGCTCAGATTTTGGAATTTTTCCCTCAAATAGCGTCTCCACCCAGCTCCAAATTTACCCCCTCGTTTATCAAAATGCGCTAAGGCGTTTTTGCATGAGATAGCACCATATTGTATGGTGCAATGCAAATCTGAAAAAGAGGAGGAGTGGGCTTTATCATGCTAGTTTGAAGCTCCCAGAGCCCTAACCTGGCTATCAGGAACCTCAGGGGGGAGAGGGAGGGAGGGAGAGAGAGAGAGAGAGAGCACCTTGCCATGATGCCCTCACACTAGACAGGTATTTATATCTCTATGGGAGGCCCACCTAGTAACTCGAGGTGAGGTTTAGGTATTAGTGTAGGGGTTAGGGGCCCCTTTGACATTCAATGTGAGACGTACGAACAGAACAGTGCTCTCTTTTGAAGATTTGATGACCCTCGGAGTGAGGACACTCACCCAAAGCTGAAGCTAGGTTGAGAGAACATTGCACAAATCTCAGCTTTGGGTGAGTGTCCTCACTCCGAGGGTCATCAAATCTTCACAAGAGTTCTACTCGTACGTCGCACTCTGCATGTCAGAGTGGCCCCTAACCCCTACACTAATACCTAAATCTCACCTCGACTAGCTAGGTGAGCCTTCTATAGAAGTATAAATACCTACCTAGTATGAGGGTCTTATAGCTAAAGTACTAGACAAGGATGCCCCCTCTCATGTTCTTTATTTAATTTAGCGTTGGCACCTTTAGCACAAAAAAATAAGAGACTCTACAGAAATTGAAGATTTTCAGTGACACACAAAATTTCCCTATATGCAGATGATATCCTGTTATTTCTTATACAGACTGGGAAATTTATTCCTAACCTGAGGTTTCTCGTGGATCAATATGGCACTGTCGGGTTATAAGGTTCATTCAATTAAATGTTTTATTCCCTATACTACCCTAGAGAAGTTGCTCATGTAATGCTGGTAATTTTTATTTAGCAGAGCTTGGTTTCAAATATTTGGGTCTTTATGTTTCTTCTAATATCACTGATTTATATAAACTGAATTATCCAAACGTTATTAACTGCAATTGAACTTAGCAAGATAAACTGATTTCCCACTATCCTTATTGGGTAGAGCTTATTTAGTAAAGATGGTGGTTCTTCCACTTTTGTTACTGAATATCTTTTTCAACATCTCCCCAGTACAGTTCCACAGAAGATGTTTAAATATTTGAATGGATTGATATCTTCTTTTATTTGGAGAAGGAAAATTCCCCATATTAAGGGGTGAATTTTCAACCCTGCGTGCGGGCTTACATGTGCACATGCTACCCAGCGCGCACACATGTATGCCCAATTTTATAACATGCGCATGCAGGCGATCATGTGCCGGCATCCTGTGTTGGAGGATCCTGTGTTGGAGGATCATGTGCCGGCTCCTGCCGGCACATGATCCTCCAACACAGCGGCAAATGGCTGCTGTGCCAGAGGCCTCTAACCCCGCCCCCACCCTGCTCCCAGACCGCCCCTTTAGTAAAGCCCCGGGACTTAGATACGTCCCGGGGCTTTACGCGCATCGCCGGGCCTTTATAAAATAGGCCCAGTGTGCATAACCCCCCCGCCCCCCCCATGCACGTAAATCCTCTGAAAATCTGTCCCTGTTTTCTTCATCTGTTCTATTTTCCATTTTTTCAATGATGTTCTTTTTGCTATAATGTCTTCTCTCAGCTCACCTCACCTTTAAACCATGCCAGCAGTCATCTGGCCTTCTTTTGCACTGGTCCTAAGAGAGAAATACCCGAGTTAAATAAATAAATAAATAAATAAATAAATAAATATTATTGCCACAGCACAAGGATAGGCCAGTAAACAGACAGAGAGAATCCCATGGTCAGGACAGTGAAGAGAGAGTAGCAGGAGGTCTGTTGGCTGCTTTACCCTGAAATAGAGAGGCCAGATCAGACAGCTGGGAAGCACAGAGGTAGAGAAGCAATTCAGAGCTTCCTTCACAGGACCAGGTCTGGGAATGGGCCAAAGAAAGTGGCAGGGAGTGGAATCACTAGTTCCTGCACTACTGCTGCTGCTAGAAAGGGCCAGACAGAGAGCGGATGACGTCACCGCGCAGGACGGACGGCTAAATCCGGCTGCCCGCCTCCCGCTCCGATAATCCGGCGGCATCGGTGCCCCTGCGCTTCGGTTTCCCTCCCAAACCAAGGAACGGCATCTGCAGGTGCTGCTATGGCAGCCACGAAAAAAAAACTGGACCTCAAGTGCTTCTCCTTTGCCGCAGCCGCGGCGGAGCTGGATCTAGAGGGTGCAGACAAAATGGCGGACGGGGCGGCCCTGCTCGCGGCATCAGAGGAGGAGGCAACGTCGAGGCCTGTGGAATCGGGGGATAGCGGTGCACCTTCCCGGGCTGAATTTTCTGCTTGGTTTGGGGCTCTGAGAGCTGACATGGCTCAATATAAAAAAGATATGGAAGCTATCATGTCTGGGCTGAAAACGGAGGTCTCGGAGCTCGGTCACCGCGTGGAACTCGTGGAGGAGGGGCTGGAGGAACAGCAGACGCACAGCCAGGTACTCAGAGAGGAACACCAGAAAACCAGAGAATCCCACGACAACTTAGCCAGGCAAGTGGAAGATTTGGAAAATAGACTAAGAAGGTCTAATCTAAGGTTTAGGGGTATCCCTGAGATCCCTGAAAACGCGGATTGTATAAAAGTTGTTCGGGATATTTGTTTGACCCTGCTTAATGTGGACCATGCTGCAGATGTAGAGCCCTCTATTACACTGGACAGAGCTCATAGATCCTTGGGGACCCCCAGGAACAATCAAGCTAGGGACATCATCGCTTGTTTTCATAATTTTACAATGAAGGAACAGGTGATGAATGCTGCCCGGAAGCAGGGCTCTCTGCAGTGGCATGGGAACAAGATTGAAATTTTCCAGGACTTGGCATTCACCACAATTCAAAAACGGAGAGAGTTCCGGGCAGTGGTGCAGGTACTGCGAGATCAGAACTTTCGTTATAGATGGCTGTTTCCTTTTGGACTGAGCTTTTCTATCAATGGCATCACTTCTAAAGTGCAGCAAGTCTCGGAGGCTGAGGATATACTGAGAGCTGCGGGATTCATGTCGGAGCCATGGCGACCGTTGACAGCAGGGGCACCGGAGGCCCCCCAACTGAGAGAGTACCCAAAGTGGCAGAGAGTGCCTAAAGGCGGGAAACGGCTGCGCAGGAATTCTGAGGACTCCACTGCATCCAAGGGCCCAGGATGAGGCGAAGGGACTCTGTGGTAACCGTTCGAAATTCTGGACTTGAGCCTCATGAGGAGGTCTGGGGTCACTGCGGCCTGCACAGGCTGGGTTCCTGGTTCGGTTAAGATTTTCATTCTTACAGGTTGATAGGTCACCGTTGTTATGCATGTGTTTGTGGGAGCGGGCGGGAGGTGGGCTCGAGCTTGTCCGGTGATGTCATCACTCTCCAGGGGCGAAGCCCACGTAGTTAGTGGGCGCATTGGGGGCAGGGGAGGGGGGGGAGGGGTAGCTGATGGGAGACCAGCTCGAAATTATGCTAACCTTGGATTAGCAGGGGCTACAGTGGGGCGGGGTGTTCGGTGGATCCTCAGCCGGGCTACTTTGGGGAAGCGTCCCATGCTGATCGCTAGGAAGGATGGTGCACGGGCAGTTCTCCATACACCACTTAGATAGATGGATAGTTTAAAATTAATTTCTGTGAATACTAAAGGGCTGAATTCACCCATGAAAAGGAAAACCTTCTTACAGGATATGAAACGTGTCCATGCTGATATTGTGTTCTGTCAGGAAACACACTTGACCAAACGGTATGAAAAATTGCTGGCCTCCAGGGATTTTCCTCTCTTTTACCACGCAGCAGCATCTAAGGGGAGTAAATACTGTGGGGCGGGTATTTTGTTCTCTCAGCATCTTACGCCGGAGATAGGAAACATTTTAAGGGACGTGGAGGGTCGTTTCATTATGTTAAAAGTGCAGATCCATCATACACTTTACACGCTGGTTAATGTCTATGCGCCCACAAGTGACCAGGCAGGCTTCTATAGGAAGATTTCCAAGATCTTGGCGGATTGGTCGGAGGGTCATGTCATTGTAGGTGGGGACTTCAATATCACCAGAAATCCATATTTGGATAACACGGGTTCTAGTTCGGGAGGGCGACGTAAGGATAGGCAAGCATTAAAGCATTTGATCGAGGACAGGAGCCTAACAGATGTCTGGCGGTTATTGAACCCCACTGCTAAGAACTACACTTTCTTTTCTAACCCGCACCAATCTTATTCCAGGATAGATTATTTCTTAATCGATAAATCACTGGTGGGCCAAGTCCTTGACTCTGACGTGGGCAACATTACCTGGTCTGACCATGCTCCGGTATGGGTTACCTTACGCCAGGCGGGGGGGGAGCAGGGGACCCGGTTTTGGCGTCTTAATGAGCATTTACTTGATGATAAGGGTTTTGTTGAACAAATTAATGGGGCCATACGGGACTTTCTGGATACGAATGACACCGGGGAGGTGGGCCCATGTACACTTTGGGAGAGTTTGAAGGTGGTCCTCCGCGGCCTTTTTATCTCCCGGGCAGCGTTTGTCAAAAGGGACAGTGCAAAGAAGCGATTACAGCTGCTTGAGTCCATTGCTCAACTAGAACTTCGCCACAAGCAGACTCTGGAGTCTTCTGTGGCACAACAGTTAAAAGAGGCCCGTAGAGCGCTTCACGATTTAGAGGTAGGAAAGATAGCCCATCAATTAGACCTCTTGAAACAGCGACATTTTGAATATGGCAATCGGGCAAGCAAACAACTGGCACGCAAATTGAAAGAAAAGGAGGCTGCCACACAAATCACGAAAATTCGCAATATAGATGGGACATTTCTCCACGCACAGGGGGCGATCGGTGAGAGATTTAATGCTTTCTATCAGGAACTCTATGACTCTGACCAGACCATAACTGGTCCAGAGATCTCCAGGTATTTGGAGGGTGTTACTCTACCTGTTCTAGCTGAGGTGGATAGACAGCGGCTGGACAGAGAGGTGACACAAATAGAAGCTCTACAGGTTATTAAAGAGCTCAAGTTGGGAAAATCCCCTGGTCTGGACGGGTATTCGGGGAAGTTTTACAAAGTGTTCGGCCCCTTACTGGTGACACCTCTTGTAAACATGTTTAACGATCTCAGAGATACGGGCCACATCTCCCAACAGGCTAACACCGCGGGCATTACTATTCTGGCCAAACCTGGGAGGGATCATACCTTGTGCGGCTCTTACAGGCCGATATCTCTTATTAATGTTGACTTAAAAATTTTGGCTAAAATTCTAGCCAGGAGGTTGGGACATGTGGCTCCTCTATTGGTGGCTCAGGATCAGTCTGGGTTCATTCCTGGGAGGCTTGCATCCGATAATGTGCGCCGAGTTGTTGAACTGATTGAATTTGTACAGACTAATGATATACCTGCCACACTTCTCTCAGTTGATGCTGAAAAGGCGTTCGATAGAGTTCACTGGCCCTATCTCTTCCAAGTATTGACAAAAATGGGGTTGGGAACCAATTTTCAGACCTGGGTAGCTAAACTTTATGACCACCCACACGCCCGTATTAAGATCAATGGTGCGTATTCCCCACCTTTTGAGGTTCGGAGGGGCACCAGGCAGGGATGCCCCTTGTCGCCTCTTCTATTTGCCCTGACACTGGAACCACTGGCAGAGACTATCAGATGTTCCCCGAATATCTCAGGGTTACCGGTGGGAGGGTCTGAGTATAAAATCTCCCTTTTGGCGGATGATCTGCTTTTCACTGTTACTAACCCTGCCACCTCCCTCTTTGAGCTAGCGCGAGCAATCAGATCTTTCGGAAGGGTGTCCGGGTTCAAGATGAACGAGGACAAATCTGAGTTGCTCAATGTCTCTATGCCTGAGTCTGCGTACATGCAGTTGGCGGCTCAACTACCCTTTAAGAAGGCTAAACAGTGGATTAAATATTTGGGGGTCAAGATCAGTCCTGATTTATGGCAATTATTTGAGTTAAACTATACGCCTCTTCTGCACTCCATTCAACATAGCTTTGATAGATGGGACAGATTAAGCCTGTCCTGGTTGGGGCGCATTGCGGCTGTTAAAATGACGATACTTCCTAAATTTTGTTATTTGTTCCAGACTCTACCTGCCAAGGTTCCTCTCAAAGCCTTGACTCTTTGGCAGCGGAAGCTATTTCGATTTGTTTGGAAGAGGAGACCCCCACGGGTGGCTAGATCGGTGCTATATAGAGATAAATTGCATGGGGGACTAAACTTCCCTAACCTACTCTGGTACTATGTGGCTAATCTCCTAGCTGTGATAATTAATTGGCACTGCCAGACTCATCCCAGGCCCTGGATCTCCATAGAGAAGGAGATAGCTCGAGCTCCTCCCCTGACAACCAGGGTTTGGGCGTCCCCTATGCCACCGGGGGGTGGTTCAACAACCTTTACGCACTTGGTGCTGCAGACTTGGAAGCACTGGAAAAGCAAGCTGGTGGGCGACCATGTGGCGTATTTACTTACCTCCTTTCTACACAATCCATTGTTTCCCCTGGGGATGGATGAAGCATTCATTAGCAAATGGCAGCGTAAGGGCATTACCACCTTGGGGCAACTTTGGAGGGGGGGTAAACTAATACCTTTCACTGACTTACAGGCCCAATACCACCTAGATCAGTCAGATCTATATTCCTACCTGCAACTCTCTCACTTCTTCTCCACACATAGGTTAAACAGGCTGTTCGCCCAAGAGCAGCCGTTATTTCTGACCCTCTGTGGGAATGCGGATCGGGTCCAGCGGCACGTCTCCAGGCTTTATGCTTTGCTGAATGAGGGATCGGGAGGGAAGCCCGCACATCAGGCACTCTGGGACTCAGACCTGGGGGGTGCCTTGACTGGGAAGGCCTGGGAAACTTGCTACCTACGTATTTCTCGGTGCTCAGTCTCAGCGACATTGAAAGAAAATGGTTATAAACTCCTTTATAGATGGTACCTCACTCCGGCCCGCCTGCATAGAATGTCCTTACGCCCCACTGCTAGATGTTGGAGGCGGTGTGGCCTGGAGGGCACCTTCTATCACATGTGGTGGGAATGCCCAGCAGTGGTAAAGACCTGGGCGGGCATTCAGGACTATATTCAAAAGACCTTGCAATTCCAGATTAAATTAACGCCCCAGCTTTGCCTCCTACAGGCTGATATGGAGGAGGGTAGCGCTGGGGAACGAGCGTTGACGACGCAGGTAGTGCTAGCGACCAGGTGCGAAATTGCGTTCTGGTGGAAACGGGCTGAAACTCCTTCTCTGGGTGATATTCTGCGCCGACTAGATAAGGTGTACCTTATGAGCCATCTTACCGCAATTAGGCAGGACCAGCTGCCTAAATTTCTGAAGATATGGGCGCCCTACGTTGGGGGGAAACATCAGGACTGATCTGGTAGCCAATCCACTATGGGCGGGGTGGTGTCTTCCTCCTGGAGCTCTTAGGCTGTATATTCCTTCCTTTAATTATGTCACCTTAGCTTTACCCCACTGTCCCTATGATGGGACTTATTTATTTCTAAGGATGGGACTCATAAGGATTCAAGGACGAGCTGGCTGGTGGGGGGGTGGGGGAAAGGGGGGGCAGGGGTGGGAGGGGCAAAGGGAAGGGCGGGGTTAAGTGGAAGCAAAGATTGAGAGGGTCTCATCATAGTTTCAAAAGTTTTATTCAATAGTTAGTTTCATACCACCAAGTTGCTGTTATGCAGTGTGTTGCTCCGGATACATATATATACTATGTCATGTTGAGACGTAGCGGTGCTTTTGCAGCCTGGAATTGGGTCCTCTCCTCGCGGGAGGGGGAATCCTCTTCAGTGGGTTCTTGATGTCCTCGAGGTTTGACACGCTTGTATAACAGTACTGTGCTTTCACTTTGCATTGTTTGGAGTGTACACTGTATATACTTCTGAGCCTTAATGTTTTCTCCATTGTGGAGTGATATTACCTTTTGTATGTCCTTCAGTTCTAACCAATAAAATACAAATTTCAAAAAAAAAAAAAAGAAAGGGCCAGACAGCGAAAGGAAAGCAGCAGGAGTATTCGCCAGCTCTTGCTGCTGCTGATATGAGTCTTATTGTTGGGCTGCTAGATAGTGATGTCACTTAGGATGTTGTAGGGACAAGCCCATGTCACTATTAAATGTGCATCTATGAAACAAATAAAATGGAAGCAGAGTAACACAAGGTCCTGTAGCATAGGTATTTATATTCTGTTGCACATAGGTAACTGAAGGCATTTCCCTGTCCCCAGAGGGCTCACAATATGTAATTTTAAAATGGATGCTTCCAAACTGCACAGGCATGAAACCTACTTTGGTTGAATAGACTGGACATTCTTTCTGAAGTGGAAGTAAAGAGAAGGCTGGGAACTACATGCCCGTTAGTTTGATCTCTGTAGTGAGCAAATTAATGAAATTACTGTTAAAACAGGGGATAGTGCAGTTTCTAGAATCCAATAGATGACACAATCCAAGCCAGCATGATTTTACCAAAGAGAGGTCTTGTCAGAGAAATTTGATCAATTTCTTTGATTGGGTGACAAGAAAATTCAATCAGGGAAGAGCACTAAATGTAGTATACTTAGACGGTAACTTTTAAACAGGTGCATGCGTTTACCAGCTCGCACCCATGGACACAGCTATTTCATAATATACGTGCGTATATAAAATTGGTTGAATACACACATAGAGCTCTTTCCCTCTATAGGGTTTAAGAAAGACCAGGCATCTAGCCTGGTCCCACACAGGCTAAGGGAAGGTAGTAGGGCCACTCCTTTACAGTCTCCTGGAAAACCAGAAGTGAACTTTAATTCAGAATGTACATTACAAAGTGTTTGGATAGGTTTGTTTTAACTAAACACTATCAAGTGAATAATGTAGCATTAGAAAGTTTGTAGTAGTGCCCTTCAATTAAGTATTTTTTTTAGTCTTTCTGCGTAGGTTCATGGTAGAGGTAGCATGCAAAACACGTTAGCGCAGTGATTAAACGTTAAGCGTGAGAACAGTCATTGATTGCTTGAATCAACTTCAATAGTTGTGTGAGCTCGCTCAGAATGTTTGGGTGATGTCATCGTGAATGGCGGAGGTGCTGTGGGTTTGGCAAGGAAATTTTACATACGGTGATGCAGTAATAATACATCAAGAGTGAAGACTAGTGCTGATTGGTTGAACTAATTTGATATAGCTGTGTGAGATCCTTCACAATGTTTGAGTAACATCATTATGAACTATGGTGGCGTTTTGTGCACTTGATATGGAGAATTCATACATGGTGGACGTTGGTCTGGTAATTAGATATATTTTGTAAGTACTTATTTTGATATTTTTTATTACATTTTCAAATTAGACATGTTAAAAAATGTTTTTGTTTTTTAACAGCTTCATAGGTGGTTATAGGAGTGGCGCAGATTAGACATCATTTTGTTACAGTGAGTTGATTCCATTTTTGGTCCACCTAACACAATACTATGGTGATTATTATTTTAATATTATTTAGTATATTCGTGGGTTTGATATTCGGTAATCTCTATTAGTTGTTCTTGGTTATTATAGGTGTGTGTGTTTCCCTTGAGGAAGCTTGAACGAGCGAAACGAGGGTCCCTTGTAGGGAACAGAAGTTTGGGAATAGAAGACTGAGAGAAAAATAAATTCTTGGGAATGGAATCTTATAAATAGAGGTTACATCTATATATTTATCTATCATATGTTTTGGAGAAAATGTTTCCACTTGTTATCGGGGAACAGAGATTTGGGAGCAGAAAATTGAAAGAAGAATTTATTTAGCACAAGTGTTTGAGAAAAACGTTTTGCTTGTTATCAAGTGAATGGGAATTTTGGAGAAGAGAAATCTTCAGATGGTCACACAAAGAGTGAACAGTTACATCTTTAGTCATCATTAGATTTTTATGATTAGTAGCATATAAGAGGTAAATCTATTTGGTTGTTATAAAAGGAATAGCAATTTGGAAAAGCAGTATAATATTTTAGTGCATATGTTATTTGCACATGATGGTATAATGTGAAAAGAACATATTAATGTGATGTGATTCTAACATTTTTATAAATGATGTTATAATTTTGAATGCATATATCATTGTACCTATATTTCAAACACTAAGAACATAAGAACATAAGAAATTTCCATGCTGGGTCAGACTAAGGGTCCATCAAGCCCAGCATCCTGTTTCCAACAGAAGCTAAACCAGGCCACAAGAACCTGGCAATTACCCAAACACCAAGAAGATCCCATGCTACTGATGCAATTAATAGCATAAACACTTTTTGATATTTGTGTTTTTAAAGGTGTGAATGTGGAGTGATTGAGGTTTTTAGATATGGGTTGTATATGTTCTATGAAGGAGTAATAATAAAAGTTTATAGAAGAATATCGGGGGTTCCCCTTTCTATCTTTGTATCTAGTATGCTGTATGCCTTGTTCCAGGGTGGGGGGGAATTTAGGGTTCTTTGCTCTTGTTACATAGGACCAAGTCAATAGGATTCCTCCCATTCTGGAAGGCAGTCGCTTGGGAGTTGTAACTGTTTTTCAGATGCTGTTGTTATCATACCGCTTGTATTATGGTTTTGATTATATCAAAAATTTGAATAAAGATATTTAAAAAAAAAGTTTATAGAAGTTTGGTATGTATGTAGTACATTATTTGACTCTCATTCAGTGGATTTTCATGTAATTTTACATTTTGAGAGTCATATGCAATTCCACCCGCATTTATTGAATTTACCTATTAGAAATTTTGTAAAAGAAAATACAGAGCTTGTGGGAAACATTAAGCAAGAGAAAGACGTGATAGCTTTGGTTAATTCACAGTTAGAGGATTTGCACTCTCAACTGACTGGCATCCAAGATCAATGAGATGCAGTACAAAAGCAATCTTTGGAACAAAGTTTGCACACAGACTTTAAAACTGGTCCTTTCAGAGAAGTAAATCTTGCAAAACAAACATAAGGGTCTGAATCCATCCATGCAAAGGTAAGAGAGGCAAAACATCTTGTAAATAAAGTAAATGTTCTAAAAGGAATAGAAATTCCAATTGGCTCTGTAGGTTTGAAGCAGAAGATTGCTGATATCTTTTCTTTTCTTGTTAGAAAGGAATGTGACATAGCAGAGCCTTGGCAGGATGCCCAGCAGCCTATAAAGGGAGGGTCTAAACTATTTCCTGAAGCCTGAAAGCTTATATTACTTGTCACAACTGTTATGCTTGGTGGTATTTTTTGGAGTTTTTTCTGTGTTGGGTCCCCCTTCGCCTTCGATTCCTCCAATAGGTACCCTTGGCTTTTGCCATCATTTTTCGCGGTCGATTCCCTACTCCCATTTCTGGATCTCCGTCGGTCACCGACCACGTGCCGGCTTCTTTTTCAATGGTGTCATTGGATTTTCAACGGTGTCCCCAATGCCCATAGATCATGTCCATCATGGATCTGCATGAGTTGTGTATCCTCTACCTAGGGTCCTTGCACAACGTCTGAGGGTGTCATTTGTGCGACCAAATGACCCCCAACTGGCGTCATGGATAAAATGGAGAAGCTTTTTGGTTCTCCAAAACTCTCCACTTCGGCGTCAGTATCTTCCATGCCTAAGGTCTGCGGGGAACCATCCCCATCCCTTCCCCTGACAGTCCCGCTCTCCAGTACCCCTAAGGATCGCAGAGAGGGAGATCAATCCTCAGTGGTCACTCCCCTCCTCCAAACCTCGGGGTTGTCATCATCCTCGGCACTGGGGAAAGATCAGGCTGAGCGCCGGAAACCCAGGAAGCATCAACACCAGTCACCGTTCTGACACGATTCCAGTTCCGAAGCAGCATCAGCAGCTGCCGAACCACCATCAAAGCCTCACCGGCCACCGGAGGACCCATCCTCCGGTGCCCCCAGTAGCCCATGGCATTCCCCACCAGCAACAGTGCTGGGCACCGTGCCCCCTCGTGATCCCTCCGAGAGTGTGCCAGCGACGCCTCGTCCCCCTCCATCATTCCTTACTACACAGGACTTGCAGGAGGAGTTGGACCACAGGGTGCAATCAACGGTGCTCAAAGCACTTCAGAGCATCGAGCTGCCAGCACAACCGGCCCCCATATCAGTGCCCGAGCCTCTGCCTTCAATGCTCGAGCTCCTGATGGAGCGTCTAGATGTCCTTGGTGCCCTACCAATGCAACCGGTGCCCGAGAGGCTTCCGATGCCTCCTCAGCCACCGACGCCCTCCACCAGTTCGATCTTGATTCCCAGATCCTCTGAGGAGGATGAGGCCGTGGGGACCGGGTGCCCATGCCTGCGGTTCCCCAGGCAGCCACCGGTTGCCCCCGGAATACTTTGGCCGATGCCACCCTCAATGCCCGAGGGCCCATTGATGCTATCGGTGCCCCCAAGGGCCTCGGTGCCCCCAAGACCCTCGGTGCCTTTGGGGTCCAGGTCTAACACCCCTCCTGGTCCCTGCTCTCAGCGTCCGGACCCTAATGAGGAGGAGGGCCCCCTATGACCCATGGGGCAATCACTCCTCGGACCCATCTTCCGAGTTCTCCGATGACCCCCTCTCAGAGCCTTCCCTTCCAGAGGAGCGGCGCGCACTCCACCCTATGACCTGTCATTCACCATCTTTGTAAGGGCCATGGCTGAAGCCATCCCCTTCTAGCTCCTGTCAGAGGAGGACGCCTGTCATAAGAAGCTGGAGGTCCTCCAGTTCATCAACGCCCCAAAAGAGATCATGGCAGTGCGGGTCCACGAGCTCTTTAATGAGCTCCTCCTCTACATGTGGGAACACCTGGTGTCAATTGCCCAGGTGAACAGGGAAGCTGATGCAACTTATCTGGTTCAACAGGCCATGGGCTTTGAATGGCGGCGCTTACCCCACCAGTCTGCGGTGGTGGAGTCCACACTCAAAAAGTCCAGATGCTCCTGGACACATTCTTCC
The DNA here is from genome assembly GCF_901001135.1 of Rhinatrema bivittatum. Classification (NCBI taxonomy): domain Eukaryota; kingdom Metazoa; phylum Chordata; class Amphibia; order Gymnophiona; family Rhinatrematidae; genus Rhinatrema; species Rhinatrema bivittatum. Next base: position 51,734,735 of record NC_042617.1, read on the forward strand.
GCCCCTCTGGGGCACAAACACAGGGAGCTCGATGGCAAAGGGATGAAAATGTTCCAGGGGGCTTTGCTGGTGGCCCGTATTGCGGCCTACCAGCTGTACATGACCCAATACGATCACAACTTATGGAAATAGGTCCAAGAGTTTGCAGAGGGCCTTTCCCAGCAACAGTAGGAGTCCCTTGAGACCAGTGCCATGCTGGGACTTGAGGTAGGTAGACACGAGGTCAGGTCTACCTATGACGTCTTTGAAACTGCAGCCCGCCTAGCCACTGGGGGCATTGCCGCCAGATGTCTGGCTTGGCTCTGGGCCTCCGATCTCTGACCTGAAGTTCAGGACAGGCTTGCGGACCTCCCCTATACAGGAGAGAACCTGTTTGGAGACAAGGTGAAGAGGTCATGGTGCAGCAGAAGGATCAGCATGATACTCTTCAGCAACTCCCCGCCAGCGCCTCTGAAGGCCCTTCCTCCGCCAAGAAGTCCTCCAGTCCAGGCTGTCACAATCCCTTCTACCAGTCAAGGAAGTACTTCCCTCCAGCTGGCTATACTCGCCCTTCTCATTCCAGCCCTTGAGGCCATGGCCGGCAGCAGCGAGTCCCAAGGGCCCAACCAGCCCCCAGCAAGCCCCATCCACCAGATTTTGACTGGCGGTGAGGGGGCATGATCCAGATGCCAGTTCCCCTGGTGGCTGATACTCCAGTTGGTGACAGGCTCCTTTGCTTCACCTGCTGTTGGGAAGCAATCACTTCAGACCATTGGGTCCTCTCCACTATCCGACAGGGCTAGAGCCTAAACTTCAGCAGGCTCCCAGAGACCGCTCCCCCATGTCCATCGTGGGGTTCGCCCACCCATCAAGTCATCCTTCAATCAGAACTTTCCGAGAGCAGTGTGGTCACAGCTTCTACTCGAGGTATTTCCTCATTCCGAAAAGGAATGGCAGCTTACTCTCCATTCTTGACCTCAGGGTGTTAAACCAATTTCTCGTAAGACAAAAATTCAAGATGCTCTCTCTGGGCACGCTGATCCCGCACCTCCAAAGAGGAGACTAGCTCTGCTCCCTTGACTTAAAGGAGGCTTACGCCCATATTGCAATTGTCCCCAACCACAGGAAATACCTCCACTTCTTGGTGGGGACGGCACATTTTCAGTACAAAGTGCTTTTGCTTCAGCCCCTCGTGTCTTCACAAAATGCTTGGCGGTGATGGCTGCCAACCTCACACGTCACTTGGTCCACGTTGTTCCATACCTGGACGACTGGCTGATCCAGAGCGATTCACACTCCGGGGCCCTGAATGCTCTGGCGTTGACGGTTCAGACCTTACAGACCTTGGGTTTTGTTATCAACTTCCCCAAGTCACATCTCAATCTGTCTCTAGGGCTGGACTTTATCGGCGCCAGGTTGGATACGGCACAAGCAAAAGCTTTACTGCCCAGGGATCGAGCGATCACCCTCTCCTCACTGGCTACCCTCATTCACAACAGAAAGAGAGTGCCAGCTTGTCTACTGCTCTGCCTGCTGGTCCACATGGCGGCCTTGGTCCATGTGACCCCCTTGGCCCACCTCCACATGAGGGACCCATAGTGGGCCTGGCGGCTCCAGTGATGGTAGGCATCCTAGAACCTGGAGGAGCTGGTGACAGTCATGGACCCTCTTTGTCTCTCCCTGGCCTGGTGGGAGGCCCTGTCCAATCTGGAAATTGGTCTCTCATTCCAGCCCTTGCCATCCCAGATAACCCTCACCACCGATGCCTCTCAGTGGTGGGGGGCCCACATGGATGGCCTGCATACCCATGGCCTTTGGACTGCAGCCGGGTCCCTCTGCCAGATAAACTTCCTGGAGCTGCGGGCAATCCGATATGCCTTATGGGCCTTCCAGGACAGACTGTCCTCCAAGATAATTCTCATCAGAACGGACAACCAGGTGACAATGTGGTACATCAACAAGCAGGGCAACATGGGCTCCTCCCCCCTCTGCCAGGAAGTGATACAGGTCTGGGATTGGGCCATCTCTAGGGTGATGTATTACAGGCCACTTACCTGCCGGGCCACCTGAACACGCTGGTGGACCACCTCAGCCGGTCCTTCCAGCCACACGAGTGGTCCCTGAACCCGGTGGTAACAGCCAACCTATTCCATTCCTGGGGCATGCTGGACAAGGACCTATTCGCCTACCCCCACAATCACAATCCCTGATCCCAGGGAAGGACCATCCGGCCTGAGATGCTTTCTCCCTTCATTGGGGACAAGGTCTCAAGTATGCATACCCCCCTATTCCGCTTCTCTTCAGGACTCTGACGAATCTGCGAGAGGACGGGGGGACCATAATCCTGGTGGCACCCTCCTGGCTAAGGCAGGTGGTTTCCTCTGCTCCAGTGGTGCACTGGTTCCGCTGGGGATGGCTCCCGACCTCCTATCGCAGAACCAGGGCACCCTGCGCCACCCAAACCTCCAGGACCTGGCCCTCATGGCGTGGATGTTGAGCGCATGATTCTCCAACCCTTACAGCTCTTGGATGGTGTTTCCAGGGTCTTGATTGAATCCCGGAAACCTTCTACTCGAAGATTTTACATCTCGAAGTGGTAGCATTTCTCCACCTGGTGCGGCGGCCATGGACTGAACCCTTTCTCCTGTCCACTCTCCCACCTCCTGGATTATCTGTGGTAACTGTCCGACTCTGGCCTCCAGACCATCTCAGTCCGAGTACACATCACAGCTCTCAGCGCCTACCACCAGGGAGTCGCTGAGATGCCCATTTCAGTCCAGCCACTGGTCATGCGTTTCATGCGGGGCCTGGTTCAACTGAAGCCCCTGCTTAACCCACCGGCAACCCCATGGGATCTAAAGGTTGTCCTGGCAAGGCTCATGCGGCATCCATTTGAGCCTCTCAAATCCTGTGACCTGAAGTTCCTCATCTGAAAAGTTATGTTCCTGCTGGCAATCACTTCTGCTCGCAGGGTCAGTGAGATCTAAGTCCTGGTTACGTTCTTCCCAGAGCCTCATTCTCACCCAGGGGAACGTGCTCTCCACACCCTAGACTGCAAGCGGTCACTTGTTTTCTACTTGGACCGTACAGTGAGTCATAGACAGTCTACCCAGATCTTTGTGTCTTTTGACACCAATAGGCTGAGAACGGCAGTGGGGAAGCAGACCCTATCCAACAACAGGGATAGTTGCCAGGACAGCACTTTTGGTCAGTCTGTCCTCCATAATCTATTCCAGTCCTGAACCCAACTGTTTTCATCGTGCTTTCTGTGAGGCCAGACTGCCCCTGTTTAATCCACAGTGCCGCAATTGTGTTGTACCCATTGGCACCTAGTTCAGCTACTGTGGGTCCCTCTGATAACATGCAGCAGTCTGGAGCTCTGTAATCACCCACATGTGAGGAGTAACATCCTGTTTGTCCTAGGAGAAAGTGCAGTTGCTTACCTGTAACAGGTGTTCTCCTAGGACAGCAGGATGTTAGTCCTCAGGAATCCTGCCCGCCTCCCCATGATATTGGGTTCACCTTCCGTTTGTTGTGTTATTTTTCTCGCTCGTATTTTTTGCTATGGTACAAGACTGCAGGGGTCCTCGCATGGACCTGCAGATAGCAGCAGGCTGGGTATGCTGAGTCTGCCAGTTTTCCATGCCAGGCTCCATCTGATGATGTCACCCACATAGAAACATAGATATGATGGCAGAAGAAGAACAAACGGCCCATCCAGTCTACCCAGCAAACTTTCACACTTATTTTTCTCATACTTATCTGTTACTATGACCGCTGAGGTCAGGGCCCTTCTTGGTAACTTTTTGGTTCTAATTTCTTTCCACCCCCGCCATTGATGTAGAGAGCAGTGCTGGAGCTGTGAGGACTAATATCCTGCTGTTCTAGGAGAACACGTGTTACAGGTAAGCAACTGTGCTTTATGCTACCCCAAGAAACCCCAAGCCTCAGAGAGGAGGCTTAAGAGTGGAGGTACTGTTATACTTGGCAATCCGTGGTTTTCTCCCATGAACCATCGCACTTACTCCCTGGTCTGAACCACTTCCATCAGCTTCCAATGCCGCCGAGCCTTCTCACTCACCCGTGCATCAGGTAATGCCTCGATGAGGCAAGATGCTGCTGATGCAATATGCAGCAGGACACCGCCGCCTCCCAGACAGGCTTCCCCTTAGGTGTGTGTGTGTGTGCCCGACATCACAATACTAAAAGGGCCCGCAGCAGAAAAATACCCCGCAGTACCCACTGATGTCCTCACAGGCTCAGGCCTCTAAAAGGTCTATGCTCTCTTTTCCACCCTACCTCAGCAACATAATAGTACATGTTGTTCCAGTGTCCTTCAGTTCTCCCATTCCGGCGTTCCTTGCCATCAATTCTTCAGTTTCAGCATCCTTGCCTTCAGTTCTTCAAGTCCACCATTCCTTGTTTTCAATTCTTCAGTTCTTCCACATTTCCCACGTTGCCTGCCTATTCTTTTCCTCACCTTCCTGACCTGCCTCTCTGTCCTGTCATTCCCTTCGGGTGGATGCCTGGTATTGACCTCAGCCTGACTTCTGGATACATTTGACCTCCGCCTGCCACTGAACATCCCCTGCCTCTGCATATGCTTGACCACTACCTGCCACCAGCACTGCCTGCCACTGGATATGTCTGACCTTTGTCTACTCTGTTCCAGATACCTCAACAGATCTTTCCACCATCAGCAGAGACCCCCACCTAAGATCTGCCAGCCCCAGCATCCAAAGGCTGAACTTGAGGTGAACAAGGGCTGGAAAAGGCAAAGCTCCAGCTGGACCCCTGCTTCTTCCACCTGCTGATGGTGGGGACCTACAAGGCTCCTCCTTACATGTTGCATCAACCCTGCCTCTGCCTAAGGGTCCATGAACACAATAACCAAAAGAGAGGGTTGAAACACAAATAAATAATGATTTCATTCCAATGAGATAGATAGAAGGGAGTTGCCCTAAGTGAAAACCTTCTATTGATTGTGAAGAGATGAAAGTTTTGATAATGCCCTTTGAAAGAGATAGAGGTCTCAATACTGATGAACATATTAAGAAGGCTTACAATATTTTTCAAGTTAGACGTCTCTGATGAGAAGAATATGATTAAATTGATTACCTGGACCTTCTTGGACTCTTCCCAACAATTCATAATGACTATAAATGAGGGAAAAAATGTAGCTTAGAGGTTTTTAACAAGCATTCAAAAAGCATTATAGGCTATATGTCAATCCAACATGTACCAGACAAGTGGTATATGACATGAGGTGTACATAGTATCAACACTCTTGAGAATTATGCTTGAAAGTTAAAGTAACTGTTGTTTAAAAAAAACAAATATATAGGGAGGAACTTGAACATGGAAAATTATGTGATCTGTTTATAAAACTCTGCTAGCATCCCTTAAAGCTTATTTAGCTGATAGGAGGAAAGAGTCTTTTACAAGCAGTCTTCAGGGTAAGAACAAATTGTCAGTGCTATGCATATCTCCCACTTGCCTTTAGAAGAAAATTCTAAATCTTCTGATTTACAGAATAAACCTGGCATTAGTGAATTGATGGAGGCAGCTAATTATCAAGATTGCATGCTAGAAAGCCAGTGATTTAAACACAGGAATCAGAATTAGGAAAGAATCCAGTCCGTTGAGGACAAGCTAGGAGAAGTTCAAGCTGCCTTCCAGGGTTTAGCTGTCAAATGTCCTGAAAATCCTGTTACTACTGATAAATGACCTCAGAAAGGCCAGGCCAAAACTATTATGACTTGGAAAAACTCAGAAACAAGCACCTTGAAAAATGCTAAATCCCTTTCACCTTCTAGGAATGAGGAATTACTAAGGAATTCTTTATCTTCTCCACAGGTATCAGCATTCACTTTACAGAAACCTCTCATGTCTTGTTAATATGAACTGGCTGTTCTAGTAGTCCTAGGTGAAATTTCATTGAGTGAGAACACTGTCCCAACTTTTAACTCTATTAAAATAGCACAAATATTTTCTGGGTAAACCTAAGCCTCTGGGACAAAGATATATTGTTCCAATTAAGCTGTAAGAGTTCACTAGACACAACATCAAAAGTTATGTTGGTTACTTAAAGTCTCTTTCAGAGATTAAATGCTTCTATAGAGAGAAAGGTTACAAACAGAGAAACTCCCTGTGATTAGTCTTTAATATCATATGGGGACAATCAATCAAAACCACTGAGAAAGTTTGGCTCACAATTCAAATATGCAAAATAAAACTAAAACATCCCAGAATTTAGTGGAAAAATTCTTAATTGGGAACGAGCTTCTAAAAAGGTTATCTTCCTTTCTGCAATATCATCTTTACTTTTTAACATACATTTGGCCCCCATATACAAGATCCTCACCAACCTATGTGGAGGGTATAAAATTTATGCTGTTGACACTCAGATTTTTTGTCTGTGTTCAGACTACATGGGCTGCTACTGAAGAACTCAGGATCAGTTTGTCTACAATAAGAAAATGATTGTTCCACAATAATGTGGCATTAAATATGGCCAAAATTGATTATATTTTTATTCATTGATCACATTCAAAATCATTCCATGTTCATTTCCATTGACAAAATCTTGTTTCTAATTCATTCTTGCATTAAAAACCTCAGTATTTGGATAAACTCAAACCTGTCCTTTCATCTTCATATCAAATATATTATACAAGCAGGCTTTTATAAATTACACATCCTATATGGGATGAAACATGCTTGAGGTTTCTGAATTTCAGATGGTGGTGCAGGCATCTATTCTACTACTGATTGATAATTATAATGCTATTTATCTTGGACTCCTGATAATCATACTGAGACTACTACAATACTAGGGAATTCAACTGCCTGACTGATGTCCAGCACAAATCATAGAGACCATATTACTCCCTTGTTCATATACACCAGCTTATACATTATAAAATTGGTATCATAGTCTTCAAACTGATTAATTTTAATAGGTTTCCTTCTCAGAGAGGTCTACTGAATGTTCCCTCTATAAAACATGCTTATCTTGTATTAACCCAGGAATGTACCTTTTCAGTAGCAGCAATAATGCTCTGACTTCATTTTCAGAAGCAATGCACCAGTCAAAGTGTCTAAGACACTATTGAAGACTCATCTCTTCCAGTAGTTCTTTTTGTAGTCAGATTGTCTAAAGACATTTAGAGGGTTATTTTCTAAAGCTGTATCGCGTGTGTTAGGGCCCTAACACACGCGATAAAGCCATATTGCATGCAAAAAGGGCCTTTTCGCATGCGATATAATTCAAATTAGGGGGAGGAGAGGAGTCGGGCAGGGAGAGGAGGAGTCGGGGCGGGGAGGGGGCGGAGTCGGTGATGTCTTCACTGCTGGCGATAATGTTAGTAACGTTATCATCGGCAGTAGCACGCCCAATAGCACCACTTTTCATGGTGGCATTATTCGGTGTGAAAGCCAGCAGCCAGCGCACCGCCGTGGTACGAAGGCTGCGGGCTTTTGCAGGCCCACCCCCCCCCCAGCCCCGCGTTTCTGCAGGATTCATCATTCCGCGAAGAAAGATGAATCTAAGCCTTAATATGCTGAGAATTCTGAGTATGCGTTAGGTAGATGCCTATGATGTGTTTTTTGTTTTCATTTTAAGAATTATTTGTATACTTTTTTAGTCTTTATATTGCAATATGTATGTCATGCTCTTTATATCGCTTAGTGCCTAGTTGCATAAGTGAATAAAATTTTTAATAAAGATAAATTCATTTGGAGTCAGGTCAAGAACCTGTTCCTTATGCCATGGTTCAGCAAGGGGGAAGTTTAAAATTCTTTGTTCCATTGAACTTAAGGATACTTTCATAAGGAGGTAGAGAGAAAGTAAAGGATACCTTTTGAAGGAGCTAGAGAGAAAGTAAAGGAGAAAAAGAATGTTGTTTTGATCAATAAAGATTCAATCATTAACATTTTCTTAATGCCAACATCTTGAAAGTATTCTTGAGGGAACCCCCTGCCCAATGTGACCAGAAAAAAAGTAAGGGATTTGGTTGGGAGGGGAAGAATCAGTTCCTGTAATTAAGCATTTTAAACTTTTATTTTTTTGGCTGATTCCAGAGGCAGTGAGGGAGTAGGACAGAAGATCTCAAGAGATACCCACCAGGGTTTTGCCACTATTGGGAGGAAATACTTCAGGCCAGTTGGCCCTTTTAATTGATGGTGGGCCCATAGCCTAGAGCCACCATCACATGCTTTTTTAACGATTCTGCTAAGCTGTGGTATTTTTCCCCATAGTATTTTACCACTGGCAAAAATTTCACAGATTTTATGAATACTATGGCTTGGTAAATGAACCCCTAAATTAGGTGCCTAAGTTATGCCCCTATTTTCAGCCAAACCTAAGAGCCTGTTTTAAGCTGAATATTTACCTAAATTTAGACTTCTAAAACATAAGAGGTGAATATTCCAAAAAAAGCTGAGTTTCTAAATTTAGATTCCTAAGTTACTAGCCATTTTCACCCAAACTTAGATGTATTACCATTAGATTCATATAATTTTCGCATGGATAATGTCCGCGATAAGGAAAAGGGGCATGGCTATGATCATTTTAGAATTACAGCACCACTTGCTATGTTAGTGCTTCACATGGGTAGTGTATTGCGGGGTATGTTAAAGTTCTCTCACCCTAGCTTGATGGACTCTCTACCATGGTACTATCAAGCTAGGGCAAGAGAACACTGTAAAAATATCATCTTTGTGTGTCCTTCCTCACTCCAAATGATATCATATCTTCACTGAGGTATATTATGCTGTTCGTGCATCTCACTCTGCATGTAAAACTGGCCCCAAAACCCTACAGCACCACCAAAACCTCACCTCTAGTTGCTTGCTGGCCCTCCTATAGTAATATAAATAGTTGACTACTATGTGTGTCACCCCAGAAGCTCTCTCTCACTCTCTCTCTCTCTCCCCAGGAAAAAAGGTGTAGTTATTTCGGCATTAAAAGCATGCAATAGTATGTGCTACGCTATCACAAAGTGCGACAATGCCCCTCATTTTCATTAATCCCACCCAAACCCCTCCCCAATCCTGCCCCTTTGAATACATTTTCCAAATTTGCATTCATGCTATGTGCTGCAATAAATATCGCTGGCATTAACGCCATAATGCACTTTGTTGAGTGACCCTGTAAGTTTTCAGATGAAAATTCTTATATTTATAAGAATGGACCTAAGATAGGGCCTAAATTTCAGGGTTCCGATTTTTTTTAATATCATCCTCCCACTTTTTAAGCTGCTAAATTTAGGAGACTAGAAAAACTAGAACTCAATATTCAGACAGCTGGTGAGCAGTAAAAATATCCAGGGAAAGTTCCACATGTAATGTACTTAGCCACTCAGTTCTCTCACTGAATATATTCAGATCAAGTTATGCATGCACTTTATCAGGGTAATGTTAGTATTCTTATTTCTCCAACCAGACTTCTGTGCATAACTTTAGCTCGCAAACTGTCAATATGTATACTCACCAGCTATGCCTCTATCCATGCCTCTTTTTTTCTGGATAAATTTTCTGCACTGAAAAAGTTGCATACACAAAATTTATATGGTCAGCAGGAGGGAAATATTGAAAACTTGTTTTTGTGTGCATAACTCAAAAAGTTACCTGCGCAAAGGCTTTCAATATTGACCTCTAGAAGGTCCATATTTAGAAACATTTAGATGGATAACTCAGAAGATATTCAGCTAGATGAATGTTTGGGCCCTTGCCCCGGGATTCATTATAGCAGAATGATGAGTCAAAAAAAAAAAAGGGAGGCAGGGGGACAATAGGGTGCAGCCGGCCACATCATGGTGGTGCATTTTTGCCTGCTGCAGTTGCATCCACACTGTACACTGTCACCCCCATAGCACCAATGGAAAAGGTGGTGTTATTTCCGGCACTACTGCCAGTGATAATGTCCAAAACATTATCACCCACAGTGCTACCAGAATCAAAAATTCTCTAACCCCACCCTAACCTTTCCCTAATTTACATGTTTAAGTCTCGATGTGGTCGTTATCATGTGCGTTAGGTCGTTATTGCTTGCGATAACGCTTTAACACACGTGATAAGGCCACATCTCGATTTGATGAATGACCCCATTAGCCAGTTATGTTTTAGCCAGCTATCTTATTATCCAGCTAAAATTTAGCTGGATAACTTAGGGAAGTTTCGGGGAAGGGTTACATCAGCTAGATATAGTATCTGTCTAACTTTTGATATTCAGTTAGCCAGATTACTTAGTTGGCTGGTCCAAAGTGTGGTCTTACAGTTAGCTGGCTATATTTAATTTAAAAGCATTCATGTCAATATGAATTTATTGAATTTACCTCCAAACAGGCTAATTTTAAAATGAACGCCCATTGTGTGAGCAGAGATACACTGGAATTATAAATGATGTGCACCTATGATTTAAAAGACGCCTACTGTGCAAAAGTATGCTCCTAATTTTAAACCGTTACTCGAGCAAATGTACTTCATGTATTTTTGCCAGCTTTATCGAGCCTATGTAAGTGGATTTTAAACATGCTAATGTGAGGGAAGTTCCCAGTTTTTTCAATTAGTCCACTAGTTTGCCCAGTCAATCTTGAGGTCTTCCACACTCCTCTGGTTCTTCATCCTGCACGCCCCCCAGTTGACCCAGACCCTTCACCCTATTGTGTAAGCTCTAAAACGCGATTTCTGCAGACTTTCTCTTCCTCAAGAGCAGTAGTAAATATGCATGGCTAACAAGCTGCTGTGTGCTGTGGCGTCTGATTTTACAATACAGAGTTATGTGCATTACTGTTGGCCCAGCTCCAGAATACTCATGCCCTGCTCCCTGCTCCACCGCTTTTCCACCCTTTTTTTAGTCATGCATGCGTATATATGCATATAATTTGCAGCTTTTAAGATATGCTTTGCTTGTGCGCAGTCCATATACTCATGTATATGGGCCTTTTAGTGCGAGCACTGCTTTTAATATTGACACCAAAGTTAGCTGGTTAAGTTTATCGGTTAACTTTTCTATCTGGACAGTGATTGAACATGGACCTCTAGGAGTCTAAATTTAGGTAAATCATCCCTACTAAATTTTCAAAAGGGCCCTTTGATAATTGATCTTATAAAGTACAAGGATGTCGGCAGAATGATAAAAGATGCTTTTCTTTTGTGAAAGCCCATTTTTATTGCAGATAAATGCCATCAACAAATAGGATCATTTATCCTTTATTGAAAGGAGAAAATATGTTTTCATTCAGAAAATATGGAATATATGCACTGTAATTTTAATAAATAAAGCTTTCCTAATAAAAATAATAATTTTCTATTCCTTTATGTAGTACATTTTCCATAAACATGGTACATTTGTAATTATATTTAGCTAAGAAGCATTCTTCCAGTCCAACAATTTCCTGGAGATTTAGAAAGAGCAGAAGAATGCTTGTATTTGGTACTAGTAGTTGATGGAGCGTAGGAGCTCGAGTGGTTTCTACAAAGAGCAGTAAACTCTTCTGGATGCAACATTTTGTAAAAGGTCCTTCATTTAGAGGAAACATTCTTTTCACATTTGGCTGTTTTTAAAAAGCAATTTAGAGGTAGATAGAAAAAAAAGTTTAAGCATGTTTTATACTTGGAAAGAAGACCAAAGGTCTGTTAGGTTCAACCTATCACATATTGCCTAACAGCTCGCTTTGTGTGCCTATGTAGTAAAAGTGCACCAAGAAATGTGTGTTATAAACTTAGGGGAATCAAACAATAAAAACCCTATTACACATACAATGAACAGATGGTGACTCACAGACCTTCATAATAGGCACTACCGGCCTGAACATAGTTGGCCTTCATTTGCCTTGTACGTAATCGTTGGTCTAGTCCATCATTCTGGCTATATATTCCATAGTTTTTTGATAATTTTTAATTCTTTGCAAGTAAAAATAAACTTATCTTTTTAAGATGATCACAAGAAGTCATTTGTTTTAAGAATGGCAACAGGGATGATAGAACCCCAAAACAGTACATGTTTCAAAAGAGAATTCGACATCAGAGGGTATTTGCTACGATTTTGTATAGTTCGAGTGATCAGGATATCTTGTTAAACCATTGCCATAAATCTTCAGAAATTCATATTTGATTCTGTCAGCATCTCTGCATACTGGTGTCCAAAATTAGGAGGTCCATTTTTAGCTACTATCTAGCCAGCAAAGTTAGGCCTGGATTCACCATTCTATCGCAGAATGGTGAATCCAGCGAAAATGAGGGGCGGGAGGTGAAGGGGGGCGGGCCTGCGAAAGCCGGCAGCCTTCGCACCACCGCGGTGTTTTCGCTGCCGGCTTTCGCACCCAATAGCGCCACCATGAAAGGTGGCGCTATTGGGCGCACTACTGGCAATGATAACGTTGCTTACTTTATCGCCGCCAGTGAAGACACTACCGAGTCCGAATCTTCGCCACCCCAACTCCGCCCCCAGCATGCTATCGCACACGAAAATGGACTTTTCGCGTGCGATAGCGGCTTATCGCACGCGATAAGAATTAGAAAATGACCCCCTTAGCTTGGTAAACTTATACAGCTTACGTAGTTGGGATATTCAGCAGCATATCCATACTGCTGAATATTCTTGCCTATTTCAAAGTTAGCTGGACAAGTTTACCCAGCTAATTTTAGGACTGCTCTATGGCACAACCAAAGTTAGCTGGATAAGTTATTGGAGTTAGCTGAATACTGGAGTTAGCTGGATAACTTAATTGGCTAGTTTAACTCTGCCCCAAACCTCCCCAAACTCTTTTCCCCTCCTTCCTCCCCCCCCCCCCCCCTCCCCAGAATATCTCCAAGTTAACATAACATAAGAATATAAGACTTGCCAAGCTGGATCACAACAAAGGTCCATTAAACTCAGTATCCTTTTTCCATCAGTAGACAATCCAGTTCACAAGTATCTGGGTTAGATAGATTCCAAGCTGCTTATCCCAGGGATAAGCAGTGGATTTCCATAAGTCCATTAGTTCATGGACTTTTCCTGTAGGAACTTTTCCAAATCTTTTTTAAATGCAGCTGCACTAATAGCTTTCACCACATCCTCTGGCAGCGAATTCCAGAGCTTAATTATGCATTGAATAAAAAAAATATTTTTCCTTATTAGTTTTAAATGTATCACCTGTTAACTTCATTGTATGTCCCCTAGGCTTTGCTCTCTTTGAAAGAATAAACAATCGATTAAAGTTTACTCGTTCCATTCCACTCATTATTTTATAGACCTCTATCATATCTCCCCTCAGCAGTCTCTTCTCCAAGCTGAAGAGTCCTAATCTCTTTAGCCTTTCCTCATAGGGGAATTGTTCCATCCCCTTTTTCATTTTTATCACCCTTCTCTGTACCTTTGCTAATACTGCTATATCTTTTTTTGAGATGTGGTGATCAGAACTGCACACAGTACTCAAGATGAGGTCATACCATAGAACGATAAAGAGGCATTATGATATTCTCTGTTTTATTCTCCATTCTATTTCCATTCTATTTCTTTTCTTGGCTGATGCTGCACACTGAGCAGATTTCAATGTATTTTCAACGATGACACCTAGATCCTTTTCCTGAGTGGTGATTCCCAATGTGTAGCTATAATTTGGGTTACTCTTCCCTGAGTGCATCAATTTGCACTTGTCCATATTAAATTTAATTTGCCATTTGCATGCCAAGTCTCCCAGTTTTTCAAGGTCCTCTTGCAATTTCTCACAATCCTCATGTGATTTAACAACTTTGAACAAAGTATCTGACTAAATTTCAACCTGCTAACTACTAAGCCAGATAACTCAGAGGCAGTCAGCCATCTGCAATTATCAAATGCCAGCATTTGACCAGCTAAGTCCCAAAGTTAGCCAAAAAACCCTGATAATGAATGTATAAATGTATAATTTAAATTTGTATTTGCTTGATATATGATGCAAACCATTATTAGGGAGGAGGGGGTTATATTTTATATTATGACTGTTGACCTGCAGCCATTTTTTCGTGTCTTGCACAGATTTGCATTTTGGCAAGATGTCTAACCATGTGGAACAAGGGTTCTTAATTTAGTCCTCGATATGCACCTGGCCAATCAGTTTTGATATCCACAATGAATATGCGGGAAATTGATTTTCATAAAATGGAGGCAGTGTATGCATATCTATCTCATGCATATTCACTGTAGATATCCTGAAAATCTAACTGACTATGTGTGTCCCAAGGACTGGGTTGAGAACTCCTGCAGTGGAGAATACCTTTAGTTATCTGAATAGTATTTTTGGATTTATGTTTGAATGCTACCCCATAATCTAATGAAATTGATGTTGGAAACAGAGCAATTTAATTGACTGATTTGGATCAGCTTTATAATCAACTGGTACACATGGAGTTACATTTATTTATTTATTTATTTAACAGCTTTTCTGTACTGAGATTAGTAGGCACATCATATCGGTTTACATCAAACATCAAAGTTGATTTTTTGCAGGTCAAGCATGTACCATGTGGATTATTTATTTATTTATTTATTTAGAGTTTTTATATACCGACATTCTCGATGTACATATCAAATCAAGTCGGTTTCCATAGAACAAAACTGTCGCCAGTAAGGCGTTACATTAAACAATAGACTGAGTATTAAACAGATAACGTGCGGTGTTACATTAAACAATCAACATATTATTGAACAAAAGAACGTAAATCAATAAATATTAAATATATAAATCAATAAATATTAAAATAAATGTGAAAGATATATAAAATAGACAGTAAAAATTTGTCAAATAACATGAATGAGATGATAAGATAACTGCAGGTAATAGGTAAGTAAGGTTGAGATGTATCGGTGGGGTATACAGATGACAGTGTTCTATGTTGAAAGACATAACTAAGGGAAAAGCATAAGCTAGTGAGCTAATGCTACAAGAGAGGATCTTTCCTAGCAGGTGAATGGATTGTCCAGATTAAGGTCCTGAGGGTATAAGGTCGTATAATGATTCAAGAGAGGATCTTTCATAGCTGGTGGGTGTACTGATCAGATTAAGGTCCTGAGGGTAAAAGGTCGGTAGTGGGCTTTGAATTGAGCTATTTTGCTCTTTGACCGGTGTCGAAGTGTTCCTGTGATTCTGGAAAGGCTTGCCGGAAGAGCCACGTTTTTAGGTTTTTCTTGAAGGTTAGATGGCAGGTTTCAAGTCAATGATCAGGCGGTAATGAGTTCCAAAGGGTGGGCCCGGCTGTGGAGAGTGCCCGTTTGGATAGTAAGAAGTTTTAATCGGAGGAGCGTATAAAGAACCTTTATAATTATATCTGATAGGTCTTTTAGAAGTGTGAATGCGGAGTTGCGAGGTAAGATTTAAGTGGGCGCTGCCCATAATATCCTTGTGGATCATTGATAGTGTCTTGAAGGTGATTCTAGCTTTTATGGGAAGCCAGTGGAGGTAGAGCAGAATTGGAGTGATGTGGGCTCTTTTGTTGGTGTTGGTGAGTAACCTCGCCGCAGCGTTTTGTACCATCTGTAAGGGTTTTATGGCTGATAATGGAAGACCTAACAGAAGAGAATTGCAGTAGTCTAACTTGGATAGAATTATAGACTGAACTACTAAACGGAAGTCACTGAAGTGAAGGAGTGGTTTCAGATTTTTTAGCACTTGTAGTTTGAAGTAACATTCTTTGGTTGTGTTGTGAATGAAAGATTTAAGGTTGAATAGATTGTCGATGCGCACCCCTAAGTCTCTGACTGACGGTGAATGGTTGATGGGTGGTATTATGGATTGTGTTGAGTTTTGGACGTTGGAGGTTGTGTGGTTTTCGTCAGGCGAGATGATGAGTATTTCTGTTTTATTTGTGTTTAGTATAAGGTTGAGGCTGGATAGCAGAGAATTGATGGATAGTAAGCAGTTGTTCCAATGAGCCCAGGTTTTTTGCAGTGATTCTGTGATGGGGAGAAGTATATGAATGTCATCAGCGAAAATGTAGTGCTTTAGCTTGAGGCTGGAGAGTAGGTGGCAGAGCGGAAGCAGGTAAATGTTAAAAGGGTAGGGGAGAGTGAAGAACCTTGAGGTACTCCTCTGATAGATTTGATCGGAGGTGATTCTGCGTTATTTATCTTGACTTTGTAGGATCTATTTTCTAGGAATGATTGAAACCAACTATGAGCTTCTCCTTGGATTCCTATATCTGATAGCCACTCGAGGAGGATGTCGTGATTTACCGTGTCGAATGCGGCGGATAAGTCGAGAAGCGCGAGGAGGTACGATTGTTTTCTTTCAAGGATTAAAGCTGATTAAGGAGAATGCAGCCTTTATATCCAGGTGGAATGCTCTATTAAATAAATGTAGGACTCAGGAGAAAGGCTCGGGGATGAGAGGGGATCAACTGGGGGACATGTGTGAGAGAGAAGGGATGAGACAGTGGAAGAAACCTGTGGGGGCTGTGCCTTCAACCTTTTTCTCCATGTTGTCCGAACTCACAAGGGATAGAAGGCAACAGCATCAACCGTGCTAGGAATGGCAAAACTCTAAATCCATCACTGATTAGACATTATCGGCCTCTTTTGCAATGTCATCGGGAATTTAAGAGATTTCCTCTTTTTTGTTTGATTATGTAGCATCTTCTTATTTACCTCCATTGCAGGCTTTGGCACTAGCAAATCAATTAAAGTGGCACCGCCCTTGTGGTTCCTGCAGTGCATGTGATTTATCAGCTAATAAGATGATTTATGTCTTCCTGCAGACAGCTAAGAGATATCTTTTAAAATCTCCAAGCACTTATGAATCCTGTGGTACACATTATGTGTTCTTGCTCTCTTATTTATATGGGGAAGACGTCATATACTATACGTAGAAAACCCATATGATTGAACACCACAGTAACATTAAGAATCCATATTTAGAGCCACCTCTAAGACAGCATTGGATGGTTGTGAAGAATTTGGTGGAAGATTTTTTTTTTTTTTTTATTACATTTATTTAATTATTTATTTAATTCTTTTATATACCGACCTTCATGACGGGTGTCATATCAAATTGGTTTACATGGAACAAGGAGGTAAAAACATTCTTATCAACCATTTAACAGTAAAATAATCAGAGGAGGTAAAAAAAAGTTACATATAACAAGGAGATCAAACTTGGGAATAGAAGAAACAGAAGGACAGAGGAAAACTATTGTGATTAAAGGGTATCGCTATGTAAGTTGTCCGGTAGGCTTGAGATGTGGAGTTCCGAGAGTGAATAGATTAAGGGAAAGCTTGGCTAAATAGCCAGGTTTTAAGTTTTAAATTTGAAGTTAATAATAGGTTGGTAATTTAACATGTGCCTTTAAGAGCAGAACAACAATGGATTTTAAGGCTAAATACCTTAATCTCGCAAGGCTTAAATATCAAGAGTGATTGGGATCTTTTGTAAACTTTGAGAAGGGCAGGTCTAATCTTTATGAGTGGCTACTGTCAGATGCTTAGTTGTTTGTAAAGGAAATGTGAAGATGTAGTAGGCCAGATTGACAAACTAATTTTCAAGGGCATTTACACACATAAAACTTGGCTTTGTCCACATAGATGGGCTTCTAGAAAATTTTCCCAGGGTTATGTGCATAAAAGCATGCACAGAGGTGATCTCATACTTGTACTTTATACATGCATTGAAAAGCGGTGTTCAGGGGCTGGAGTTGGAGCAGCGATAGCATTTGCGTGCATACTTTTGATTTTCTAATGTATGTGTAACCCAACCATCCTGTCAGGTTGCCAGCAAGCCCTGGAACCTGTCATGGTAGTGCAGTTAGTGAGTGAATAATTAGAGGAAGATCAATTCATGTGCAGCTCCTCCCCTCGAGGGTGCTGGAAAGGAAGTCCCACTTCAGGGGTTTTATAGCAGCACTCTGCCAAGAGCTCTGGGGGTAGTATAGGTTTGCAGGTCAGGAGGAGGGTTGGACATTTTACCTAGATTGATTTTGGGCCTACTCTTGGAACTCTGGCCCTCCCAGCTGGCAGTCTGCGAGTAAGGTGGGGGATCTCCCTGCCTATTTACTACCTGGTGGGTAAGGGTTTCCTAATGGGAATTTTTTTGTAATTTTGGACTTTTACGAAGTAGGAGTCTTGCTGGACACCTGGGCCTTTCCTAAATTCAGGGAATGGGGAACCCTGTGTTTGGGACACCCAAGGATAGGGAAGCCCTGCCCTCCAAGCTGGTGACCCATTGCAAGGAGCAACTCTGGTGTTATTTCCATTTTGTGGAACAGAAGAGATTGTTTTGTGAAGATCTGGGAGAAACTGTTTTTTTGCCCCTCTTCCTACCCATCTAAGGACCTATGAAGATACAGTTCTAGCCTGGATCCCTCCCAAAAGTGACCCACTTTGTATTAAAAGGAAGAGATCTACTTACTCTGAATTAGAGATGTGAATCGGAACCGGAATCGGTTCGGATTCCGGTTCTAATTCACATGTAGGTTTTTTTGCATCGGGCCCATTCGCGGTTTTGTTTATCGGCTGCGCCCGAGCCGATAAACAAAAAACCCACCCCGACCCTTTAAAACGAACCCCTTAGCTTCCCCCACCCTCCCGACCCCCCAAAAAACTTTTTACAGGTACCTGGTGGTCCAGTGGGGGTCCCGGGAGCGATCTCCTGCTCCGGGCCATCCTCCCGCTCCCGGGCCGTCAGCTGCCACTAATCAAAATGGTGCCGATGGCCCTTTGCCCTTACCATGTGACAGGGTATCCGTGCCATTGGCCGGACCCTGTCACATGGAAGGAGCACTGGATGGCCAGCGCCATCTTGTGCTCCTACCATGTGACAGGGGCTGACCAATGGCACCGGTAGCCCCTGTGACATAGTAAGGGCAAAGGCTATCGGCGCCATTTTGAATACTGGCAGCCGACAGTCCGAGTGCAGGAGGTCGCTCCCAGACCCCCGCTGGACTTTTGGCAAGTTTTGTGGGGGTCAGGAGGGTTCCCCAAGACTTGCCAAAAGCCCCTGGTGGTCCAGCGGGGGTCCGGGAGCGATCTCCTGCACTCGGGCCATTGGCGGCCAGTAATCAAAATGGCGCCGATAGCCTTTGCCCTTACTATGTCACAGGGGCTACCAGTGCCATTGGTCAGCCCCTGTCACATGGTAGGAGCACAAGATGGCGCTGGCCATCCAGTGCTCCTACCATGTGACAGGGTCCGGCCAATGGCACGGATACCCTGTCACATGGTAAGGGCAAAGCGCCATCGGCGCCATTTTGATTAGTGGCAGCCGACGGCCCGGGAGTGGGAGGACGGCCCGGAGTGGGAGATCGCTCCCGGGACCCCCACTGGACCACCAGGTACCTGTAAAAAGTATTTGGGGGCGTCGGGAAGGTGGGGTAAGCTAAGGGGTTAGTTTTAAAGGGTCGGGGTGGGTTTAGGGGTTATTTTTGTGTGCCGTTTTTCCTGCCCTCCCCCAAAATGATAAGGGAACCCCCACGATCAATATTGTGGGGTTTTCCTATCGTTTTGGGGAGCCCCCGATTTCTGACAATTTTGAAAATATCGACGATATTGTCAATCGTCCGAAGCCCGATTCACATCCCTACTCTGAATAAGAGACTTTTGAAAATCATTGATGACATCTATCAGGAATCTTCACCCCGGGGGAAAGAAAGGATTTACTCTCTGTGAATGGACAGGATTTTGGCTATATTTGGTTTTCTTGAGCATCCCGGGACCCCCACTGGACCACCAGGTACCTGTAAAAAGTTTTGGGGGGGCGTCGGGAGGGTGGGGGAAGCTAAGGGGTTAGTTTTAAAGGGTCGGGGTGGGTTTAGGGGTTATTTTTGTGTGCCATTTTTGCCGCCCTCCCCCAAAATGATAAGGGAACCCCCACGATCAATATTGTGGGGTTTTCCTATCGTTTTGGGGGAGCCCCCGATTTCTGACGATTTTGAAAATGTCGACGATATTGTCAATCGTCCGAAGCCCGATTCACATCCCTACTCTGAATAAGAGACTTTTGAAAATCATTGAGGACATCTATCAGGAATCTTCACCCCGGGGGAAAGAAAGGATTTACTCTCTGTGAATGGACAGGATTTTGGCTATATTTGGTTTTCTTGAGCATCTTACGGTTATCCTGTCCACCTCGACCACCAGTTTGCCTAATCCAGGAGGGTGGATGGATCCCTTGCCTGTTTAAAAGATTCCTGCTTAGATAAAGGATAAAGACTGTAACCAAAGAAACAATAACTATGTGGTGCTGGATTCATATTTATTGTACATGGAAAAGGTGGAGGAAGAAACCAAACACAGGAAATCCCAATATCAAGGAGGATGGTTGTTGCACTTGGAGGTAGACCCTTGTCCTGGAGCAGTGGAGAACGGCTCCCTGGTAGGGACCAGGAAGCACCTGCCCCCAGGGGGCGGAGCACAGGAGGAGACAGAGGCTAGGATGAGCTTCACCACTGGAAGCCCGCGGTCCCCCCGGGTGGAGCCCATAGGGACCCGGGCTGCTTGGACTTAGTTGGGCCTCGCAGGGTCTCCCAGAGAGGTAGTAGAAAGGTGTGCCCATGAACAGCAAGGGAGCGCGATCGGTCTCTAGGCTGTAGGTCTGGAGGAGCAAGGAAGACCAGAACAGCATAGGTGATGACAAGGCAAAGAACAGAGCCAGAATCAGGAGACATGATCAATGGCGCCGAGGTCAGAATCCGAGGATCAGTCCGAGGAGTAGTCAACGAGGCAGGGGTCAGGTTCCGGAGGTCAGACGAGGTCACAAGGAAGGCAGAGGTCAGGATCCAGGCAACGGACAGAATGGACAAGGAGCAGGCTGAGGTCAGTACCAGAGAGACAGTCCGAGGGTACTACCTGGGGAAACAGGACAGACAGATGCTGGAACAGTAGGATGCTGGAACAAGGCTGGAACAAGAATGGAACAAGACTATGAATGCAGAGGCAAACTAGTACACATACAGTGCCAACCCGATTGCCAAGGCAAGGAAGTGCAAGAAGGGATTTCCTTATATTGTTCGTTCAATCAGGGCGTGCCACAGAGCTAGGACCTGCCCCTGGCCCTACAAGAGACCGGGCGGTCTGCTCGCATGCACGTAGGGGCGTGGGCAATGCCACTGGAGACGCCAAACTCCGGCGTGAGGCCTGGTGTGCAGTGGAAGGCCCGGCGACCGCCGCCGCGGAACACCCAGGCCTGGAGGAGCTCACGGCTGCCGCTTGGAAGGCCGACCTGTGACCTGCAGAGGAGTTAGCAAGGTGAACAAGCCCATGTGTGGGCCGGGCGCAGACAGGGCGCACAACAATGGTCAATTATTCATAATGTCCACTTGTTTTTAATAATAAAGCATATAGAATTTATTTGAAACTTCAAAATGGAACGAATCCATTTATAATTCATTTTACACATCCTCCAGTATGGAACCGTGTTTTGAATAACTGCGTCGAGAGGGACCTTGAACTTTAGTGCTGCTGAGAAACTCCTACCTCTGCAAAGCTAGGAACTTCTCGGCTGAGAATGTCTCTCTGACAATGGTAGATATATAGAGTTATGGTCACCCTCTTACAGTGCTCACTCTCTCTCTCTCTCTCACACACACACACACACAAGCAAGCGCTCTGTGTCTGCTGTCGCCTCTTCCTCATTTTGAAAATGGTGCCCTTGCATGCCCACTTATGCTACCCTAGGTGACCGCCTAGTCCCGCCTAATGGTCGCAGTGGCCCTGTCTAGGAATATAGACTTTCTTGCCTCATTCTGAACAAAGAGCTTGTCTGAAATAAAATGCTTTCATGCACCTTGTCCTGGGTGATTGAGCTTGAGCTTGTCGGAAGCTGTTGTCTGGCCTGGAGCAGGACCAACGGCACCCGGAAAATACCGGTGAAGAGGAGGATGGGGGACCATCATGTCTACCTCGGATTGCTGCTCTCAAGTGCTCCGTTGCCAGCAGAAGCTAGGTCCCAGGGCAAATATGAAGCCAGGGGGCTAGTTCTTTGATTTGTTATTCACTTTTCTTGATGGTATGGGGGAGAGGAGGCTATAAGAAGCTCTATCAAGGAGTGCTGGCCTGTGGCTGTGAGTGTGATTTCTCCTCTGAAGAAGGTGCAGCCACTTGGGTAACTGACAAAAGTGTTCAGTGATTCCCTGGGCAGGAGTTTATGTTTGCTAGAGTGAAAGGTTCTCTGTGTATATTATAAGAGCAGGATCTCTCTTATGTACCAGAGTGCTGTACAATGCAAACTCTGAAGAGAATTCCGGTGAGTGGTTTTAGTGAAAGTGAATTTTAAAAATTTGCTTTAAAGGAGAGGTACCATGAAAAAAAATAAATGCTGGCATTTATATGTCTTCCTGAGCAAAAGGAGGCTACACAGGACATGAATCACTTTAAGGTTACTTTTATGTAAAGAAGAAATTTAGAGAAAAGTTTATACTTAATACATTCATACTTGCAAAGTAATACATTGTTCTCATATCCTGAGTGAACAGGAAATAGTTACAGAAGTAACAAATTGAATATAAGATTAAAGAGGTCAGGGAATGTGCTTTTATTTTATTTGGTAGTTAAGGAAACAAAAACATCAGAGTAGGCAACCTTTACAGGCTAATCCAAAAGATACTTTGGATTTGCAGATTCGGAGGGGCTTTTATTTTAGTTTATTAGATGATAGAAGAGTATAGTGACTTTGTGGTACAAAAGGCAAGATAGCGAGGGAACTTTCTGAACTTCTCGAGATAAAAAGCCATTGGATTCTGGCCAGAATCAACAGAAACATTTCACAGTAAAACTGAAGCACACATTGAGAGGATTTTATTCTTTTGAAGGAAATCCAAAAAAAAAAAGAAAAGTCAGCATTTGATAATTGTGGGACGGTGGGCAGGCCAAGTACCTGACTGCCCGAGTTGATGTGGTTGCCAGGCTCACCTCAGATGGCTCATGTGAGGGGATAGGGGGTTGAATGGCTGATTGTCAGTTTCCTGACAATTAGGGTAGAGGGTCAGTAGGGATAGTTTAAAAGTAAACTATGGGGTTGTGGTTGGTATGATTGGCTGCAGGGCTCTAGGGTTGTAGGGAAATGGAGAGGAGTTTGGGGGGGGGGGTTTATCATCAGCAAGCTGAAGGCTTCACTTGCCTGTTGTTCTTGTAGGAGCTGCATCGCGGTGACATGGGGAGTTGGCAATAGTCTGAGGGAAGTCTGCGTGTCATTGTCTTCAGCGGGGGTGGCAGCATCAATTCTTCAGCTGCGATGGACTTTGAGGAGGCAGCAACAGTCAGTGAGGGCAAGCCGAATGAAGAGAGGGGGGCAGGATCAGTCAACGGAAGAGGCGGAGCAAGTTGTTGGTTTGGCTGGTCTACCAGGGCCTGCGTTTGCGGCGGGAGCTGCTTTGGTGAGAGCTGCTGGCTCAGGAGGGGTTATTGGTGCAGCAGAGGTACGGGTAGCGGGTGGAGTGTCAGGCGGCAATGGTCTTGAGTGGAATGCGGCAGTGGAAGAGGGGGCAGGCCTTCACTTTCCGAGTTTAGAAGTGTGCGTACTCGGGGCCGAGGTCGCAAACTCCTCACGTCCTCTGGCTCAAGCTAGTGGAAGTTCTGATCCGGCTACATTGCAGCATGGTGAGTCAGTGGCTGATGGTTCTTCAGGGGCAGGGGGGGGTGATAGTTCAGCCTGTCATTGTTCCTGCTGTGGTGAGTTCAGTAGTGGGGGAGTCAGGTGTGGGGGAGCCAATTGCTGCAGTAGATACGTTTGGTGATTCTCCTAAGACTAGGGGTCGAGGTAGGTCCAGGTGTAGGAAGAAGCGGGATAGATCTAGCTCATCTGATTCGTCGTCTTCTACCTCTTCTTCATCTTCATGGATTAAGTCTCAGGTGGGTTCAGAAGCAGCAGATAAAAGGAAGGATATGGAGGCTCCAGTTTTGGTAGCCCTCTCTGAATTATGGGAGGATGTTCCCAGGTCCATATAAATAAAACAATGGATATCATAATGCCTCTGTATCGTTCCAGGATGAGACCACATCTTGAATACTGTGTTCAGTTCTGGTCGCCGCATCTCAAAAAAGAAATAGTTGTACTGGAGAAAGTGCAGAGAAGGGCGACCAAAATGATAAGGGGCATGGAATGGCTGCCCTATGAGGAAAGGCTAAGGAAGTTAGAGCTGTTTAGCTTGGAGAAGAGACAACTGAGGAGGGATATGATAGAAGTCTACAAAATCATGAAAGAAACAAGTTAATGTAAATCAGTTATTTTCTCTCTCAGATAATAGAAGGACTAGGGGGCACTTCATGAAGTTAACAAGTAGGTCATTTAAAACAAATCAAAGAAAATTCTTTTTCACTCAGCGCATAGTTAAGCTCTGGAATTCATTGTCAGAGGATGTGGTTACAGCAGTTAGTGTAACTGGGTTTAAAAAAGGTTTGAATAAGCTCCTAGAGGAAAAATCCATAAACTGCTTTTAATTGATTAGCAATAGTAACTTGAGATTTATTTAATGTTTGGGTATTTACCAGGTATTTGTGACTTGGATTGGCCACTGTTTGAAACAGGATACTGAGCTTAATGAACTCTTGGTCTGACCCAGTATGGAATATCTTATGTTCTTATGTCCATGAGGAATAACATTCAGTGTCGTAAATATATTGATGTATTTAAATTGCTGGAGGATCGTAGGGGCGGAGGAAGGAGAATAAAAGAAGAGGGATAAAGAGTATTTCTCGGGGACTCAGAAGAAGGTTCCACACTATATTGAATTGGATTTAGTGCTTCCTTCGGTTAGCGAGTGTAGTTGGGCATCGTGATGCATGACAATATGGGCCTTTATTGGCTTATGCGGATATGATTTTAGCGGCCAGTAAGGATTATGATGGTTGGACTTGGCTCAATTACGATGAGCGATTTCATGATTGGATGGAGGAAAATAATTTTATGTCCTGGGGTACTCAGGATGTAGATTTATGGTTGACAAGATGACTAATAAGACTACAGTTTCATCTGCAGTTGACGCTGGGGGGGGGGGGGGGGGGTTGCCAGTGGGTCCGCATCAGGTGGCGGTAAAAGTAGGGAGGAACTGCTCAATGTTTGTTGGCGATACAATAGATCAGCCTGCAACTTCCCAGATTGCAAGTTCCACCATTTGTGCTTGAGCTGCAGGGCCAATCATCCAGACACTAAATGTCCCAAGCGTGCAGGCAGAGGAGCTTCCAGAGGGTCTGTGTCTGGGGAAACTTTGAAATGAGTCCAGGGAGCAGATGCCTACTCTCATCAGGGTAGTTGCTTTACTTCCTTGGCTTCAGATTTATCCAAAGACGGATGTGGCAATTCTTTTGTTTAATGGATTTGAATGTGGTTTTAATGTTCCTTTTTCTTGCCCAGGGGTGGTGGATGGAGGTGTGAATTGTCCTTCTGTGCATAAAATGGACAATGTGGTGAGGGCAAAATTGCAAGCGGAGATTGGGTTAAGTAGGATTGCCGGGCCTTTCGTGGAACCTCCATTTCAGCAGATGGTTTTATCCCCTCTAGTGGTGGTTCCTAAGAAGAAGCCTGGTAAATTCCGGTTGATACATAACTTGTCCTTTCCTGAGGAATGTTCAGTGAATAATTTCATTCCTCAGGAACTCTGCACTGTGCATTATGGGGTAGATTTTCAGACGAGCGCGAATAGCCTACTTTTGTTTGCGCTCCAGGCGCAAACAAAAGTACGCTGGATTTTAGTAGATACGCGCGTAGTCGCGCGTATCGGCTAAAATCCTGGATCGGCGCGCGCAAGGCTATCGATTTCGTATAGCCTGCGCGCGCCGAGCCGCACAGCCTACCCCCGTTCCCTCCTAGGCCGCTCCGAATTCGGAGCGGCCTTGGAGGGAACTTTCCTTTGCCCTCCCCTCACCTTCCCCTCCCTTCCCCTACCTAACCCACCCGCCCGGCCCTGTCTAAACCCCCCCCTTACCTTTGTCGTGGGATTTACGCCTCCCAGAGGGAGGCGTAAATCCCCGCGCGCCAGCGGGCCTCCTGCGCGCCGGGCCGCGACCTGGGGGCGGGTACGGAGGGCGCGGCCACGCCCCCGGGCCATAGCCACGCCCCCAAAATGCTGCCGACACGCCCCCGAAACGCCGCGACGACCGGGCCCGCCCCCCGACACGCCCCCGACACGCCCCCTCCGAGAACCCCGGGACTTACGCGAGTCCCGGGGCTCTGCGCGCACCGGGAGGCCTATGTAAAATAGGCTTCCCGGCGCGCAGGGCCCTGCTCGCGTAAATCCGCCCGGTTTTGGGCGGATTTACGCGAGCAGGGCTCTGAAAATCCGCCCCTATGCATCTTTTGATTCAGCAGTACAGTTGGTGCAGGATTGTGGTCAAGGGGGCTTTGATGGCCAAAGTGGATATTGAGTCTGCTTTTTGGCTTTTGCCAGTTCATCCTGACAATTTTCCTTTATTGGGATTTTTCTTTGATGGATGCTATTATTTCTATAAGGGTATGCTGAGGGGTTGCTCTATTGCATGTGCTTATTTTGAAGAGTTTAGTACCTTTGTATAGTAGGTAGATGAACAGCGATCTGGAGTGTCTGACTTCATACATTAACTGGATGACTTTCTGTTTGTGGGCCAGGCTGGTTTGGGTGTGTGTGCTGAAATCTTGCAGTGTTTCAGGGAGGTTTCTTCAGTTTTTGGTATACCCATTGCAGAGGGGGAAACACAGGGTCCTTGTACTCGTCTAGTATTTTGGGGGATTGAATTGGATTCTGTTGAAATGAGTTCTTGCTTGCCTTTGGATAAACTGCTGAAGATGAGGGAGCTTGTGGGGGCGGGGGGGCACTTCTCTGAAAAAGGTGAACTTGCAACAAATGCAGTGCTTCCTGGGAAATCTGAACTGTGCCGGTCAGGTCATTCCCATGGGTAGAGTGTTCCTTCGACAGGTGTTGGTGCTGATGTCAGGAATCAGAAAGAGTAATCATCATATTCAAGTTACTCACAGGATACGTGAGGATTTGCTCATATGGGATTGCTTTTTTGGTGGAGTTTAATGGAACATCCCTTTGGCAGTCCAGTGCTCTATCTAATCATGATTTGGAGCTTTATACCGATGCGGCTGGTTACTTTGGATTTCCCTAAGTCAACTTGATTAATAGCAGTTAATGGATTTCTCCTCCAAGAACTTATCCAAACCTTTTTTGAACCCAGCTACACTAACTGCACTAACCACATCCTCTGGCAACAAATTCCAGAGCTTTATTGTGCTTTGAGTGAAAAAGGATTTTCTCCACTTAGTTTTAAATGTGCTATTTGCTAACTTCATGGAGTACCCCTAGCCCTTCTAATATTCAAAAGTGTAAATAACTGATTTACATCTTCCCATTCTAGATCTCTCATGATTTTAAAGACCTCTATCATATCCCCCCTCAGCCGACTCTTCCCCAAGCTCAACAGCTCTAACTTCTTTTGCCTTTCCTCATAGGGGAGTTGTTACATCCCCTTTATCATTTTGGTTGCCTTTCTCTGTACATTCTCCAGTGCAATTATATCTTTTTTTTAGATGCAGCGACCAGAATTGTACACAGTATTCAAGGTGTGGTCTCACCATGGAGCGATACAGAGGCATTATGACATTTTCTGTTTTGTTAACCATTCCCTTCCTAATAATTCCTAACATTCTGTTTGCTTTTTTGACTGTTGCAGCACACTGACCTGACGATTACAATATATTATCCACTATTGTGTCTAGATCTTTATCCTATGTGGTAGCTCCTAATATGGAACCTAACATCGTGTAACTTCTGCGAGGGTTATTTTTCCCTATGTGCAACACCTTACACTTGTCCACATTAAATTTTATCTGCCATTTGGATGCCCAATCTTCCAATCTCGCAAGGTTCTCCTGCAATTTATCACAATCCATTTGTGATTTGGCTACTCTGAATAATTTTGTATCATCTGTAAATTTGATAATCTCACTCATTGTATTCCTTTCAGATCTATTAGTAAAAATTTGTAAACTATCATTAAAATCATCCATTGTACCTGAAGACTGGAGGGTGGCTAATGTAATCCCAATATTTAAAAATGGCTCCAGGGGAATTCCGGGAAACTACAGACCAGTTAACCTGACTTCAGTGCCAGGAAAAATATTGGAAAGTGTTCTAAATATCACAGAACATATAGAAAGACATGGTTTAATGGAGCAAAGTCAGCTTGGCTTTACCCAAGGCAAGTCTTGCCTCAGTACTCTGCTTCACTTTTTGAAGGAGTTAATAAACATGTGGATAAAGGTGAACCGGTAGATGTAGTGTATTTGGATTTTCAGAAGGCGTTTGACAAAGTTCCTCATGAGAGGCTTCTAAGAAAAGTAAAAAGTCATGGGATAGGTGGCGATGTCCTTTTGTGGATTACAAACTGGATAAAAGACAGGAAACAGAGTAGGATTAAATGGGCAATTTTCTCAGTGGAAGGGAGTGGGCAGTGGGGTGCCTCAGGGATCTGTATTGGGGACCTGTATTTTTCAATATACTTATAAATGATCTAGAAAGGAACATGACAAGTGAGGTAATCAAATTTGCAGATGATACAAAATTATTCAGAGTAGTTAAATCACAAGTGGATTGTGATAAATTGCAGGAAGACCTTGTGAAAATGGAAAATTGGGCATCCAAATGGCAGATGAAATTTAGGGGTAGATTTTATAAAAGTACGCCGGATTTTAATACATATGCACGTAGCCGTGCGTATCTTTTAAAATCCGGGGTCAGCGCACGCAAGGTTGTGCAAAATCGGCAGCCTGCGTGCGCCGAGCCACACAGCCTGCCTCTGTTCCCTCTGAGGCCGCTCCGAAATCATAGCGGCCTCGGAGGGAACTTTCCTTCCACCCTCCCACCCCCGCACCTTCTCCTCCCTTCACCTAACTAACCCACTCCCCGGCCCTAACTAATTCCCCCCACCACCTTTATTGCGAAAGTTCCACCTGCCCAAGGCAGGCGTAACTTGCGCGCACCGGGTCGGCTGCCGGCACGCCATGGTCCGGTCCGGGGGCTGGTCCGGAGGCCACGGCTACACCCCCGGAATGCCCCCAATGATGTGCCGGCCGTGACACGCCCCCTGACACACCCCTGACGACACGCCGGCCGCAACACACCCCCCGACATGCCCTCGACACGCCCCCCAGGAAAGCCCCGGGACTTACGCACGTCCCGAGGCTTTGTACGCGCCGGCAGCCTATGCAACATAGGCTCGGCACGCGCAAGGGGAGCTTGGGGCAGGTTTTCGGGGGGTATGCGCGTATCTTATGCGCGTACCCCTTTGAAAATCTGCCCCTTAATGTGGATAAGTGCAAGATGATGCATATAGGGAAAAATAACCCTTGCTATAGTTACACAATGTTAGGTTCCATATTAGGTGCTATCACCCAAGAAAGAGATCTAGGCGTCATAGTGGATAACATATTTAAATCATTGGTTCAGTGCTGCAGCAGACAAAAAAGCAAACAGAATATTGGGAATTATTAGAAAGGGAATGATGAATAAAACAGAAAATGTCATAATGCCTCTGTATCGCTCCATGGTGAGACTGCACCTTGAATACTGTGTACAATTCTGGTTGCCTCATCTCAAAAAAACATATAGTTGCAGCAAGATGGCCGCTGAGGAGTGAACGGCTAAACTCTGAGCTCCGGAACTGTCTGAATTTTTTCCACTTTGCTTACATTTCTCCTGAATAAAATTCCTCTTAGTGGTATATCATGCCGCACACTAAGCATAAAGCAAAGATTAGGGAAATTACCTCAACGCCTATTTTGACCTCGAGACAGCTCCGGATTGAAGAAGATTTCGTCGGACCAGTGCAGTTACAACCTGAGGAAGGGGCCGCTGGGGGAGTCAGCTGAGCCCTCTGGCAGTGGAAACTTCGTTGAGCCCAGGCGCACCAACCACTCTGGAACCGCCGCTCAGAAGTTTGCAACCCGAGCTGATTACAGCAGCTCTCCTGGAAAGAAAAACGGCTTCGAGTGCGGCTAATGTCCAGAGAGGGGGTGCCGGCAGTACACTACCCTCGGAGAGCCCAAGTTTGAAGGGCTTCAGGAGTTATGCTGGTGAAGCACAGGATCGAGCTCGAGGAGAAGGAAAACCCACAGGTGAAGGAGTGCGAGAGGAAGACATACACGTGGTATGTGAAGCTTCGAAGTTACATTCCTCTAAAGTGACTTTAGATGAAATTTTAAAAGCTATTTCATCCATGGAGAAATCAATATTATCTTTGACTTCAATGGTTAAAGAGAGTATCATGAAAAAGCAGTGTACAGAAAACAAAATTCTGAAAATTGAAACAGATATGTCAGGATTAGAACAGAAAAATAATGAGATTCAAAACGTTTAAGCCAATTTGATTAAATCAGAAAATATTCAGATGATAAAGATGGAAAACTTGGAAAATCATTTAAGAAGAAACAACTTGAGGATTTTAAATTTTCCAAAGTTGAGGTTATTAGCATACCGTGAACTCTTTAGAAGTTATCTTTTGAATATCTTAAAAATACCTGAGCGAGATTTATCACTTATTGTAATCCTTTGTAATCTATATATGTGTCCCCTAAAATACAATATCATTCTTCAAATAGAATGCAATTTTGACTCACCTGACTACTATTGTTTGAATATACCTAGTTATTTATACTTACTTTCTATATTACTACCCATTTTAGGCTTGTTTAATTTGCACTATATGTTTCTATCATACATTGACTTAGTTTTTGGGTACTTGCCAGGTTCTTATGGCCTGGATTGGCCACTGTTGGAAACAGGATGCTGGGCTTGATGGACCCTTGGTCTGACCCAGTATGGCATGTTCTTATGTTCTCCAAGCTGAACAGTCCTAACCTCTTCAACCTTTCCTCATGAAGAAAGACTAAAGAGGTTAGGACTTTTCAGCTTGGAGAAGGCAGAGGGGGGATATGATAGAGGTGTTTAAAATCATGAGAGGTCTAGAATGGGTAAATGTGAATTGGTTATTTACTCTTTCAGATAATAGAAGGATTAGGGGGCACTCCATTCACATGCCTGGGAACTCTCAGGATTTTGTAACAATGTTGCTCACAGGCCTAGTCACGAGCAGCCTCTCACCTCTGCTTTTGGAGACTGCAGCCGACATCCTGCTTCCATGCGGCCTGGTGGCCACCGACTCCGTTGCTCCTCCTGCGGCGGGCAGGGGTGCCGCTGCCTGTCTTCCGTGAAAGTCGGAGCCACCGCCGTTGTCCTGCCTTCGAGGCCCGGAGGCCGCCGACATCATTCTCTACTCGGCAGGTGGGCCGCCACTGCCACTGTCCATCCCTGCGGCTAGAGGAGCCACTGATGCCAGAATCTGCCTTGTGGCCTCATGCCGCTCCTGCTTCCTTCTTCGCACCATGGACGCCGCTCTACATGGTCTTGCCTTAGGCATGCAGCCACGTCTCTCTCTGCTTCTTAAAGGGCCCACGGTGGGTGTAGCCCTGTGACCCCACTTGATGATGTCATCAGGGTGTCTCCTCTTCAGCCCTATAAAAGGGCACTTCGCCAGTCCTTCAGCGCCTTTGCAAGGTGCTGCCTGCTCCTGGATTCCTCACTGTTCCAGCTCATCATTCCAGGAGGCTCCAAAGTCCATCTCCGCTTCTTCAAGGCACTCTGTTCTTTGTGGGAATTCCCTGTCTTCATCTATTGTCCTGGTCTCTCATCAGATCCCATGTCTTTGCCTTCAGATGTCCCTGATGTCTTCACCTTCAGATGTTTCTGATGTCCTTGTCGTTAGATGTTCCAGATGATCCTACTTTCAGATGTCCCTGATGTCCTTGTCGTCAGATGTTCCTCCTCTAGGTGTCCATTCCTTCTGGCTCCTCTCTTTGGAAGCCTTGTCTTCAGATGTCCTTGGTTCCGGCTTCGCCCTAGCCTCCCCCCTGGCGGATTGCGCTGAGGGTGGACCTGCCAGGGTGCCAGCTGCACTGGCTCACTGAAGCCTCCTCTCTGGCCAGAACCTGCTATGTGTGTCGTCTGGATTCCACCTCATCCTGAGTTTTAACCTTGCTGTCATCTTTCCACTCACCAAGAGTCCTCAATTAACTTCTCCCTTAGCCTGTCTTTGAGTGGATGTTCCAGGTTCCGGGGACCAACCTTAGCCCATCCAGCGGACCCTGCTGTCAGTGGACCTGCCAGGGCACCGGTCCTGCCGGATCACTGAAGCCTCTTCCGGCTGGCCCTGTCTTGAGCCGCCTGGATCCTCTTTTCATCCTGAAGCCTCAGCCTTGCCTTAGCTATGTCCACTCGCCTAGTGTCTTTGCCTGACCATGTCTCCAAGTACCTCATCTCGACTATGTCTTCAAGTGTCTTTGTCTTGTTCCTGTACCATCGCCTGTCCTTGACCTCTGTCCATCCTGTCGCATCTGCTGTTTCCAGGTGGCAGGTCTGAAAGGGCTATTGAGTGACCAGAGGGCTACCCCAGAGACCAGCATTGCATTGTTGGGTCTCTTCTGGTGCATTCAGGTTCAGCAGAGATCAGGGCTCTTGGTCTTCAGCCTGTCTGCCCATGCTTAAGAACATAAGAAACATAAGAACATAAGAAATTGCCATGCTGGGTCAGACCAAGGGTCCATCAAGCCCAGCATCCTGTATCCAGCCTTGCGTGCCTCAGTGCTTCCTTGGAGCTCCTCTGCAGTCACGCCGTGGTCCAAGGGCACACCAGCCTCTCCAGAATCGGGACTGCTCCTTAGCGTTCCCGCAACAGATTTGGCCCAGAGGCTCTGGAATTCTAAATTAATTGCTGGGTCTCCGGACCAACACCGAGAAACTCCAGATCCTGCTGCTGAAACTAGCAGCAGGCCCTAGAAGAAGAAACCAGCTTGGCCGCTCAGGTGTGAAGGGGCTCCTGTGGCAGTGCAGCAAAGGACCTGCGTGATGAAAGGAGTTGCATAGGCTCACCCAGCAGAAGAGGAAATAGGGGCAGCGATGGAAGGAGGAGAAAATCAGTGGGCCAAACAGAAAAGGCTGGCGCCTGGCAGCAGAGGAAGCTGCTAATGTTGTTGGGTTTGGGGGGAGGAGGGAAGGAGAAGGAGGGAAGGAGGGGGCTGCTATCATTGACGGGTTCTGGGGGGAGAATGTTTGTGTGTGTGAATGAGTGCATAGGAGAACAAGAGAAGCAAAAGTGTAAGTGAGGATGAACATGTGAGAGAGAGAGAGAGTGTGTGTGGGGGGGTGAGAATGAGCGTATGTGTGTGTGTGTGTGTGTGTGTGTGTGAAAGTGAAAATGTGAGCGTGGTAGTATCTGTGCATGAGAGATAGTTTGTGTGCATACACATCTCCCCTTCCCTCTCTCCCACCCTCCCCTCCTCCTCCTGCTGATGTACAATAACCTCAGGTGGCCAGAAATCCAAAGTTCCCAGGCATCCCCACTCCCAGGGAGGGAGTAATGCTAATGCTGCTGGTGCCATCACCTCGCAGCAGGGTCTCCCCATTGCCCTGGAAGACAGAGGAGGATCACGTTCTCGGTTGCAGCAGCAGTGCAGTTTGTGGGGAGGGAAGGGGGCAGCCAGATTTCGAAACGACTAAATTTCTTTCACTCGGGAAAGATGGTGGGTGCGGGGGGGTGGGGGGAGAGAAGGAAATACAGGCAAAAAAGGGAGGAAAAGAAGAAGCAGCATAAACGAAGAAAGAAGTCGAAGGGCTAGGAGAAAGGAAGAGGAAAAGGAAAAGGGAGAAAACGAGAGGGGCAAGAAGGAGAATGGGGAACCAATCAAGCACGCTAAGAAAGGGAGAAAGATGAACCAAAAAATAAAAGAAGATCAATTAATGACTGGTGGGTGCTGAAAAAAATGAGCAAAAATGGAAAGACCATAACATGGGAGAATTAAGATGAAGAAGAGAACACAACTGAGAGGGGGGGGGGAGTGAGGGACTGGAACTCGCCTCTTCATGCACCCTGATCACCGCTCAGCAGAAATGTCAGGGGAAAATACATTCCCTGCCTCTGGACCTTTACTTCCTTTGTAGGTGCGCTTGATGGAGGTGTGTGCCGGGGACGCCGATCAGAAAATAAGAAGCCAGAAAGGGGAAAGCCGTGAATGAAGTGCAGGTGAAGAAAAGAATACTGAGGGATTACTACCTGCACGCGAAGCCTTTGGACGCCGAACCTTCGGCGACTGGCGCATTAAAGGATTGGCAGTTCCAAGGGTATGCGGACTGGCGTGCCAGGTTACTATGACTCCACAGGAGAACAGTACTACAGATCTCAGCAGGACTATAAGGCTTTTTTTTTTTTATTTCAACTAAAATGTTCCTCATCTCTCTGCAAGAGAGGTTGGCAGTGGATCTCAGACTCTTGCCTGTCTTTTTAATATCCCTGCAATAGCTCGGTTGGATTGGGACCAGCTGTTGGTGCATTACCATTGCTAAATGCTTAAAGCATCTACTCTGTGCTTTCTTGGCAGCATTTACTGTGAAAGAGCCACTTTCATTCAGACATTAAGAGTCGCTGGGTGCCAGCTTTGGCATACAAGAACTATTGTTTGCACAGTTCTTGCAAACAAGTTTTCGGAAGGCAAAAAAAAAAAAAAAAACAAGTCAACCCAGTAGGGAGGAGCTGTGCTTACAAAACTCTTAATTTATTGTGTTTGTCTAGTCTATCTAGTCACTATCTGAAAAAAAAATACATCCAAATACATCTAAAGCACACCACGATTGGTTTTATGACCTCTCTTCTGTTATATTTGCTGGTACTTTTCCAATAGGGTGCCTAAGTGGCAGTCTTTTCACGTATTTTTAGTCTGCCTAAACCCAGATGATTTTTAAACGTGAGGTATCTACTTACATTGGGTCTGAATAACAGCTTATGTGGATAAAATGCAGTAAAATATACGCGTCTTCAGATTGCTTGCTACACATATTCATTTTGACAAATGAAATATACATGTGTATTTTCCTAATGTGCTTCCTAAACATCCCTCTGCCTCCGCCCTGGATCTCCTGAAAAATAGGTGTAAGGGCCCATAGGATCCTGACCAGGAAAATATGTCTCTTGTAGCAAGAACCTGTTGTGGTTGGAGAGAGTAGGGAGATGGACTGAACCATTTGCTAAGCATGTCCCCCATGGGAGGTGCCACAGTGGTTCATTCCTAGAGAGTTCTAGAAGGAGGCCAGCAGTGTGGAATCTGCAGTTTGGAAGGAGGGGCTCTATTCTTTCCTTTCCCCTCTGCTGCGGTTGCAGGAAGGGCACCGTCCTGTGTTTTGCTGAAGTTGCTTAGTGATCCAGACATTGTAGGCTGCATTCTGTTTGTCTTTTCCTTGTTCTTTTTCCTGGAGTGATAACTTTCCCCTTTCCTAAGGAAAGAAAGCTTATCACTCCTTGGGTTGTCTGCAGGAAGAGAAATCCCTGTTCTAGTGGTTTTCTTGAGTTAAGGTTCCCTAGAAACAGTCTAGGAATCTGTACATTTTTTAGGTCAATTTTCAGTAAGCCAGTGAATGGAGAATTTATCTGGATAAAGTTACCCAGACAACTTTAGCCAAATATTCATATTGAGTGGCGCTTAACCAGCTAAAAATGCCACTGAATGCAGTTGGCTAAAATTATCCAAGTAACATTGCTGCTCATTGGACTTTTGAATAGGGATGTGAATCGTTTTTTGACGATTTAAAATATCGTCCGATATATTTTAAATCATCAAAAATTGTTAGGGCCACGATACAATACCAATTCCCCCGATTTATCGTTAAAAAATCGTAAATCGGGGGAAGGGGGAGGGCAGGAAAACCGGCACACTAAAACCCCCTAAAACCCACCCCCGACCCTTTAAATTAAATCCCCCATCGACTGCAGGAGGTCGTTCAGCGGGGGTTCCGGACTGCCGCTGAACGACCTCCTGCAGTCGATCTCCTGCCGGCGCCATTTTCCGTACGGAAAACGATTCGCGGCAAGAAATCGCTTCCTGAACCCCGCTGGACTCCCAGAAACTTTTGGCCAGCTTGGGGGGGCCTCCTGACCCCCACAAGACTTGCCAAAAGTCCAGCGGGGGTCCGGAACGACCTCCTGCGTCGAATCATTTTTGTCTATGGCCGCCGCCATTTTGCGACGGCCATTTTGCAAAATGGCGCCGGCTGAAGACAACAGGATTCAATTGAGGGGGCCGTTCCGGACCGCCGCCATTCTGGACCACCGCTGGATCCCCAGGTAATTTAAAGCATTTGGGGGGGGGGTTCAGGAGGGTGGGGGATTTAATTTATAGGGTCGGGGGTGGGTTTTAGGGGGTTTTAGTGTGTCGGCTCACGATTTTAACGATTTTCACGATAGTTTACACACCCAAACGGCAACAATACGATTCCCTCCCCCTCCCAGCCGAAATCGATCGTTAAGACGATCGAGGACACTATTCACATCTCTACTTTTGAATACTGTGAAAAAAAAAAACAAAATAGGAGGGGCCAGCAACAACCAATCTCCCCTCCCTCCCACCCCCAGGTAAAAGTGCTCGGGCACTGTGCACCTGCCTGCACAGTTTTGAAATTTGCCTCCTTGGTGACTGTAGTCCCTTGTGGCCCGAGGATTCAGGGTACGCCGGAGGTCTTGTCACCAAGATGGTAGAAGATGGTACTCACAGACTGTAGAAGTGGATTCCTGCAGGCGGGATGGCCCTCCGAGGAGCGGATAGCCAAGGCATGATAGGCCCCCGAGGAGCCCTTAGTCCAAAGTCAGTAATCAGGAACAAGTACTGAAGCGAAGAGACGATCTCCAAAGGAGTGGAATCAGACAAGATGGAAGTCCTTGCTAACTCGTTGGAAGCTTGTAAATTGTAGGTTTAAATACCTCTTGACGGGTGACATCACTAGAAGGCACGCCCCTGAGGTTCCCGCCATGATAGAAATAAGAAGGGGCTGGTGCGTGCGCGCGCATGCTAGTTAACTTCAATTCCAAGATGGCGTCCGGGATTACCCACGCCGTCCTGGGGACGCCGGGGAGAGCGGCGTTTGCAGGCTAAGACTGAGAGAGTCTTGGAAATCACTGGAGCAGGCAGAAGAGAGGTGAGCAACAGAAGTCGCAGCCATCTGAAACTGACGGGCACAACAGGGTGGCTATTTCCAGTTGCAGTTGAGAAGATTGAGAAGAGTCAGAACTGAAGATTGATTTCCATTGGAGTGGAGGCGCATGAAATAAGCATAATTGGTAGCCATACTCCACAATTTTCAGGAGCTACTTGTCTTTGGTGATGCAGGTGCATTCTGGCAGAAAGGAATGGACCATTCCCCTCACTAGAGGAAACAGAGAGGCAGGCCTCAAATACATTAAAAAAAAACTTGCCTCAGGTTTCGGCTGTCTCTGTTGCTTGGTTTTTGGTTGCCATCTTTATCTCTGTTGGCCTATAGAGGGCAGCTGTTGCAGCATAGCAGGAAGAGCTCAATGTATTTGAAAAGGATGAAAAGGTTACTTCTGGAAAAAGGAGCTTTTGTAAGAACAGTACTAACAACTGCCTGGACCAAGCTGATCTTCCACTGCTATAGACAAAAGAGTCACACAAGCAAATGAAATACAATTACCTAAATAGTCATGTTTGCTAATGCAATAGGGGTGTGCAGCGATAAAAAATTCATTTTCAGTTTTCTGTTTGTTTTTGGGAGGATTTTTCATGTGAATTTTGGTTTATGGAATGTTTGAGTCATTTCATTCATGTGAAAAAATGAATCAAGCATTTAAAAACAAAAATGAAGAAAAAAAATGAAAACAGGGCCTCTCAGCCCCACCCACCCAAAAAAATGTCAGGACCAGGATTCTCCCCAGCTCCCACTTACCCATTCCAGTGGGGATCCACTGGCTAAGGCCTAAGCCCAGGCTGAGGCTTTGGCCTTAGCCAGGCCTAGGCCCAATGCCATGTCCAAGGCCTAGGCTTAGGCTGAAGTCTCAGTCTTGCACAGGCTGAGGATGCAGTAGGTTGCCGCAACTTCGGCCTCAGCCTGTGCATGACGGAGGTTTCGGCCTTGGCCTAGGCCAGAGCCCAGACTCAGGCCAGATGCCACTGACAGGCCCGGAGGCAGGATCCTGATGCCGGGGCCTCAGCACAGACCCAGGCCCAGTCCGGAGGCCAGGCCTGTGGTCTAGATTCCAATGCTGAGGCCAAGGCCTAACCCAAAGGCTGGGTCCCAATGCCTGGGCTTTGACCCAGGGTCCAGCCTAGGCTTGTAGTCCAGGCCTCAGAGCTCCTCTTCTACATCTTCTATCGCCAATGGCGCTGTCCACTGGGGATCGCACCAGAGTTAATCATCTCTGGCACATTCACCCCAGGGGACGGCACCTTTGCTTCAGCCAGGGCCCAGCCCCAGACCTTGGGACCCAGCCTTCCTTTGATACCTGGTGGATCAGGTAAGTTCTTTTTTATTTTTCTGGGGTCTCGGCTGAGGTCCCAGTATTGGCACAGGCCTAGGCCGAGGCCTGATGCATTCCTTTAAAACAAATTCAACACTTAAGATTTGTTTCATTTCAGGTGGCCCCCAATTTGTTTCAGGGGCCCCAATTGAAAGATATTGGCCTTATTTGTCACATTTTGCACATTTGTTTTAAATGAATGCACATTCTGTAATGCATCATAGAGATCATTGCAGGGATAAGACAGGTCAAAATAGAACCTTATCAGTGCTTCTTCCAAGAAACAATTACCCATTCTGTCATGCTGGTTACTGGGACTAAGAGTGGACTGATGCTGCTTGAGCAGAGCCGCTGTCTCTTGTATCTTATCCATGAATAAGCTTTTCCCCATACAGGGAGCATCCGCCAAGCTGTCATGAACATTCTCTTAGAGCCCTCCTGTTGTGCTTCAAGTGAAAACTGCTTTCTCCAATTTGTTTTAAATCTACCACCTGTTAGGTTCATGGAGTGTTCCCAGTCTTAATACAATTTGAAAGGTTAAATAAATGTCTCTTATTTACCTGTTGTACCCGACTCATGATCTGATAAACTTCTATCCTATCTGCCCTCAATCACCTCTTCTCCAAGCTATACAGCCCTGGAACAGACCCCAAGTTATTAAAATACACTTTTCCATTTTTTTATATTAAATGTAGTGTGTTGTATTTGGTTTTCCACCTTTCTTTTTTGTTACTCTTTTTCTTTAATCAATAATGTTTTTATTAACATGTGATAAAATATACATAACAGAAACTCAAGATACTCCTTCATAATGATATATATATATATATATATATATATATATATATATATATATATATGAGATTAATAATGATATATATATGAGAGTTCTATTTGGCCAGCCTAATATGAAAACTGCATCTCACCTTTTATTTAGTGTTTTTCACCTTAGCCCTTGTAACTCTTTTTTCCTTTATTTGGTTACCCATCCCCCAAATTACACACCGACACCACATGCAACCCTTCCATACAACAGCCATACCACACACTCACAAATATTAGCAGCAGACATTTTAGGTCTAGTAATAGTGCCCAACTATAACTCAATTAAAGGTTAATTTGATTTAAGTATTTTTTCCCATAGCAAGAAATATTCCCAAAAGAACAACAGGTTTCTTTAGATAGTGAAATCTTTTTTCTGCAACATTTCCAACTTGTATTATGGTGCATGGCCTATTTTCATTGTTATGCCAAAAGTCAAAATCACTTTCTTGGCCAAAATAGGGAAACAGCTATAAACCTTGGTCCACCACTTGGTAACCTAGTTTCGCCATGGAATCTGTGTAAATAGATTAATCCACCATCCCACATAACTGGGCATCTCAGAATCTTATCAAAATACATGCATATTTTATGCCAAAATGTTTGTAACTTAGGGCATTCTGTGAACATAGGACAGAAATCAGCCCTAAAATGTTACGATCCCCCCTGTTGCTGCGCTACAGGTGGTCTCTCACCTTCCTCCGGAGGCCGCTCCGAAGCCAGGGCCTCGCCTGTGTTCCACCCGGGACTTGCTCCAGGGCCTGAGAGGCCTAGCGGTGCCTGTGGCTTGCATGCCAGCGTTTGGACTTCCTGTTGGCGACGCCCTTCTCCTAGGGGCTGGCCCGCAGCTCTCCACCTTATTTATAGGACCAGCGGTGGGCGGTCCTGGCAAGCTCCTCCCAGGGAGTTGCCTTCTACCTCCAGTATATAAGGACTTCCTTGTCATTTGCAACTTGCCTTTGGATTGAGCATTACAGTCGCCTGTAACCTTGCCGATCCAGATCTACCGTGGTCTGCCTTGTGTTGATGGCTCTCTGTTCCTGACCTTGCCTTGATGTCTGTTCCTGACCTTGCTTTGATGTCTGTTCCTGAAGCTGCCTGATCCTGTTCCTGTTCCAGTTCCGGTTGTTCTGCCCTATGTCCTCGTCTGGTTCCTGAGCCTTCTTGCCTGTTGGGCCCTGGAGTGGCCAACAGGAGGGATTCGTCCCCTGGGCTCTTGAGCTTCCCTGCCTACCAGCCGAAGGGGCTTCGGATGTCAGTATCCCAGCATCGGAGTTCCTGCTCGTCTGGACCTTTCCTGCACCCTCCTTTCCTCAGCGTGGTCCGCGACCAGCCTTCCTGGGCTGTGTAGGGCGCGTCTGGGACGGGGTGGTCCGCGACTCAGTCCCGTGGGTGGGCTGAGTAGGGCGCCCTGTTGGACAGTGCCATGTCTCCCTCCAGCCCTCCTCTTCAACGTCTTGCTTCGGCCTGTCTTGGATGTCTGCTTCAGCCCCCGTCTGACGTCTTCTGTGTAAAGGACTCTGTCTGCCCTCGCCTCTGTCTGGCCTGCTGCCCATTGCCGTTCCCAGCGGCAGGTCCGAAAGGGCCGGGAACAGTCGGAGGACCGTTCATCAATCAACTTCCAGTGTTGGTTGCCATGGGCGTGCAGGTCCGGCTGAGGGTCAGACTCTGTGCCTGCTTCTGTACCCGCCTGGCTCACCATGCCTGCCCAGCTCACCTCCCACGGTGTGGCTTGGGGCTCCTCCTTGAGTCCTGCCGTGGCCCAAGGGCTCACCACCAGCTCGAGACGACCGCCCCCGCGCGCGCTCGTAACACTAAAATGTGCACATTTTAAACGTGTTGGACTCCCACATGTGCATCTGAACACCCTTGATCCTAGAGATTTATATGGGGTGCAGTACTTTAAATTGTACTTCTCTCAAATGCACAGCCATCATGTAACGATAAATCATGGAAAAAGCACATAAGCTGTGTCTATCTGCATCTAACGCAAGCCCTAAGTCAGCATTCCATTGCTTCATTAGTCTGTCAAGATGGGTTGCTGAAGTTTGCTTATTCAAGAATTGCAACCATAAAGCTATTTTATTAAATTAGGTACTGTGTTTCAAAAAAAATGTTTCATCCTCATCAGAAAAAATGATTTCTTCCATATTTCCTTTACAAATTCCCAATACATAATGTCTAACTTGCAGATATGCGAAAAAATTTGTTTTTGGTATATCCCACTCTTCTTTAGGCTGTTGGAAAGAGCTCAAACACTGCAAGTCCGAATGCATCAAATGGCCCAAGACAAGACATCTCCCTCCTTTCCCAGGTATGAATACTGATGTTTCAAGTCCAGTAGGGAAATCCTTTTTGCCAGTAAAAGTTAAAATGGGGGAAACATTAGCTGATTTATGTTCCCATTCCTGCCACCACTTTCATGTCTTTGTAAAAGCCCCTATCTAGAATGAATTAAGATGTAAAGAAGTAATAGAGGCTCTAGGAAAATGTAATAGATTTATATGGAAAAGCCTTTGCTTCCAACAGCCCCTCAATGTCATATTTTCTGTGCGAGGAGGCCCAATCCTATATGTTTCGCATTGGGCAAGCCACATTATATATCCGAAAGTCCCGCACAGACAAACCCCCAAATTGTTTCTTACGCATTATATTGTTAAGTTTAATTCTTGGGGTCTTGCCTTGCCATTTAAAAGCAGAGGCTATTGATCTACGCATTCATATTTCCCTAGTTCTGAGTCAAAATGGAATCATTTGAATATAATAAAGCACCTTGAGAAGTAAGATCATTTTAACCACGTCACAGTGCCCCATTATCGATAAAGGAAAAGATGTCCATCTAATCTAACACCTTTGTTCTTTCCAAACTAGTGACTACGTTCTGCTAATTCATGTCCTGAATGGAACGAGTGAGTCGTATTCCCAGATACTTCATTCTTTCCATACTCCGCTTAAGGAGAAACTCACCTGGCCATCTACTGGGAAGATCAGCACCTAAGGGGAATGCTGTTGATTTGTCAAAATGTATCTTTAACCCCAAAAGGTACTGTACAACTTTATATTAACAATTATATCATCTAAGCAAGTAACTGAATTTCCAATGAACAGTAACATGTTGTCTGCAAACATGCTTAACTTGACCATTTTCCTTTTGAACTGTATCCCTTGAAATGGGATCATATTACATAACTGAATAGCAAGAGGCTTTATTATCAGAATGTATAACAAAGCGATAGAGGGCATCCTTGCCTCGTACCCCTCCACAATGGGAAAGAATTAGAGAGCGTACCATTGACTAGTATTTGTGTGGAAGGCTGTTCGTACAAAGCTATTACCCATTTTAAAAAGTGTTCCCCATAGTTGAACAGCTCCAGTACCTACCACATGTCACCACAGTCAAAAGCATTTTCAGCATCTAGACCCACAAGCAAACCATCTCTGCATTGCTCTTTGCTTAGAAAAAAGTACTAATAGTGCTTTCAGTAAGTTTGAAGAGTTTCTGCCAGAAATAAAACTTGTTGATCCACCGACACTAGAGACTGAATAACCTGATTGACTCAATTTGCTAGCACTGCTGCAAGAATCTTAATATCCTGGTTTAAAAGAGAGATGGGTCTATAAGATTCTGGGTACACAGGATCCCTACCAGGCTTCAGGGTTAAAACCATTGTTGCCAAATTACGTCCAGGTCCCAAAGTCCCCTCAGTCTGTGCCACTGTAAATATCTCTTTCATGGTCGTTAATATACTAGATCCCAACATTTTGTAAAACTTGGGCCCTAGTCCATCAGGTCCTGGTGCCTTCCCTAGTTTTAATTTTTGTCTAACTACCCTAAGTTCCCCCTCTGTAATGGGCACCTCAACTCTTAATTTATCCTCTTGTGAAAGCTGTGGAAAATTCAACCCCTGGAAAAATTGTAGTTTACTATTGGGGCACTGCAGCTTGCATATATACAGGTGCCGGAAAAAATTCTCAAAAACTGTAAG
The DNA here is from genome assembly GCF_901001135.1 of Rhinatrema bivittatum. Lineage (NCBI taxonomy): Eukaryota > Metazoa > Chordata > Amphibia > Gymnophiona > Rhinatrematidae > Rhinatrema > Rhinatrema bivittatum. The sequence goes on from NC_042617.1 coordinate 51,777,797, forward strand.
GACTTCAGCCATACCCTGATTTGTTTTGCCTAAGGATTAACATTTTTACGCAAGTTGGCTAGCAATTTTCCAGAGTTGCTTCCCCATTGATAAAGCTTGTACCGATGGTACATTATATTCTGTCTTACCTTGGCCTCTGACAAAACCTCCAGCTCCTTGCAGGTCTCCCCCATCTGTCGCCCGTCTGGAGACAACTGTTGTATATGAAGATGTTTAAAATTGCCATTTTTTTTTGGGTTAGCTCGAAAACCTTTTGGGAGTTCTGACAATGGTTTTTGACTTGATATGCTAGTGATATGCCCCCTAAGTGCAGCCTTTGTAGCATTCCAAAACATAAGCATAGTGACATCCTATGTTAAATTAAGGTCCCTGTATTCTTCCCATTTAGTGTGGAGGTATTGGATAAATTCTTTATCATAGTAAAGCAGGGCTGACATTTTCCGTTGGCCTTTGACCTCCAGCCACTGCACAAACCAATTTGGACACAATTAAGGCATGATCTAAGAAAAACACATCATGCATTTTGCAAGATTGCACTCTATCAAACCATGACTCAGTGATCAAAAGATAATCAATCCCCATGTAAACTTTGTGAACATGAGAATAAAAGGAAAATTCTCTGTCATTTAGATGTAACAACCACCAGCTGTCACCACCCTCAGTTCTTGACACAAAAAACTGATCCCCATGTCAACCTGCTTTTTCTTATTTTTGACTAGATGATAATCCACTAGCAGGTTATCAGATACATTAAAGTTCCCTCCGATTATTAGGGTGCAGCCCTCCCAACATAGCACTTTGGAGACCAGTGAGGAAAAAAATGGATGTGAATCCCGATTTGGTGCATATACATTAAGGAATACTATCTTGGTCCCAAAGAGCATGCCAGCTAAAAGAATATACCTGCCTTCAGGGTGTTTAAATTTCTTTTCAAGTTCAAATGGAATGTTCTTGTGAAACAGGATGTCCACTCTTCTCTGCCTGTTGGAGTATGCTGAAAAATAACATTGGCCTACCCATTCTCTTTTGAGTTTAGAATGCTCTAAATCATCAAAGTGTATTTCCTGCAAGAATGCAATGGAGGTCTTGCTTTTTTTTAACTCAGTTAAGATTTGTTTTCTCTTGATCGGGGAATGAAGGCCATCTACAATAAGTGAACACATAACAACATTAGCCAAGTATAAACATGCAAGAAAGACAGAATACAATCTTACACATCCATTCAGGGAGAGCCTCTCAGCCTAAGCTTCCCATTAAGTACATAATTCAGGTCTACGTTGGGCGCATGCTGTTTACCCACACTAAAGAAGCTCCAGCCTGCTACTTCCTTCTAAGCATTCAAAATAAACTTTCATTCCATGTTTTCTATGCACAGTCATCCATATACACACATACTACACCACATCCAACTAAACCCACAATCACACAAACCATTATACCAGAAAGTGACAGTTCCATCCCTCCTGTAGGGAGATACCCCATGTTTTACCACTAAAAGCATCAAATACTAAAGCCTCACGCCTCTCGATGACCAAAGACAGAGCTTTTTCGATAGCTGGCCCATCCATCTGGAATAGCATCCCTTCAAGTCTTAGAGTGGAGCCTTGCCTGTTAACTTTTAGAAAAAGACTTAAAACCTGGCTCTTTCACCAAGCCTTCGCCGACCCACCAGACAATCACTAGTTGTCCTTCACGCTTACCCGTTATGGTGATTACACTCACGAATGGACTCTGACACTTCCAGGTTAAAGCACCATTAAGCTTTAACCCGTAAGCCCTATGGTATCACTTCATATTTATTTCCTGCCTTATCTTCTTTCCAGCTTGTTGCAAGCTTCCAAGTTCTCTTACCCTGTTGATTGTAACTTTGACTCATTCCTACCTACTGTTTACCTTTTGTTTACTTGAATTGTTACCCCAGTTATATTCTTGTTAATTGTAAACCGATCCGATATGGTTATTTACTATGAAGGTCGGTATATAAAACTGTTAAATAAATAAATATGAATCATAATAGGCAAGAAATATATAGACCAGTATACTGACAGGCCAAGACTCTGTCTCAGTGGAAAAAGAAGAGACATTGCCCAGATGAGAACTTTACACTGAAAGATGTTTATTGAGATCTGCCTGTTTGTAAGTGCTTGTGTAAATAAAGAGGGCCAATGTAGCAGCTAAGCTCATAAGCAGACATCATGGACTGGCCAAGAGCGTCCAGAGGTCAGAAGAACTCCCACCCTTGGAAGAAGGGGGTGTAGTCTGAGACGGAGAAAAACGCTGACACTGGCATAACAGTTTAGCATACAGATGTGGCAGTACTCCCACTAAAGAAATGGGGAGGGGGAAAAAGACCTGCAATGTGGCAAAGATCCTCCACCCACCAATATGCATATTTATCAGCTGGAAAGTATAAGACAGGGGGGCAAATAAAGACCCCTGAAAGAAAAGGAAGCAGGAAAAAGAAAGGGGAGCTCGAAGCTAACCTCACCCCTGCTATCGAGGAAGGAGAAGACTAGGTGTGGCCAGGAGACCGGAGAGAGGAGTCACCCTGCTCAGGTTCAGAGAGTGACATGGAGTCTGAGACAGTGACAGGTGAGAGAAAGCCCCAGACAGCCCAACAACTACCAGAGCCAGGAAGCAAGCCTTCTCCCCTACCCACATTCTCCAGACCTCCAGCCACCGTCTGCTTCAGAGGTGAACAGAGGAATTGCCTGAAGTTGGGACCAGGGGTAAGTAAGTTAGCCATAAGTATTAACATATTAAGCAGGCTAAGGTTTATGGCATGTTTGTAACCACCCATGGTACAGAACTTTCTTTAGGGAAAACTGGTTCGTAGTAGCCAGGATGTTAGAGAGAGAAACTGTTTTTATCTTCTAAATGCTAAGTCCTGCCAAATCTGATAAATAAAAGTCTATTTCTGAGGAGAACACATCTTTTTCTGAGCTTAGGATCGTGAAGTAAAGTGGGAGGGCAACTGGAAGTGTCCAGTAGAAGACAGGTCCCTGCACCCCTAAATTTGCTTACACTCCCCTCCCCAGACCTCTCCCCAGACCTCCTTTCCCAGTCATTTGTCAGTCCTGTACCCTGAAGAAAAACTTGCCATTCCACTTCTCAGCACCAAGGTGTTCTCTTCTCTCAACGCTGATGGCAGCAATACTTTCTCGTCTAGGCTTCTGAAAATCGTTGGTGATTTCCACAAAATGCAACACAGTACAATGTGGAGACACACAAGCCTGAGATTTCAGTAGAGGCACAGTGTACCATTGACCAGCCACTAAATGTTGTCACTAGTGTTCCACCTCGGCCTCCTATCTTGCACAGCAGCGAAGTGCTGATACCAGTGCAAGGCCATCTATAAGTTTAAAAGCATAATATGGGCAGGCTCAGAGTTGTTCAATGATCCTAGGCATTGTTTGCTCATCGGTCCCGCACATCAGCTACCGAACCTGTTTCCAGAGCAACACCTACCAAGTAACAGTTGACGGAGCACAGAGTCTATCAGCTGGCTCTTCGCTGCTGGTCGATTGCCACCTGTTGTCCCTTTTCGTTACTCTTTAGTTTGAGAATTTTCTTTAATACTGCTTCCATTTTACAAAGCGGGATGTGTAAAATGTGTGCAGTGTATGTTTCCCGCGCAGCTCATGTCAGAAGCTGCAAGTTTGGACCCCGCTCCCTGCAGGGATTGTTTTTGGTTTTGAGGGGCTGGGGGGCTGGGGGGAGGATCCAGAGGGGGGGGGGAGTGCCACACCACATTTTTGGACTCGGGGAATCAGAGGTTCCGGCAGCAGCTCCATATTTTACTACTTATAGAAACGGGAAGAGGGGGCCAGCAGGGAACCCCTGGACATTTTTTTATATTTAGGAGGGGATGTGGGGTAGAGGGTACCCAGTCCGTTAGGGCATCTAGGACATTTGGGGACCAGGAAGGAGGAAATTAGGCCTTAACTTCTTTTTTTTTTTTTTCCATAGGACATCGCTACTCAACCAGATACCTTTTGAAGATATCCGGTTAAATAGGAAGTTATCCGGCCACACAAAGTCTGATAGCGAAAAGCACCTAACTGGTTATTTTCAAACATAGCCAGTTAGGTTTTTTTTTAGTTATTCAGCTTACATGTAGCCGGATAACTTTAGGCTGGTATATTCAGTGGGACATTTATCCCACTGAATATATGGGACAAGTTATGTGGTAAAATTTAGCTGGATAGCTTCTCCACTAACCAACTTACTGACTATGAACCCCATCAATGGGGCCGATGCAATAAGACCTTCGCTGAAAACGGGCGCTCATATTGAGCACCATTTTCCTAGTGAGCACACAGCCACATCCCCTGGGCATTTGATGTAATATTTGAATGAGAGGTAGCATTAAATAAGGCACACTAACGAAGAATTGAGCGTCCGTAGCACTCAGTAGTTTATTGCATCGGGCACCCAATTGCAACGGGCGTTCAGTACGAGTGCCAGTTTTGAACCTGCTTCAGAAGAAAATATTAGGCGCCCTTTGCTATGGATGTCCAAATTGTGAGGTGATAAGAAAAGTGTTGTTTTTTTTGTGTTGTTTTTTTAATGAAGTGAAAATATACAATTCTTTTTCTCCACCAAAAGCAGTAAACTAAAGTGTCACAATGATACTATGGGGGAGGACACGCTTATCACAACATAGAAAACCCTATTTTTTATTTGTCATGAGCCCTTGACTGCAAGCTGACTTTACTCCACCTCCAAGGCTGGTGTTAAATTTGCCACATTAAAAAGTGGCACCCAGCACCTTACTGCATCAGGGGTAATAGCTAATATCCTCATTAACATGTAATTAACATCTGACGGGCACTATCAGGTTCGCGTTTGTTAGGGCATGCGTTTTGGACACACTAAGCTCCTTACTGCATCCGGCACTAGTCTAGCACATCCAAAACGCACATCCAGCCACGCATAAACCCAGGTGCTAGGCTGGGTGCACTTTATTGCATCGGCCCCAATGTCTTTCCTCCAGTTATTATATCAAGATTGACTGCATTATGATCACTATTGCTAAACAGCCCCACCACCACGTCCGGCATTTCACTGAGGACCAAAATAGCTCCCTCTCTCGTTGATTTCAGGACCAGCTTCTCCATTTATGGCATCCAGAAACATTACCTCCTTTGTATGTCCTGATGAGATTTTTATCCAATCAATACTGAGGTAATGGAACTCTCCCATTATTATTGTGTTGCCAATTTTATTTGCCTTTATTATTTCTGTTATCATTTCACTGTCTGATTCTTTGTCCTGGCCCCCTTCTATACTCTTCCTCATCACACATGCAGTTTATACTATAAGGATTCTACAGTGCATTTTGTTTCTTACAGGACATTTATCCCACGTGGCTCTCTGCAATCTTTGAAATGTAGTGCCATCTCTTCACCTAATTGAACTTCTGAGTCCTGTTGATATAATTTGTACTCTAATTATCGCAGTATCCCATTGGTTATCCTCCTTCCACCAGGCCTCTGAAATACCCATTATGTCTAAACCCTAATTAAGGGGGGTCATTTTGTAAAGCTTATCGCATGCGATAAGCCGCTATCGCACGCGAAAAGTCCGTTTTCGCGTGCGACAGCTTGCTAGGGGCGGAGTCGGGGTGGCGAGGAGACAAGTTGGGGCGGACTCCGCGATGTCTTCGCTGGCGGTGATAAGGTAAGCAATGTTATCATCACCAGTAGTGTGCCCAATCGCACCACCTTTCACGGTGGCGCTATTGAGTGTGAAAGCCGACAGCCCCCCGTTTTCGCTGGATTCACCATTCTGCGATAGAATGGTGAATCCAGACCTAAGTTTCTTTAGACCTCTGGCATTCTCATATAAACCATTCAAAATATGGGGGGGGGGGTTTATTTTAACTTTATTTAAAATCTGCTTATTAGCAGTTGAAAACAGACAATTTGGAATACTTCATAATGTATTTGTCTACTCATTATTTCATTTCACCTGGGCGACTTCAACCTTTACCACGATCTATCAGGATATTCTAAATTCTCTGTTATGCCAGTATCTTTAGAAGATACCTTTTTCCAAATCATGCACTCCTGATTGACTGTTGGCCTTACCTCATGATTTAATTAAAAACTGCTACTCTATCTCCTTTTTAATTGATAGCACTACCAGCCGGGTTCTACCCTGCTATCCCTCACCTCTCTTTTTCTTCTATTCCACCATCTTCCCCCCCCCCCCCCCCCCCCCACTAGAGTCAGTGGCAACATCATCCGCTAGACCGATGTACTCATCAAACATGAAAATGTGACAAAAATATCACACTGCTGTATATGAACCAAGCCTGACTGGAAACAAAGATGCCATCAAAAAAAATAAAAAAGACATCCATAAGCCATATCAATTATTAAACAGACAGCCAATATGAGGGAACTCAGCAGAACAGGAAAAAGACTCATGTGAACACTTTACCCGCACAAACACAGAAGCCCAGGAGGTGAATAGATTTTATGGTGTAAGAGGAAAAAATCCCAGTGAACAATGGAGGCAAATTTACTGATGCACATCTTGATGCTGGAAAGTGAATGCTCAGTGGGTAGGATTCTGAATCTTTTGCCACTGCTGTCAGATAGAAATACAGAAAATGAAAAGTACAGATAGATAGATAGATAGATAGATAGAGAGACAGATAAATAGATATAGTAAGCTTTGTTTAAACAACCCATAGTAATTCTTATTTGCTGGAGGTTTAAGAGAGCAGATGTAGGACTGGCAGGGACTGAGAGCTGGCCCATGTTGTTTTAAACAGTTTAATGCCAACACTGATAAAAAAAAAAACACAACACAACAAAACAAAACAAAGCAAATCTGCATTTGTGCCATCCACTAATTTGAGGTTTCTTGGACATGCATTGACCAATACAAACTGAGCTGGTCACTATCCAATAGGAATCCTACTTGTTCCAGCTCCCCCCCTGAAAAACATCTCAATCGCTCCCGCTGAAGTGTCTGTTTCGCAGTAGCTGGTAGCAATGTGCTCCGACACACACACTGATTGCTGCTGCTTTCCTGGTGTCAATCACTCGAAGAAGGGCAAACAAATGGGGAACCAAATATAAAAGCCGCCAACAGCACTGAAGCAGCATTGCAGCTGGCAGGCAATAACTTAGCTACAGCTGCCATCACCTAGTTCATGCAAGCTTTTTAATATGTTTTGGCAGCTCCTGGTATCACAGCACAAAAGGAAAGCTGGCCCTCTCTAGCATACTTTGTTTGACATAGCTGTAGCCAGTGACCAGCTGATACCTTCAGCAGAGATATATGTTTGCTAAGGTACCATTTTAGCAAATCAAACTGGGGTTTTGTTTGTTTTTTTTCTCCCTTGCTGCTGTTGCATGCCACTCTGCTACACGGCACGATGGGGAAACAGATCCGATGAATGGGAGTACTCCGAATGTTACTGCATGCAGCCAGCCCCAGTGTCCTAGACGGCAACCAGAAAAGAGATATCTGTCATAGTGGACAAAAAAATAGTCAATTTATAAATAATACATAAATACACCACATTGCCCACATCTCTTTATTTTTTTTTCATTTTCAGACATGATAGATGCAGAAAAAGACTGCCCAGTCATTCCTGCCCACATTGCCAAGTTTATAGCCCCCTCTGGTTTTCTGAGCTATTTGCTTTAAATTATTTTTTATCTCTTTCTCTCTGGGCGATTGACCACCAGGATCACATGGTATTATTTAGGTGCCTGAAATACTCTAATATTTACTCAGTTTTAGCAGATGGCCCAATGTTGAAGGGCCATGTGAAGGGTCTGTAGTGATTTTCATGTATCACTTATTATTTGTGTTTTATTTATATATTTCTGTGTTTTGTTTAAAGTATGATATTTTACTATTATGTAATTAGCTTATATTTTTTAGGCTTTTGCTATACAACTACTTTCCTGTGATTTTATTTTTTTAATGTTTAATATTTATCGATTGCTGATATGACTTTGCTGTCAAGTTTACTGCTATGCAGTAAAACATATGCAGTAAAACTGCTATGCAGTAAAACTTATGCAGTAAACCTGCTATGCAGTAAAACTTATGTGGTTTTTTAAAAGTGTTTTTGTATGCTCAATATACTATTTGCTAATTTGTTATTGTTCTTTGCTATGGGAGATCCAGAAAAGTGGACATAAACATGTCAAATAAATAAATAAATACCCTGGTTGGCAGCCAGAAAGCAGGACCGCTTGAAAGATATCACCCCCTTTTCAAGACAGTTTTTGTTATTTTTGTCTTCTGTTCATATCTAGCACCCCTCTCTTTGCAAGAAAACTTTGTAATAAAATAAATGCCTGAACAGCCAACCTCCTAGATCCCTGTAGCCTATCCAGACAAATAATTTACCACCAACAACCTACCACACCAACATGGCCAGTTTCTGGAGAGTTGTAATTGCAAATTGAACACTCATCAATAATCATAGCATATGTCATATTACATGTCTATATATATTTATCTATTTAGTTATTTACATTTTTATCCCACTTCTATCACCAAATGCACTCAAAGTGGGTAACAACAAAGGTATGTTAACAAAACATAGTCCATTCAATAAAATAACAAAATAAATACAAAACCTAAATAGATACAACTTTAAATGCATAAAACCTCTTACATATCAAGCATATAAAAAATTCACTCAGTCATAACAACAGAAGACCTATTGAACAATGTTCTCTATGAGTAGGCAGTCTGGAATAGAAAAAAGCCTTTACTGCCTTTTGAAATGTCTGTAGGTCAGAAATAGTCTCAACATCTTGTGAAAGAGCATTCCAACGAACATGAAAACGCTCTGTTTCAAGTTCTTTGTAATGTGATTGATTTTACATTGGTAATTCAAGACGTCCTGTTTGAGAGCCATGTGCAATTCTAGTAAGTTGATAAAGAATCAATTTCTTTTTTAAATATTCTGGGGTTTGACCATATAAAGCTTTGAAGACTAACAATAATGTTTTAAACATAATCTGTGAAGAAAATGGCAACCAAACGATTTCAAACCTGGTGCAATGTGTTCGTATCTGTTGCACCAGAGATCAGCCGAGCAGCACTGTTTTAAATAAGCTGTAATCTTTGTAGTCCCCTCTTGAAAACTCTGAAAATAGAGCATTATAGTAATTTATTTTGGCTATCACAACTGCTTGGGTGATCATGCTAAGATCATTATATGAAAAAAAAAATGTGTATTTCTTATTGTATGTAGTACAAAGAAAAGTACTACGAATAACTGCTGTAACGTTTGGGTCCCCACTGTTATGGCTAATCGTTGATTCTACGAAGTCTAAGTCCTGTGATTATTGCACGTGCTATGCAGTCTGCCAGACAGTCCCAGCTGACTTTACTAATTTGTAGCCTGCTAGACCAAACCAAATACTGCCTTTTCTCGTTTTATCATTATGCTTGAGTTGTAACCTGGTGGTACCAATCTGGATCCCCCCCATGGCCTGCAGCATTGCCAAGTCATGCTTTCACTATCTCATCACTCTTTGCAACTAAGGATCCTCTGTGCTTCTCTCATGCCTTCTTGAGGTCTGTTATAAATCTAGATACAGCAACAGAGAAGATCAGAATTGTACGTTCCCTCATTTACCTTATATGAAAAAAAAACATATAAGCAATGAAACCTTAAATCGATATAAAGAGTCACATATCAAAAACAATTACCTAAATAGACATGTTTGCAAATGCAACATAGACTCCGTAGCAGGGATAAGGCAGGTCAAAACAGAGCCTTGTCAGAGCTTCTTCCTAGACTCAATTACCCATTTTGTCATGCTGGTTACTGCAATCTATCCTGGTTTAGGGGTTAAAGAGAACAATGAGGGTTACAGTATGAGAGCTATATCAAACTATCTGTAATGGTACTAACACTATGGGTAACTTTTACCCCCAAAGTGCACAGATAAACAAAGCAAAACTACGCGAATAGTTTTGATTTGATTATTGTCATTGGAAAAAGTGCCCTGTTTTTATTCTGCGGGTACTTTTTCCAACCAAAACAACAAATGAACTGTTTTGAAAATCCCGAACCACATGTTATTGGCGCCCATGACCTAACTCCACACATGGGAACACCTCCAAACTGTGATGATACCAGTATGCAGTGCTGCCCTCCTGCCAGCAGGGCTCCTCAGTGGGCCATGGTCTTGGCTGCTCAGTCCTCCAATCCCTATGACTTGGAGGTTCTGCTAGCAGCCATGTTTGCAGCTTGACTCAGCACTGTCATACCCTTATAAGCCTGCCTCCCTGTAAGCTCCCTGCCTCTGCTTGTCTCTAACCTTAGTCCTTACAAAGGCCCTCTGTACTTCTTAGCCTTGTATTCTTGTTTGTTCCCTGCCCTATATTTGGCCCATTTATTCTGGCATTCTAGTTCTGTGCGTTTGTCTTGTTTGTTCTCTTCTGTTCTTGCCTTGTCCTAGTCTGATACTTGTGTGTGCTATAAGGAGTCCACTAGCCCCTGTGGGCCCACCATCAATGGCACAGAGCTGAAAGAGGCACAACCCTCTCTCTCCTTTCCCCTGCCTCCTGCCCAATTCACAGAAACTAGTTTAAGTGATGCTTTAAGTTCTCCCCCTGCCCCGATACCTAATTTGCAGGTGGCACCCCCTGTCAGGTGGAGTGCTCTGATGCTGCTTTCAGATATGATTTGAATGCGGCCCCATAATCTCATGTGACCTCTTGTGCAGTTCATCTCACATTTGTGAGAAGATCTAAATAGCCTAGGCCACATGGCCTTAGTCTAATCCCTGGACCTTCCCCTGTCACGTGATGGAGCAAGGTCAAGTCGACGCCATTTGCTAAAATGGCATTGTCAGGCCCAGAGCTAAGGGGTACTCTGAACCCACCACTGGTTATCGAAGATCCTTTTCAGGGGTACAGGGGAATTAGGGGGTGAGGTTTAGGGGTGACTTTCTCCCCAGACCACCAGAATCATATTTTTGGAGTTGGGGTGGGGTACTCTAGACACCAGGGACTTTATTTTATTTGGATGGGAGGGGGGAAATCTTGATGCCAAGGGGACTTTTTTCACTAATAAGGGGAGGAAAAAGGAGGGGGCTTTCATCACACAAATGCCTTCATTTTTATTTATTTTGGGGGTCCAGAGCTACCTTCGAAGGCCTCCTATGACCTCTGGAGCACTTTTTGCTGGTTTGAGGGAAGGGTTGTGTTTCAGGCACATTGGCTCTTTAATTTTCCTGCAGGATCATCAAAGACCCACATTAGCAGCGTGATGCTCCCTCAGGAAAATACCTACCCCTCTCTCAAACATGCTAAAATAATGGGGCTTTTTCTTCTAAGTCAGCTGCATTATTACCATAGGATTACCTATGCATAAAGGGGTGGATTTTCAAAGGGTTATGCGCGTAACCCCGAGAATCCGCTTCTGCGCGCGCCGAGCCTATTTTGCATAGGCCCGGTGATGCGCGCAAGCCCCAGGATGCCCGTATGTCCCGGGGCTTGAAAAAGAGGGTGGGGCAGGGCCAGAGCCAACAGTCACAACGGTAATTTGTCGCTGTGCCCTAGATTGCGGGCCGGCCGGCGGCTGGCGCGTGTAACCTACACCTGCCCGGAGGCAGGTGCAACTTATCAGATAAAGGCAAGGGGGGTGGTTTAGGTAGGGCTGGGGGGCGGGTTAGGGAGGGGAAGGTGGGGGGGTGGAAGGAAAGTTCCCTCCGAGGCCGCTCCGATTTCGGAGCAGCCTTGGAGAGAACAGAGGAAGGCTGCGCGGCTCTGCGTGCACAAGTGTGCACCCCCCTTGCGCGCGCCGACCCCGGATTTTATAACATGCACGTGGCTGCGCATGCATGTTATAAAATCGGGCGTAGATTTAAAATCTGGCCCAAACTGCTTTGCATGTATTAGGAAATTTTATGCATGCAAAGCTTATTTCCATAGGGGGAGGAAATCTTGTCTTCTATCACATGATAGTGTGCTATATGACATGATAAGCAGCATTTAATTTGCATCACATGCTGATTAACTTTTGATATGATGGCTGAGGGGGGATATGATGGAGGTGTTTAAAATCATGGGAGCTCTAGAACAGGAAAATGTGAATCAGTTATTTGCTTTTTCGGATAGTGGAAGGACTAGGGGGCACTCCATGAAGCTAGCATGTGGCACATTTAAAACTAATCGGAGAAAGTTTTTTTTCACTCAACACACAATTAAACTCTGGAATTTGTTGCCAGGGGATATGGTTGGTGCAGTTAGTGTAGCTGGGTTTTAAAAAGGATTGGATAAGTTCTTGGAGGAGAAGTCCATTTCCTGCTATTAATTAAGTTGACTTAGAAAATAGCCACTGCTATTACTAGCATCAGTAGGATGGGATAGACTTAGTTTTTGGGTACTTGCCAGGTTCCTATGGCCGGGATTGGCCACTGTTGGAAACAGGATGCTGGGCTTGATTGGCCCTTGGTCTGACCCAGTATGGCATGTTCTTATGTTCTTTTGATATCGCTTTCTTGTGCCTTAATAAATCCACCTAATAGTTTGCACATGAGACAATGGAGGGTAAAGTGACTTGCCCAAGGTCACAAGGAAAAGCAGCAGGATTTGAACCCTGGTTTCCCTTGTTTGTATCTTGCTGCTCTTACCGCTAGGATATTCTTTCATTCCATGGGTTTAGAGAGGCAGGGGAAAGAAAAAACTTAAAATTGGGGGGGAAGGGGAGGAGAGAGAGAGATTAGAATAGGGTGGGCCCATTTCCTAGTTTCTGCCCTGGGCTCCAAAATGTCTAATAGTAGCCTTGATAGGCTAGTATTGCAGCCTTGATAGGCTTGTGGTCTTCATCTTCAATCAGTTCCTGTGCATTTGTGTTTCTCATCCTCTCTTAAGAATGTAACAAAGATGCTGATGCTGTGTAAACCTTCGGGAAGGATGACTCATTCTTTCATTCTTCTGAGCTAGACAAAATGTATATCAATTAGGTATTATATATTATAACTCTTTGGATAAAGTCTAGAGAAGAAAGCAAATATTATACAACAGTGTTGCGATGGAGATAATCCGGATGTGGATCCTTAGGCCAACCGACCCGAAGGAACAGTCGGTAGGCAGAACTCCCACTGGGCAATTGGAGCTTCACCTGGAAACCCGTGACTCCTCCAGAGGAGCTGTGGGAGCCCGGGTTGCTAGGACTTAGGAGTCTTCGCCCTGGAAGCCCGAGGTCCCCCCAGGAGGAGCCCGTAGGGACCCGGACCGCTGGGACTTAGGCGAGAACGAAGAAACCCAGGAGTGGAATCCGGACTGGAGTCTGGGCAGGCGGCGAGCAAGCAGTAGTCGGGTCACGAACCGGGGTCAAGGCAGGCTGAAGACAACAGGAGTCGAAGTCACGGACCGGAGTCAAGGCAGGCTGAAGACAAGCGTGGTCAAGCTATCCGAGGTCAAGGCAGGAGACAGGCAAGCGGAGTCAGGCAAAGCGGAGTCAGGCAGGAAACAGGCAATCCAGGAACGCAACTCAGAGCTACCAGAAGTAGGGAACCTCGTTGCAAGGCAAGGAAGGCTAGGAACTGCAGGGCTTAAATAGCCCAGCAGCGTCTGACGTCAGAAACGGGAGGAGCCGAGTTTTCCCGCGCTGGTCCCTTTAAAACCGGAGATCAGCCGCGCGCGCGCGCCTGGGGGCGGAGCTAGCCGCGAGAGAATGCCGGCGGCCATGAGGGAGCTGGCGCATGGCATCCGAAGGCCCCGTAGGGCCGCGGGGGGGTCGGAGCGGCAGGAGGAAGCAGCAGCTGAGGTCCCGAGTCCGCGGAACGCGGGAGGAAGCAGGGGCTGAGGACCCGAGCCCGCGGAGCGCGGCAGCTCTCCGGGACCCAAGGAGCAGGTAAGGCCTCGGACGCCACGGTGGCGACTGAGACCGCAACACAACAGTACAATATCAGAGACCTCATTTACTTATCATCTAAAATCCTAGAACTTTCTACATTGGCTTCTAAAGTTTGTGGTCATTATTTTTATTATTGCTGCCATTATTTGAGCTATTTTGAATGGACCATGGTCCAAAATCACCTCATGAGTTATCACATCTTAAAAAGGCAGCTCTGTATTTGGATCTGGCCAGTGAACTCCAAGGGTTCTTGAAGCTATTCGGCGATCTTGCTGCCAAAATTTCTGTAGTTGTTGGCAAGACCCAAGGTTGTATATTAAATTTCCCTCACAGCTTTGACATTTATAATACTGAGAAGATAAATCCAATTTACATTTATGCAGTTAAACAGGTGCATAGCACAGCCTAAAGGCCACCTCCTAAAGTACCAGTTTCAATTATTCATTTGGTAGACCCCATGGCTTGAGGTCATCGCTCAGCCCCAGTTCCTTCTCACATTTGGATTTATGAGAACACATTTTTCATTGTATTTATCACTATTTATCCATCTGTGAAATATTATTTTCCTCACTTGCTGCATATTATCCAATTTCATTTATATTTCCATATATCCCGAACAACTGACTGCCCTACATATAAAAAAGCACCAACAACTGAAATTTGTGCCCTTATAATATAGTTTGAGGATAACTTTCAAATAAATGCATGCAGTGGTATATACACGTTTATATGGCCAGGAGCAGATCTACATTAGTAGTGTATAATTTGTGCATGCGATATACGTGCATTTTATAAAACACCTATATTTCGACCCCGCAACATACGCGTGTATGTAGGCTTTTGTGCAAATAAATGTAATGCATTGAAAGTCGAAGAACGTATATTGATGCATTGAACACATCTACTTTTCCTAGCTATTTTAAAAATATGCATGCGTATATTTTACACATGAAAATAAAGTGGGAGCTACTCGCGTATACTGGGATTTATGTGTAAGTCGATGTATTTTAAAACATGCACACATCAAGGAAATTACCAGGTTCACCAAATAGTCCAACAGTTCCCCCAGTCCTTCTCCAGGTCATTCAGATGCTCCTGGTTCTTCGGCCTGAACTCCCCCCCAGTTCACACAGACCTCCCACCCGGCCAATAGTACACAATAAACTTGTTTAGTATCACTTACACCAGATTATTAGCAGGTTTAAAGTTACACGAGTAAATTGACTAATCTATGTATCTGTATTCTAAAATAGCAACTTACACGCGTAAATGTTGGCCCCGCCCTGGAACACCCCTAGACCATCCCATTTTTATCCACATAGATGTGCATGCAAAAAAGCAAATAGAATGTTAGGAATTATTAGGAAGGGAATGGTTAATAGAACGGAAAATGTCATAATGCCTCTATATCGCTCCATGGTGAGACCGCACCTTGAATACTGTGTACAATTCTGGTCGCCGCATCTCAAAAAAGATATAGTTGTGATGGAGAAGGTACAGAGAAGGGCAACCAAAATGATAAAGGGGATGGAACAGCTCCCCTATGAGGAAAGGCTGAAGAGGTTAGGGCTGTTCAGCTTGGAGAAGAGACGGCTGAGGGGGGATATGATAGAGGTCTTTAAGATCATGAGAGGTCTTGAACGAGTAGATGTGACTCGGTTATTTACACTTTCGAATAATAGAAGGACTAGGGGGCATTCCATGAAATTAGCAAGTAACACATTTAAGACTAATCGGAGAAAATTCTTTTTCACTCAACGCACAATAAAGCTCTGGAATTTGTTGCCAGAGAAGGTAGTTAGTGCAGTTAGTGTAGCTGGGTTCAAAAAAGGTTTGGATAAGTTCTTGGAGAAGAGTCCATTAATGGCTATTAATCAATTATACTTAGGGAATAGCCACTGCTATTAATTGCATCAGTAGCATGGGTTCTTCTTAGTGTTTGGGTAATTGCCAGGTTCTTGTGGCCTGGTTTTTGGCCTCTGTTGGAAACAGGATGCTGGGCTTGATGGACCCTTGGTCTGTCCCAGCATGGCAATTTCTTATGTTCTAATACATGAGTAGAGGTTACTTAAGCGCATATATGCTATATTTTTATGCACATTAACATTTTGAAAATTCACCCCTTAATTTGTAATATAATGCTTCTGCTATATTTGACCCTTCTTTCAAATGTTATTCTAAAAGGATGGTTAAGGGGGAGAAATGATAGATAGATAGATAAAATATTTCTTTACATAGCTCCATTAAAGGTGAATTTTAAAAACCCAGCATGTGCATTAATTAGGGGGTGCGAAATAAATCTGGTTCACCGACCATATTTTAAAAAGCACCTAGATATGCACTTTAATGCCACAGCACGCACATCTCAAAACTTTTCAGAACTGGGTGGGTGTGGGCATGGTCTGGGCAGGGCATGGGCATGTAAGGGCCCTCCCAAGAGATGCGCATGTAACTATTTATCTGCCCTGGCTTATGCCGAGGCCTCTGCCATGTAACGTTACTTCTTCTATGGATGGTGGGTAAGTTATAAAGCCATTTTGTAGGGTTTTAAAGGGTCTGGGGTAACTGGGGGGAGTCCAGGCTATCAAACCAGGAGAGTCTGGAGGACCCAGCTGTTAACTGGGTGAACTGGTGGACAAACTGGTAAACTGGTACGGTTGTCTGCACACACCCCTTTTAAAATCCGCCAACTTACATGGTAGAAGCGTAATTTGCACCTGCCCACTTAAAATCTGGCACACGTGTGCGTAGCCAGGCCATTTTATAACATGCATGCGTATAAACACAAAGTTATAAAATGGCCACGTCCCTGAGCGCAGGCTGACGTATGAGCATCAATGTGCGCCCACGTGCCAGTTTGAAAGTTACCATCATAGTGTACATACTACTTATAAAAGATGTTGTATTGTTACAATATGCTTGTTCCAAAGAGCTTCAATCCTAAATTAGAGCGAAAAAGTACTAAATGGTATTGCTCAAGGTCACCACACAGTACTGAACAGAGGATTCAGATTTGGGGTCTACAGGTTGGCAGTGCCATGTTCTGACCATTGCACTACAGCATGGAAGATAATAATAATAATAATTATGATCATTATTTGAATTTATATAATGCCTTTCATCCAGATAAGCTCACAATGAATTTTACAATTAAAGTAACTCATAAATGTGCACACAGCCACATCTGGGATGAAACATGGCTATTAGTTTCAATGCCTGCTATGTATTATAGTTTTCTGACAAAGAATTGGCAAAAGAAAAAATTAGTATCACTACCAGCCAATGACAATTGGGCAAACAGAGAGAGAGAGAGTATAGTCTTCATTTAACTTTCCTTGGGATTTCAGAAGAATATATCAACCATGTTATTTAAGTTCTTATCATATTTGAGTAAATAATATATTTGAGCTAATGCATTTCACATGGACTGTACCTAAAACTCATCTCATATCGAGTTAAATGCGGACCCCAGATGCCACATTAGAAACAGTCTGATATAAAAAAAAACTGTGGACCCTGCTTCTGAACGGCTTTCTCCCATCCTGTTGTTATGGCAGAGCCCCACTGAAAACAGAGCCCAGTAGCTTCAGAGAGATCCTCACTGTGCTCGGTCCTTTCCAGCCTTTGGCGAGAGAGACGGATTCTTAAATCTATTTAAATCTGGACTTGTTTGTCCTGCAGGAGGGGGCATAGTGCTGTTTGTAGAGATGATTTAATGAGGATGAAATGTTTAGCCCTAGGGACTTTAAGGAAACAACTGTTTTAAGAATCAAAGAGCCATTTGATGTTATTTGGTCCTCTGCTCCCACCAGGAGCATTTCTGAATTCTCTATTGCTATTCCTGAAGCTCAAGTGTCCTCCAGACTCTGACAGATTTCGGGATATTGGGCAGGATGTTTTCTACGTCCCTTACAATGTACACAATGCCATTCGCACAGAGTTTGCCTCTGTGCTAAAACCACTCCCTGCTTGCTTGACCTAAAGCACAGGGTTGTCCCCTGATACACCACACAAGGAGCTCTATAGCAGGCACTGATAAATGCTGAGGCCATAGACACTGCTGCCTAGTGCTTCTTGTCATACAAATGGGTTCGGAGTGGATAAAATGGCTGCCTGATTTAACCCATAAGACTAACCAGAAACCAAATTGGCAAGCTCATTCTCCATGCAATAAAGCTATGGAAACTGTAAACAGCATTTACCAGTAGAGGATTAAACTTTGAGGGAGATATTTTTATTTATTTATTATTTATTATTAAGTTTTATATACTGTCACTAAGGGCCCATTGTAATGGTTAACAACAAGAATAAAATACATCATACTTAATCCAAGATTCATCTTAAATAGACCTAAAAAAATACTTCACAGTTAACCTAAGAACAATTTTCAAAACAATCTAGCTAGCTATGGAGCTATCTGGCTAGATGAAATGATTTGAAAACTGATGAAGAACTTCTTCGAAACTTGGCCATGTCGGGCTAACACGCTGCCATGAATGGAGGGTCTTGCACCTTTCAACGTGGATTGAGTAAAGCTAAGTACAACCGTGAGGTGTAGGATAATGCATATGAAGTGAACTGTTGAGACTTCAGTTGAATGAAGAACGAAGAGTTCCTTTTTGAGGTGGACTGTTCCATCTGTTTTTGACAAAAATTCATTTTGATAAGCTTTAATCAAGTTTTAAAAAAAACAAAAAATTATTAAAATCATTTTTGAATAAATAGTAAAAAAAACATTGGGGGATGGTGGTTGTTTGTGATTTAAAAATAGTAATAAAGTTAACCTGGATGGTAACTTTAAATCTTTATGAAACAACTGCTTTCCTCTTTTAAATTTTTTTGTGAAAAAGTTGGTTGCAGAAAATAATTTTTGTCTTGAAGAAAGAGTATGGAATAAATGTTTGTAATCTAGGTTGGAGACTTACAAGTTGATTTAAGATAAGAAGAAAGGAAAAGAAATATATATAACAAAATATCCAGAGGCAGTACTGCTACAGAATATGAAGATCCCGATTGTGGTGACCACCCTACTAGAGGTTTTTTTCACAACTTGGGCTGCCCCAGGAGATCCTGATGAATCAAGGAACCCCATTTGTATCCAAGGTAATGAAACATCTCTGCACCTTGCTCAAGGTAAAAACTCTGCATACCTAAGTGTATCACCTGCAGACCAATGGCCTTGTTGAGTCATTAATCAGACACTCAAGCAAATGTTCAGGAAATTGTGGATGAAGCAACAAGAATTGGGACTTATTGCTACTCTGCATGCTATTTGCAATCCGAGAAGTACCCCAAAGCTCAATGCAGTTTTCCCTTTTTGAGTTACTGTATGAGAGGAGGCCAAGAGGAATCTTAGACATAGCTCATAAAACTTGGGAAGATGAAAACCCTGGACAGAGTCTCACTGACTATGTTCTCCAATTATAGGATCATCTAAAAAAAGCTGGGGAGATGGCCCGCCTATGCCTAGAGAAGGCTTAGGCCACCCAAGCCCAAGGTTACAATCGCCCCCGGTGCAAAGAGTATTCCAGCTGGGGCATCACATCATTGTCCTCCTCCCATCTTTGAAAAGGAAGTTGTTTAGGGATGTGAATCGTTTTTTGACGATTTAAAATATTGTCCGATATATTTTAAATCGTCAAAAAATCGTTAGGGCCACGATACAATACCAATTCCCCCGATTTATCGTTAAAAAATCGTAAATCGGGGGAAGGGGGAGGGCAGGAAAACCGGCACACTAAAACCCCCTAAAACCCACCCCCGACCCTTTAAATTAAATCCCCCACCCTCCCGAACCCCCCCCCCCAATGCTTTAAATTACCTGGGGATCCGGCGGTGGTCCAGAACGGCGGCGGTCCGGAACGGCCCCCTCAATAGAATCGTGTTGTCTTCAGCCGGCACCATTTTTCAAAATGGCCACCGCAAAATGGCGGCGGCCATAGACAAAAATGATTCGACGGAGGAGGTCGTTCCGGACCCCCGCTGGACTTTTAGCAAGTCTTGTGGGGGTCAGGAGGCCCCCCCAAGCTGGCCAAAAGTTTCCTGGGAGTCCAGCGGGGTTCCGGGAGCGATTTCTTGCCGCGAATCGTTTTCGTACGGAAAATGGCGCCGGCAGGAGATCGACTGCAGGAGGTCGTTCAGCGGGGGTTCCGGACCGCCGCTGAACGACCTCCTGCACTCGATCTCCTGCCGGCGCCATTTTCCGTACGAAAACGATTCGCGGCAAGAAATCGCTCCCGGAACCCCGCTGGACTCCCAGGAAACTGTTGGCCAGCTTGGGGGGGCCTCCTGACCCCCACAAGACTTGCCAAAAGTCCAGCGGGGGTCCGGAACGACCTCCTCCGTCGAATCGTTTTTGTCTATGGCCGCCGCCATTTTGCGGTGGCCATTTTGAAAAATGGCGCCGGCTGAAGACAACACGATTCTATTGAGGGGGCCGTTCCGGACCGCCGCCGTTCTGGACCACCGCCGGATCCCCAGGTAATTTAAAGCATTTGGGGGGGTTCGGGAGGGTGGGGGATTTAATTTAAAGGGTCGGGGTGGGTTTTAGGGGGGGTTTAGTGTGCCGGCTCACGATTTTAATGATTTTTCACGATAGTTTACACACCCAAACGGCAACAATACGATTCCCTCCCCCTCCCAGCCGAAATCGATCGTTAAGACGATCGAGGACATGATTCACATCTCTAAAGTTGTTAGCCCATTGGCAAGGACCTATGAAGTTTTGGAGAAAACAGGGCCCATAGATTAAAAAATAGCCCAGCCAGATAAGTGAAAGAAAACTCAAATCTACCATATAAACCTTCTGAAGAAGTGGGCAGCATAGTTATACGAAGTGGTGCAAGAAGAAGAGTTTGGTTCGGAGGTCTGATCTGAAGTGGACCAAACCTATATTCCTTTTGGAATATAGGTTTGGTCCACACAGACAGCTGACTTAAATCAGCTGCTGAAGCACAAGTAGATTTTCTCGAACCTACTATTTTTCACAATTGCCTTTCCCTGTACTCCATCTTAATTTCCCATTCAATAACGCAGCAACAATTTATGATAGTGAGTTGCCGGCCTCTTGAACTCCCTCCCTGTAAACTATGAAAGGATATTTTATTTGTCTCATCATGCGATCTATGTCTTAAGTATTATTTTGTACTTTGTTTTAACTGATTATGTATGTACATACTTGCTTCGATACATATATTATTGTAACCCACCCTGAACTTTAGAGAGCATGGGCCAAAAATAATTATAAATAAATAAATAAAGCAAGCAAACAAATAAATAAATAAAATAACTTGTCCTGGCCAGACTTCAATGAACCCTTCACGCTACAGAGCAATGCCTCAGAAGTAGGTTTAGTCCAAGAAAACTATAGCCAAGACCATTCTGTGGCATACAATACACGGAAACTGATGCCATGGGAAAGGCGTTGCTCAGCAGTCAAGAAGGAGGCCTTGTCAAGCAGGTAGGCCTGAGATGCCTTGCACTACTACCTGCTGGGATGTCAGTTCACACTTGTAATGGACCACCAAATGCTCCTATAGATAAATAGAAATAAGGAGACTAATGCAAGGGTAATGCAAGGAGACTAATGCAAGATGGTTCCTGACCCTATAGCCCTCCATTTATAAAATATGGCATAGAGCAGGAAAGGAAAACATCAATGCATATTTTGTGTCCAAAGAGGTGTTCCTGGTACAGGCAGGCACTTAACCAAGTAAGGATGAGTTGAGGGGTAGGATATGTAAGGGCACGTACAGAAAACTCACTCAAACTACCTTAAGGGATCGGCCACAGTTATCTGGCCCAGACCTCCTTAAGGATCAGCCCTGCAAGGGATTCTGAGTGAAGGGAGGCTCCCCTCACCCTGCTATTAGGAGTCAAGACCGAGAAGGGTTAGAAAGGATCAGGGGAGCAGGCAGGAACTGAGTGTGTGCTAAGACCTGCTATGTTTTATGTTTGAGTGCTACCAGAACTGCAAGGTGAACTGCATTTTTTTCTGTTTTGCTTTTCACTGTAAATAAAATTGCACATAAGGAAACAGCCAGCATCTGCCTCCTTTATCCCACTGGCTGTTTCCCAAGACACTATCTTTATCTCCTCTTTCAAAGACACATACAGTGATCCACATGCAAACACTAGTTCTAAAAGTCTCCAACATCATCAAATGTCTGTTCTTATGATTTATTTTTTCTAATCAAAAAAGCAGTAACTGGAGCACTCATTACACACCCACCATGCTGCCATCAACTTATACAGAGATTGCACAATAATAATGTAAACTAGTAAGGATCATATTGGATAACACTGGCCACAGTCTTTATTCAGTCCCTGCTGGGGAATCTAATTTGAGTGCTCGAGCCTACCTCCAGCCTACAACTCCCCCCCTTAAAACTGGGAGAAGCTCTCGGCCCCTATGTGACTGCCACACAGTGGTCTTCCAAGGTCTGCTCCTATTCAGCTAGGTCTTCTTGATTCTGATATCTTCAAAGAGGATGGCCAAACTGGGCAGACCACCACACACACAACAGGTCTGCCATCTCCCCTCATCATCTGTGGAGTACAACCTATAGAGCACATTTTTGGCCCTATCTGCCATACCAGTTTGCTGCTACATGTTTGGATTTTCCACTCAATTAGACAAAGGCTATGGACCTAGTCACACCCTTCTCACA
Source organism: Rhinatrema bivittatum (assembly GCF_901001135.1). Lineage (NCBI taxonomy): Eukaryota > Metazoa > Chordata > Amphibia > Gymnophiona > Rhinatrematidae > Rhinatrema > Rhinatrema bivittatum. Next base: position 51,800,327 of record NC_042617.1, read on the forward strand.
TGAGTCCTCAGATCTCTCCCCTACTCGTACTCCCCACAGAACAAGGCTTGAACACCTGGGTGCAAGAGAGTAATAACAAATGAACAATGAGCTCACGACATCTGTATCTATTACAAAGCCTAAGGATCACTGTCCATCCACATAAACACTTTGAAAGGTGGGGGGATTGGAAAGAAATTTAGTGTGGTGCCCAGTAGGAATGGATGGAAGAGGGGGAGGACTAAGGCTGGCTGTATTTTAAACACAGCACTGGCACCGTCCCCCCTCTGACATCGGTGCACATTACCACAGCCATTCATAGGAAGCATTGATGCAGACATAGTCACCACCATACCCAGGGTGTCAGAAGGACTCATCAATAGAGCCCCACTCTGACGTTAGCATGCCCCACAAGAGCCAATCGTGGGAAATGCTAATGCCAACGTCATCTCTAGGGTGCCTAGTATGTCACCAAGACCAGCCAGCACTCTAAGGAGGGGCCTGGACCAGAAGCCAAAACATGAAGCCAGTCCATTATGGGAGAAAGGCCAGGGGCGTGGAGGCTGGATGTGACTTCAGGGCAGCCCAGAGCCAGAAGCATGGACGACCCATTACAGACGGTGTACACACACTCTGACACAGTGGCCACCCAATAATCATTTGACAGCATTTGTTTTGTTTACCGCTAACTCATTTCTCCGTGTAACGACTCATTCTCCCATTACTTCCATTCAAAATCGCAGCATCAGTGAAATGCTCTCATATATAATCTTGTTCCTTTCAGAAATCCCTTCTTCAAATTCAAATTTGTAATTAGCATTATCAACACGCAAACTCAGTATGTGTAGCGGCATTCATTCACAAACTCAGTCGGGAAATCAGTTCTTGTCTCTGCATCTTCGGTCACAATTGAATCAGCAGCACTTCTGTACCTTCTCAGTTCTCCTATAATAAGACCCAAATCTTGATTGTTCGGTATCAAGGCATCCTTTTTTTTTTCACTATAAAATAATTTTCCAGAGGATGTTGAAACTGCTTTTGCATTAGTGATATCAATTTTGTTTTTGTAGATCAACGCCACGAGGATTACTTGTGGGGATTGAAGGTTATGGATGCAGCTTCTGCCAGCAAAACCGAAACTGTATCACCGTAAATCTCAACTTGTTTAACATTTGTTCTATATGAAAATTGAGTGTGACAGGCAAAGTGACAAACTAAGCCTTTTATATTAGTGGTGGTGATGATGATATATATAATATACATTTCACGAATTTACTTGTTTTACCAAACTACTGTATGTGCTAAAATGGGCTGGTGACCTAGTTGGCCTATTAAATATTTTTTGCACAGATACTGATGAACAGCTAAAAAATCATAAATTGTGCAGTATCTAAAAATGACAACAAGATTATAGCCTTCAAACTGGAAATAGCAAATGCTGTTACAAATCTTTTGATTCACTGGTAGTTGGTTTATTCAGATGGTTTATCTCTTGGATAGCATGATCTGATGGTAGTCTATCAAATGGGAAAGTAATTATTTATTGAAAGTTTTCTTTATAATTTCTTTACAAACAAGGCAAACTGTACTGTATTAATAAAGTTCCATGCACTGCCTGCATACAAATTTTCTCTCATGCATATGAATTGTGGATTTCCTGAAAACCCGAATGGCTGGGGAGACCCCAGGACAGGGTTGGGAACCACTGCTCTAGAGCAATGATGGCGAACTCCAATCCTCCAGTGCCAGGTTTTCAGGGTATCCACAATGAATATGCATGAGATAGATTTGCATGTACTACCTCCATAGTATGCAAATCTACCTCATGTATTTTCATTGTGGATATTCTGGAAACCCTGGCCTGTTTGTGGCCCTCAAGGACTGGAGTTCGCCACCACTGCTCTAGGGCAAGTTACAAAATTTATAAAACAGTATAAAGAAAAGGCATACAGTGTTACCTAGTCAAACAAGTAACAGCTGTATAGAACAGCATCTCTTCCACTTCCCTCTCCAAAACTGTTTACCCTTCACTGATCAAGGTAGCTTCCAAGTTTGCATCCTCACCTGAACCATTTGCATTATTTGTTATGAGAGGAGGGCCATCAAGAGAATCAGAAGGAAGAGGAGGAGGAGGAGGAAGAAGAGCATCTGACTCAGACACAATTCTAGGAGATACATCACATGAGTCAAAGGCAGGCTATACCTCAAAGGAGAACTCTGATTGAAAGACAATTCAGAAGGTGATTGTGAATTTGTTGACAAAAAAAAGGTGCACCAAAATAAATGCTAACAAAATAAACTATGGCTTCCTTGGCTGGCTTCTTTTTCTTGCTACAGGAAGCTTAGGCTGCTCCAACCTGGAGCTGCTGCACAGTGGAGTTCTGTCACTGCTCATGCTGCCCTCAGAGGGCAAAGGAGCTTGTGGCAGTTCAAGTTCATGGCTGCAGGAAGGTTCAGCCAGAGGGAGAACTGGCTGTGGTGGTGCTGATGGCAGCGGCATCATGACAGCTGGTGGAGGCATGGGTGGTGCTTGCTGAGGTGCCGTCCAGAGAAAAGCTGGAACAGGCTGAGGTGCAGGTGGCTGGGGCACAGGGAGACGTTCAGTACGGGGAGGTGCCATCCATGGGAATGGTGCACCGTAAGGTGGAGGGTACTGCATCCAGGGCCCCATGAAATGCCATGGAGCCACTGGTGGCTGCAAGGGAGGCATCCTCTGCAGCATCTCCCTCCACACTGCAGTTTTGTCCTTTGTCGCCCGGCAAAGGGCACATACCACCTGCTGAATCCCCTGCGCTTCCTCCCTGATGGCCTCACGGAGGCCTCGCACTTCATCCTAGATGGTGTCAAGGAGGCCCTCTGCTTCCTGCCTCACCATATCATGCAGGCCATGGATCTCCTCCAAGATGCTGATGCTTTGCTGTATTAACAGCCTCTCTGCTTGACTGGTGACCATTTCTGGTTCAGGGTCTTGCCCCTGGTCAGTCGAACTGCTGTCCTGTGGGCGGCCCTGTAGTAGACCAGCCATTGGGTCCTCCTGCTCCTCTTCCTCCAGCTGCTACTCCTCCTCCTCCATGGGCTGTTGTTGTACCTCAGGGACTCCCTATCCCTCTTCATCCGAGGTGTTACACATTACCCCCACACGGTGGTACAGCCTTTGTGGCTCTCTAGGTGCTGGACCTGGACGCTCCTCATCAGGCTCCTCTACAAAATGAAATAGGTAAATGGCAAACTCTGCCATTCTGTGTGTTTTGTCCTTTGGTTCATTTCCCCTGTGGTCTCCACTAGATGGCACTAGTTCCTAGTCCTTGGGTACAGAGCTTTAAAGGGGCATACCATTCTATACTGCCCCCTTCCCTGAAATACACTGGATGTGGGAGTCCTTGAGGCAGAAGGAGGGCCTAATCCAGGCTACAGGGTGGTTGGGTATTTTGATTTTCAAAGGAGATGGAGCAGTTTCAGTGTGCTCTACATGTTTGGGCCCCAGTCTAGCACTGAGACACTGCCCTGTCTTTTGAAGAGGAGTGAAAGGGAGAGAAGGAGAGAAAGTCACCAAGACACCCACTGCTGGGACACAGGACACAGCCAGGATGGACTTTGGGGGTTCACTGTGGAGCCCAGGTACTTATAGAAACATAGAAACATAGAAATGTCGGCAGAAGAAGACCAAACGGCCCATCCAGTCTGCCCAGCAAGCTATGCAGTTTATCCATTTTTTTTTTTTTAATCTTCCCCCCCCCCCCTTTTTTTTCTCCCTCCCACCCATCACTATTGGCTTCCAGCACCCTCCGGCCCCAATTCCCTTCCACCCCTCCACCAATGCAGAGAGCAGCGCCGTATCCGCATCCCAGTGAACATCCAGCTCAATCAGGGGTAGCAACCGCTGCAACAAGCGGCCACACCCCTGCCCCATACTCTTACCCACCTCTGTTTTGTTTGTTTGTTTGTTTGTTTGTTTGTTTTTTGGAGATGGCAGCCCTCCATCCTTCCGCTCCGTGAAGGTGGAACACAAACCACTGGCCACTGGCATCCCGCTCCGTGAATGCCTCTGTGGCTACTGCCACTCCGTGCAGTGTTTTGCTGCCTGAAGGTGGAACACCAACTACTGGCCACTGGCATCCCGCTCCGTGAATGCCTCTGTGGCTACTGCCACTCCGTGCAGTGTTTTCCTGCCTGAAGGTGGAACACCAACTACTGGCCACTGGCATCCCGCTCCGTGAATGCCTCTGTGGCTACTGCCGCTCCGTGCAGTGTTTTACTGCCTCCTATATATTTACGCCCACTAGACTTGATGGATCCACAGTATTTATCCCATGCCCCTTTGAAGTCTTTCACAGTTTTAGACTTCACCACTTCCTCCGGAAGGGCATTCCAGGCATCCACCACCCTTTCCGTGAAGAAATACTTCCTGACATTGGTTCTTAGTCTTCCTCCCTGGAGCCTCGTTGTCTTTGGATCATTAAAACCTTTCAAGTATCTGAAAGTCTGAATCATATCACCCCTGCTCCTCCTTTCCTCCAGGGTGTACATATTTAGATTCTTCAATCTCTCCTCGTATGTCATCCGATGAAGATCCTCCACCTTCTTGGTCGCCCTTCTCTGTACCGCTTCCATCTTGTCTTTGTCTCTTTGTAGATACGGTCTCCAGAACTGAACACAGTACTCCAGGTGAGGCCTCACCAAGGACCTGTACAAGGGAATAATCACTTCCCTTTTCTTACTCGATATACCTCTCTCTATGCAGCCCAGCATTCTTCTGGCTTTTGCTATCGCCTTGTCGCACTGTTTCGCAGACTTCATATCATTAGACACTATCACCCCAAGGTCCCTCTCCTGCTCCGTGCACATCAGCCTTTCCCCCCCCCCCCCCCCCCCCCCCCCCCCCCCCATCGAATACAGTTCATTCAGATTTCCACTCCCCATATGCATGACTTTGCACTTCTTGGCATTGAATCTCAGCTGCCATTTCTTTGACCACTCTTCCAGTTTCCTTAAATCCCGTCTCATTCTCTCTACTCCTTCCGGCGTGTCCACTCTGTTGCAGATCTTAGTGTCATCCGCAAAAAGACAAACCTTACCTTCTATCCCGTCCGCAATGTCGCTCACAAAGATATTGAACAGGACCGGTCCCAAAACCGATCCTTGCGGTACACCACTTAAAACCGCTCTCTCTTCAGAGAAAGTTCCGTTTACCATCACACATTGTCTTCTGTCCGTCAACCAATTTGCAATCCAGGTCACCACCTCGGCACTCACTCCTAAGCTTCTCATTTTATTCACCAGTCTCCTGTGCGGAACCGTATCAAAAGCTTTGCTGAAATCCAAGTAGATGACATTGAGCGCTCTTCCTCGATCCAATTCCTTGGTCACCCAGTCAAAAAAGTCAATCAGATTTGTCTGACAGGATCTTCCCCTGGTGAATCCATGTTGCCTCTGGTCCATCAATTCTCCTGACTGTAGATAGTTCACTATTCTCTCTTTCAGCAGTGACTCCATTACTTTTCCCACCACCGAAGTGAGGCTAACTGGTCTGTAGTTGCCAGCCTCCTCCCTGTTCCCACTCTTGTGAAGCAGGACCACCACCGCTCTTCTCCAATCTCTTGGTACCACTCCTGTTTCTAGGGATCTATTGAACAGGTCACACAGCGGACCCGCCAGAACATCTCTGAGCTCCCTCAGTATCCTTGGATGAATCCCATCAGGCCCCATGGCTTTGTCCACTTTCAGATTCTTTAGCTCTTCCCATACATTTTCTACTGTAAAAGGATTTTCATCTATTCCATTTCCCTTGGTAGTGGATGCAGTACTGTTAGGTGATCCTAGCCCACCCCATGGAGGATAAACATTTTCCCAACCCCTGCCTTGAGGAGCACATCCCTAGGAGATAGAAAACGATAACATGCTCACTTGGTGAAATCTGGGAGCCCTGCCTGTACCTGGACACACATTTTAGACACTCTTGTTTTAAACACCTATCCAATTATTCCAGGCTCCTTTTTAAGGGTGCCTTTCCCATAGAACTATGGGAAAGCGCACACACAAACACACACACAGGATGTCACCTCTGCCCTTGGTATAGAAGGTTCGCTTCCTCCCCACATAAGTTTAGTACTCCTTGGGGAACTTAAATGGGGAAAGTGACAGAGGAGCTAGCCCCAACAAAGGACATCCCTTATGTTCTTTAAGATACAGCCTATGAAACAAAATGTTTAGCTTATATTTTCCTTTCCCATATTTAGAAAAATGCAGCTATATTATCAACAGCATATCTTCTAACACCCCACAAATAGCATAGCACACTCTCCCACCAGCCCCATCTCACGCGGCATGCAGCCGACCAAGTCACCGCCTCTTCTTCGGCTGCGGCCACCGGGCCTTCTTCTTCAGGTGCTCTATCTAGAGGAAAGAAATAGGAAGACAACCATGAGTGTGCTCTGTAGCTGATAATGGGACCCCCATACTGGTATGTGACAATGAATGCTACTATTAGATTTAGCCTCCATGAAGGACCATGGCACTCCACTTCAAAAGCCCTGGGAATATCCTTGTAGAGTAACAAGAATCCTGCAACTGGTCCTCATCTATGCCTCCTCAATGCATTCTTAATGGTTTGCTCTCTCCTAAGGTCTGTGCTTCTCAAGTCAGTCTTTGGGCCATACCTAGGCATGCTAGTTTTCTAGTGATCCTCTAGGAGATGCATGCTAATGAGTAAGGGATAATGTCAGCTGGGCATGTCAGACTGCCTCATGCACAGTAATTATGACTACTTTGAAAACCTGACTACCTAGGTGTACCCTGAGGACTGGCTTGCAAAGTATTGCTGGACATATCAGCAGGAAACCATTTTATATTCCATGGGTAAGTTAGTACCATCTCTTCCTTACAGAATTTAGTATACTTGTGCTTGTAAGGCTTCAAGCATTCCATGTAAATCTGGCCCACTATCTTTGTTACCTAGTATGACCTAATAAAGCTATAAACATCCATGCAAATAATCTGAGGTATAACCACTACATTCTCCATAAATACACATATAATACGTGGCCACCCCTCAAGCATCACCTGACCTTGACACCCCCCAGTGCCCTCTTATGCAGTAGAATAGATAATAACAGTAAACATGGTCAATTTACACTGTGACGATAGGAGACCCGCTCATTGAACGCCAGCTGCAGCTCCCTCCATGCCCTTCTCATTTGGCGGAAGTGTATTTATTTATTTATTTAAATCATTTATATACCGTTTTACCAAGTACATGACATGACCAAAACGGTTTACAATACACTATCAAAAAATAAAAACCTAACTAAAATGTAAAATAAAATAGCCCCCCAACTGCATTAAGCAAAAAATTAAAATTAAAAAATTAAAAATGTTGGAAAAAAATTACAGTCAAAAAAACTCATGATCAATTTTCAAAATAAAAATAAAATTTAAACTACAGTAGTTTTTAACCATTAACTTATAAACACGAGAAAGATAATAACCCAGCACTTATTCACTGTAATTAATCAAACAAGAGTATTGTTCAGAAATCAGGATCTACCTTTTAATAAGATCCAAATTTCCAAAAGCTTCTTTAAAGAAGTACGTTTTTAAAGCTTTTTTGAATTATTTTTTATTTTGCATTTGTCTCAAGAAGTCAGGTAAGGTATTCCACATTACTGGCCCTGCAACCGAAAATGCCCTTTGTCTGGTGACATTTAAGGCAGTCTTTTTTATTGTTGGGACTTCTAATAAATTTTTTCCTGCAGACCTGAGGTCCCTAGAGGGTTTGTACATTCGCAATTCCGAACACAGCCAAACAGAATCAGTACTATTTAGTAAAGAATGAATCATCATTAGGATTTTAAATTTTATTCTATATTTGACCGGAAGCCAATGTAACTTCTGCAGTACTGGAGAAATGTGCTGTCTAATAGGGGTTGATGTTAAAAGTCTAGCTGCAAAATTTTGGATGAGCTGGAGAGGTCTGATAGCAGAATCTGGTAACCCTAAATATAATCCGTTGCAGTAGTCCAACCCCGAAAAAACCAGGGCCTGTAGGACCGATCTGTAATCATTGTAAAATAAAAGAGGTTTTAATCTTTTTAGTACGTGTAGCTTAAAGAAAGAATTCTTTACAACCTTCGAAATATGATGAGAAAGGGATAAGTTTGAGTCTATCCATACACCTAAGTTCCGTGCAATTTTTGTAATTTGGACATTTTCTTTACCTAACATAATATTATCAGGAGGGGTGTTTATCGGATTTGATATAAAACTCAGAAATAGTATCTCAGTTTTCTTTTTGTTTAATTTTAACCGATTGTGTGCCATCCATTTTTCAATTACCGAAATATATAACTGCACCAAACTTAATGTTTCTTGCCATGACGACTTATATGGAATAAAAAGTTGAATGTCGTCAGCATAAATTTTATACTGCACATTTAAAGATGAAAGAATGTGACATAATGGAAGCAAATAAACATTAAATAATATGGGAGATAATGAAGAGCCCTGAGGAACTCCAATTGACTGACAATATTGATAAGAAGAATGAGCACCAATATTAATTTGACAAGGACGATCAGAAAGAAAACTTTTAAACCAATTTAATACAGTGGCTTGAAGTTGGTGATCGCCCCGCCACAGGGAACAGGTGGTGCTCATCAGCTACCGCCATGGATGCCAGATGGGCAACATCCCTGTTGGTGAAATTGGGCTGCCTGGCTCTGATGATATTTTGCCCAAAATGAACGCGGAACAGGAAGTCCTGCCCTTGCATTTCCGTGCGCTTAATTGCGCAGTACGCGCATTGACGCACACAGTTTGCGGCCAAAACATGCGCATATTTTGCATTGTTCACACACATATGTGCAAACATTACAAAATACGTTGCCTTTGGCGCACACTGCAACATATGTGTGTTTCAGTGAACACGCAACCGGGCCTACTCACCTCCGGCGCCCAGCTCCCGGACCTGGCCCATCCTCACTGACAGTGGTGGGCAGCCGCCTATGCTCCCGCACCACCGCTGCCTCCTTGGGTTCTCTCAGTTGCTCCACGGACTCCTCCAGCTCCCAGCAGGTCTCCCCACGTGTGCCGTGGGGAGACACCGCCGTCCAGCGTCCTGCCTCCTCCTAGGCACGCGCGTGTCCCATCGGCCTTTAAAGGGGCAGCAGTGGGAAACTAACCCACAGCCCCAGATAATGACATCATCTGGCCCCGCTATTTAAGGCAGGGCCTGCTACTCACTCCTTGCCTTGGCAACAGGTCTCCATGCTAGTCGTGTGCTCTGTTGCCCGTTCCTGTTCCTGACTTTGTTCCTGGTTCCTGTTTCTGAGTCCATTCCTGGTTCCTATCTAGCCTCTGCCTTGGACTGATTACTGGCTTTGACCCTTGCTTCGTTGGACCACGCTCAGGACTGATTACTGGCTTTGACCCTTGCTTCATTGGACCACACTCAGGACTGATTACTGGCTTTGACCCTTGCTTCATTGGATCACACTCAAGACTGATTACTGGCTTTGACCCTTGCTTCGTTGGACTATGCTCAGGACTGACTTCTGGCTTTGACCTTTGCTCTGCTGTACCTTGCCTAGCTCTGCCGCCTGCCCCAACCCCAGCCTGTTCCCGACCTCACCTTTGGTATCTCCTCGGACTTGCCCTCGTTAGGCTTCAGCCTTCTACTGCCCAGGAGACACCTATCCTTGCTCTCTGGTTCGTCCTTGCCGCCGGGGCCTCTGGATTCCTGCCTCATCCAGACCTGTCTAGGTCCCTCCGATACCTCTGCTGATCCCTGGCTGCCTACTTTGAACATCTACTGGGATTCATCTGATGGAGGCCCGCCTAAGACCAGCCAGCCCTGGCACTCAAGGGCTCAACCTGCGGGGAACGAGGGCTGGTATTGGCAAAGCTCCAGTTGGCCTCAGTCTCCCAGTCTGCTCCGCCTCCCGATGGTGGGGACCCCTGGGGCTTGCCCTATGGGTAGCATCAACCCCACCTCGGGGCAAGAGTCCACCACCAGTGCAACACTCTTTCTATGCAGACCAGCATCTGTTAGATTCCAGGCACCTTCCCAGACTCCTTGGTGGCAGATGTTCATTGTGCGGCAGGGAGCTGCCACTGCATGCTCTGATACGTGTGATACTAGGACCTGGTGAAGACACACTTAGGACATGCATGAGAATCAGTGCACACGATTCAGTGCACATTGGTGGGAGAGTCGAGCACCCACCCCATTGATGATATTACATGCTTAACACTACTTAGCCTGCCTAGACTTGGATTTGTTGTCTCAGCACAAAGGTCTCCTGGTTCCTGCTCCTTCTGGTTCCAGTCTTCTGTCTTGCTCAAACTCTTTGCTTCAGTCTTTGCCTGTGGATCTGCTGCAGTCTTCAGCTCTGCTTCAGCCTCAGCCTTGTTTCAAGCCATCAGCCTTGTCGCAAACCATAAGCCTTGCTTCAAGCTGCTAATCTTGTCCTTGCCTGCTTTCAGCCACAACCTGGTCTTTGTATAGAGTTTTGAACTCAGTCATAGTCTGGCCTGTGCCAAGACTTGTGCTCACTCGGCACTGGCGTGGGTCTCAGGACTTTACTTATGGGGCTGCTCACATATACACAGTTCCTTACAGATGCATTTATGATTACATGCTGTCTCCTGACAGTCAACCAGTTTGTATCCATTCTACCACCTTGGCGCCCATTCCCAAGCTTTTCATTTTATTCATGAGCTTCCTATGTGGGACTGTATGAAAAGCTTTGCTGAAATCCAAGTTAATCACATCAAGCGCTCTTCCTTGATCCAGTTATTTAAATATCCAAATAAAAAAATCTATCAGATTTGTCTGACAGGACCTTCTCCTCATGAATCCATGCTGCCTCAGGTCCAGCAACCCATCGGAGTTTAGATAATTCATTATCCTTTCCTTCAGCAGAGTGTCCATTAATTTTGCTACCACCAAGGTGAGGCTAACAGGCCTGTAGTTTCCATCCTCTTCTCTGCTACCACTCTTGTGAAGCAGGACCACAACCACTTTTTTCCAATCTTGTGGCACCACTCCTATTTCCAGGAATCTATTGAAAAGGTCTTTCAGAAGAACCTATCCTGAGATGTACCTCATCCAGCTCCAAGGCCTTGTCCATTTTCACTTTTCCTAGCTCTTCCCATGCATTCTCTTCTGTATATGGGATTGCATCTACCCCACTCCTACCCATGAACTTGTCAACCAGCAACGATTTTTCTATAGGGTCTTCTATAGTGAACACTGAACTAAAGTATTTGTTTAATATTTCTGCTATTTCTTCAACTATCTCTAGACATTGCTCCTTGTCACTTTTCAATTTTATTATACTACTCTGGGCCTTCCTCCTTTCTGTGATATATCTGAAAAATGTTTTAACCTTGTTTTACCTCTTTGGCAGTCATTTCCTCTGCTTGACATTTTGCTTTCCTGATTTCTTTCTCTCTCAGTTTCACCAGGTATTCTTCCCTGTATTCCTCTTTTTTGGTTTTCACAGTTGCACTTTTGCTGTCCTAGTCCATGCCTTTGCTCTGCTACTGTCATCATTGGATGGCTCTCCCATCTTAACCTCTGCTCCAAAACAAGGGGAACAGGTGGTAATGGCAAATGCTCTCCAAATTTCAATTGTTTCTGCCTTGAGCTGCCTTCCTCTCCTGCTATGTGGCTAAATTAGTCAATTTAGGGGCAGGACTGCCTTTTTTTTTATCTCTGTTCCTATGTTGGGCTAGATCTGCAGCATATCCTCTATGCCTGTCAAGGCTGCCATTCCCTCCTTTCACTTTTCCTCTCAGTGACATGATGGAATTTGAAATGCACTGCCTGCTGGGAGTATGAACATCACAAAGGAATTTATTTATTTATACTGTACCCCCACTCACAATATCACATTACTGTGTGGAGAACTATCTGTCTCATACACATAGAGTGTATGTGTGCTGGGCTGTGTGCACTCAAGTGCTGACTAACTCTTTTTCCACATTGAAAAAAACTGTTAGTTAAACAAAACCAAAAAGACTGGCAGCCTAATAAGACTCTTCTTTTCTTTAGTCTGTCAGTGTGGTACCCTCACTGCTGGCATACCTCAGACACTCCGACACGACAGAGATAAAAAAATCACTAACACTGCTGCAATTTCCACACTCCTACCCTGACCCTCCACCAATGAAGAGAAAAAGCAGCAATGAAGAGAAAAAGCAGCAAGAGAAAAAATAAGAAACAACCCTTTACCAGTGCCAAATCCAATTTTTCTAACTTTTTTTTAAACTCTGAGAGAGCTTCTCCAAGGACGCCCTTCCCTAACAACAGCTAGAGAGAAAATACAGAGCTTCTTGCACATGCTCAGAGTTTACAGTGGGATTAGGTTAGCATCACTTGATCCAGAGAGCAGCTAGAGATTAGTTAAAAAGATGTTGCACCGTGATTTGTCCTCTGGTCTCTTTGCCAACTTATCCTGCCTCAGCTCTGACAAGGCTGAGGTGTCACACAGGTAAGAGTTGGTTGCTACCACTTATTTATTTATTTATTTATTTATTTATTTAAGATTTTTATATACCGGCAATCATGAGGACATATCTTGCTGGTTTACATGAAACGGGGTGCATTAAATACATCAAACTAAAACTGTGGTGATCGAAGGAAACAGTTACAATTAACAAGGGTCACAGAACTTGGAGAAGAAGGAAGAGATAGGAAAGAATAACTGGTTTGTTTGTGGAATAACTTGTTTATTTGCTCAGCTGCACATAGCCATAGACTTGAATATGCCATAGACTTGAATGGAAAAATTTTTGTTTAAATTTGTAGACCTCCTGTATTTGTTTCATGCATTCATTTGTTGCATTATACCCATTTGTTTTAAACAAATCCACATCCCTAATAAGATTACAAGTAGTACTTCACAAAAACAGTGACATTTCATAGATTTAGTGGGAATCAACATTTATTAAATTCTGGGAACATTTCACTACACCCTTAACAGAAAAGCTGAAGTAAAAGGAAACCTTTTGCAAGTTTCTTAGAAGTGCAATCATTGTCTACCTTCCTTATCACACTTGTTGAAAGATTCCAATGTGTGGGGGACATTACATGAGAAAGCAGTTTTGCTTATCTTCTTCAATCCAACTTCCAACAGAGCTGGCTTTATGGCATAATTTCATCCACTGAGCAAAGCTGTCTTCCCAGCTCAGGGGCACCTACTCAGATCGGATGATAATGTCCCATGCATAAATCTAAAAGCAAATAATTTCAATTTAATCTTACTATGGACTTCTCCAGAAGTCAATGTATTGTGACACATTTAATAAAAAAAAAACACACGATATCAATTCTTTAATCTATGAAATTTCCACAGAGGACCCTTGTGCAGGCAAATCAAGACCAAGTTATAAAAATCAAGTCAGTTAAAAATAAAAGAATCAATCAGAGTGGCTGGGTATTTCTCCTTTAAGACAAGCTTAATCATATGCAGCTGACACAAGTGCATCAACTATTACACCCAACATCCACATTTCATCCTTATAAAACAGGTGCTCCTGATCCAGCTCTTCTACTGGGCTAATTGACTTGATTGAGGGCTTCTTAATCTAAAAATAAAAAACTCTGATATCCCTGGGTTTAATTCAGTTTTCAAAATCCCCAAGGAGATTTTTTTTCAAACAAGTATTAAGCCTAAAACCTATCAAGCCCTTCTTTTCTTCGAACCCAGCTCCAGACTGGCAGATCTGCTTATGATTTCCTCAAGATCTGCAGTGAAAAATTCATCAGATTTTCCCAGAAGATTTCAGGGAAATCTACCTGATTCTGCCTGGTTCAGATTCCACTCAAATGATTCATACATCTCTACATCACCCATTAAAGCAAGAAGTGTTTGGCTGTTTCGTCAAGAGAATGAGATGCATATTGCATAACAGTCTCATCCCATATACTGCTCTAACCACTAGGAGGAGTGGATAGTGATTAGAGTAATGGGTTTATAACCTGGAAAACCAACAGGGGCCGTTCTATTATGAGGTAGGGTGACACAGCCAACTCAAGCACAAAGTATCCCCCCAAAACACTCCTGCCGCAGCCGCCTCACCCTGCATTCAGACCAGCACCAGAAGAATGGCTTCAGTGGGATTGGCTCCCTCTGCGGTTCCCACCCCACCACAGGCAGAAGTAAGACTATGCGGCAGCACAGCATCAGTGTGGTGCCCATGGAGTTCCTACCCCTCTGGGCAGAAGCTTCAGCGACGTGCTCACGGGTGGCCGTGGCTTCAGTGACGTGCCCGCAGCGGGCAAAGACAAAACTTGGCGAGGCTGCAACGGGCTCCATCCTGCAGCAGCTGAAGACAAGGCCCATTGGGGCCGACGCAGACCCCCATCCCTCGGCGGCCAAAAATGAAACCCACCAAGGCCACCACAGCCTCATACCATGGCGGTCAAAGAAAAGGGTGAGGGTCTGTGTTTTGCTCCTGTGGCTGAGACGAGATATGCTAGTTTGTGGGATCTGTTTAAGGATCGCTAGCAGTCTGGATTGTTCTGTTTTCCCAATAAGAGTTGTATTAGTGTTCTAGGACCCGGTGTAATGTCGGAAGTGATGACTTTTCACTGATTGGGTTGTTGCTGTTTGAGTTCTGGGAGTTAAGGCTGTTTTGCTATCGCAGGTTTGATATAAGGCTTCAGAGTGTCTTTTTTGAGGGGTTTTGTGTTACTTCTCAAGGTACTTGGTAATGGAGGGAGCTTGTGTCACTGCGACTGAGCTGACAATAGAATTTGAATTTTCTGTATGGTGAGTAGTAAGGGGAAACATCCTAATTCAGGCCAGCCAGTCATTTCAAAGATTACCTTCAGGCTCCGCAATTTGGGTTTTGTTTTATAAACTGCCTCGTTGTGGAGCCCTCATGCTTTGGAGTCCTGGGCTGAGGGAGTGAAGCTAAGTGGAGACTCACAATGTTTCCTCGAGGGGACTCACCTGAAAGGCCCTCTATCATGCTGGGCTTTGTGTGATTAAGTATAACCCACCCAGTCTCCCAGGAGAAGGAAGGGGAAAGCAGGGATAAAATTAGGAAAATGCCCTATGAGAGGACCCTAGTCCAGAAATCTCTGCAAAAGCAAAGGATGCCATGATAATAGGTTGTACAGGACAAAATAAAAAAAGAATTAAGAAGTGGCTGGCATAAATGGTATATTGCGTACTTAAGAGTTTTCAACAATACTGCCGAAAAAGCACTTTTCCCTCTTGTATATATATATACTTAGACAACAATCTGAAATTTCAAACACATTCTGACTTTTTCTTTTTAGTACAGCAATAATTTAAACAATATTAAGAATTCTCTTCTGTGCCTTGAAGGAGCTCATACCAACTTCAACTGAGAGTCAGATTAGTGATGTCTTTGTTGCGTGTGCCGGCCACAGCAGGCCCACGGCCAGGCCCTCTTACCCTCTTCTGCCTCCTCCAGCGTCTGGCTCCACTTCCCTCGCGGCTGTGGGCCGCCATCTCTGTCCTCGGGCCGTCCCCGGCGCTCCTGTCTCCACAATGGACTCCTGTGCTCCGCAGCGGGCCTCTCCACGTGGTCCGCAGAGAGATTCTGCCGTCCCGCGCCGCGCCCCTCCCTAGGAAGATGATGTCACTGAAGCTCCGGTATATAAGGCCGGGCTCAGCTCCTGTTAGTCGCCTTTGCAACAGGTCTCCATGCTGGTCGTGTACGTCATTGCCTCCTTGGTGATTCCCTCATGTTCCTTGTTCCTGCTTCCTTTGAGTTCCTGTTCCTGGTTTCGTCTTCTCCGTTCCTGTGCTTCGTGCTACTCAGCTATTCCTTCAGACTGATCTTCTCCTGGACCCGACCACTGCTTTGCCTAACCACGCTATTGATCTTCCCCTGGACCCGACCGCTGCTTTGCCTGATTACACTACTGATCTTCTCCCAGACCCGACCATTGCGTTGTCTGACTACGCTACTGATCTTCTCCTGGACCTGACCACTGCTTTGCCTGACTACGCTACTGATCTTCTCCTGGACCCGACCACTGCTTTGCCTGACTACGCTACTGATCATCTCCTAGTCCAGACCTCTGCTTCGTCCAACCACGCTATTGATCATCTCCGAGTCCTGACCTCTGCTTTGTCTGACCATGCCATTGTTTCTCTCTTGGACTTGACTATTGCCTTGCCTTGCCACCGCTCCTTGATTGCCGCCTGCCCTGACTTCCACCTGTTCTACGACACCTCTACAGTCTTAGTCCTGGACTTGGCCTTTCAGGCTTCGGCCTGCTCTTGCTCGGGTGCCCCCTGTTTGACTCTTGTTCGACTCTTGTTCCTATTGGCACCCGGGTCTCCGGAACTCCGTCTTGTCCAGTACAGACTCTCTTGCTCTGCTGTTGCTGGCCCTGGGCTGACCTCTCCATCATCTCATCGACTACGGACAGAGGCCCACCTAACTCCAGCCGGTCCCGGTACCCAAAGGCTCAACCTGTATGGAACGAGGGCTGGTATTGGCGAAGCTCCAGCCGGCCTCCGTCAGTCAGCCCACTCCGCCTGCTGACGGTGGGGACCCGTAGGGCCTCCCCTACGGGTAGCGTCAACCCCACCTCGGTCCAAGGGTCCACCTCCTGCGCAACAGTCTTTTTCTCTTTCATTCACTCTGATGGCGTTTATATTCCATATTTGTATATTAAGACATTGAGTCTTTATATTTCTCCGAACAGGCTCTTGTACATATAGAGTAACTTCATGTAAATATCTTTGTGTGATTTTTTTTCTCTCTCTCTTATGTTGCTTTACTACTGATCTCAATAAATGTTACTAGTCTGGCCAGACCTACAGGTAAAAGGAGTAATCTGGGCACTAAGAAAATGTGTGCTGGTTTTCAGCACACATTTTTAGCACACAGATTATAATTTTTTAACTCCCAATGCAGTAAGATAATGCTATCCTAAAGCATTAGGAGCTTTAAAATGTGCCTAAACTTTAAAATGTGCGTTCAGCACAGGCTGAACGCACATTTTAACTCTGGAAAGGAGGAGGCATCCCTGACAGGCTACTGCTGCAGCCATTTAGTAGCATAAATACTGAAACAGCCATCAGATAGCCTCATACGTCAGTACTTATGCAGCTATGTTGTGTGGATCAGTACTAATTAGCCAGATAAGTACTTTATCTAGCTAAGTAGCATTGAACCACACCAGATAGATGGATAAGTAGTGATTTATGAGGCTATCTGGTGGCTGCTTCCTACTGCCAGATAGATGGAAAAAATCAGTATTTATCCAGCTAAATGGCAGCGGCGACTGCCCTACTTTCCTGGATAAGTCAATAAATATCCAGTTAAGTGGTGGTGGCTGCTAGCACTTACCCAGAGAATTCTTGACAAATTTTTTAACTTTTTTAAAACTTTTTTTCTATTTTTTTGATAATGGTGGAAACTTTTCTCCAGGCCTGCCCCGGGAGTTAGATTGGCAGCACTAAAAAAGGCACACTGACCAGATGCAGTCTCTCTGAACCAGGGAGTACTGCTTAATGCTCACATTTGCATGGGATTTCCTTGCAAGGGCGTTAAGCCGTACTCCCATTTAGGAATGCATATTTTCTGCATGCAAAACTCCTTGCTGCATCGGCAGTAAGTTTTGCGCTCAGAAAATGCATGTTCAGATTCAGGCAGAAAGGTGCATACAACTAAATACACCTTTCTGCATCGGCCTACTAGTGTGTTGTTCCTCTTATGGGAGTGCGCACACTTATCTCTGAACCTTTCCTTGCTAAAGCTTTGATGTGATTGTCTCTGTTGCAGCCGACATCTCCTGAGTGATGGTTCCGGATGCATCAGGCATCCTCAGGGTGATGAGCCTAAAAGCACTAGGTTAGGGATGTGAATCGTTTTTTGACGATTTAAAATATCGTCCGATATATTTTAAATCGTCAAAAATCGTTAGGGCCACGATACAATACCAATTCCCCCGATTTATCGTCAAAAAATCGTAAATCGGGGGAAGGGGGAGGGCAGGAAAACCGGCACACTAAAACCCCCTAAAACCCACCCCCAACCCTTTAAATTAAATCCCCCACCCTCCCGAACCCCCCCCCCCCCAAATGCTTTAAATTACCTGGGGATCCAGCGGCGGTCCGGAACGGTGGCGGTCCGAAACGGCCTCCTGCAATTGAATCATGTTGTCTTCAGCCGGCGCCATTTTCCAAAATGGCGGCTCAAAATGGCAGCGGCCATAGACGAACACGATTCGACTGCAGGAGGTCGTTCCCGACCCCCGCTGGACTTTTGGCAAGTCTTGTGGGGGTCAGGAGGCCCCCCCAAGCTGGCCAAATGTTCCTGGGGGTCCAGCGGGGGTCCGGGAGCGATTTCCTGCCGCGAATCGTTTTCCATACGGAAAATGGCGCCGGCAGGAGATCGACTGCAGGAGGTCGTTCAGCGGGGGTTGCGGACCGCCGCTGAACGACCTCCTGCAGTCGATCTCCTGCCGGCGCCATTTTCCGTACGGAAAACGATTCGCGGCAGGAAATCGCTCCCGGACCCCCGCTGGACCCCCAGGAACTTTTGGCCAGCTTGGGGGGGTCTCCTGACCCCCACAAGACTTGCCAAAAGTCCAGCGGGGGTCGGGAACGACCTCCTGCAGTCGAATCGTGTTCGTCTATGGCCGCCGCCATTTTGCGCCGCCATTTTGGAAAATGGCGCCGGCTGAAGACAACATGATTCAATTGCAGGAGGCCTTTTCGGACCGCCGCCGTTCCGGACCACCGCTGGATCCCCAGGTAATTTAAAGCATTTGGGGGGGTTCGGGAGGGTGGGGGATTTAATTTAAAGGGTCGGGGGTGGGTTTTAGGGGGTTTTAGTGTGCCGGCTCACTATTTTCACGATACTTTACACACCCAAACGGCAACAATACGATTCCCTCCCCCTCCCAGCCGAAATCGATCGTTAAGACGATCGAGGACACAATTCACATCTCTACTAGGTATTGATTCTTCCTCCGGCGATCTCTCTATCAGGAGTACCCACAACTTAACTATACCAAATCAATAATAAAGCCTACTTCCCTGACACCAAGAATCTCCAGCTAGCTAGGTATTCCCTAGTGAGGCGTTCAATGGTTTGTTGAGCTAACCATAAAAAATAAATAAGCAAGAATTCCCTGTCTTTAATCAGTAGATGGAACAGCATTCATTCTTTCTCACAACCTTCCCTCTATTAAAGACAGGTATAATATTCTGTGTTCCTGTCCACTTCCTTTACAATTAACTATCCTGTCCCCTTACCATGGCACAGGGCCACTCACTTTTTCTTCTTCCTATCCTCTCAAGCACACAGGTGTGACTGTCCTTCTTTTGTGAAGGCTAACTCTATCAAGATTTCTCTGATGAACAGCACTTCACTTCCACTCTCATCCAGCAACACCTTTCTTCCGCCCAAGTTTCCACATGACAATGTTTTTTCCTGCAGAGCAGATCCCTGCTCTGATGACATCACACAGAAACAGTGTCATTTTAAAAGTTATTACTTACTTTAATCCTTCATCGTGCAGCCTTCTCCAGACAATGGCAAAGGTCCCAGCCACTTCTATTTCATTTCTATGATTTTTAACATTGGCTGCGCTATCCCAAAAATTCCTAGGGATTGGTTCCTTTACTCCCCTGGTGTCCTTCCACGTGCCATCTTCCTAGCAAAAGCCAGAAGTCTAGTCCTCATGCTTCTGGGATTGCCATAGCAACTCTCACATCCATTAAGTGAACTGTAGTGTGTGTAAAAGAGTGAGCCATAGGTAAAACCTGAATTGGAATCCTGTATAGACAAGAGCTCTTGTATAGGGGCATTTCTTGCTCATAAACGTTTGTCCAACAAGCCTGCACAACAGATGGGAGCAGGTACTGGGCACTCCATCACTTAATTCTGCCCCATAAAATTAATTTAAATATTTTCCTCTAGGTGGCACTGCTGCTTCCCTCTGGGGTTTTCCTGGCATTCAGTCCACAGCAGTAGGGGCTTTCCCATGGCCCTTTACTGAAGCCCAGTCCTCCGTGTACCACCGTATGCTCTGGGGCAGTGGGGACTGTTATCACCACTGCGGGGTATTGAGCCCCCCTGCCGCTTCTCTACCCACCCCATCCTTTATTTTACCTATTTTCTTTTCTTTAAATTTTGTTTTCTTTTTTTTTCCTTTGGACCGCCCCTGCGGTGCTCTCACTGCGACCCAGCCCCTTTAAAGGTTGCCGAGGTGATTACATCATCACTGCTGGGCCCGGGCCCACATCCTCGGGTTTTAGTGGCAGAGGGAGCTTTCCAGGGCTCCCAAACACTCTTTGCTGCCTCTCCGCGCCGGCCCCCCCCGTGCTGCTAAGAGGAGCCTCCTTCATCTGCCACAGCTGGGACAGGGCCCCCACAGCAGCAGTGCTTGCTCCGATCCCCCCCCTGTCCTGAAAGAGTGAGAGCCGCGGGAGGCAGAGGAAAGATCTCCTGTGGCTGCCAAATGCTGCCTCCGCTTCTTTTTTTGTGATGCGGGAGGCGGCGGCAGCAGCAGCCCTGCTCCGCACCTGAGCGACGTAACGCCACGGGAGGCAGAGAAAATGCTCACATGGCTCCTTCCTGCCTCCGCTGCTTCGGCCACAGGCCCCTTTATACCCGGGCCATGGCAAGAAAAAAAAAAAAAAAAGCAAGTGAGACTCTCCAGAGGGCCATGACAGCCCCTGACCTCTGCACCAGTCCCTCCCAGCCAGCTAGAGGTGAAACGAAGACTTGACTTTATTTCTCTTCTGCCTATATTTTAGTTTATTAATTTATGTATTTCATGTGTGGGGGGGGTTGCAGTTTACTCCCCAGAATCACAAATGATATATTCATCAGATACTGGGACATTTCTGAAACATATTTCTGTTATAGGAAACAAAGTGTGATATGTAAAAGTGTGAGAGAGTGCAAACTTTATCCAGTGACAGCTAGGTGGGTAATTTTACTCAGATATTCAGCAGAAGATAACCAGGCCCAGTTTCAGTGACATTTACCTGGATAATTTTAGGTCAACTCTCCAGCTTAACCAGACTTACTCAGTTAACCAGACTTACTCAGTTATCCAGATAGCGCTGAAAAAATTAAGTCCTGCCCCCCCCCCGAAATGCCCCGTCATCACCTCGTTTTTATCCAACTAAATTTTGTGCGGGTAATGAGTTACCTGGAAACTATTTAAATGGGGAGCAGGAGGATAATTTTGAAACCAAAGTTACCAAGTCATCTCTTTTCACTAAGCAGTGAAACTTAGTCGCTCAAATTTCAGGCAGGTTAGCAGCAGGGTTAAGTCAGGAGGAGAAAGTTAGGTGGCCAAATCCATTTCTAAATTTGGCCGGCCACCCACCCCTCCCTGTATTTAAATGAAAACTGGAGGCTGATCCCCCTCTACAAAAAAAAAAAAAAAAATTTTTAAGTGCTGGCTGGGGGATCTTCCTTCTTCCCATTGCACATTGGAAGGAATTTAAAAAAAATTCCTGCTGGACCAGACCCAAATCCCTTCTCTCCTACCAGCACACAGAAATGTTCGTTTTTAGACAACAGGGAGGGAGGGAGGGAGTAATCCCCAGCTGGCATTCACCATTTTAGAACAGCAGGGAGGAGAGAAGCAGGGGCACAGTTCAACCCGCAGTTGTGTGCACATTTTTTATGTGCAAAGTTTACTACTGATGCAACAAGGAGTTTTGTGCACAGAGGGGTAGATTTTCAAACTGGCGCGAGTGCGTCCATGTGCACGCACTACCCGGCACGCACACATGCAATTTTATAACATGCGCGCGCATAAGGATTAATGCCCTCTCATGCAAATCCCAGGCAAATGATGGCATTATCTATTACCCACCCAAGCACGAAGGTGTGCTGGCTTACCTCATGTTTTCTTAGCACTGGAAACTTAACTCCTAAGACTTGGTGAAGTAAAGATTCCAATGCTAATGTTATGGACGGAAGCTAGACTTCCGGTGCTGGGACCTGCGGTCAGGGTTTTATGTGGAGAACACATTTTTTGTGCACATAAGATGCATTTGTGCACATAAACCATGTTTTTTTGCACATAAAAATTACGTTCATAACTCATATCTTATATGCATGCTAAGCCTTTTCTTTACACACATTTTCAGATTTGTGTGTATTATTTAACTCCTGATACATTAGCATACAATTAGCTTACTGCATCGGGAGGTTTTTTTTTAGCATGCGTGTTAAAATACAAGCAGTCATAACATTCAGCTTATCACATCAGTCCCTCAGTTTTGTTACACAAGTGCACCAGCTCCCGGTTCCTCTGCTGCACAGCCCCTAGGGGGCAGACCTCTGCTATGGCTGCCAACAATAGAAGAGTTTGAGATCTGAACCCTGGGAATGCATCCTGGCTCGTTCTCTATAGGCTGGTTCTGCTGTACGCAAAAGTAAAGGCTGCTTGTTAGATTTCATCTGACTTCTGCCCACCTAATCTGAGATTGCAAGGGAGGGGAAGGAATGAAGATCCCCTGCTGCGAAAAGACGGCTACAAAGAGAACATATCCCCCCCTGGTCCTCCTTACAACAAATATTTGCTTTGCCTACTCAGTTTAATATTTTACCAGCCACCCTTGCAAAATGTACCAATGGAGCAGCAAAACATTTGCTGTTTAGCACATTTCTTGCTTTCACAGATTCCCCTAAAGTTTGATTAAACCAACTACAGCAAAAGCTTTTAGTCTTGGAGGCAGGCCTATAAGAAACATATTATTCCAAATATGCTGACTTTAATTTACAGAGATTTACAGATGTATCTATATAATATAGATTAGTTTCCAAATTGTGGTAATTTGCTTTTATTTGTAAATCTATTAGTTTACTCAGTAGGGAGACCTGGCTAAAAAGAGAATTTATTACAATTTGCATTCATCTCTCAGTTCTTTGTCAGATGGCTCTGAAAGCTGCATTGATCAAAAATTCTGAAATGTAGAGCTGTAGTAGGTCGTTAGACGATGAAAACAAAGAGCAGGCCCATTAATTACCACTGACTTCTGTAAGCAATACAATACATACAAATTGTAAGTGTAACTTTTAACTGAGAGAATGTATTTAGGTCTTAAACCGCATTGCTGCAAGTTAATGATATCTGTAAATTCTGCATGACATTTTGACTTGTAGATGGGTCCTAGAGTGTATCATAAACAGACTAGTAAAGCTGTATTTCAGCAGTTAACTTTTGACTGAGTAGAGCTGCCAATCAGTCAGTAGCATGCTCCACCGCACAATGTCTGGAATGCCTCCTTTCACACCTATAAACTCTTGTCAATTATCATCCGCTATCAACATTTCTTTCAACAGCTATTTGGCACCTATAAATAGATCTAATAGCTGTAGGTCACTTTATGGCTAGCAGAGGCCAATTAGCTATTGTCTCATAGTCAAAACTAGTAGATAGAGAAGTATTGATCCCCAACTTTGTCGTTCCTGACAGTTTTTTATGTTCATATGCTTATGCATAGACCTCAAAGGAAGATTATGGGCTGATTTTTGCATTCATTCTGATCCTGGGAGGCAAGGCTGTTTTCTATTAACCAACCAACTTTCGGATCCATGGGCTACATTTGTGATTTTTAAATTAAAAAGTGTGTTATAATGAAAAACCTAATAACCTGCTGTATATTCTTACACACATGGTATATTTTACCCAGGTAGGCACTCCATGTATTTCAAGTTTCAGACATACAAGCAGGCAGGCAGCATAGGAAACATTACTCTAGCACAATATCTAGTTACAACTGGAAGGCCTTAGCCCACTAATGTAGCTGGTTACATTTAAACCATGATTCAGAAACAAAAGTAATCCACTAGTAAGTAACTCAGCTGCTATTTTGGACATTTTGAGCCTGTATGAAAACAGGGCATAAGCCCCTCATTTTGGTTTTATCATGAGAACCAATCTGATAATAAAACAACTGGGAAAAGCATGAAGAGGCGTGGTTCTAGGAATGCTTTCTTACACAGGTTTGCTGAAGAGGGCGGTGAGGTTCTTACATGACGTACCGAGTCCACATGCTGAGTATGGTGCTTGCAATCATTGCAACATGTGTGTGGGGGGGGGGGGGGGGGGGGGGACTGTGAGGGTGCTTAGAATGTCCGTCAGAGTGTGTGAGACCTATGGGTATGTTAGGAGTTGTGTGTAATATGGGTGTGTGTGTGTGTGTGTGTGGAGGGAGGGGATGTGGGACAATGTGTGAGGGGTGTAAGTGTGTAGAGGTGTTGGGGGTGGGTGTATGTGTCCATATCTGTGTGGTATGGTCTTAGGCAGGACTGTGGTGCTTAGGGATGTGCAGAAGGAAAAAATTTGTTTTGATTCGGTTTTTGTTTCGCAGGGACCCAAATTCATTGCATTAGTTTTATAGGGGGAAAAACCAATTCGTTGATTAGTTTTATTCGTTTTCTATTTTCCCATTAAAGTCAATGGGGGAAGTATTTGTAGCCGCTACTCAAGTCCAAATCTGCAATATCAACCTATGTTGACTTTGTAGTTTACACAGTGCCTCTGTAAACTATGGGAACACAGAGGATGAACTAGAGTGCAATTATCACCAGTTTTCTATAGTACTAGAAACATTAATGTTGGCACCTAAGAAAGATTTAGGGAAAATGGCCCATATTATGAAGGTCATGAAAACTATTCAGCATATGAAATGTGCAAGCTCCAAATATCTTTTTTATGTTCTTATATTCCAAATGTTGCAAAACAAGAAAAAGAATATTCTGGAAAGAAGTGATGCACAAATACATGAAACTGAAATTAGAAATACTAGAACTAAACTCAGACAGGCACAGCGTTTCAGGTCAGGCCCTTATAGTGATGTAAGGGCTGGACAGACAGGCATAGCGTTTGAAGTTAGGCCCTTGTAGGGACGTACAGCCTTGACAGTGGACAGACTGGCACAGCGTTTCAGGTCAAGTGCATGTGCTGATATTATCTGGAGCATAGGAGGCAGTTGGAGCTGCTGCAAGGCTTTCAATTTCTTTTATTCATCTTGCCATTCACAGGGAAAATTTGGAAACCCAAGCAAAGACATGTTTATTTTCAAAAACACTAGCATTTCCATCAACTCTGGTGCCAGCCTTGAGCGGTGAGGGCTCATGATATCCCCTGTCATTGAAAATACATGTTCACTGGGCACACTGGTTGGTAGACATGACAGATATCGCTGAGCCACTTTGGCTAGGTGTGGCCAGACAGTGGACTTATGTGCCCAATATGCCAGCAGATCTTTCTGCATGTCCTCTGTGGGCTCTGAGAGATACCGTGTCACTGACAGTTGTGCTAGTGTCTCCTTTGCTTGGGTGGGCTGAGAGTCACTCATGCCAGCTGCTTTCTCTCTAGCCTGTTCCAGAACAGATGATTTTTTATGGGCAACATGGCTTTGGCGTACTGAAGTGGAGGAGGAAGTACTAATTGTCGCTGACAGAGTACTGCTCCTGCGTGGGCTAGCACTACTCTCTGAATTGCCCGCTATTTCCTCCTCTGCTTCATGCCTAATCTGTCTCTGCCTATGGCTCTCCTGTTCACGGACTTTTACTAACAGCTGGTCCTTCACCAATAGGACTCAATCGTACTGTAGGGTGAGTTTCCCTTTCACATGGGGATCACAGACTGTGGCGAGCATGTATGTGTGGTCTTCTGTTAAAGGCCTTAATCTCTCTTGCACCTGCTTCTGCAAAAAGTCCAGACAATGCAGCACCTCTGCTGTCATTCCCTCTTCCTGTTTAAAGCCCTCCAAATTTTCCTCCAGAAAATTAACTGTAGGGATAATGTCAGCCAAGGTGGAACTTCTGAACTCAGCTCCTCAGTGGCATCCTTGAAGGGCTGCAGGATTTTTACCAGCTGACTCATGACTAACCAATCATGATGCCCTGGGGACTATGCATACCTATGTCCATTGCCGCAGAAAGTTCATGAAGGGGTGTCTGCTGCTCCACTAACCTCTGCAACATCATATAGGTGGAATTCCACCAGGTGGCAATGTCTTGAATGAGACACTTGTGAGGCATCTCCAAATCAGTCTGCTTTTGTCGGAGAACCTGCCCACCTTCACACTTCTGTGGAAGTGCGTTGCTATGTTCCTACACTTGTGTATTAAGTCCTACAGGTATTCATTCTCTTGGTGCTTGGACTCCAACCCCAGAGCTGACTTCACTACCAGGTGCAGAGTGTGTGCAAAACATCAGATGTTCTGAAAGCCCCAATCTGATATTGCCTTTACCATGTTTGCACCATTGTCTGTGACAAAGAACCCTGCCTGAAGATTCCTGTCTCTCTGGTGTAGCTGCCAGCCCGCCAGCATCTGTCTGATGCATGCTAGAATATTGACTGAGGTATGGGCGTTGTCCGTCAGGTGGGTGTGCAGTAAAGCCTATCTCTACCCTGATATTTGTTCACTAATAGAGCTGCTACCTGCCCCTGCCTCAGCCAAGTCTCACCAGTGTGCTGCAGGGAGAGGTAAGAGTGTGCAGCATTCAGTGTGGTCCAGATATCGTAGGTGAAATGCACAATCCCCTCTGCCTTAGCTAGCAGCACTTGGATGCGACTGCAACACTGGGATGACCTTTCTGCTAAATGTGGTTCTGGAGGGGACTTTGTAATTTGGAACTAAGACCTTCAGCAAATGCTTGAAACCCACATTCTCCACTATCTGCAAGGGCTGGTCATCAAGGGCAATCTTTTCCCCAATGCTCCTGGTTACAACTTTTGCAGCTGCCTGCCTCCTTCCCTGGGATAGTGTTACCGAACACCACCCCATTTCCTCCAGGGTGGGTTGTCGCTTCTGACACATGGCAGGGGGCTGCTGGCCTGCCACCTAACTTCTAGAAGGGGCTGAGGGCATGGGGTGACTCTGCTCCTTTTCAACCACTTTACGCTGCCTGGAAAAAGGGGTCCCCTGACTGGTACTGCCACCATCCCCAGATGGCAGTACTGTTGGGTGTTGCTTCTGCATATGATGCATCATGCCAAAATTAGTTAGATGTCCCATTTGCTTGCTTCTGCTAATAGCCCTGGCACAGTAATTACACTGAGCAAAACGCGGGTCCTCCGTCACTTTAAAGTGGCTCCAGATCGCAGATTTCTTTCGTGATCCCTTCTCTATAGCCTTCAGGGTAGATGCTGCCACTGGAGCTGAAGTGGTGGGTGCACCCTGAGAAGCAATGCCAGAGGCATCAGTCACACTCTGTGCCTGCGCTGACTGCTCTTCCTCCTCATCATCATCAGTTTTATCTCTCCCCTGCAGCACTGAAGTGGAGGGTAAGACAGAACTAACTAATCCTCCTAAACCTTCTTCAGCTATTACTTCTTCCATTTCTGATGATGAGAAAACCATACAAGATGATTCTTCATCAGAATCAGAAGCAAACAGTGCCTGCGCTTCATTTTCAATGCTAAGTCGAGTCTGCTGTCGCACTGCTGCTTTTGGGTTTCACCCTTTTGTCTTGCATGACTCAGCCTCCCCTTACCTCACCTCCAAAACTCAGGGTTAGAAACAGGTTGTGGCGATGCATCATCTTTAAATTTCAGGTTTTTCCGGATGGAACTGCCTGCCCCTCCAGAGATTTTAGATTGGAACAAGTCCCTTTTTAACTTTAATGGGGGACTGGCACTGCCTTTTGAAGTGCCTACTCTGCCAGTGCCTCCTCTGCCAGTCCCAATCACTCGAACACATCTAGCTTTCCCTGACATCATGGATTTAATGTCACTGCTTACTAGGGATTTAAATTAAAATAATTATTTCCAAAAGAGGCCTACTGGGGATTTGGCTTCAAAGAGCACCACTGTCCCAATATATGTGAGTCTGCAAAACTGCCCACAGGCCCACGATGCAGTGCCTGGATGTACACTACAACTGGGACCGCTGTATATGCACACACCAAACTTCTAACTACAGAAGAGGCCTACTGGGGATTTAGCTTCAAAGAGCACCACTGTCCCAATATATGTGAGTCTGCAAAACTGCCCACAGGTGCAGTGCCTTGATGTACACTACAACTGGGACTGCTGTATGTGCACACAACAAACTTATAACTACAAAAGAGGCCTACTGGGGATTTGGCTTCAAAGAGCACCGCTGTACCAATATATGTGAGTCTGCAAAACTGCCCACTGATGCCCAGTGCACTGCCTTGTTGGCTTAAAAGAGCACTGCTGTACCAATATATGTAAGTCTGGAAAACTGCCCACTGATGCCCAGTGCACTGCCTTGTTGGCTTAAAAGGGCACTGCTGTACCAATATATGTGTTTCTGCAAAACTGCCCACAGACGCCCAATGCACTGCCTTTTTGGCTTTAAAGAGCCTGAGTTCAATAAAAAAAAAACTGTTGTTAAAAAAAAAAAGCCTGGCTTGCACAGCAGCAAAAACGAAGAAATATCTTTTTCAATGGAAAATTCTATCAAACTAGCTAGAAATTGAATATATCTCCCACCCACAACACCCAAATCCTGCTTGCAACCTATCCCAGGGAGGTAAAATAAACAGCAAAATGCCACTGCTAGCAGCTTTTCTCAGTGGGAGAGACAGTCTGAGTTCAATTAAAAAAAAGTGCAGTTAAAAAAAAAGCCTGGCTGACACAGCTGCACAAATGAAGAAATATCTTTTTCAATGGAAAATTCTATCAAAGTAGCTAGCAATTGAATACAGATTTGAGACACTCAGACTAGCTCTGAGTAAAGCCACCTCCCTGGACCACCCCCACAAAGAAAGATCATGGCACGCTGCTTGCTTAAGATATAAATAATATAGCGTCATCAGGAACAGTGTCACAGAGCACTGAGTGAGCGTGGCGATTGGCTGCATTAGAAAAATGCTTAGCTCTGATAGGTTGCATTCTCGTCTCCTTGCCAACCTGTCTGACCCACTCTATGACAGGGCTGAGAGGTCACATGACTCACAGGAAAGGGCTGATTTTTGCTATGGATACTCCCACATGGCCTTCTCCTATTTCAAAGCTGCTAAGAAATCACTGCAAGCCAAAAGAAGGAAACTAATATGATAGGTTTTATTAGTGGGGGATCGCCATGTGTTTCGTGAACCCATGAATACAACGAATAGGGACTTATGCGTTTCGGATTGCACATTTGTTGAAAACGAATGCACATCCCTAGTGGTGCTTATGGGAGATGAGCAGTTAGAGGCAGTGGAATATTGGTGAGTGCTTTGCTAAATATAATTGTTTTCTCTCCATTTTCAAAGTCAAGGAGGAGGGTGTTACCTTCGGAGGAGGAAAGATGGGCACACACTCATGCCCACTTAGACATATGAATAAAGATAAATCTCAGGTGTATCTGTGTGACTCTGTGTGTGGAGGGGGGGGGGAGAGGAAGGGGAAGAGTGTATCTGTGTGTCTGTGTAAGATGTGGGGTGGAGGGGTGTATTGGTGTGTGTGCTTTCCATAGTAAAGCAATGGGAATGTTTTGGAAGGTCTGTTCTCTGAAAATACTGACCCAATGTTTCTGGTTTTCAAACGCAACTAAAATATTCCCATTTTTTTCTAGCCAATTTTGATGATTTTCTGTTCCTTCTTTGGAGAGTTATTTTGCCCCAGATAGATGGTTAGCAGTCCAAACACTGAGATCTCTTACAAATTCTCTGTCATTAGGAATAAGAGAATTAAATAGAAACAAAATGAATGTATTCATTTATGGATCGCTATTAAAGTTTGAAATAGTCATGAAAATAAAACAAGCATCTTTTAGTATATAAATTGTATTTTATCTTTTATGGCAAGAAGATTAAAAATAATATGTTTTTTTTGGGGGGGGTAGCGGAAAAATACTTCTGTTTCGCATGTGTTGCAGTTTAAGTTGAAAAAGTAGTTAAGTCACTCATATGGTTGCCTAGACAGAAAAATCCTTAGTGTTGCTTAGCTCATGCCCATGCATGACTTGAGTACTGACAGTGGCGCTGGAGAAAACTGCAGTCTGTGCAGGTTATGAAAACATTCACTGGACCAGTCCACAAACTATCTGAAGATCTGGCTGCACCTGAGCTCAGGTGCAGCATTAGCATTAGATGCTTCTTGTCTGGTGCCAAGAAACGCTATCACTGCCCACAAAGAATCCTAATGAACTATGAAAAGTACTCTAATTATGATGAAGCAGCTCATCCGTAGCTTGCTGGTAACAGTAACGGGATCACATGCCACCACCGATATAAAGTTATCCTCAACAGGGAAGTAACCATTGCTAGTAATTGCAGGAACCTACAATATCCTGCTTCTTCCTTTCTGGCTACTTTCCCCAGACTTCAAATTGCTATTTTTATTTTGAAAGTAACAGTAAAGCTAATGATAATAATAATAAAACCACTAAATCCCAGCCCTTCAAAGAGAAACAAAACATTTCATACTTGAGGACGCTGTTATTCGTTTCAGTGCGGGAGCAATATAGATGTGAAGATGAGTTTCTCTTTTCTTTTTCCTCCCTCTTGAATTTTTATTAATCAGTGACTCTTGTGCGAGAGAGCTGCCAGACAAAGGACAGGCTTTCGTAGCTGCATGCCAAAGCAGGACCTCCAGGACACCCAGGTGTCAGCTGCCTGTGCCTGATGCAAGAAAGGAAATCAGCCAGTCCATTCTGCTGCTGGTCCTTGGCATAGGTCAAGATGCACTGAACAAGTGCTCAAGGCAGTTGGGCTTCCAGCTCAGAGGTAAGGTTTTGCATTCTAGGCTTCATCTTAAAAAACCCAATTTCTTCAGCAGTGAGGGAATTATCTAATACAATTGGGGGAGTATTGTTATGTTTTCTTATGGTACTGGATTCTTTGTAGGTTGTGATGCCTTGTACTGGACCAGCGTAAACATTATTCGGAGACGATGTGCAATGTGAGATTTTGAGACAATGCAGGCATTTTCTTTAGCTTGTAAGGGCAAGAGAAGCCAGACCCACTCTTGAACCGGAGTCTGCCCTGGTGGAGGGGGGGGGGGGGGGGGGGGGGCTCTGCCCATGAGCCACAGGGGAGGTTGCTGCTGAGCAAACTTTGCCTGCTCACCTTCAGCCAAGACCTGCGGCCTCACTCTGAGGACTTGGATTGGTCCTCAGGGATTGAAAAGGAATGTTGGTCCCCAGCATTTAGAAGGCTAAGAAGACAAAGTACAGTTTGTAATGTAAAGCCTGGAAGTTTTGCACCACATCTCTAGGTAGAAGTTTTGTCTCAAGCTGTGTCTGTTTTGTCTCTGATGAGGAACTACAGCGAACTAATCTCAGCTGAAAACATGGACTGGATTTAAGCTTTACCCAAACCATGAGTGTACCTGTTTCCGTTATAACTGCAGTGCATCATAATTTATTTTTATTTTTTTTATTTTAAAACATTTATATGTTACAGTCCTCTGTGCTAAGCACCATATTTGCATAAAACAGCACCTAGGACACATCACAAATTAACCTACTATCAAATACCTGACTACTAAGGAGGTAATTTTCAAAGGACTTATGCGTGAAAAAAATGGCATATATGCGTGTATGTGAAGCACATGTGTGCACACCTGATTTTCCAAAAGGGCAACATACGCGCATATACTCATGTTCACCAGCAAAAGCATGCATAAACAAAGTGGGTGTGTTTGGTGCATGGTTGGCAATTTTCTGCATACTTTGCTATTTTATAAAGAACATACATGCAAATGCCATCAAAATCACATGAACACTTTTACTACATCTAATTTATGCACCAAATTCAAATCTGCATTATCTTTTTTGACTTAGAATTTGGTGGCTGGCTTCTCCCAGTGAGTGGACACTGCAGCAGGCTAGGAGGAGAGGCTGAGGAGGGGAGGGGAGCAGGCAGTGCACTCATGGTCCTTGCACAGAAGGGTGCTTGCCTGTAACCTATAATTTTGTCTGGCTTGCTCTCAGCCAGATACAAGGTTTACTGGTTGTCTTTGAGGGAATCTGTTAGAGAATGACAGAGCATTCCAGAGTGGGTTAGTGTGTATGTTTGTGCATGGTGACTGGGGCATACTGGGGGGTTGAGTGTGACTGGGGCAGATTGGACAGATTGGGAGGTGAATAAGTGTGACTGAGGCAGACTGGGGGGTTGAGTGAGTGTGACTGGGTCAAAGTGGGGGGTGAATGAGAGTGACTGGGGTGTACTGGGGCAGTCGGGGGGGGTGAGTGAGTGAGCATGACATGGGGCAGTCAGGGGGGGGGGGTGAGTGAGCATGTCATTCAGTCCCCGCCCTCCAGCATACAACAAATTATGACTGGGTTCTACTAAATTGCCTGTTTCCTCTCAATTTTGGGGGCTATCAATTGCACTCACATCCCTAAAAGAGCACCAGCAGAAGACGAAGCCACCTACCACAACAGCAAGGGCTTCCACTCCCTCAATATGCAGGTGGTCTGTAATACCAAGGGGATGATCATGGATTTCATGCCTACAGCCTCTCACAGTCAGAAAGGTCACGTCACTGGGGGTGGTTTCTAGGTAGGTATGCTGCTCTCGCCCCAGTCACACTGCTACTAACCTCTGCCCCTTTTCTCTCCCTATCTAAGTGGACTTGTCGCTTAGGCCCAGGAGGCCCACTTCACCCGCTACCTGGGAACAGCCCCGGAGCCTGCCACCAGAAGATATCTCACTCAGCTCTTTATTTGCCTTCTCCCGTGCAGGTGATAGAGGATATCCACTCACTACATGGCTCACAATCCCCTGGCATAACCAAAGACTGCAGGAGATATGCGCTACAACAGGACCCACTGGAAGACCAAGGTAGTCATCGAGCAAACTTCTGGCCTATTCAAAACACATTTCTGCTGCCTGGACAGATCTGGGAGTCTGGGAGATCTTTTTAGCCTGGCTGCAACTTCATAGCCTCACCAAAACCAGACACCTGCATCCTCCAGAGGGACTAGATGATCATCCTGAGGAGGAGGAGGCATACGACCTGCATGCTAAGGCTTTGCAAGAGATACATCGTCAGACTCACCAACAGGCTGTAGAGGAAAGTCACACTGATTCAAGGAAACTTTCAATGGTGAAGACCTTAAAGATGAAGAACAACAAATAATGTTGTAAATATATAATCACAATAAGTGGTATCATATACTGTGCTGAATAAAGGATCAAACTTAGCTTATTCACTTACAAAGCACCACAAATATGATCATGTTTCCAATTCATTTTTTATAAAACTTTTCATGCATGTAAAACTTATCTGAACACTCAGAAATCTATTTCAAAGTCCTCACAAAAGCCCCTTAGATGTGGTATACAGGTTAGCAGTTCCAGAGTCCAAAATGTCCTTTCTCAAAAGTTGCAATAAAGAATGGCATCAGAAGTTTACATTTATTTACAAGACAACGGTGATATTAGTGGCGCTGGAACCTTGTACTGGTCCAGTCAGCTGCTTCTCCACAGTGGTGTCCAGTTACTACTCACAGTGCCTTCGGAGGGCACAAACACTGCAGGCAGTGGAAAGGGGTCCAAGCTACATGAGGGCTCTGGGGTGGAAAGTAGCTCCTGAGAGCTGACATCAGGAGGCCAAAGGCTGAAGGCCTTCCAGCTGCAGTCTGCCTCTCCTCTTCAGCAGCACCACATGAAGAGTCCATGGTAGAAAATGTGAGGGGGGGGGGGGGGGGCCTTCCTCTGGGGTGGTGGAAATGTAACTGGAGTATGCAATAATATAGTTAGTATTACACAGTGGAGGATGAGACCTCATCATGGGTGGCGGCACTGGAACAATGCAGGGTGGTGGTGGTGCAACTCCTACAAATACTTGGAGAGGCTTCATCCAGGGGACCAGTGGCTGCCATGATGCATTTCATTTTGGCTGCAGTTAGTAGAGTAATTTTGCTCCAGCATCTCCCTACAGACAGTGATCATGCCCTGCAGTTCCTCCTGCAGCATTCTGCCAATGCCCTGGTTCTCCTGACATACACCTTGTATTTCTTTATGCACTACTTTATTCAGGCCCTGGATGTCCTGCTGTAGACCAGTTATATGGTCTGCCACTCTTTCATTTAACTGCAGCATATAGCTCTCTACTTGAGTGTAAGGCATCTCTTCTTCTCTACCAGAGAAGCTGCCCTCTTCAAAGTGCCTGTTTTCTCCCTCTTCTCCAGGGTGCCGCAATACTTCAGGAGTAGGTGGCTGGATGTAGATAGCCCTCAGTTCCTCCTCCTCCTCTTCCTTCAACAGAACCTGACAGTGCACAGCATCTATTGCAATTCCTTCTAATTCTCCTCTCTGTTTCTGTTAGCCCTGGAGTCGCCTGACAATTCATCCTCCTCATCGTTCTCTTCTTCTGGGCTTTCTGGAAGCACTCATGAATGCTGTTTAGCCCTTCCACGGCCACTGGCTCCAGATCCATAAGATTCTTAGTTAGTCTCTTCCCCTGCAAAACAAAAGTAAAAGTGTATACACTGTCACTACGTACTCTATTTGACAGTTTCTCTTTAAGACCATCATACTTTCCTTATAGGCACAGAGAATAGCTCAAAGGTCTGAAGTCTATAGATTCCTTACCTAGCATTCTCTTGAGAGTTAATGCTTGCATTATAAATTTTTTTCTAACTTACATGCATGCACAAAAAAAGGTCAGACAGCTTGGTATGGCTGGCCCTATCTGCCTTCACCACTACTGAATATCTCAACTAAGATACATATGTATTTATATGTTTGGTTTTACACATTGTTACATTCATGACATGCAAGTTCCTTAAAATGTCTTTCTTACAAACACAATTTACCACAATGTCCAAATCTCTCACACCTCTCACAGCAGCCTCTGAAATGATGCTGAGGGCCATGTGTTCTGCTTGGGTGAAAGTACTTTAGCTTGCAGGCCCCTCTTGCCTCATCCTCACCAGTTTCTTCTTGACCTTGTGTAGGAGGTCTCACCATTGTGACTCAGGTCTTACACACTCCTATTACTGTGGAAGACCACATTGAGTCAGTGGTGGATTTTCTCACAGGTCCGCTCTTTCTGATAGGATCCCACCCTCTGTGATTTCTTCCTTCCCATATAAGATATTCTAGACCTTTATTACTTCCTTCACCAGAAGGTCCACCTCCTGTGGCTAGAAGTTAGGCTTCCTAAACAGGTCTCCACTTCTTCCAGATATTGTACTGATGGGAAAACAGGCTATAAGACCTGCCCTTATATACACACCTTCATGAGAATAATCGGGCAGGGTTTACATGTATATAATTTGCATGCAAACATTTATAAAATAGAAAAGGTATGTGTATAAGTTATATTTCTGTATATTTACTGCAAATATGCATGTTCATTCTTTGTAACATTGTGGTATACGCATATATTTTCCTCATAAGTTTGTATAGAGTTGGTCCATAATTGGGTTAGCTGCAGTCTCCATGTCATCAGGGACAGGCTGAGCTGGTCCAGGTTTTATCCCTATTGCTTTACATGGTGGTAACACCTCGACTAACTCTGCCTATCCTTGATGATATGGAACCTGCAGCTTACCCTCATCCATAAGCTATATATTGGGTAAATGAAAAACAATGCATGTATGGATGTTGAACTTATCATCTGAAGTCTTGAACTTTTATTTTTTGGCCTTTGCTTATATTCCTTATTCCTGGTATTTAATCATTAAGGAACAGAACCTTCAGTCAGCAGCTAACACTATTTTTGGAAAGTATATGTGTCCTGTGTTTTAGAAGGCATCAGGATATTAGTTTTTACAGGGTCTCATTTGCTTCATCTACCCTACAAACCCCATGTAGTGTAAGTGATGTCTGTATGAGAAGTAGCTGAAGGAAATTACAGTTCTGACCCAGCTTCAGATGATAGATAGTTAAGCTCTGAAGGCTTGCTGTGTCAGCATCCTTCCCAGGTGGTGTAGGTGGGTGAAGGGGAGAGGTAATGGAAACATCAAGGAGTCTTCGATAGCTCACAGCTAGAAGCTTTGAAATGAGAGCCCTCAAAAGCTCCTTTTGCCTACATGGACAGGGGCCCAGGCAAAACCTATGTTTTGCAGGCAGATCTCCATTGGAAGGTGTGTGTTTCAGAGATATAAGTGTTGACATAGCAATGAAGGGATTTGCAGCTAAAAGCTGGGAGTCTTGTGGAGGTAAGCTGGCCCCTTCTGAGGAGGAGAGGCAATGTGAAGCTGAGGCCGGGTGCAATAGTAACTTCAGACACTTGTATTACTCCAAGTAGGCCTTCTTCACAATGGAGTAAGAAAGATTTTGTAACCTTTTTCTTTTATTGACATCATCAACTTTTGAGAGCTAGAGGCGAATGAGTAAAACTTGCGGCAGACAGCTTCAGGTGAATGTTGCTCCTATCTGCACTTTTATATTACACCTCTTCTCTGCTGGAAGTGGTGCTGTTGTTGCAAGGGCCACTTAATGTGTGCTCCTTGTCTCCCTGTGCAGTGCTTTTAGTAGTGGGAAAGCATACAAAATGTTTTCCTCTATAAACTATACCTGTGTTTGTGGTGGGACTGCACGCATCTCAGGCACTGAGGAGGTAAGAGGTAAATATTGACTTAAAGCTCAGATACATTGTACCCATTACAGCAAGGTCATTCAGGGGAGCTAAGTATAGAATGCACACCCAAATAACCAGGAGTTACACATAGGTAGCTATAAGGGTAGATGTATGGGTAAGAGAGTGACTGCAGTAGGCTGTTCTGAAAGGGGCTTAACTCTGGGTGGACATGGACCCTAGCTTACATAATGAAAACAC
Organism: Rhinatrema bivittatum; assembly: GCF_901001135.1. Taxonomy (NCBI): domain Eukaryota; kingdom Metazoa; phylum Chordata; class Amphibia; order Gymnophiona; family Rhinatrematidae; genus Rhinatrema; species Rhinatrema bivittatum. The sequence goes on from NC_042617.1 coordinate 51,836,979, forward strand.
ACACTCGCAAATACACATTTTAAATTAACTTTTATAAAAATATTAAAACTTTAAAACGATATACAAATAGTAAAAAAAAAAAAAAAAAAAAGGAGGAAGGGACAGGGAAACCGGGAGAATAAACAATTTATATCAAATAAATAAGCCCAGGAACCTCAAGAGGCAAAGTCCATATTACCTAGGGAGCAGGCAGCTATGGCAGTCTCCTCATGCCCATCAGCTCAAGAACAGCTGTGAAGCCCTCTTGAGACTGGGCGAGGCGCTCCAGCAGCCTTCTGAGGTCAGCTCATACCCCGCACAATTCCTCCCTGTTCTTTGTATTGTCTGATCAATAGCTGATAGAGATCAGGCCTCTGGCTTAGGAGTAGATACTCCAGCCACTGAGGCCACCTCTGCCGCCAAGGAGTGAATTTCAGAATCAGGTGGAAGGTTTCCAGTGAGCTATTTGCCTCCCTTGTCCCATGGGGGAAGAGTGGCTGCTGTGCCAATGCAGGATCCGCTGGTGGTGGTAGTGGTGGGTACTGCTCCCCTGCAGTGGGCACAGTTGCTGCAGCAGAAGAAAGAGGCCAGGTGCTTTTCCTCCTCTTCATCCTCTTCGCTAGTGGTTTCTGTGAACAGAACAAAAAGTGTGTGTCAAGCCATCAGCTGATGTGCTCTAAGGTGTGATGTGCAGCATCATTCAAACCGTTAAAGGGTATAGCATTTGTAGGAGCGGCAGAGTCAATGGAAAGAGCTCCTAGCAGTGGGATACCCATGTGCTATAGGGGGTGAAGCAGATAAGTTTGCAGAAATACATAGGCTTTTGCACAGAGGTCCTTTTCAACATGAAGCCTAGTTAATGATAGGGGCTCGGAGGTAGACTCAGTATCTGGGTGGTCTGTGTTGAGATGGGACCTAGATTCCAAACCATCAAGGACCATGATGCAGCCACAAGTCTATAGATCTTTTTTTGGATGGTAGGCCTTGACATTCCCTGGAAAGCGTTTTAGGAGTAAGTTCTAACAACCTCTAGATTTCATGACAGTGCTGCCCATGAATCAGTGAAATGACACAGATGAAGTTAATGTGCATGAGAGTTTTGTGAAGTTCTAGGCAGAGGCAGGGTCTTGTAGAGTGGCAGGGCAAGAGTGGGGCCTGTGATGGAAGCAGGAAATAGGCAAACCATGTTGACATCTCCCTGATGGGCATTTAATTAACCTACCCCAGCATCCTCCTGCCAGGAATGCAGTTGATCCAGCTACTTCCTTTCTTTCCAACACAGTTCCTGAGTCTTCTTCTTGAGGTCCTCAGTCTATACAAAGAAATAGAAATACAAAGCTTTTAGTTCAATGTTGCTGGTTCTGTCACCTCCTCAATGGTATTTTTCCATTATTTCAGCTGAAGCCTTGACTCTGTTTCATGGCTCTTTGCTCTGCCTTCATGCAGCAATATGTGGTGTCCTGCCATCTAGCCAGAAAATACACCAGAGGTAGGATCATCCCATATCAGCCAAGGTACCCAGTTTAAAGAGGGAGATTTCAGGCCAGTCCAGGCTTTTGGACAACCACATTCTGATGAATTATGGGCCCTGTAGCAGAGAGAAGAATCTGGGACTACACATAGCACACAGCTTTTGGATGTGTTAACAAACAGGATTGGCCCAATTTTCACCCCCCTGAAACAAGGACACGAAATGTGGAAAAAAGGATTCGCACTCACAAAGAGGGGAGTAGCTGGCTTGTTACGGCGGTTACTACCCCAAATCAAATAAGCCTGATACTTCACTTTCAATGCATATACAGCATAGTTCTCTGTTTCAACGGCAGGGGAGAAGAAAAACTGATACTTCACACATCCAGCAGAGCTCTCTGCTTCAACGGCAGGGGAGAAGAAAAGAGGGTTCGCACTCACAAAGCGGGGAGTAGCTGGCTTGTTACGGCGGTTACTACCCCAAACCAAATGTGCCTGATACTTCACTTTCGATGCACATCCAGTATGGCTCTCTGCTTCAACAGCATGGGAGAAGAATAAACTGATACTTCAAGCATATCCAGCATAGCTCCCTGCTTCAACGGCAGGGGAGAAGAAAAACAACCAATAAGGACTGTATAACATAGTCTCGGTAAAACAAATAAGCATGGGTGTAGCTTGCTTATTGCGGCGGTTACTACCCCTAACTAATCAAGCTAGATATTTCACTTGGATGCAGCTCCATCACTGCTCTCTACATTAAAGGTGGGGGTGGAAGGGAAATAGAACCAAGAGCTAAGAGAAACAGATAAGTATGAGAGAAAAAATGTGTGAAGCTTGCTGGGCAGACTGGATGGGCCGTTTGGTCTTCTTCTGCCGTCATTTCTATGTTTCTATGTTTCTATAATAGGGGCCAGCAGCAAAACCCTATATTTGTCCCTAAAGATGTTCTTTCCCTTACCTGGGCCTTAACTTTACTTAAGACCTTTTTCCTAATTTAGTCCCATTTTTCCTACCCTTATATTTATTCAATATAATACTTTAGGAACACTTGTATATTTGCCATGCCAATAGATTTATATGAATCTATTTCTGAATCCATATATGCCTACTGGCTCTTGCCCTACCACATGCCCACCATGCCACCCCTTGCACCCCACCCTCCAAAAGCCTCCTGCCTTGGCCTCACTTCCAAAACGTCCCCCCCCCCCCAACACACCCCTACTATCCCAACCTCCACACCACCCCTACCCACCTTCCTAGTTCCTACAATGTATTTACTCCACAGGGATAGGAAATTCCTCAATTAAACTCAACCTGTAGGCCCCTCCAGGCCTTTCTCATCTGCCAATTGTTCCTCCTGATTCCACAGATGGGGGAACAGCAGGACTTCATTCCTCAACACCAGGGACACCAGCCTAGACACGTCCCTAGTGCTGAAATTTGGCTGCCTTGCAGGCGGAGGGGCATTTTGGAATGAACCCTCTCTGGAAAAACCGGCAATGTGCGTGCATGTGCCTATGAACATACTTGTGTACAAGGTACCAGGTGCACGCAAACATTTCCAAGTACGCTCGTCTTTGTGCATGAACATGAAAAATATGCACATACTTTTGGAGTCATAGATACACATATTTTAGAAGCTATGCAGATACATTCTGGCAAATTCTAAAATACAATAGTAAATCTGCATGGACCCATATATGCACGTAAATGGTGCAATGCAGAGTTACATATATGTATATGGTGCTATGTGGACTTATTTGAAATTACTCAATAGTCACTGCACAAAGTGTATTGTAAGCAGCATATCAGCAAAGGACAGTCATTAAAGGTGCATCACAATTACAGCCTAAAGGCTCCTATAAAGAGAAAGATTTTTAACTGCTTTTTACAAGTTGAAAAACATTGTTCTTCCCAAAGATTCTCCAGCATAGAGTTCCATAATAGAGGCCCAGCCCCTGCAAAAGTATTTTCACAATATTCAGTGCATGAATGGTAAACTTAACAGACAACGGCCGACTGATCTTAGATTCCTAGCAGGCCAGTAAATCTTCAAGCTGTGCGCTAGAGTATGGCGTGTCGTTGCTTAATGCTTTGTGGATCAGTGTATGAATTTTGTAATTTATTTTCTACTGACCTGGCAGCCATTGGAGATAATGCAGCACAGGGGTAATGTGATCAGTTCAGGTGGTACCAGTTAAGGATCTTGCTGCTGAATTTTGAATCTTCTGCAATGTTTTTCAAGGTAGATGGAGTCACAATAGTCGAGTTTTGTTAAGATCTGCAACTGTAACACCATACAAAAATCATCAGCATTCAAATAAGACTTGAGCTTGCATATCTGCCTCAGCTTAAAATGCCTGGAAGAGTTTTGTTGCCCTTATTAATAAACCAGTATTGAGACAACAATACCCATGTGAGTGTGCTGCAGGGGCCCCCAACCTGACAAGATATGACCTATGTGGATTCAAACAATACAATACGATTTTGATTTATAACCCACCTTTCTAGTATAAAATACTAATCAAAGAAGCTAACAGCAAATGGAATTCAACAATTATAATCTAACATATAAATCAAATATAAAGAAGTATAAAAATACAATACAAAAACAATCAACTAAAATCAATAAATCAGTAAGAGGTCCATCTTCAGTCGCTGGGCAGCTGGCAAAGTTAGCTGGAAAACAGTTATTTGGCTAATGTAGCTAGGATGTTCAGTGGCACAGGCATACCACTGAATATACCACGGCTATCTTAAAGTTATCTGGATAAGTTTATCTGGCTAACTTTAGGACTGTTCTTTGGCAGCCCTGAAGCTATCCAGCTACATTAGCTGTATAATGCTGAATATTGGCATTATCCAGCAAATATAACTAAATAATGCCACTTCACCCAGGAAGGCCCCCAGAATGTCTCTAAAATAGCCAAATATATTTTTAGCTAGCTGACAACTTATCTGGCTATGACAGAGGCAATCATACAGGTGGAATTTTTAATTCCCTGCATTTGTCTGGCTAAGTACCAAAGCATTTCACTTTCGCACATGCTATTTCATTTTAGGGCACACTATTTCATTTTTAGTGCACAGTATTTCATTTTTAGCACACACTATTTAATTTTTTGGTATATACCATTTCAAAATAGCATGCACTAAAATTAAACTGCAAGAAACAAAACAAAAACACAATTTTTCGCTCTGCAACTCCCTAATGTGTCACCAACAAAGAATCTATTTTTTCCAGGACCTATACAACTACTAGAATTCTGATGAAGCTGAACTTTTTTCCATAATTTATTTTCTAAAATTCTACATAATCTTCTATTATATGTGCACTGATTTTCATTAATTTCTGTAATTGGTAGAGTCAGTATATAGACCACAATTTAGAAATAAATACTGAGAATGCTCATTGGTCCAAATTTTTCTTTTGTGTGGTAGAATAAGATACAGTTTGTTTATACCCATCCCTGAGATACAGCACCAAAAACAGGTCAGGTTTTGTGTGTGACATGGTAATGGGATCCTTAAGAGTTCAAGCAACAACTAATGGTGCAAAATCTCATGGGTCTACATTAGCAAAGGGCAGTAAATGGATAAATATGAGTAGCTTCTTCATCACACGGTGCATCAAACCAGTTAACAAATATAAATCATGGAGTCACTGGATATGTAACAGTTTGTTCCATTGCAATAGCATGAGCATTCAATTTTAATTAATGTATTTAGCAAATGTAATAGGGATGTGCATTCGTTTGTGACGAAATAGGAAATAAAGGCAATATTTCCTATTTCGTCACGGTTTGGGGGGTCCCTGAAACGATAGGAAAACCCACAAATTTTCGTGTGGTTTTCTTATCATTTTCGGGGGAGGGAGAAAGGATGGTATAGAGTCCAACAGGATTAAGAATCTAACGGAGACTAACAAGTACTTGTGACTTGGATTGGCCACTGTTGGAAACAGGATACTGGGCATGATGGACCCTTGGTCTGACCCAGTATGGAATATCTTATGTTCTTATGCTATACCAGGGTACAAATTATATTGCAGTTATGGGGTAGATCAATTTGGTGTGGGGGAAGGAGGGGTGGCATTTTATGTGCGGGATGGTATAGAGTCCAACAGGATTAAGAATCTAACGGAGACTAACAAGTACTTGTGACTTGGATTGGCCACTGTTGGAAACAGGATACTGGACTTGATGGACCCTTGGTCTGACCCAGTATGGCATAACTTATGTTCTTATATACATCTGTTTTAGATTTTTCTGAAAACTAGATTGAAAGAACTTGTTCACATGTGCTGTGGCACTTGCAGAATTTGACTTGGTCGACACTAAGGCGCCAATTTTAAATTTTACGCGCGGGGGGTACATTTGTGCACCCTACCCAGAGCGCACAAATGTACACCCGATTTTATAACATGCGCGTGCTACCGCACGCGCATGTTATAAAATCCGGGGTCGGCGCACGCAAGGGGGTGCACACGCCGAGCCCAAGGGGAGCCCCGATGGCTTTCCCCCTTTCCCTCCAAGGCCGCTCCGAAATCGGAGCGGCCTTGGAGGGAAATTTTTTTGGATCCCCACACCTTTCCCTCCCTTCCCCTATCTAACCCACCCCCCCCCCCCCCCACCTTATTTGATGCCTCTGGCAGGCGTAAATTGCGCGCAAACCTCCGGCACAGCCGATGTGCCGGAGGACTTGGAAACGCCCTGACCCCACCCTCAGCCTGCCGCTAAGCCCCATGCCCTGCCCCCGGACCGCTGCCGTGCCCCCGCCCCCGATCCGCCCATTTTCGAAAGCCCCAGGACATACGCGCATCCCGGGGCTTGCGCACGCCGCCGAGCCTATGCAAAATAGGCTCAGCGCGTGCAGGGATAGGTTTTCAGGGGTCTCTCCTTCCACGCATATCAATTGTTGAACGAGTCGCTCAAGGACCTTTTAGTACTCAGAAAATAGAGCAGTCAATAACTAGATGCCCATATAAGGCTTTTATCTGATTTTGGAATCACAATAACATTTGCCTTATGCCACTTCATGTTGAGTAACCTAGAGCTGTTAACTTTAGTGTAGAATTGAGCCGGTCACATGCAGGCACAAGGCCCAGGGTGTTTCAAGAATTCTGGTAAGATGTTATCAATCATAACCAGCAGCTTTGCAACTTTTTCCAGTTCAGTGACTTCAAAGGGATGAAGGCTGTGGTGCTCTGCATGTTGCTTCTGATGCTGCCTCAGGTCATGATATGTGGTGAGTTTTATATTATTTGCCAGTACTGTCCTACATACAAAAGATGATTGGCAACTTGACATGGAGTGACTGAATAACAATTTGTTGCAGGTGGTTCTTGGGCTGCTCCAAAGTGGAAGATATCAGACTCCAGTATTTCCATCTGGAATAAGTAGTTTAGTTATTGTTTTGACTTAACCAGCTGAGTGGCAGCGGCTGAATATCTGCCAGGATCAGCAGCTGCCATTTAGCCAGATAATCCTTACCTGGATACGTTTTTATCTGGCTGAGGGGGGTCATTTTCCAAAGCGAGCGATCACTAAATGGGGGCCAGAGTCGGGGGCGGCGTCAAGACCGGAACAGGATGAGTCGGGGCGGCACCGGGGCGGACCATGTGAAGACATCGTGGACAGCTGCCAATTTCACGCCCAATAACAACCACCTTTTATGATGGTGCTATTGGGTGCGAAAGCCAGCAGCGATCACACTGCAGAAGTGCGATTGCTGCCTGCTTTCGCAGGCCCGCCCCCTGTACCGCACGATTCAAAGAGCCCGGCGGTATTAGTGAATCTAGGCCTAAGTGGCCAGTGGGGTGAGGACATTCCAAGGAGGAGCTGAGGTAGCCAGATAACTCCAATATTCGGAGTTAGCCGGATAACTTATCCAGCTAACTCTGGTCGTGCCACAGACCTGTCCTGAAGTTAGCAGGATAAACTTAGCCAAGTTTTCGCGCTTTTCTCATAAAAATGTTTCTTCGGGATATTGATGGTTAGAAATCTAGGTGCTATTTTTTATTCCCATCTAAACTTCTTGCCACAATTTAAATCAGTGTTAAAAGCAGGATTTTTCAATTTACGTATATTACGCCATGGCCGTTACATTCTTGATCATAATGACTTTCGTACTTTGGTGCGGTCATTTGTTTTATCTACGATTGGCTATTGTAATGGACTGCACATAGGTCTCCCTGCCTGCTCATGTTTCCATGCCCTGTGTATTTTGCAGAATTCAGCGGTCCGGTTGATCATTAGAGGCTTGCCTTGGAATCATGCTAGTTCTCTTTTATGTGCTTTGCATTGATTACCACCCTCTGCAACATATTCAATTTAAAATTTTAATTTTGATTTTTAAATCAGTTAAGATGAATGGTCAAAGTTATCTATCAAGATTATTAATGCCGTACATCCTTGTAAGAGCTCTTTGGTCCCAAGAAATGGGCTTCTTAATGGTTCCCTCTATTAAGGAAGCCCACCTGAAAGAAACTAGGAGTCGAGCTTTCTCTTTAATAGGTCCTTCCATAAAGAATTCTTTACCCGCTGAGTTAGGGGCTATTAATGATATAAAAATGTCTTCCAAACAATTGAAGACCTTATTTTTACACGCCTTTCATGAAACTTGTTAAAATAATTAGAGTACATTTGTTGTTGTTTTTATTTAATATAATATATGTTCTTAACTGTTTTATTATATTTGTAGTGTGATTACTTTTGACATGTTGTTACCAACTTAGCTCGACAGGTTCACTATAAGCAGGCTACAAATATTCAAAAACAAACAGATAGATAGATAGATATTTATTTATTTATTTATTTATTTTTGGTTTTTATATACCGGAAGTTCCTGTATACAATACATATCACTCCGGTTCACATTTAACAGATAGATAGATAGATAGATAGATAGATAGATAGGTAATTGCCAGGTTCTTGTGGCCTGGTTTGGCCTCTGTTGGAAACAGGATGCTGGGCTTGATGGACCCTTGGTCTGACCCAGCATGGCAATTTCTTATGTTCTTTTGTTCTTATAGTGGCGTGCCCACACCATTAAATATGCAAGCTAAGTTACCTGGAGAGGTTTATCCAGCTAACTAGCTGACCCGCACAGCAGCTGAATGTGAATCTCATAATTTCTTCCCATTTAGCATACCGTGCAATGTTGAGAGGCTTGATGAGATTGTCTGCTCCTTCAGGATCACCAGATGATTTATAAGCTCTTCAGAGTGCTGCACTCTCTGCATCGAGATATGGAATGTACATGGGTTGATAACCATGAGGAACTGCCATGCAAGTGGTTTTATAAATAGCACCAGAAAACTGTTTTATGCCTCTTCCACAGATATATTCTGCAAGGGGATTATTATAATGCTATAATCCAGGCTCACACTATACTTTGACCAGCTCACTTTGAGGAAATTCTAGTGTGTCTTCTTTGGGATGTTGATGACTGGAAAATAAAGGCTGCTGTGCCTAAAAATGGCTGGTCTCGACTGTGCTGGCACTATATGGGCTGGGAATAGCCATCAAGGGAACTAACTCAGCACAGGTCAGCTAAGTTCATTGTACTCACACCACAGCTTCAATCCCATCAGGCTGAATGGAGTGTTCCTCGTTACTTTGGGTCATATATTAGGGAGAGAACATTTATTTATTTATTTAAACTCATTTCTCAACACCCAGTCTGCAAGCACTGTCTGATGACAAGTATCTACAGTCTGTGTGGTGGCTAGTAAAGTCTCCCGTGTATCTGGGTAAGGTGATGTTGGCAAGATTTGCTGTTCCCAGCTGGCACTTGGGAGCTTACATACATTTACTACATGGAAACTGCTGACCCTTGTGGTATTGCAAATCAGGTTTGATGATAAAAGGGGCTGCATCAGCAAATTTGGGCCAGATGTAAATGGCATGTCCATGATTAGCATGGGGGAAAAGAAGACAACAGGTTGAATTCCTTGATGTAATAGCACCACCTTCCTTGGATCCAGTGTGGGTCCTTTGCAGGCCAATGATTTCAGTGGTGCGTTGGATGGCAAGAATGCCAATAAAATTGCAGTTGGCTGCTAACAAGCCCTCCATGTTGATTTGTAAGATTCAAAGAGCAGGCCTTGTTGCAACAAAACAAGGAGGCTGTCAGGACCAGCTCTAGGCTTCACTGGTGCCCTGTGCAAAAATTGAAATTGCCAGCCCCTCTCCTTGGCGGCAGTTCTAGCACTGTGCTCCCTCCTTCAGCAGTGGCATTGGCTCTGGCACAATACAATCATCTCCCCCCCCCCCCCCCATACACACACACGCACACACATTTCCCTCCCCTCTGCCCAGCACCAATACCCCCTTGCCTACAGCGCCCAGCACTCCCCCCTCTTTCTCTCCTCCCTTTTGCCCAGCAGCATCCCCACATTTTCTTGCCTCTCCTCCTCTCCCTCCCTACAAGCTTCCTTCCTCCTGCACAGTATTCCTGAGTCTCCTCATCGCAGGCCTAACATGGAAGGGGGGAGCAGCTGCGCCTCCTTGAGCATGGCGTCCTGTGGTTGCACCCCCCAGAAGCCGGCCCTGAAGGCGGTTCGATGTCGGAGCTTTCAGCGGCAGAAGGATTGGGATTCCAAAATAGACCGTAGTCTGCTCGTAAAATCATTAAATTTCCCCAGGAGGTCCTGGATATTGACAAGGTATGCAATGCAAAGGCTGGTCCATTGTACTCACACCGCAGCTATAATAAAGAGCTTCTTTAATTTATGGAAAAATAAACATGCAAAACAAGCGTACAAGTCAGTCTGCTTTTACCCTTTTGAAAAAAGTGCATGTACTTTTCCAAGGATTTATTTCCCTGCCATTTCTAGAAGGAAAAAAAATAATCCCTCCAATAAATAATGTAAGTAAAAGATTAACCAAAAATAAGCTGTCTGAAAATTTTGCCCAATTTTTAAATTTAGCATTTCAGGGCAAAACCCCTGCAGCTATTTCTGCACAACCTTTGCACAATTTTTCCTCTGGGATTTTTTTTTTTTAATATTGTAGGTGATTAGTAAATCAGCTTTTAATCTCATGCCTCAAACTACAACTGAGATATATTGAACACTACCCCCACCCCCCTGTCCTATTGCTGTAAGACAACCAGAATAGCGAGGATTGTATTTAACCAATGCGCAGGTGAGTGAAAGAAAAGCCCCAGGAAATTAGAAAGGCAGCCATTGACGGAGCCAGAAAACATCTTAGTGCCAGGGACTCCGGTCTCCTACTCTAACCTCCAGAGAAAGCGAGGGTTTGAAGCCCAGGGGATGGTGGCAGGGCCATCCAGTCACAGATGCATCAAGCAGCAAGTGGCGCGGCCAAAGTTAGATATTTGCTTTATGAGAAACCAAGTCCTTCCCACAGTGCCATTTGCCGCTAAGACTTCCAGAGGACACATGATTCTTTTTTCATTCTGCGAGGGATGAGTGTCGCTGTTGCCCTTGGTTTTTTTTCTTAGTGAACAATAAAGCAAGAGGAAAGTTCATTATTTCATTGACAATTTGCAAGAATATCTGAATCTAAAAGAAGATTTGACATTTGCATCTCAAAGTGAAGAGAGGAACGTATTGTTAGGTGTTGGTAATGTAAAAACGGCAAGTATGCCGTTATTTATGTAATTAGTTATTGCTTTCATTACGGGTGCACTCTTAATGGTGATAGTATTTATGTATAATTACCTTAATATTCCCTGAAATTTCCAAGTAGCTCCCTAATTATCTGTCTCAAATATATAATTACATTGCATCTTTATGCAAGACTTACCTAATTAATATAGTTACACCACTTCTTTTGTGAGTAGGCACTACTCAATGCTCTTTGCATCAGTCTTCTGACTTCTTGTAATTCATAGTGGACAAAAAAAAAAAATTAAGACCCTAAATTAGAGATTTTCCTGAGCAACCAATCTGTCTGCAGACATCAATAACATCTTTCCTTGCAAAAAAAACAAAAGAAGAAGAAAAACAAGGACCAATCATGTAATTACTGCTTCTTTTCACATCATCGTGGTTAGGACATCCAGTGACCAAACTCTAAGACAGCATTTGCTTAAGATGGGATATTTGGGCTTTAATATCTGAAAAAGTTAGAGTTATTGTAATTATAAGTAAAGAATGGGGAAAAAAATCCAAGCCGCTGCAGTTTTACCTTGTGCATCAATTTCTTCAGAATGATTCAAGTCCAGGGAGGCAGGCAGTCCTGGTTTAGGCAGTCCCCAAAATGTCCAACTCCTTAGTAACCAAACAGTGAGAAGAGTAAAGGAAACAAAACAGCTGCTTCCAACCAGTTTCTGCATCATTTTGGTCTTCTCTGTCATTTTAAAGCGACATTTAATCATAGCTGATTAAAACGTTGCTAGGGTTGAAAAGCACCACTGTGTTAGGTATAGTCTGAAGCAACTTTTGGATCAAAATAAAAATATTGCTTTTTGCAAGTATTCTAATTCCCTTGATTGACCATGAACACCCTTCCAGAGGGAAGCTCCCGGGGCATAAAAGCACTGTGACAAGTCCCAGCAGAAACTGCAGAAATCAGTATTACCTGAACAGAAAAGCCGCAGGGGTAATAACACTTTATTAGAAATTCAAAGTGCTCCTTTCACATCTATCTGGAATGATTTTTTTTTTCCAGGACTATAAATCACAGAATGCATTGTGAGACAAAACAAGCCATAAAGAAAGGCTGAAACAGGGATGGAAATCTCTGAGATGGGTGGCATGAAGCCCGACTCAAGCACTAGGAACCTTCCAGTAGCCCTGATGTTCATTGCAAGCAAGCACCGTACCCTTCCTGACACAGCTCACACCTGGGTCACAAACTGAGGCCGTCCTGGTTTCACTCTTCAGCATCCATGGAATTGTGGCCTGCTAAGTTAAGCTGAGTTTCACTTGAATCTAGTTGATAGATTTTTGGTTGCAAATCATCCTAAATCTAGCTGTGGAAAACTAAGGGCCTGATTTATTGAGGCTTTTCTCCTATTTATGCATTTATTTCACAGTTTTTATGTACCTCACAAAACAGCAAGCTGACCAAGGCAGTTCCCAACCTATAAAATGAATCAATAAAACAAATTTAAAAATGTATTACAACAAATAAAATATAAATATTATAATATAACATTACCTTTTGTTGAGCTGGTGGTGGACCCTTGGCCCGAGGGGGGGTTGACGCTATCCATAGGGCAAGCCCCATGGGTCCCCACCGTCGGGAGGCAGAGCAGACCAGGAGGCGGAGGTCGACTGGAGCTTCGCTAATACCAGCCCTCGTTCCCGGCAGATTGAGCTCTTGGGTGCTGGGGCTGGCTGGTCTTAGGCGGGCCTCCGTCAGACGACTCCCAGTAGATGCTGTAACAGATAGCCAGGAACTAGAAGAGGTATCAGAGGGACCGAGGTAGGTCCGGATGAGGCAGGGATCCAGAGGCCCGGATAGCAAGGACGGGCCAGAAGCAAGAGTAAGTGACACCTGGGCAGCAGAAGGCCGAAGCCTGACAAGGCCAAGTCCAAGGGGATACCAAAGGCGAGGTCAGGGACAAGCTGGAGTCGGGGCAGGCAGCTGAGCTAGACGAGGTACAGCGGAGCAAGGGTCAAGGCCGTAATCAGTCCAGAGCATAGTCCAACGAAGCAAGGGTCAAATCCAGTAATCAGTCCTGAGCATAGTTCCAATGAAGTGAGGGTCAAAGCCCGTAATCAGACCTGAGCCTAGTAGTAATCAGTCCTGAGCATGGTCCAACGAAGCAAGGGTTAAAGCCAGAAATCAGTCCAAGGCAGAACTAGGTAGGAACCAGGAACGGAGTCAGGAATAGGAGCCAAGGAACGAAGTCAGGAAAAGGAACCAGAAACGAAGTCAGGAACAAGGCAAGCACATGACTAGCGTGGAGACCTGTTGCCAAGGCAAAGAATGAGTGATGGGCCCCGCCTTAAGTAGCAGGGTCTGATGATGTCATCAACCGGGGCACGGGTGAGATTCCCGCCGCAGCCCCTTTAAAAGCAGAAAAGGCGCGCACGCGTACGCCTAGGAAGAAGCAGGATGCTGGATGGTGACATCTCCCCGCAGCACACGTGAGGAGACCCACCGGGAGCCGGAGGAGTCCGTAGAGGAACAGGGAGAGCCCGAGGAGGCAGCGTGGTGCGGGAGTGCAGGCCGCCAGAGAGGATGGGCCAGGTCTGGGAGCCAGAGTTGAGTAGGCCCAGTAGGGCCTGCCGCAGCTGGGACTCACAACACCTTTCACTGATTACCTTGCACAAACAGCCATGCCGTCATCTTTTTTCCCAAAAACTGCATAATTAATCTCCAATCTGATTAAAAATGAAGCTGAATTCCACATCAAAGGCTCACATGCCGAAAATATCTTCTTTCGGAACATCTCCCTTTTTACTTGCCTCACCCAGGTACCTCAAATAAAATACCCTTTGCTGAGCGTAAATTTCAAATTGGTATATGCCTCTGTATTCGATTCCTTAAATAAATTGCACCTTGAGATTTATTAACTTTAAACATTGGGGTCATAAACCTAAACATAATCCTTTCTTTCAGGATCATAAACTTAAACATAATTCTTTCCTTGATAGGTAACCAATGTAACTTGGCCAAAAGAGGCTTCATACTAATCTTTTTCGGGCAGCCAAATACTAACCTCGCTGTCATATTCTCCATTATATATAAACGAACAAAACCCCATTACAGTAATCAAATATTGGGGTCACTAATGCTTGTACAATGGTCCGAAATGTGTCTAAACTCATCCATTTCCTACTTCTCTTCAGCTGTTTTAGTTTTAGAAAGATCCTCTTTTATCATCAAAGAGATATGGGAGTCAAAAGACAACTTATCATCATATGGTACCCCCAAATTCCTAATTTCTGAAGAATTAACACAGCTCATCCTCCCCAATTTCTAACTCTCTCCAGCCCATTTGTTGTAAAAGCTACCCATTCAGTCTTACCCTCATTCAATACCAACCTATTTACAGTCATCCATTCACCCAAGGTATTCAAACCCTCCTGAACTTTACTCAAAGATGTTAAAAGATCCCTCCCCAAAGATCACATTAATTGCACATCATCTGCATAATTATAGCCTCTAAAACCCAAGTTATGAATCAATTGATCCAACAGTTGCAAAAAAAAATTATTAAAAAGAAGGAGGGATAGTGGAGACCCCTGTGGAACCCCACAATACAGACTATAAGGTTTTGAACTCTCTCTTTTCACACATACCTCCATCAATCTACCCTTTAAAAAGGAGGAGATCCCTCTCAAAATATATGCCTACAATCCCAACCTCTCTACACCTCTGCAAGAATATCTCATGATCTACCAGATCAAAGGCACTAGAAAGATCCAACATAATTAACCCCACTACTTCATCCGTATCCAAAAACTGACAAACGAAATCGTTCAACACCACCAATAGGGTCTCTGTACTATACCTTATGCAAAAGCCTGACCGGCTCTCATCCATATATCTAGATAATTGTACGTAACTACTTTTTCTAATACTTTTGCTAAAAATGGGGTATTTGCTACTGGTCGGTAATTTATACATAATTCCTTCTCCAGGTTTAGAGAAGGAATTATGTATAAATTACCGACCAGTAGCAAATACCCCATTTTTAGCAAAAGTATTAGAAAAAGTAGTTACGTACAATTATCTAGATATATGGATGAGAGCCGGTCAGGCTTTTGCATAAGGTATAGTACAGAGACCCTATTGGTGGTGTTGAACGATTTCGTTTGTCAGTTTTTGGATACGGATGAAGTAGTGGGGTTAATTATGTTGGATCTTTCTAGTGCCTTTGATCTGGTAGATCATGAGATATTCTTGCAGAGGTGTAGAGAGGTTGGGATTGTAGGCATATATTTTGAGAGGGATCTCCTCCTTTTTAAAGGGTAGATTGATGGAGGTATGTGTGAAAAGAGAGAGTTCAAAACCTTATAGTCTGTATTGTGGGGTTCCACAGGGGTCTCCACTATCCCTCCTTCTTTTTAATAATTTTTTTTTGCAACTGTTGGATCCCCAAATCTGTTGCTTTTTTCAATAATGGACAGACCAATATCTTCTTCAATGAGGCAGGAGAAACTCCTACCCTCGGGAAGCTATTCACAATCAATTGCAAATCACCTAGCAAATCTTCTGGTAGATCTTTTAGCAAATATGAGAGTCAAGGATCTAAACCAACCATCCCACGTCCAACCGTCCTGCTTCTTCAAATGCACCTAACCCTTCTCTAACTCCTCCATCTAATCATCCTCTGTTCTTCTAAACAGCTCACCAGAACCAAAGATGACTCACTGAGAATATTACTTCGCAATCTTCCTGTCTTATTTTTCCAAAACCATGCAAAACTTTCACTATTCAAACTCTCTGGAATAACCACTTTGGACAGTTTTTTTTCCCAGCATTTCCTGCATAATTGCAAAAATTTCTTTTGAACTATACTCAGCAGCTCTAATCTGATTTTCATAATATAATTTCTTAGCAGTTCTAAATCCTCCTCTGTCTCCAAGAATATTTATCTGCCCAGACATGGGACTTCAACCATTTCCTTTCCTTTTTACATACATCTTTCTGTATTTCTTTTAGATCTCTAGAATACCATGGTGCATTTCCTCTCAACCTTATGCTCCTTTTCTTCATTGGCGCAACCTCATTCAAAACCTCTTTCAATGACTGATTCCACTTCTCTACCATTCTATATCTGTAGGAAAAATGCTTAGTAAATGAGGCCCTTAGAGAGCTAGAATAAGGCCACTCAGATATCGGGTGCCTTAACTTAGCAGGTTAATGCTGAACATCAGCATTAACTGGGTTAATTCCTGACAAAACTGACCCCACTTCAAGGTGGAGATATTCCCATCCTCCCAATAGACCTAAAAAACAAAAAACAAAATTTGCAATCCAGCAGGATGACGGGAGGGGGAAAGGGTTCCGACAGGCCTGCCCATGATCCCACTTCCTCCAGCACAAACTTTCAAAATAAATCGTGGCTTGGTCCCTCCTCCTTCCCTCTGAAATTGCAAGCCCAGTGGAGAAGGTGGCTTCTAGCAGCCTCCACCCTTCCATGTTCGCCCCTCACTCCGGGCTGAACTTTTATAAAATGCTGGCCTGTTTTCCTCCCAATCCTCACCCCACCCCCACTTCTACTGGTGCTTTAAACATTGGCACTAGTCCCCCCAACCTTCCCCACCTAGCCTCTCCCCACCCCTCTCCTCTCCAAGAAAACCCCCAATCAATACCCAAACTGAGCGGGAAGGAGGACATAGTCTTACCTCCTTCTAGCTTGGTAATGCATCATTGCCATCATTCCCAGTTATTCACCGCGGTTTCTTTTCCAACATCAAACTGGGCGAATGGACTCCTTTGCACCCCAGACACTGAAAGGCTGAAGAAGCCCTGAGCATCAGTCACTGCAGTAAGAATAAATGGGAAAAAGAGAGAGACTGAATGAACAACTGCATACTGAGGGAGTAGATGGGCTTTCTCTCATGAGTGTTGGCCATTCACTCACAGAAGAGACTGGAGGTGACCTAGTAAAGCAGGAACTATCTTGAGGCCGCTGAATATCTGGGTAAACTCAGCAGCTGTTAGATAGCCAGATAAGCTGCTAGATAGCCAGATAAGTCACTGAATGTAATCCACTATGAAGCATCATAAAAGGTGAAATATAAATCAAAATCCATGGGTCCTATGAACCCGTGGACTTTGCACCAATTTTCAAACATTCAGACTTTTAGCCACATAGGGAAGGGCAATTTTCAGACAATTTATGGGAAAATCACTATTTGCCTGCACAAATAGCTTTGAAAATTGCACTCTAAAAGAATGGGTTATGGATAACTCCAGTCTGGTGACCAGGCATAAGAATTAATGTTTCTGCATAAGTGGTACTGTCAATTGATTAGAACTGAGACAATGTGGTCTGAAGATGCTCATGAGGAAGAACATTGGCTTTCTGAAAATTGCCTTCCCTCAATGTGATTAAAAGTGTGCCTGCTGCCCTACCACACACATACATTTTGGAATATTTGGGAGAGATGTTTGCTGGGGGCCTATTTTGGGTGAGACTGGAAAGTAACCGGTATAGACTGCATTTTCCAATCTATGCATGTCGCTTTCCTTATGAAATCTACCTGCATAAATTTCAAAGGGAAAGGACTTATGCATTTTTCCTTTAAAAGTCAATGCTTAGACTATGGGTAAAAAGTACCCACAGACATTACAGCAAAGTGTACAGTTTGAAAAGTGCCTCTTTTGTGTGTACTTGGGGCATAGCCATGTTGAGAAGAACTTTGTCCATGCTTGGAATGAGTTTTGTCCATTTTCTTCCCATAGATAGGACAGGGAGGCGTTACCAGAATTAAAGTCCATTGTATTTGAATTTTCCTAGTGTATCTATGGTACTCTTCGACAGGCCATCTATTGTTTGGTGATATCTTTCCAAGGAAGGAGGATCAATTTCAGGTATTAGTGTCTTGACATGTCAGAGGTTTTGTGACATGTTAATATGTGCTGCTAATGTAGATTGCTACCATGTATCAATAACTGAGCTGATATGGCACTTACCTGCTCTGGATACAATGACTTTGTACATGGCCAACACAAATAATTAGTGGGTAACCTGTGCACAATTTGTATTTGATTGTTTTATAGATATGCTTATGTATAAACCAGGTTTTATGCACATACATGGCTGTTCTAAAATTGACCCAAGCTGAGTGAGCGTGCACCAAATTTTAAGTAGGCAGGCACCTGGGAGCGCAAATCCCACTTCTACCGCGTAAATTGGGGGATTTTAAAAGGGGTGCGTGCCAACGCCATTTCCAGTTTTACCTGTTAGTCCCAGTTCGCCCAGTTAAGCAGAGTTCCTCTAAACCCCCCATCCCGATTTGATAGCCTTACTATCCCCAGTTAGCCCCTCCTTTTAAAACCCTGCATATCTGCCCATTTTTCTTTTCTTTTTAACTTACATGGCATCCATAGCGGAAGTAAATTTATGCAGCAGGGGACCTTGGTGCGCACCAGGTCAAACCCCGAAATGCCCCCTGCCCTGCCCAGACCACGCCCTCGCCCTGCCTCTTTTAGAAAGCGTTTGAGATTTTCTCACTGTGGCACTTATGTGCACATCTGGGTGCTTCTTAAAATATGGTGGGCACGCAAGAGCCCGACTTGTTCGTGTATCCCCCGATGGATGGCACATCGGGCTTTTAAAATTCACCTCATAAATTTTTGTTTTAAAAGGTATGCTCGCAATTGTAAATGCATAAGTTACACTCTCCGAAGAGAAGGTTTAACTTTACGCGAGTTAATGTATGTGCGCACCCAGCCAATTACCTGATTATTTTCAAAACAAACTTTGAACATACTTGGTAAAGACTGCACGTACATTGTTTGAAAATTACCTCTCTACTGAATTTTAGCCATTGTGTACCTCTTGTCCCAAACCTAGGAGTTCATTATGAGGGTGCAAACATTTACAGTAAGTGGAGGCTGGCGGGAGGTGAAGTGAATATGTAATGCCACTTTGCCTTAAGAGAATAAGAAATGCCATGCTGGGTCAGACCAGCGGTCTGTTGAGCCCTGCATCCTGTCTTCGACAGTGGCCATCTGGTTCATATGGAAGTACCCAGCAAATCCCAATAGGAAAGTCCATTCTATATTGCTCACGCCCAGAAGTTAAAGGTGGAGATACCCAAGTCTAGCTCGTTAACAAATATTTATGAACCTGTCCTCCAGAAACTTGTCCAAATGTTTTTAAAACTCAGTTATTCTACTTAGGTAGAAACATTTGAGATTGAAATGAGATTGAGATGTTTCAGTGGTTTCAACTGGGAGAGGTATAGGTAACAACCAGATGTGTTCTGTTATTTTCCTTTTTGAGATGATCCTGTAGCAGAGTGTTCCAGGAAGACATATTTAAGAAGGTGTTTTTTCAGTCAATATAGAATTAAGCTATGAAATTAGTTGCCAGAGAATGTGGGTTATTCTACTTGGGTATGTTGACTGAAAAAAACACTTTCTTAAATATGCCTTCCTGGAATACTCTGCTACAGGATTATCTCAAAAAAGAAAACAACAACACATATATGGTTGTTACCTATACCTCTCCCAGTTAAAACCACTGAAATATATCATAAAGGATCTACAACCCATCCTGGACAATGATACCACCCTCTCCCAGGCCATGGGTGGCAAGCCTATCCTAGCCTACCTATAATCCCCAAATCTCAAACGGATACTCACCAGCAATCACAAATTGTATAACATTGACACCAACTCAGGAACCAGATCCTGCCAGAAACCCACATTCCAACTCTGTCCACATAAGGCCTCAGCCTAGGCCAGAGCCCAGGCCTAGGCCCAATACTGCGGCCTGGCCTGGCAGCTGGACCCCAATGCCAATATCAAGGCCGGCCCCGGTCCGATGCTGAGGTCTGGCCTGAAGGCCGGGTCCTGACGCCTGGACCTTGACCCAGGGTCAGGCCCAGACCTGGAGCCTCGGTCTTGGAGATCCTTTTCAGTTTCTTCTTTCTTCAGCTCTTCTATGCCAATTGATGCCATCTGCTTGGGTCACGTCAGAGTTAATTAAGTCTGGCACATTCACCCCAACGGACAGCACCATTTTGATGTGCAACATTGCTGTACAATGCCATATATCAAAATGGCACCTCCAGATCGGTCCCAGCATTGGGCCTGGGTCTGGGCTCTGGTCTAGGCCAAGGGCCCTGCATCAGGCCTGAGTTCAGGTCAAGGCCCTGGCGTCGGGACATAGCCTCCAGGTCGGACCCCGGATTTGGGCCTGGGTCTGGGTTGCAGCCCAGGCATTGGGACTCAGCCTTCATCGGATACCCGACAGATCAGGTAAGTTCATTTTAAATTTTCTGGGGACTTGGCCAAGGCCCTGGCATTGGCCTAGGCACAGGCCTAGGCTGAGGTGCCGAAGTTGCACTTGGGTGTAGGCTATGGCCCTTGCTTTAGGCCTCGGCTTGTGCTCTAGGCGAGGCCCTGGCCTGGGGCCTAGGTGAAGGCCTGAAGCATTCATCTAAAATGAATGCTACAAATAAGGGTCATTCATTTGGGGGGCCTCCGATTCATATCAGAGGCCCCCAAAAAGAAACAAAATGGCCTTGTTTGTTGCATTTTGTGCATTTGTTTTAAGCAAATGCACATCCCTAATAAAAGTACAAACAGAAAACCTTTCTTTTTTTCCTTTTAATATTTTAGCAGCCCAAACCCTGGTTACATGTGCTTCATATTTCCTTTCTAGATCCAATAACATCTGTTGGTGCCTCACAGGAATCTCTCTAGGATGCTGCCTACCTCCAGGGACTGACTCAGATGAAGCAAAAGGAGAGGGTAGAAGCTTGGGCAACCTGTCTCTCACCGGACCAGAGGAATCTGTAAACTTCACTGCAGCTATTTTTATGTAGAGAGTGTGTCAGGGGGATGCCTTCTCTTAGAGTGGCTACATATTTTGTCACAACTATGAAGAAGGTTCAACTAAGCATTATGATCACCAATTTGAGAAACAGTCACAAATGTCATACAAATCATTTGGAATGGCCTTTCAGCAGTGGAGAAGAATTTTCCCAGCTCAGTTGCTTCTGTCAGAAAACAGAGCATGAGTATTAGTTTACAGGGATGTCACATAACACAAATTCTTAAGATAAATAGCAATAGAAAATATAGTAACAATGTAGTCCTCCAACACAACCTGAGCCCTTATGAAGATCTTGGGCATTCTGCTAAACCAAGGCTGACCTGATGGCCTAGCAGCAGTGCCCTGCCTTGCCAATGCCCTGCAGGAGACCCGGAGTTTGATTTCCAGGCCTAGCATCTGTTCATCAAGCTGGCAGAAACTGAGGTTGTGGCAGAGACAATGTTCACAGCCCCCAGCTTTGACAGGGAATCCCAGTCATTGTACAAAGCAAGACCATACATTACCAGGAACAGGGCCATCTCAATTGCTGGACCGTGTCTATGGAACTCTATCCTGGAGCAGCTATGGTCCGCGCCAACTTCAAAAGGCTACAAAAAAGATTTGAAGGCTTCTGTTTTTTTCGTCAGCCTTTACCACCTCATAAGGCAGACTGTGAGTAAGAAATGTTTATCACCTTTATCTGTGTTTTATTTTAGTGTGTTTCTGATTGGTTGGTATTAATTATGCATGTGTAATCCGCCTTGTACTACTACTGTAATGTGTGGAATATAAATTTTGAATTAATGAAATGAAAGCAACACTTACAGATGATTTTCAGGGTGCACATGCATCAGCCTCCAAAGTGCAATCTACAGAGGACTGTCGCTGGCGTGACTGGAGTGAGAGAGGAGGGAGTCGAGGGGAGGGAGGAGAGAAAGCCTAGGTAGTTTATGGCGCTTTAACCCCAGTTGGCGCAGGTTCCATTTTGGCAGAAAAAGGAAAGGAACAGGGGGGAAACTGTGCCAAGCCCACAATAAGAGTGTTTGCCTATACGTCGTGTACCTGGTCTTTACTGTTAATACTGAAAACTGAGAAATCATTTCAGTAGATTTGAGAGGGCTTTCCATCAACACTTTTTCGCTTTCTGTTTGTGGCCTTAGACAAGGAGTTTAATGCCTAAATGGCAGATTTTAAAAAGTAAAAGCTTTTTAGTCCCTATTTGGCAATATCATCAGAAGATTGCGAATAAGCAAGCTGCATCTAAAATAACTCTATGTTGGAATAAACATTTTTTTTTTCTTTCTTAATGGCAGCTCTGGACAATTACTGTAATTAAGGAGATAATTACACTATTTACAAAACATACTATAAAATGTATGAAGGAGTTTGATGCTAAAATATGTTTGTGTACTACTAATCATTTATAAACTTTAGAGATTAGTTAGAGCCCATCTGTGTTGGAATGCGCGCACCCTTACTGGGAAACATTTGCTGATGTCTGGAAACAGAGCCATGGTAGACTCAAACCCGTCATGCAACTGAAGGAAAACTTTCTGTAGTTTACACCGGTCCAGAATAGGTTTGTGGGTAGCGCCTGACGCCACTTTGGAGATTTATTCACGTTCTGCCCCGGTGCAAAAAGTGCTCCAAGTTTGCTTCTGAAATGAGTTCTGTAAATAACCTCATTCTGGAAGGAACCCAAGGAAAAAGCTGAGAACGCATTAAAACAAGTATTGGAGAAAGGAACTGGGAATTCAGATCGAGGGATGAGGCATAAGAGTGAGGCAATCCTGTTTGTAGGAAAGGGTCCCCGGGGTGGTGCTGTAGGAAGTAGGGTGGCTAGGAAGAGCACTCCTCCAAATAACCCCCTTGCTCCTCCTGGTGGCCTTGCAGGAGTTCTCACCCTTAACTAGGGTTGCCGCTCGTTTGCATTTCTTGGCCCAAGATTGGCTGTAAATCTCCTGACTTGGTGAGGCCCCCACTCTGGGGCTTCCTTCTTCCCAGCTCCCAATCCCTCTCTCTCTCTCTCTTTTCTTCTCTGGCTTGCAAGCCGATAATCCCTCATTACAGCCTCTGGTTGCACATGTACAGTATACCCAGTACCCTTTTTCAGAGAGGGGAACTGGGGTGGCAGTCCTTCACTGTACCTTTTTCTTCCTCTCTCCCATGTGTGCCAGCCAGATTCCAGATTTCTAGACCTCAGGGTCTGGTCCGAATTGAAATTCCCTCTCCCAAAGCTCCGCCCGGGAATCCACCTTAATGGATGCGGGCCTTTCCCTTTTTCTTTCAGCTTCTCCTCTGCTGATTTAGCTTCAGCCCTGGGCTTTGTTTGCCAGCTTTGTTCCTGCACCTGGCATGTATCATGTCACAGTGGGTCAGAGCTCCACACTCCTGCAAAGCAGATGGAGCACATCTCCAACAAAGGAGCTTTAAAAACAGCCTCAGGCCGGGACAATCTTGGAGGCAAGATGGCAGCGTAGGCAGGCACGGATACGTTGAGCTCTGTCACTTGCAATTTTTGGTGCTGGAGAAATGCCTGCAAAAAGGAAAGGAAAGCTCCGAATCTTTCCTTCAGAATCGGAGGCAATGGCGATTGATAACCTCATACGAACCTGCAAAGGCACTCGAAACGGGAGGAGAGGTCTCCGCTGTGGGAGCCATCGAGGGTGCGCTGGTCTCACCAGGAGAAGTTACACTGAGTCCCCCGGATCCTCACAAGCCCGAAATCGCCTCACTTCCCGGTCGCTCTCAGGCCGCTGGGTCGCTGACCATTGACGAGGCAAGCGCGACACCAGAAGGAGGAGGTCAGAGGGTGGAAGACGCTGAAACTCCGTTGCAACTCTCAGTGTGCCAGCAACCATCTGGAGTGGAAAGTTTGAATTCTGCGCCTCCTGCGTCTACTCCGACTCGGGAGAGGGAGACTGAGGAATTGGAAGGAGCGACAGCGGCTCTAGGAGGGGAAGATTTGCTGGCTGGAATATCTCCAGTGGTGAAAGCGGGTGAGTTATCTTTAAGAACCCGCTTTCAGATGCCCTGTAAGCCAGAAAGGATCACCTTGGAGGCTATTAGGGACCTAATGGCTGCAGTAGTGAATTTGATCGGGGAGTATCAAGATAACTTAGAAGTTGTAGAGCAAAAAATGGAGACTTACGACACTCAGAGGTAAGAAATTAAGCCAAGACTGGAAACAGTGGAGGCTGGTGTAGTGAAATCCCAAGAATGCAATGCAAAAATTGTTAAAGACATTAATGTGGTATCACGAAGGTTGGAGTACTTAGAGAATTACTCAAGACATTTAAACCTGAGGTTTTTTTAATTTCCCTAAGATTGTTGGTGAGCTCCCCTATATCACACTTAAGAAATATTTCATCGAAGTTTTGAAATTTCAAGAAGGAGACCTTCCTTCAGTGAATAGGTTGTATCATCTTCCCGGATCTGCAAGGAATAGAGATATGCTACAAACAAGTGTGAATAAAGGGAACTTGACCAAGTTTCTGGAGGATTCTACTGCTGAATTCTACGAATGTGCCACATTAATGGTTTCCTTTATTTCTGAAAGAGACCTTAATGAAACAATGAAAAGATATTTGAGAACTATTGATCTTTCCTTTCGGGGAGTACAGAAACGTGCTTTTCCAGATTTCGCTCCTGTCACCCAAGACAGGAGACGAGAATTTCTTGCATTGAGATCTCAAGTAATTGCATTAGGGTTTTCATATGTTTTAAAATACCTTTGTAAATGTGTCGTAAAATCACCAAAGGAATGTTTCATTTTTTTACTACCCTGAGCAGTTAAAAATCTTTCATTAATGCTAGGAGGGTAATTGTTACCTCCGTTCTAAAACCTTAGAGATAGGATCATAGTATAAATGAATGCCTTTTTCTGCATTAAGCTTAATACTTGCATGTTTTTTCAGTGAGTTACTCCCTTTATTTTCTGCCTCCTCTGACAAGTTTCTTTATAGGAGAATGCAATATGGATTAGTTGAAGGCGTTAATTTCTTGTAACAGTATTGCTTGAATATTGTATTTTCATTTTCTGTAAGTGAGTTTTGACTTGCTGTAAAGTTTAAAATTGATAAAAATTAAAAAAAAAAATAGCCTCAGAGTACAGGGAGGCAGATCAGGTCTTGGGATGAGCGGTCTGCGGTCCTAGGGTTGGGCTTTTATTGGAATTCTGTTAAAAGCTGTAAAGTGTGTAAAGCTGGCTGACTGAATACTTTTGTTTGTTTCTGGTTGTGGAGCATGAAATTGTCTGTTTTTTAGGGATTTTTTTGTGTGGGAGTTAGCATACAGGACTTTAACTTGACAGAAATTAGAATAAATAAAAATGAAAATTAAAGCCCTAGAGATCTGTGTGTGTATTGAATGGAAAATTGCTGATTTGTTGAACATTACAGCTCAGACCGATTGCACGTGGTGTCAGAAGTAGGGCTCAAATCAGACCCAAGACCCAAAGCCAGATGGGACCATACTCTTCAAGTGACCAAAATAGCTGATATGTCAGTTTTGCCTTACTGGCAGACAGCATACAGTGTGAGCATCTTTTAAAAGGCCCGGCAGGGCACCAGCAGGCACTCCAGGAGAGAGGGGGTGCCAGCATGGCCATTTGGCTAGGGCCTACAATGTTCAAGGGGCCTACTTTTGTTGGGCAAAACTTTTAAAAAAAAGCTAAATATAACTATTTCTAACATGTATAAATAAAAATTTCAATTGTAATTGAAGCATTTGCTAACACAAAAGCTCGTAAAGCCTTCTTAAATAAATACAAATTATTTGGGAAATTTAGAGAACGATTTCTCTTATTAAGTATCACATCAGAACCTAACATAGGGGCCTACTTTTCTTAGCTGGCACGGGCCTAATTCCTGCTCTCTCCGGCCCTGCCAGCAGGCCCAGCAGGACTTCCAGAGACAGCAGCCACTGAGACAGCAAGAGCTCCAGGCACACTCAGGCCTGGATTTTCTCAAGTTCGCAGAACTTAGAAAATCCGGCGGTAACGGGGGGGCGAAGCTATCGCTGCCGGCTTTCGCACCCAAAAGGTGGTGCTATTGGGCGCGATACTGGCGGCGATAAGGATTCTTACCTTTCGCCATCAGTGAAGTCGTCGCGGAGTCCACCCCGAGGCCAGCCCAACTCATCCCCTTCTGGTGCGGACTCCGCCCCGATTTAAATATTGCACGCGAAAAGGGACTTTTTGCGTGCGATACCTTTGGAAAATGACCCCCTTAGGAGTAAATTTTAAAACATACGCGTGCGCGTCCATGTGTGCACGGTTCCCAGCACGCATACATGGATGTGCCGATTTTATAACATGCATGTGCTGGCGCATACGTTATAAAATCTGTTGGTCACGCGCGCATGTGCGGGCGGTGCGCGCAGGGGGGGTGAATCTTTGCAAATTTCGCACAGCTATACAATGGGGCCTTCCCCAGTTCCCTCCCAGTCCATTCTAATTAAGGAGCGGACTGGGAGGGAACTTCCCTAGCCACCTGTCTAATCTTCCTTCCCTTTCCCACCCCCTAAACCTAACCTACGTTTCACCTTTTCTTTTTAATTTTCTTACTTACTGCTCCTCAGGAGCAGAAGTAAGTTACAAGCACCAGCAGCCAGCCAGCGCGCGCTTCCCCAGGACAACAGCTAATGGCCACTATCCCGGGCGACCTCTGACCCGTCCCCTCCCCGCTCAGACCACATCTCCCGGCCCGCCCCTTTTTTAAGGCTCGGCACTTGTGCGCATATTGCCACTTGCGCGCGTGGTTCGGCCCTTTTGAAAATGCGCGCAGAGCCCGGCCATGCGTGTAAGTGGCGATTTTTACGCACGCCCGGCTTTTAAAATCCAGCCTTAAATACAGACAGTAGCGATGAGGAGGAGCATTTTTTTTGTTTCATTTTATTTTTCATTTCATTTTTTTTATTTTATTTGTTGTTCATTTCATTTCTCTTAATTTATTTAAAATGAAAAAAAAACAACAACAAAATTTGTACAAAGAAATAAAAAAACAAAACCAAAAAAATTGCAGTCCCCCATCCCATCCTGGGCCCTCTTCCCAATTCCACCAAATCCTCTTACCACGTTCAAATTTTTCATAGAGCAATTCCTGGTCACTCTTGCCCTACTGTTGCTATAATTAAAAATGGTACCAGCAGGCTGAGGCCAACACCATTTTTAACTTCTTCCATGAGAAATTGTGCTAGCCTGGCCCTGAACCTGGGTGCAATTTTCTATGGCAAAATTAACAATGGCACCAGCAGACTATTTTTCCATATTGAAATATGGTTTCCAAGAACTGGATACTCTTCAAGCTTTCTTAAATCAATCCTCGGTCCATTCTAATCCCTCAGGTGTTATAGATCTCGGTGTCATCTGCAAAAAAGTTAAATTTTTCCTCCTAATTCCTCTGCAATGTCATTTCCAAAGATATTAAACAGGAGTCTCCCCAAGACAAATCCCTGAGGTGCTTCACTAAAAATTCAATTTACCACTGTCCCCTGCTGACTTGTCAGTTTCTAATCCAGTCTACTACCTTGGGACTCACCTCCAGGATGCCTAGTTTACTTATGAGCTGCTGACACAAGACAGTATCAGAAGCTTTGCTGAAGTAAATAAACCACCTCCAGCATGTGCCCTTGATCTATTTGTCTTGTCAACCAATCGAAGGAATTGATTAGATTCATCTGCCATGATCTCCCTCTAGTAAAACCATGCTGTCTGGCATTATGCAAACCACTAGACTGTAGATTTTTAAGGACCTTCATTTTCAGTTTTTGTTTTATTTTCCCTGGGAATTTATCAGTATTTATTGTAATGAACAAAAATTAGAAAAAAAAAATCGCTGGAAAAAAATGAGTCATTTTTTTAATACTGATTTTTATTTCATTATTATAAACACTGTTAAATTCCTGGGAAATTAAAATAAAAACTGAAAACAAAGATCTCTATAGATCCTTCACTATCCTTGATTCCAGTGGGTTGCAGGATCCCAGATAGCACGGTTTTACCAGAGGGTCATTTAATAACAGGAGGTAACTGTAAGGTAAATATGACAATATATTTTACATTTTTTTCACTGATGAATGCATTTTGACTACGTTAATCATTTTGTGATTGCATACAAGTCTCTTTTCTTTTTTTAAAATAAAATGAATAGAATTAATTTACATAGAAACATAGAATATGATGGAAATGAACGACCACAAGGCCTACTTAATCTGCTCATTTTGCCCTTCTATTGCAATACTGTCCGCAGACCTTATTTGATCTCAGTTACCTTTGTTTCCATGCAACTAAGGATTCTCTGTGCTTAACCCATGCCTCCTTGAAATCTGATACTATTTTTGCTTTTACATCTTCCATTTGGCAGTCATTCCATGCATCACCACCCTTTCTGCGAAGAAATGTTTCTTTTACACTCCTGAGACTAAAAAGTAAGTGAACCCATCACCCTTTTAAAAACAGGATTCACAGCATGACCTGTTATGTTTTACATTGTTCTGTTTACATAATGCATTTGAATTCTCTGTGCACATGACAGAGCCTATTTGTGCAGTCTTCTGGTGAATCTGCTCTTAAATGATATGAGTGCGCAGGTTTTGTAATATTTTATGATTTTTTTTTTTCAATTTGTCTAGTCTTCATTTATACCTTTGTCATTTTTGCATTTTAATTAGGTATATTATTGTACTGTGAACTGCTTGAACTATTCCCTATGGGGCAGATTTTAAATACTTGCGCGATCGCGTACTTTTGTTCGCGCACCAGGCGCGAACAAAAGTACGCTGGATTTTATAAGATACGCGCGTATCCGCGCATCTTATAAAATCCGGGGTCGGCGCGCGCAAGGGGGTGCACATTTGTGCAACCTGCGCGCGCCGAGCCCAGCGCGGCCTGCCTGTTCCCTCCGAGGCCGCTCCGATTTCGGAGCGGTCTCAGAGGGAACTTTTCTTCGCCCTCCCCCCACCTTCCCCTACCTAACCCCCCCCCCCCCCCACCTTTGTTGGCAAAGTTACGCCTGCTGAAAGCAGGCGTAACTTTGCGCGGGTCGCCGGCAGCCCCACTCCGTCCTCCGGTCCCGGGGGCTGGTCCGGAGGCCTCATCCACGCCCCCGGGCCGGCACCACGCCCCCGGGCCCGCCCCCAAAATGCTGCGGCACACCCCCAAAACGCCACGTCGTTTCGGGAACGCCCCCGGACACGCCCCCTCCCGCCCCTTTTCGAAAGCCCCGGGACTTACGCACGTCCCGGGCTTTACGCACGCCGGCGGCCTATGCAAAATAGGCGCGCCGGCGCGCGCGGGCCTTTTAAAATCCACCCCTATGAGTGCAGGCTATAAATTTTAAAAATAAATAAATAAATAAATATTGTTACAATTCCTGGTCACAAGGTGCCTGCTCCTACCTCCCAGCACCGGGCCCGGGCCACGGCCCTCCTCTCCTCAGCCACGCCGAGCGGCCGCTGCCACAGCCCTGCCGCCTCCTGACTCCCCGGTTTGGTCCCAGACTGCTCCTCTCTCTCTCCTCCGCGGCAGGGAAGTGCCGGCGCTCACCTCCTCATGGGCTGCCCTCCAGCCGCGGCAAGGGGACGCCGCCATGCCGTCCACGCCACCACAGCCTTCCTCCTTGGCCCCTGCTCCTAGGCGCACGTGCGCGCCGTCGTCATCAGATATTTAAAGGGGCCGCAGCGGGAAAAGCTCCCGCTGCCCCTAGTGATGATGTCTCCAGCCTTGAGTATATAAGGCAAGCTCTGACAGTCAGAGCTTGCCTTGGCAATGGGTCTCCTCACTCTTGTCTGCTTGAGTTCCAGAGTTGCTGTTCCTGTTCCTGCATTCCTGTACCTGTACCCATCTCCTGTTCCTGCCTCTGATCCGGATTCCCAGCTCCAATTCCCTCGCTCCAGTTCCTGCTCGTTCTCCTTCCTCCCTCAGATGGGCCTTGGCTCTTGACCTGGACTGCTTGCTAACCACGCACTCTGCTGCCTGCATCTGACCTCTGAAACAAACTTGACCACATACTCTGCGGCCTGCCTTTCATCTCTGGACTGGATCTGACCTCGCCTTCAACCTCGGCCTCGGGTTCCTCTCTTGGCTGCCTCTGTGCTCTCTTGCCACGCTCCTGGGATCATCCACGTAGAAGCTCACCTAAGACCAGCCGGCCCCGGCACACAAGGGCTCAACCTGCGGGGAACGTGGACTGGTAGTGGCAAAACTCCAGCTGGCCTCTGCTTCCCATCCGGCCTCACCAACCGACGGTGGAGACTTGTGGGGGTTTCCCCCACAGGTGGTGCCAACACCACCTCACGCCAAGAACCCATGATCACAACAGATTGCCAAGGCCATGGATCCGGCTAAAGCATCTGTCCTGCAGGCTATTCCGGGTCTGGCACTCAAGATCCAGCAGCAACAGCAGTACCTTGAGGCTTTGGCGGCTTCCAAGAAGTGGCTCAACAGCCGCCTCGACTCTAGTCCTGTTCCAGACACACCAGCTTCAGCTCCCAGCCCTCTGGCACAGCTGTCACCTCCAAGGTCACCCCTTTCACTCCAGGCTCCACCTCATTTCAATGGCGACCCTAAGCAGTGCAGAGGTTCATTAACCAATGCTACATGCACTTCATGCTTCAGGCCGCTGCCTTCCCGGATGCCATGATGAAGACTACTTTCATCCTCTCATGACATGAGGGTAGGGCCCTGTCCTGGGCCTCTCTGATCTGGGAACACTCACCCTCCTCCTGGATCTGCCTCGTTTCGTCGCCAAATTCCGCAAGACCTTCGACGACCCAAGGAGGGTTGTGAATGCCAGATATGACCTCCTGCACCTCCGTCAGGGCTGACGGCCCTTCAGTGACTACATCATAGAGTTCCGCACACTGACCTCTGGGTTGGCAGGAGGATTGCCTCCGTCTCATCTTCCTGCTCGGTCTGTCTGCCCAACTGAAGGACAAACTCGCAGCCCACAAGCTACCTAATTCCCTGGAGAATTTGATCGACCTAGCTGGTCATATTGATTGTCGCGCCCAAGAACATAGCCAGGAGCTGCGGTCTTCTCGTCGTCTTCCTTCCGAAGCTCCTCATTCAGTCCTCACCGAAGGGGGGTCTTCACCAAGAGCTTTGAGCCCTCGAAGTCCCGAAGAACCCATGCAGTTGGGATGAGGCAAATTATCCCCCAAAGAACGCCTTCGCAGAAGACAATCGGGGCTCTGCCTGTATTGCGGAGCCCCGGGGCATTATCTGTCCAAATGCCTGGTCCATTCGGGACTCCCCAGCCCAGGGCCAGCAGGGGCCATGACCCTAGGCACTGCCAATCTGGCCCTTCAACTCTCCCTTCTAGCCAAACTCTCTTGCAGCTCCCGCTCTTATCCAACTTTAGCTCTGGTTGATTCAGGGGCTGGCGGGAACTTCCTATGGGAAAACCTGGTGCATCATTTTCAGGTTCCCATTAGGATGCTCGAGGTTCCCTTGACCATTGCCTCTATTCATCAGGATCCTCTGCCAGGGAAGATATCTCAGGTCTCAGTACCTATTCAGCAGCAGGTCGGAGCCCTCCACTATGAGGAAATTGAGTTCTACATTTTGGAGAAGTCCATTTACCCGGTGATCCTTGACCTTCTGTGGCTCCAACGCCACGCTGCTCAGTTCGACTGGGCCACCCTGCAGCTTACTGAGTGGGGTCCTTGCTGCCGGGGTTCCCCGGCTTCTCCCACTAGCCACTGCGACCTCTGGAGTTCCAGCTCCTTATTCAGACTACACCAACACCAACATCCTGCCGCCTCTCTGAAAATTTGACTGTGCCATCGAACTCGTACCTGTGACCTCACCCCCTCGGGGCCGGGTCTACCCACTTTCAATTCCCGAGAACCTGGCAATGGCCAAATACATCAAGGAAAACCTGGCCACGGGCTTTATCAGGCCCTCTTCCTCACCCGCAGGGGCTGGATTCTTTTTTGTAACCAAGTTGGTTCCCTGTGCCCCTATATTGATTACAGGGGCCTTAACACCATCACCGCAAAGATAAATATCTGCTACTCTTAATCATAGAAACATAGAAACATAGAAACATAGAAATGACGGCAGAAGAAGACCAAATGGCCCATCTAGTCTGCCCAGCAAGCTTCACACATATTTTCTCTCATACTTATCTGTTTCTCTTAGCTCTTGGTTCTATTTCCCTTCCACCCCCACCTTTAATGTAGAGAGCAGTGATGGAGCTGCATCCAAGTGAAATATCTAGCTTGATTCGTTAGGGGTAGTAGCCGCCACAATAAGCAAGCTGCACCCATGCTTATTTGTTTTACCCAGACTATGTTATTAGCCCTTATTTGTTGTTTTTCTTCTCCCCTGCCGTTGAAGCAGGGAGC
The DNA here is from genome assembly GCF_901001135.1 of Rhinatrema bivittatum. NCBI lineage: Eukaryota > Metazoa > Chordata > Amphibia > Gymnophiona > Rhinatrematidae > Rhinatrema > Rhinatrema bivittatum. Next base: position 51,869,205 of record NC_042617.1, read on the forward strand.
TATGCTGGATATGCGTGACGTATAAGTCTTCTCCCATGCCGTTGAAGCAGAGAGCCATGCTGGATGTGCATCGAAAGTGAAGTATCAGGCACATTTGGTTTGGGGTAGTAACCACCGTAACAAGCCAGCTACTCCCCGCAACGAGCTCTTCGACCTTCTTTTAAAGGGCCCATGGCGGGAAATTAGCTGCGGTGCCCTTGGATGACATCAGCTGCTTCAGTTCTTATAAAAGCCCCCTTCCTGCCAGCTGCTGCCTCAGCAATGGGTCAACTACCCTTCAGCTACTGTGAATTGCTGCTTCTCTGGATCCTTCATCTTCAGCCTTGTCCTGTCTTGCCTTTGTCATCTGCCTTGCCCAGCCTTGCCTTTATCTTCTGCCTTCATCTTCAGCCTTCGTCTTGAGCCCCAGCCTTGCCCAACCTCGTCTCTATCTCTCCAGTCTTGCCTTCCTCTTCCCTAGCCCAGCCTACCCTTGGACGGATTATCGGAACTGACCACAATCTGAACCATGACCATCCTTACTTGCCACCTGTCATGGACCACAGCCTGGACTCTTATCACCCCGGCTTGTGACCCGCCTCCAACCTCAGCCTGACACTGGTTCTACCCTTATACCTGCATCCCAGAGATTCCCACCTAAGACCATGCCAGCCCCCAGTACCCAAAGACTCAACCCAAGGGGAAAGGGGTTGGTACAGGCTATGCTCAAGTCCAGTCTCTGCACCATCTGCTCTGCCTGTTGGCAGTGAGGACCTACAGGGCCTTCCCTGTAGTTTGCATCAACCTCACTGTGACACAAGGGTCCACAATCCTAACAGATTGCTGAGGCCATGGACCCAGTGGCCTCGTCCTTGCTCCAAGCGATACCCAGCCTGGCACAATGACTCAGGAACAGCAGCAGGTTCTCGACTAGGTTACCGCAGCCCTGGAAAACGTAGTCATCAGAATGGACACCCTGAAGCCAACCCCAGCATTGGCACCTGCAACTCCCTCTCCTCTAGTGCTTTCTGCCTCCACCAGACCAGTACCACATTTTCCAGCACCCCAACGTTACAAGGGGGACTCTAAGCAGTGCCGCAGCTTCGTTAATCAATGCTGCATGCATTTCCAACTGCAGGCCACTCTCTTTCCAGATGACTGCGCTAAGGTCACATACATCCTGACCCTCTTGGGTAGTACCACCTTGGCATGGGCTTCTCCCCTCTGGGAGCATGAAAACACCATGCTCCAGAACTTGCAACTATCCTAAACAAATTCTGCCTCATATTCGACAAACCAGGAAGAGACACTACCCTAGCTACTGAGATGTTACAAATCCATCAGAGCTCCTGGACATTTACAGAATATGCCATAAAATTTCAATCTCTCGCCTCTGAACTTTGGCCCATTCTCCTAAAGTTAAATCCTGAGAGGAACCCATGCAGCTGGGCCACAGCTGGTTGGCCTCTGAGGAGAAGTTGCGTAGAAGGAGTTGGGTCTGTACATGTATTGCACAGGTCATGGGCACCTCGTGAGAAACAGGGAAACTTCCATGCCTAGGGTTAACTGGAGAGGCAACCCTAAGCCAGACTTCCTCTGCTCCTCACAATTCCTTGTTCCTGCCTCCATCACCATGGGATAAAACCCACCTCTTCTCAGAAGCATTTCTGGATTCTGGTGCAGGGGGGGAATTTCATTGACCAAGCCCTGATGGTACACCAACACACACCCACAGTTCCCCTGACGCAACGTTCACTATCTCTTCAGTCTATGGAGATCCTTCCCAGGGTAGTTCATGGAGAATATAGTTCCACTAACCCTCCACGCAGGCCTTCTTCATTCTGATATTGCCTCCTTCATCATCCCTTGAGCAGTCAATCCTATCATTCTGGGCCTCCCCTGACTTCTAAAACATCAGCCCACCATCGACTGGTCTGAACTGGATCTGGCTTGGTGGGTGCCGTCCTGTTCAACTACTTGCCTTGCTTCTGTCTCTCCTCCGGCCCATCTGATCATTGCAGTCACCCAGACCAGGCTGCCTCCTCAGTATACCGAGTATCAGGACGTATTTTCCAAGCAGAATCCTAAATCATTACCACCTCACTGTTCCTATGATTGTGGGATTGAGGTCTTCTCTGGCAAGGAGCCTCCTCAAGAGAGAGTGTACCCCCTCTCTGAGCCTGAGACCAAAGCTATGAGTGATTACATCCAGGAAAATTTTGCTAGAGGCTGTTGCGGTCCTGGCCACGAGCACCACAGCCAGGCCCTTACCTCCTTCTTCCCGGACCTACTCCTGTCTCCGGAGCCCTGGCTTGCGGCCTGTTTGGCGGCGTCCCCGCTGGGGCTGCGCCGCCGTGAAGGTGCCTGAGGACGCCCTGCTCCTAGGCGCGCGCCACTTGGGTGCCTTTCTAGCCCGTTTCCCGCCAGTGGTGACTCCGCCCAGTTCCTGACGTCAGACGCCGCGGCCTTGATAAGCCGGCCGCGGCCACTCAGTCTTTGCCTTGCAACGGGTTAGCTTCCCGGTTTCCTGTTGTGCTGTGCCCCAGAGTGACTCGCTTGGCTTCATCGCTCCGTTTCTGCTACAGTACCTGCTTGGTTCCTGCCTGCCTGCTACAGTACTTGCTTGGTTCCTGCCTGCCTGCTACAGTACCTGTTTGGTTCCTATCTGCTTGCTACAGTGCCTGCTTGGTTCCTGTTTACCTGCTACAGTTCCTGCCTGGTTCCAGTACCTGAGTTCTGCTATAGTTCCTGCCTGGTTCCAGTACCCGAGTTTTGCTACAGTTCCTGCCTGGTTCCAGTACCTGAGTCCTGCTATAGTTCCTGCCTGGTTCTAGTACCCGAGTCTTGCTACAGTTCCTGCCTGGTTCCAGAACCTGAACCCAGTTACAGTATTGCTACTGTCTTAGTTTGGTTCCAGTTACCTGTCCTGATCCACGACCCACCTAAGTCCCAGCAGCCAGGTCCCTACGGGCTCCTCCCGGGGGGGCTTTGGCTTCCAAGGGTGAAGCCACCTAAGTCCCAGCGGTTGGGCTCCTACGGGCTCCTCCCGGGGGAGTACCAGCTTCCAGGGTGAAGAGCATCTAAGTCCCACCTGAACATCTGCCTCCCGGCCTGCTATCCATTAGAGACATTGACCATCTATTCCCAGTCTCCAGCAGGTCGGCCCAAGGGTCCACTAAACTGAGACTCCCACAACAGAGGCTTCATCCACCCATCCTCTTCACCCACTGAAGCGGGTTTCTTCCTCGTGGCAAAAAATGTCAGAACATTTCAAACCCGTATAGACTACAGGAGCCTTAATACCATTACAAAGAAGGATTATTATCATCTACCACTGATATCCAAGCTATTTGATCAATTGCAAGGGGCCCAGGTCTTTAGAAAACTAGATCTCAGAAGCACATACAATCTCTTCTGTATTAAGCAGGAGAAGAATGAACAATCACCTTTAATACCAGAGACGGACACTATGAATACCTGGTAATGCTCTTCGGTCTTCCAAAAAATGATGAATGAGATTTTTCGGGACCTGTTATACTTCTCCGAGGTAGTCTATTTGGACAACAATCTTATCTTCTCCAAGTCACTTATCGCATATAGACTACATGTGAAACAAGTGCTATGTTGCTTGCATGAACACCATCTGTATGCCAAGCTAGAAAAATTTCCTTTTTGAGCAAGAACAACTACCATTTCTGGGATATACCATCTCCAGCACCAATCTATATATGGATCCAGCAAAACAGAAGGCCATCCTAGAATGGCCACAACCCATTGGTCTTTGAGCCCTGCAAAGATAAGAACATAAGAACATAAGATTTTTGGGCTTTGCCAATTACTATTGGCAATTCATCCCTGGGTACTCCACCCTCACAGCACCAATCACTGCCTTAACATGGAAGGGTGCAGACCCCAGGAATTGGTCCTCAGAAGCTGTCAGTGCTTTCCAATTGCTAAAACAAGATTTCACTCGAAAGCCATGGCTGTGACATCTGGACCCATCTAGTTCTTTTGGCTTGAGGTAGATGCCTCTTCCCTCAGGGTTGGGGCTGTCCACAGTCAACATAGCACAGAAGGCATGCTTCTTCCATGTTCATTCTTCTTAGGAAGTTCTCCTGGCAGAGAAGAATTATACAACTAGAGACAGAGAACTCCTAGCAGTTAAGCTGGCCCTTGAAGAATGGCAATGTCTCCTAGAGGGGGGCCCAATACAAGATCACCATTTACATGGATCACAAAATATAGAGTACCTTCCGCAGGGTCAGCAACTCAGTCCTAGACAGGCTCACTAGTCTCTTTTCATTTCACGATTTGATTTCAAACTCCACTACTGACTGGCTGAAAAGAACCTACGGGCCGACGTACTTTCGCGAACCTTCCTAACTGAAGATGTAAGAGAGGGCCCACGATATACCATCAATCTTGCAAGGATCATCTTAGCTTCTGTTACTTGTCCTCAAAAAGCTCCAGGGAAAATTATTGAAGTGGGCAGATGACTCTCATGTGGCAGGACATCCTGGAGTGGCTCAAACACTTGATCTCCTTCAATGCCACTATAGGTAGCGCATGCATTGCTACGTATTTATAAACCTACTAGAGGTTTGAAATCTTCTCAACTAAACTTGCTCGATATTCCTTCTGTGCGGCAAGCTTGTCTATTCTATAGAAGAGAAACATCGTTTTCAATTGTTGCTCCATCTTTATGGAATCTCATTCCTCTTGAGCTGCGTTCTTTGGACAACGTAAAGAAATTTAAGAGGCTTTTGAAAGATTTTCTGCTCCATCGGGTCTTTAGTATTTTCTAGAATTTATGACCATGACAGATTTTTTACCTTTTTGTTAGGTATGATTTAGGATTTATCTTTGTCTGATTACATTTGTATTATGTGTTTACATAATATTGTTGAGATTGTAGTTTCTATGAAACTTGATGATTTGTGCTTTTGATACATTTGTCATGTTGTTGTTTTAATGATATTATGTATGTATGTTGTAAATCGCCTAGACCTTTTTGTGTTAGGAGTTTAATAGGTTTTAATAAATAGAAATGGAAATGAAATGTGAAGAAAGATGTGCTCTATCTGTGCACAGAACAAAGCTGTTTGTGCCTAAACCTGGGGGTGGTTACAGCCATTGCCAGCCCCCAGGGAGCCCTGGACCCACATATCCACAGATTATTAGGATCCCATGCTACTGATGCCAGTAATAGCAGAGGCCATTCCCTAAGTCAACTTGATTAATAGTAGTTAATGGACTTCTCCTCCAAGAACTTATCCAAACCTTTTTTGAACCCAGCTACACTAACTGCACTAACCATATCCTCTGGCAACAAATTCCAGAGCTTAATTGTGCATTGAGTGAAAAAGAATTTTCTCTGATTAGTCTGAAATGTGCTACTTGCTAACTTCATGGAGTGCCCCCTAGTACTTCTATTATCCGAAAGTGTAAATAACCGATTCACATCTACTCGTTCAAGACCTCTCATGATTTTAAACACCTCTATCATATCCCCCCTCGGCCGTCTGTTCTCCAAGCTGAACAGCCCTAATCTCTTCAGCCTTTCCTCATAGGGGAGCTGTTCCAGTCCCTTTATCATTTTGGTCGCCCTTCTCTGTACCTTCTCCATTGCAACTATATCTTTTTTGAGATGTGGCGACCAGAATTGTACACAGTATTCAAGGTGCAGTCTCACAACTGATTTTCTGTGACCTTAAGCATTAGTACAAGAAGGATGGAGGGGGCACTGGAGAGGTACACAAATGAATTGGCCCCTGGGTGCCAGAGACCCACGGTACACCACTGCCTCAAACTGATTATCGAAACTGACCACAGCCAGACCCATGACCATCCTTACTTGCAGTCTGTCACCAACCATAGCCTGGACTTTCATTACCTCTGTTTGCCACCTGCCTCTGACCTCAGTCTGTCACCAGATCTACCCTTCCGGCTGAATCCCAGAGACTGCCACCTAAGACCTGTCAGCCCCGGGAACTCAAAGGCTCAACCCGATGGGAAAGGGGTTGGTACAGGCAAAGCTCCAGTCCAGTCTCTGCATAGACTGCCCCGCCTGTTGGTGGTAAGGACCTACAGGGCCTTCCCTGTAGGTTGTGTCAACCTCACCCCAACACAAGAATCCTCAATCCTAACAGTTTAGTTCTGTGAAAATTAAGAAATAGAAAAAAAAATATTACAAAATCTTTTTAAAAAAAGGTATGCAATATATCTTTTTACTGTGTGCGCACATATTTTATATTGTTGCTGGCTGTGTAAATATAAAGACTGTAAGTTTCAAACTAGCGGGCATGCACACATTTGCGTGCATACATCGGCCCGCACCCAGGGACATGACCATTTTATAGCATACACACACACACGCATTCATGTTATAAAATAGCCTGGCTGCGCACACGTGCGCCAAATTTTAAGTGGGTGCACACATGTGTGCAAATCCCGCTTCTACCGCATAAATCGGTGGAATTTAAAAGGGGCATGTGCCAATGCCATTCCCAGTATTACCAACCCCCCAGTTTTGATAGCCTTCACCCCACCCCCACCCCCACAGTTAGCCCTGATCTTAAAACCCCACAGATCTGCCTATGTTTCTTTAAATTTTTACATGGCATCCATAGCAGAAATATAGTTATATGGCAGGGGGCCTCGGCACACGCTGGATTGTGTAAGGATTTATGTGCACTTCTCAGATTCATGCCCCAAAATGGCCATGCCCCCCCAGACCAAGCCCCACCTGTTTTTAAAAATTATCATGGTATGTGCGAATCTTGGAGGCTTTTAAAATCCACTCAGTGCGCGTAAGCCCTACTACTTCACCCATCCCCTAATTAATGCGTACATCGGGCTTTTAAAATTCAAAGAATTTACAGTAAATACTAGTAACTGTTTTCCACTGGAGATCAATTGTTTTGCTTTTTCTTCTCTTTGTACTTTGCAGGAAAATATTTGCCGGCAGCAAGGAGTTAGAGGTAATCCATTTTGTGAATTGCCTATTTCATTCCAAACAAAAATGAAGAGTGGAAGGAATTATAGTTTGCAAATTATTAACATATTAGCCAACATTTCACTACAACAAGGATAACAGGAGCTGATGAAGGAGTCTTCTTCTGTCGTGTCATTTCAAAAATAACATCAGGATGCTGAGGCCTAGGCCTCGGTAACAGAACCAGGCCTCAGGGCTGGATCCTGGCCTCAGTAATGGGACCAGGTTTCAGGGCCAGGCCTCAGTGTCAAGACCAGGCATCCTTGTTGGGCCTTGATCCCGGGACCAAGTCTCTGGGCTGGGGCTTGATGCCAGATCTAGGCCACAGCAATGGGAGCAGGACTTGGGGCTGGGCCTCAGCATCAGGACTAGGTCTCGGGACCAGGCCCTAGCACTGGGCATAGGCCAAGGACCCCAGCACCAGACTTAGGCCTCAGTGATGAAGCCAGGCCTCTGGGCCCAGCCAAGTCTCTTTTTTGCTTTTTGGGTTTTTTTTGTTTTTTTTTAATGGTTTGAATGTTTTTTCTTGTATTAATTTATTTAAGCTTATATTCCACTACTTCCAATATTTAGTTTAGGGAGGATTACAATGTCACGAAAACATAAAACAGTACAACATAAAATACATTAATAAAATAATTTTACAATTTCACAGTTTCAGTGGTTTTTTCCTGATTTAATTTTTTTTTCCATTTGGCAAGGAAACAGAACAAAAAAAAAATTAAACAAACTGTATCTGGAAAAAAAAAAAACCTCTGAAACAAGAAAACAAAACAAAACAAAACTTTGAGGACTGCGTACTCCTAGTAATCACAAATCGAAGATCTTTCAAAATTAGGATCCTGACATGTTAATACTATTTGAAAGTATTGCGTAAAACATAGCAAGATTGAAAAGAATGGCTGGGCAAAGCAGTGGGGGGGGGGGGGGGGGGGAGGGGGGTGTCTTTCCTTAAAACAGCAGCAAGATATGCTCCATAACCATATAAATGTATGCTTTTCTCTGGTTTATTATTTAATACTTTGTACTAACTGGATATGACCTGAATGCACATTTTTATTACATCTAACCAGCATCATAGATGAATAAAATCAAATAAGCGGTGAAACCTGACAAAGAGAAGAATGGATGGTGTGTCAAGCCATCTGCTTTGGAGGACACCCAAGTCTGCCTGAATCTGCAAGGCCAAGCTACCAGCTATTCTAAGATCTCCCACTTCCAAGAGTGGCCTAAAACCCATCTATACAATCAGCTTCTCCCGCCATCACTTTGGCTGCAACTTTTCTTCTGCAATTAAGTAATTTATTCCTTTCTTCTTCCCTCTGATTCTAATGAATCCAAGTCACAGACAAGCCCCAGTTGCTCCTATTCAAGGCGTCTGATTGCATCTGGCAGTAATTGCTGGAAATCCTGAAGAGGGAAGGAAAGCATATTGTTTGTGGGGGTAATAGGTGAAGACCTGCCTCTCTTGACCTATAATACATTAGTGTCAGTGAACATTTGGCAGCCTTCAAATGATTAGCAATGAAGATGAATCAAGCAAAAAAAAAAAAAAAAGGTAGAAATCTGCTTCATCTGGATCACCAGAACTGCATAAATTTGCATGCTGATTAGCTGTTCTTTTGTCTGTGCTCCTAATTATTATGACACATTACGTCTTCATCGTGCAAGATTCTGATCTGTCTTCTTCAAAATGCATGATGAAAAATCTCCTGTTTATTGTTTCAACATGTAACTTTCAGTTTTATATTTGCTTTCATTAAATGCATATTTGATTGCATTTGACTGGTGCCTCAGAATTTGAGGGGATGGGGAGTCTTTTTTTGTCACATTTATTTCATCTTGTTGACAAACAATCAGATAACCTCCTGTAAATACTCTCGCAGCACTCACTGATTGCAATTCCGCAAGTCTCAATGATAGAGAATGTCATTTTTGTTTTCTATTATTATTTTACAGAAACAGGAATACAAGAAATGCAACCAATTCAGAGACAAACTTTCTCAGCGCAGGCGTGTCCGATTTCTGAAAGGAACTGCTGAAACGTTAACACAACATTGATATTACACTAGATAAGACTTCCTCTGAAATCGCAGCATTTCAGCTCAGCTGACTCACCCCAATCACTGCCCCAATCATTCTTTGAAAACAAACAGTGCTCTTGTTAGCCAACCACTAATTTTCTTTTATATTCACATAACATCATATTTAGCTCACTGGATTGAGGGAACAGATCTGGATTGAGGGAACAGAACCCTAGCAGCTGCGATCACCACAGTTGAGAGAGAAGGCAACCAGCTGATCAGGACTGCAGCGAGGGTTCCCTGCCCCGCGGCTCCAAAGAGAAGTGGGTCAGCCATCAGCCCATTGGGCTATGGCAGTAAAAAAAAAAGTGACACGAGAGGAGGAGGCAGGGCATGAGCCACGATCATCACGGGTGAAGTGAATTGCAGCAGTGACTGTCAATGTTGCAGCAGCAGCTTTGGTGCAGCTGCCACTGCTCTCACTGCTACTTCCTCTTTCCTGCTGTGCTACTGTCATCTCCTCCTCATCCACGTCCACGCGGCCAGGAAAAAGTCTCTTGGGCTGCGTGGGTGTTTTCACCTGGAATTTTCTCACATTGGCCCGGAGACCCGACAATTCGTTTAGAATTCCGGAGTCTCCAGGCCAAATCTGGAGAGTTCCCAGCTAGGACCATGAGATGAGCATATAGGAAGTACTAACACTGCAAGTGTTGAGTACTGTGGGAACGGCCAGCACATGAGGGTGAGCTGCAGAAAGGACTCCTTCAGTTCTGCAAATAATCCTGTTCTCCCAAAAGGAAGAAGGCACCAGGAGGTGGCAAAAGCAGCAGCGGAGTAAGAGACTTAGTCCTCACGTTCTTGGCGCCTGGTGTCTCCACCTGGGAAGAAGGTGTTAGTGGGTGGGATTTCCTTGCCTTCAGCCAAGGAAAACAGATGGGACTGTGAACAAGGCTGGCAGTATGTACAAATATATACAGGTTTATTAGACTATATAGATATATACATTTCTACACAACTATGTATATTGCTAATAGGATGTCAAACAGCACACTTATCTACTCGTGGTTAGTAGTCTCGGTCTACACAACTATATACATTTCTACAAAGTAGCAAGAACATTTAATGTTTGGCAATTTGGGGTTATTGGCTCCCACAGCATACCACATATAGACTAGAATGGACCTCTTACATTCCCGCTTAAACAAGTATTATTATTATTCTCCCCCTTTTTTCCCCAAGATTCACCCATGTGAAAAGATGCAACTGAACTGGTGGGCAGTGTTGGCCTGGGGGTGTCCGTTGTATCTAAACCATCTCCTTCTGCTCCATTATACCCGGTGAGACCCGACTCCACCTCCCAGTCTGTCGTTGGGATCCATGCCCTCCTGGGGGCTCCAACTCTGTCTCCTGGTCTGCTGTTGGGGACCACATCCTCCTGGGAGACCCAACTCCATCTTCCAAACTGCCGCTGTGGTCCACGCCCTCCTGGGAGTCCTAACTCTGCCTCCTGGACTGCCGCTGGGGTCCATGCCCTCCTAGGAGACCCAACTGCACCTCTGGGTCTGTCACTGGGGATCCCCTTGCTCCTAGGGACTGTTCCACCTCCGGATCTGCTGCTGGGGTCCTCTTGCTCAAGGGGGATGGATCCATCTCTGGATCTTCCCCTGGGGTCCCCTTGCTCACAGGGCATAGCACCACCACCAGATCTGCAGATGGGTAACCCTTGCTCCTGGGGACCACTTGATTTCTGGATCTGCTGCTGTCCTTCCGTTCTCCTCCCTTGGTAGGAGGGGTTTTCCCTGGCTTGGGTTGTACAGCTCCACTAGGCTTATGGCTGTTTAGCATTCAGTGATTCAGGCCCTCCACAGTCTCAGCTTTCACTGATTTTAGCTCTACTAAGCTCATGGCCAGTTATTTGCTGCTACCCAGCCTGACTATTACCTGACACTGTATGGGTTACCTTCTCTCAGACAAACCCCACACAGGACCACAGAATGCTTCCATATACAAGCCCCTCCATCCTGCCTGGCTATCCTCTTCTCTTGTCTGGGAACTGGGTACCCAATGAGTCTGACTATCCTTGTTAGTCAGGGTGAGAATCTGATTGCTTCCTAGGACTGTTTTTCAGTACATTTCTCTCATAAATCCCTTTCCTAGTCAAAGTCTGTAATGTAGGAGTTTGAATTCTTTAATTTTTAGTGGTATTTCACTGCAAAATTACCAGGGGGCTGTGACATGCAAATCTCCTACCTGAATCTCTGATTAATCTATTCAATGATCATTTAAGTACCTTCACAGTAAGAAGAATAGCAATCTTTCCAATTTCCTGGGCTGGCGGCTCAAGTGACATAGCTGCATTGTATTCTTTTTTCTCTGCTGCACTCCACTTAAATGGTAGCATGCTCAAACCTCCGTCTCTTGTTAGGGGAGGGGGATCATCCACTAATCCACGACAAGCTTAGAGTGACTGGAAATCAAATGTTTTTAGGCATGGGAGGTGGGGATTTTTCCCTCTTGTTTTAATTATTGAGTGTTGATGTGTCTGATATTTTGAAATGTTTTATTGCTATTTGGAAATTTTTTAACTTTTTATATGAGTTCTTAATTATTAGATGATATTCTATTTGTCATCTGTCTAGCTATATTCTTTTTATTAGCATGGTTTATTATGATTGATTTATAATTCTTAATTTTGTTGTTTGATTTATGAAGACTGGTGAAGTTTCAGGTTCCCATTGTTGCACTAAATACAAAGTCTGGCTTGTTGTGGTTTCCAGTTCAGTTTATGTTTTCACATTTCGATTTACACTTTTTGGTCTTTTTTATTCTGTATGTGGTGATGGTTTGTCTATGTACTGCATGTATGAATGAGGTAAATTATTCTGGTAGTGTGTAGTTTCTGTGTATATGGATCTATAGCAGCTTGGCTTGTTCTGTTTTCCTAATAGGAGGTGTACTGGTGTTTTAGGGCCTGGTATAATAATATTTGCAGTATTGCCTTTTCTTTCATAGGTAAGGTTGTTATTGTTTAAGTACTGGCAAGTGTACTGTATTGTAATTCTAATACAGTTTTCTCACAGCTTTCTAAGCACCAAACCCACACCCAAAATTGCATTTGCTTTTTTATAGGGTTTTCTGGTTGGCATACAGTAGTGCCTGTAAATATAATATACATGATGTAAGCGATATTTTTAACTCGGAAAACTGAACTTTGAATGTTGATTTTGTGTAAAATATTTTATTATAAAATGAATCATTTTTAATTGTGTGCGGAGTGGGTTGGGGTTGTGGACAGTGTCGAGGTCGAGGGGAAGGTACATGGCTATAAGGTTCACTTAGGGTGCATCATACCCTTGCACCAGCCCTGCCCATCCCCCCATCCCCAAGGGACTGTGAGTGTTCCCTCTGCAGCACCCAAAGCCCTGACCAGCCTGAGGAGCAGAAGATCCGGCCTGGGAATCAAATCTGCCTGGTGGTACAAGGCAAGCTGCCACCGACTAAAGTATTACAAGACCTGTAGGGTATGAATTTTGCATTTGTTTGACTCTATGTTATTGTTTATGTAAATCCTGTTTGTTGTATGACATTCCTTCTAGGCAAGAGAAATTTCCAAACAATTATGGGGGAAAATAATGAATTATGCATGTAAATTGGCTGTCAAAAAAACGCCCTCCTTCAACACAGCTGAAAGGAGTGCTCGTTGTTCCACAGTGCACTTACTTATAGTCAGGTTCAGAGGAGTCGTTCCTGGCGGTGGTGTTCAGGTCGGGGTAGGGAAATAACGCACACAGGCTGCATTTTCTCCTCTGTATGGTTTATTTTCCATGGAAAAAGTACACGCGCAAAGAGCAGGTGCAAACATCTGTGAGTACTCTGTACCCACATCGGGTTTCACAGGAAAAGCGCAGGCGGAATTTCCACTCGAAATTGGCTCGAAATCCATGAGTGAAAAGTACCTGCGGACTTTGTCAGCAGATTGCCCCTGACAAGCGGGCAACAGGACTTGGATATTGGGCCTCTTCCGTTAAACTGAAGATCCCATCTGTGCTCATTCTGTGGGCAGGTTACCCTGGATGTTTTAAAAGAAGTATTTTCTGCCACCGCTCCTCCCACGATTGCAACTCTAAGCGTTTTCTCTGCAGGGTCAGGATTTCAGTGAACTTCCTGCAGCTGATGGCGACTGTCTCGCCACAAAGTTATCCGCGCGCTCTTCCCCCATGCCATAATAGCCCTGTGCACTTCAGAGGATGAAAGTTAACTCTGCAAACTACAATCCCCCTTCTTGTAAGCATCACTATATGCCTCCTAATGACCTGGAGCAGGAAGAAGTAGACGCAGATTGCATTATGTGCCCCTCCTCCTCGTTATGCCGTAATGCCTAATTATTATCACCTGGAGTAGTGACACTTTTCGTGTTGTGATCACTAGGACATCTTTTTATGGTTTTAATCAGAGCTCCATTCCCTAGTATCTCACCCTTTAGAGAGCATTGCTTCATTAATCAACTGTACCATCCTGGCTGCCGAAAGGTTGGGAGATGCCTGGCAGTAGTCTAGATTAATGAGAGGTTTGTTTTCACTGGGAAAGCCTTCCTCTCCAGTCACAGATTGTTGTTACTCAAATTCCCTTCTAATTCTCCTCAGTCATGCTAGTTGATAAAACAAACAAGTGAAAAGAAGAAACGGATTTCCATAGGGAAGGCAACCAAATATTTAATTTATTTACCTCCTCTAACACCAATACCTGGGGTGACATTTATTAATAAACTGTATTATCAGGTGTCTGATATGTCGTTCACAGAAATTAATTACCCAACCCATGGCTAAAAAAAAAAAAAAACATAACAAGCCTGCAGTGCTGTAACATTTGTGCTAATTGAAAATGAGATAAGTGCTGTGGGTGCAATTTGCATTCAGTGCAGTGTATTAATTATCCTTGGTTCTCTTCATGATAAATACACCTGACTGAATCATTGTTAATTTACTAGGTAATAGAGTCTTAAGTATAGTCCCTTAGGTAAACCAGCTCAAGACACTGGCTTCGTACAGCATCCAGGCACAATTCTCGTATAAGTATTTCACTTCCTTAGCAAATTTTGCATTATTTCCCTGGTTTGTTTTTTTTCGTTTTTTGCTTACCCAGTAGAATATAAACAAGTAAAAAAGAAATGCAGAACAATTCATGTGATCGCATTTAAAAACAATAAATAAATAAATAAATAAATAATAATTGTAATACATAAGTCCAGGCCAACCATTAACCGTGGGCGGGGCCATGTTCCAATCAGAGCTTTGGGTGGATGCCTAGGGACTGCCACAGCAGCCCTCTCCCCAATGTTTAACAACACTTCCTGTTCTTCGGGTGAGGCAGGAGCTACAACGTGGCGTGCATAAAGACATCCACACCTGACCAGAATTTACAGTGCCCCCTACTTCCCCAATTCTCTGCTCTTCAATCTCAGGGTCTCCCACCCCCCTATTAGATCTACCAGGGAGGACAAGTTGCAGCTGAATCACCTCAGGCCTCACATCACTCTAGGAACGACCTGCCCCCAGGTCATCACCCCCAATCCAGGACCAAAGTGACAGATTATGTAAGAGCATTTGTGAATAAGATATTTGTTATTTCCATACACAGGAATCCCAGTGTTATGAACTAATTTACAAAGAGAAAGTTCACTTATCTTGCTGTATAGAGAAACACTTTTGGGAGTAAAGACCGTCATTATTTGTGCTATATCCATAAGTCTGATGGGAAACAGTACTTGTATTCCATTCTGGGCTAGATCCACATGTTTTAGGGAAAAACTTTCTTTTGGTTTCTAACTTTCATTTAGGTATACCTATCCTGAAAATTTGGTGGCTGTAGTTTGAATGGTTTGGGAGATAATGTATGCACAAGCAGACAGGCAGAGAGGATAACTTTCATACAACTGTGTGCGGCGGCATATATGCGCTTATACAGCCATGCATAGTTTTACCATAATATTTATAACCCGCACATACGATATACGAGTGTTTTATAAGATAAGCATATCTCTATCCTTGCAACATACGCACATATGTAAGCTTATGTGCAAATACATGCAATACATGAAACTTCATATAAAGACGATATTACCTATTTTGTTGAATTTCAAGGAGGCCAACAAAACAAAAGGAAAACCCATGAAATTTCGTGTGGTTTTCCTATCATTTTTTTTTAGGGGGGGGGAGAAAGAGCACATAAAAGAAAACAACCCAAACCCACCCCAACCCTAACCATCCTGCCCCCCCCCCCCCCCACCCCAAGACTTACCAAATGTCCCTGGTGGTCCAGCGGGAGTATCGAGAGCAATCTCCCCCTCTCGAGCTGTCGGCTGCCACTAATTAAAATGGCGCCAGTGGCTCTTTGCCCTTACCATGTGACAGGGGCTACCGGTGCCATTGGTTGGTCCCTGTCACATGGTAGGAGCAATGGATGGCCCGTGCATTTTTTAAGATGGCACAGGCCATCCATTGGTCCTAGAATATGACAGGGGCTGACCAATGACATCAGTAGTCCTTGTCACATGGTAAGGGCAAAGAGCCACTGGTGCCATTTTGATTAGTGGCAGCCGACAGCCCGAGAGGCAGCGATCGCTCCCGGGACTGCTGCTGGACCACCAGGGTCTTTCGGCAAGTCTTGGGGGTGTTGGGACGGTGTGGGGGTTGTAATTAATTAAATTTGAAGGGTTGGGGTGGATTTGGGGGGGGGTTTTCAGGGCAGCTGAAAAAAAATCGGCCCGAACCGCGGGAAAACAAAATTTCCCACAGCGGGCCAATAACAAAAGCCGAATCAAAAGGTTCGGCTAAATCACATCTCTATTGCATTGTACTTTTCCTACCTATTTTGAAAATATACATGTGAATATTTTACATGTAAATGTAAATAGGACTTACTTGCATAAGACCCGATTTATGCACGTAAGTCGGCCAATTTTAAAACATGGACACATAAATGGAATTAACCAGTTTATCAATTAGTCCACCAGTTTGCCCAGTCCTTCTTCAGGGTCATTGAGACCTTTCTGGTTCTTCAGCCTGAACTCTCTCTCCCCAGTTCACTTAGGATTCCCACCTAGCCAGTACCATACAGTAAACATGTTTAATATCAGTTGCGTCAGATAATTAGCAGGTGTAAAAATACACAAGCAAGTTGGAAAATGGACATGTGTCTTTTAAAATAGCAACTTATGTGCATCAGTTTTGGCCCTGCCCTGGAATTCCCTTTCTTTTTTTTTAACCACATGAATATGTGCATGCGAAAGTGGAAATCCACAAGCATTTTCTACTTTCATACAATACGGAGTACGGAGGCAATTTTAAAAAGAGTTACATGTATAAATATAACTTGCTATCATAGCAATTTTCAAAAGCCATTTACCTGTGGGAGGGACCTTTGGTTTCCCCTTACTGATGGAGTGTACCATTATTCAGAGGGAGGTTCTGTGTAGCAACAAGTGAGAGGTTTGGATGTTGCTCCCCCTTGTGGGAATATGCAAGAGGTATGTGCTGGTTGCTTATCATCCCAAAGCACCTGCTATCCTCGTGGATTTTAGTTTGGATATGGTTGGAGTAGGAGCTCTCAGGCTCCTGTCTTCTAATTTTTCCTTCTAATTTATGGGAAAGGAGTAAAGAAGATCCCATTTAGGGATCGGCCTCCAGTTGACTCTTCTACCTGTCTTTAAAGATTGTTTGCACTCTTTTAAACCAATTTTTTTAGATTTCCCTGTGAGAGTCCATCCCCAGTGTTGCAGTGGATTGGGGATTCCTTGTATTTAAGACTGGATATGGGGAAAGGAAGACCTGCTTGTGCTGTGTCTCCTAAAGATCATACACAGCGACAGTGACCTGCTGTATAGGAAGAATATTTTTGCATTAATTGTCTTGAGCTATCTCTTATTTTGGAGGCATGAACATTTTTTTCCACCCTTCCTGCTTCTTGCTTAATTTCTCCCCTTTTGGGTTTAATTAATATTTTTTCCTCTTGGTACCTGGGAGTCAGTATACCAAACCTTTGCAAGACGGAAGTCTTTCATCCAGAAAGATATAGAGGTGTTACAATTTCCATCTGGAGAAAGGGATCCCAGTAAAGTGCATTGAAAGAAGCAACAAAGAAGATACAATTAAAGGTGAAAAGAACTTTGTTGCTGTTGGGGAAAGGTTCCTTAAAGGTATGAGAAGTGCCCACCTAGTGCTGCCTAAGGAGTGGCAAGAATTCAGGGAAATACAAGGGAAAGTACCCTTCAGGTGCTGCATAAGGAGTTAAGAGTATTCAAAGAGTATTTCTGAAGAGTATTAAATCTGGGGCTCAGTTCTGATTACAAATTGGAATTGAATGTATATTCTGACCATCTCCAGTGGGAAGAGCAAGAAGGAAAGAAATTGGGAGGTAAAAGAAGATTAAGCTAACTTTAATCTGTACAGCTGAGGAAAGGGGATGGAACAGCTCCCTTCTGAGGAAAGGCTGAAGGGGTTAGGACTGTTCAGCTTGGAGAAGAGATGGCTGAGGGGGGATATGATAGAGGTCTTTAAGATCATGAGAGGTCTTGAATGAGTAGATGTGACTTGGTTATTTACACTTTCGAATAATAGAAGGACTAGGGGGCATTCCATGAAGTTAGCAAGTAGCACATTTAAGATTAATCGGAGAAAATTCTTTTTCACTCAACGCACAATAAAGCTCTGGAATTTGTTGGCAGAGGATGTGGTTAGTGCAGTTAATGTAGCTGGGTTCAAAAAAGGTTTGGATAAATTCTTGGAGGAGAAGTCCATTATCGGCTGTTGATCAAGTTTACTTGGGGAATAGCCACTGCTATTGATTGCATCAGTAGCATGGGATCTTCTTGGTGTTTGGGTAGTTTCCAGGTTCTTGTGGCCTGGTTTGGCCTCTGTTGGAAACAGGATGCTGAGCTTGATGGACCCTTGGTCTGACCCAGCATGGCAATTTCTTATGTTCTTATGTTCTTAAGTAAGGAATTGGATGCAAGGAGTAATTGTGTAAATAGAGAGCTTCCATTAGAAGTAGAGAGTTTGCTAGAAGAAGTAGAGTCACAAGTTTATTCTATCTACAGAATCTGCTGTTTATTATTTATTGACTTTGATGAAGAAAATTAATCTAAGCTGTAAATATTATCCAATCATCTGACCAAACTATCAGTAAAGAAGTTGGAAACCACAATTTCTCTGCTCTGTGTTTATTGGATGCTGAGACTGTATAATTATTGATGCTGGGGACTAAAGATGGAAACAGGGTTTAATTGTGTTGTGTTGGAGGGGGATCCTTGGCCCGAAGTGGGGTTGACGCCACCCGCAGGGCAAGCCCTTCGGGTCCCCATCGTCGGGAGGTGGAGCTGGTTGGGAGACGGGGGCCGACTGGAACTTCACCAATACCAGCCCTCGTTCCCCGCAGGTTGAGCCCTTGGGTGCCGGGCCGACTGGTCTTAGGTGGGCCTCCGTCAGATGACTCCCAGTTGGAGAAGTGGTAGATTGCCAGGAAGACTGCGGCAGGTCCGGATGAGGCAGGGGTCCAGAGACCCGGGCGCCAAAGAGGGCCAGGAACAAGAAATAGGTGACGCCCGGGTAGTAGTAGGCCGGAGCCTGAGAAGGCCAAGACCAGGAAGATACCAGAAGACAAATGGAGAACAGGCTGATGTCAAAGCAGGCAGTGAGAAGGCGAAGAACGGAGGTCAACAGAGCAAGGGTCGAAGCCAGGGGTCAGTCCAAATCATAGTCCAAAACGTAGCAAGCGTCAAAGCCACCTTTTGGCCAGTCCTGATCATGTGACCAAAAAAACATGATTTTCCCAATTTTTGGCAATAGCTTTTTGGAAAATATCATTCCAGTTTCTAGTTTTTAAATAGATCTACCTATACTGAAAATGTGGTTACTGTAGGTTGAATGACTCCTGATATAGTGTGCACAGAGAAAGTAAAAAGAGAAAAAGCACCACAAAGTGCTACAAATATCTCCCAGTTTAAAGTTGAACAAGATCATTTAAAAACCTGCTCATGATATCCAGCCAAGCTTGATGTTAGCTTCGTATGGAAGACGGGTTAACATTTTACAGCAATTTTACCTTGGAAATGAATTACAACCCAAGGAATATATTGCATATTGTAATGGAACATGCAGCTAGGTCTGTGTGGCTCCAGCTTATTGGTGCCCAAATGGATCCTGCCCCATGACCATACCTTCAGTAGAGTGCAGGAGTAACAGTGCAATAGTGCAATCACATGGCATCTGCAAAACTGGATTTTCTTTTTGGGCAGATCAAGGGTAATTCTCAAATGGCCTGCACAGTTGCAAACTAGGCAGGAGCTTTCACTGTGCATGTTTTAGGTACATTTTCCAAACACAGCCATCCTCATGATTTCTCTTGGAAAATGAGCAAAATTGCAAAGTGCATTGCACACTGGGACAGTAACTTTTAAACAGGCGCACGGGCGCACGTGTGCTCGCGTTTGCCGGCTTGGTCCAGAGATGTGTCCATTTTATAACATGCGCGCATATGTGCATGCATGTTATAACATAGCCTGGATGCGCACACATGTGTGCACAATTTTAAATGGAAGCGCTCATGTGTGTGCACATGCCACTTCTACCGCATAAGTGGGGACATTTTATAAGGGACCCCATCCACACTCTTCCGCTTTTCAGAAATGTTACACTTGTGCGCAGAGCGGGAGATACACTCGTCCATGGGTGGCTTATAAAATCCACTTGGCGTGTGCTGGCCCAACTTTTGCACACATCTCCTGGTTTTGGCGCACGCAGGACTTTTTAAAATTCACCTTACAGCATCCGTGCATTGTGCGCCTGCTGTTTTCCTTTCCCACCCCTCATGAGTGCCTCTTGTTCCCTCAGCTACAAGTGCATTTGCTGTGGAAGCTCCTGCAGATTGTTCACCACTCTGAGAACAATTCTCAGCGAAGCCATTCTACCCAGGCAAATTGCAATTTACCCATGGAAATAGCTTGGCAAAGTGACCTCTACAAGGAGAACTTCTGCTCCCTGTTCCATAAAGCGTGCGAGACAGGGTCTCCCATCTGTTGGTCTTTGGGTGCCATGCAGAAGTGGTGGAGCTGAAGATAACAGGAAGGATGTGCATCTGTGAAGGAGCTCCTGCTGGTACATGAGTGGCACAAACGGTCGGGATGCAGTATTACACACACAAAAAAAATCATCTTTACATTTCTCCGCCTATTAAGAGGCTTGAAAACTCCCAAGAGAGAAAAATGTTTTTTACCTGTTGCTGAAATCCACATTTTGTGTCTCCCCGAGTTCTGCTCCTCCAGGCTTTCCCTTCTGGTCCCACTGTTTTTCTTATCCTCAGACGTATTCAAGCAGGTCCGCTGGCATCCCTGGGCTATTCAGCTGTTCTTCCTTTTGCTCCGTCTGCAGACCCTGTCACATCTTGTGATAATTAAAACAAAAGACACTGGGATTTCTAAACTAAGGAATTTTCTCATGCTCTTATCTACTCAAGTTTGATAAAGGACTGTGTCCAGCTCTGGACTCTATTTAAAAAGAATGTAGAGGAACAGGAGAAAGACCAGAGGAAAGCAAGAAAAATAATTCCAGGCCAGGCTTACCTGATCTAGAAAAGTTAGTTGAAGAAGGTGAGAGTTTACTCATCCTGGTGTCGAGAGGACTGGGGTGGGGTTGATTGGGTGTTCTTCATCTCCACTGAGCAAAGGGCAGAGACAGGTTATGTAAGGCAGATGACGACATCCCAATCATTTGCCTGAGAAGATATAAATGCACTAATGGTTTCCAACTGAAGGCGGGGGTGGGGGGATGTGACTAGAAGACCAGCTTCCTTTTCTATGAGTCTGTAATTGTCTGAAAATAACATCCTGGGATGTGTGTTTTGAGAGGCTGAGAGATGGTTATGAGAATGTGTACTGTTTATATGAATTCATGCAATGCCAGTATTCTATATATTTTAAAAATAACATCACCAATTCCAATGTATTCTGAAAGAAAATAATAAGACACTCATATTAATCAAGCAGTGCTTGTCTTCACCTGAGTTCCCTCCCATAAAGATCCAGGCAAACAAAATGCATTGTCTTTCAAACCTTCTCTGCACTTGCATCAGCCTCATTCTTGAGCTGCAAACCAACCTAAAGAGTCCACACCAGTAATAATTTCCATGTGCAGCTCAAAGAATAAATGAAATAAGCCGCACAGCATACTTAAAAGTGATCCAACTATTTTGCTCTGAAAAAAAGGGTGGCAATTCAGTGGTACCCAAAAGGTCGGTCGTTATCATATGATATACATGGGGGATCCTGTTAGTCCCCTACCAGAGTTAGGTAAAGGAATTTACCAATTGGTATGGGGAGGGATTTAGGAATAATATTGTGTGTATGGCTCCCCCATGTGGAAGTTGGTAAATGGTATGTCCCTCTAGCACTTGGAGCTAAGGCACCATTTTGTCTTGCGGATTCCTCTTTTGCTTTTGCAGAGGCAGCATGTCCTGTGCTGTTCTCTTAAGGGGTAGATTTTCAAAGGCCCATGTGTTCATCCATGTGTGCATGGTTCCTGGGACATGCACATGGACGCGGTGATTTTATAACATGCACGTGTCGCCATGCCCATGTTATAAAATATGATTTACCCTGCGCACACAACATGCGCACCCAATTTTAATATTGGCACGCGCTTGTGCAGGCAGGTGGCATCTCGCGCACGCAAGGGGGGGGATTTTAAAAAATAATGCACGGTGATATAATCGGGTCTACACCAGGAGGGAACTTTCCTGTCCCCCTACGTAGCCTAGCCTTCCTCCCTTTTCCCCTCTTCTCCCCCTAAACCTACCCTAACTATCGTAATTTTTTTGCTTTAGAACTTATCCGTTCCTCCGAATAGGCCAACTGCCAGCGCGCATTTCCCTGGGACTGGGCCTAATGGCCACTGTCCCGGTTGGCCCCCTCCCTGCCCTGCCCCACCCCTTTCAAGGAACCCGGCACTTTGGCGTGTGTCGGAAGATATGCACACAGCCCGGCCACGCATGTATCCTCCGGTTTTTGCACGTGCTGGGCTTTAAAAATTAACTTCTGTCTCCATGGAGCATATTATTTGGATAGGAGTTTCTTTCTACCATCCCAATCCACCCTTAAGTCTAATTAATTTATTTAAGATTGGAGTACCCATTCCTTTGGGACTTAGTTAAGCTTAATTAATTTTGCTCATCTATTAAATGGGAGAGGTCCCCTTCCAGAAAGAGGAATCTGAGATCACCAAGATCCAAGGAGAGGACGACCTCCACCCATCCTGCGAGCAGAAGGCGGGAGAAAGAAGAGAGAGGAAAAAAGAGTGGACCCCCAACCGGGCAGATGCAAATCTATAAAAGATGAGGGGAATTAGAAAACTGCCTATGTAATGGCTTGTTTTCAGCTGATTGACACGGCAATTATGGGGGCAGCGCCAGGGCTTTAGTGCATGAACACACAGAGCTCTGCCAGGAGGACTCTATTGGTCAAAGCCCAAATCTCAGGCAACAGAGAAGCATCTCCAAAGAAAGGAAAGTGAGGGGGAGATCAAGGAAGAGCCATTCTGCTCCCCTAATCTGGCTCCTCCCCTCTTGTTTCCCTCCTCCCTTCCTGTCAGGCAGAGAACAGGATGGAAAAGTGTGAAGCTAGAGAGAGTAGAGCAAAGGAAAAAAGAGCCACCCTCCTCTCTCTATTCCAACTCCTCCCCTCCTGTTATATCCCCCTTTTTTCCTATTCTGCAAGAAAGAGGAGGATAGGAGAGTAAAATAGCCTTGGACATGAGAAAACTTGCCTTCAAATGTTATGATTGTGCTCTAAAATTTTCTACATCAGAACACAAATAACAGCAACATTGAAACTTAAGTCAGAATTTAGCCGTATAAGTGATGAACAGGCATGGACATTGTTTAAAAATACAATCCTAGATGCACAGTCCAGGTGTATTCCACGCATTAAGAGAAGTGGAAGGAGGCAAAACGATTACCTGCATGGTTAAAAGGTGAGGTGAAAGAGGCTATTTTAGCCAAAAAAAATCCTTCAAAAATTGGAAAAAGGATCCATCTGAAGAAAATAGGATAAAGCATAAGCATTGTCAAGTTAAGTGTAAAACATTGATAGGAGAGAATTTGAACTGAAGTTGGCCGTAGAGGCAAAACACATAATAAAAACTTTAAAAAATATATTCGAAGCAAGAAACCTGTGAGGGAGTCGGTTGGACTGTTAGATGACGGAGGGGTTCTTAGGGAAGATAAGGCCATTGCAGAAAGATTAAATGAATTCTTTGCTTCATTTTTACTAATGAGGATGTTGGGGAGATACCAGTTCCAGAGATGGTTTTCAAGGGTGATGAGTCAGACGAACAACCAAGTCAGGCGAACAACCGGATGGTATGCATCCTAGGGTACTGAAGCAACTAAAAAATGAAATTTCTGATCTATTAGTTAAAATTTGTAACCTGTCATTAAAATCATCTATTGTACCTGAAGACTGGAGAGTTGCCAATGTAACCCCAATAATTAAAAAGGGCTCCAGGGGTGATCCGGGAAACTATAGACCAGTGAGCCTGATTTCAGTGCCAGGAAAAATAGTGGAAACTATTCTAAAGATCAAAATCATAGAGCATATAGAAAGACATGGTTTAATGGAACACAGTCAACATGGATTTACTCATGGAAAGTCTTGCCTAACATATCTGCTTCAATTTTTTGAAGGGGTTAATAAACATGTGGATAAAAGTGAACCAGTAGTGTTCAGAAAGTTCTTTACTAATGTTTGTAACAAGTTGACATGGATCATGTTACTCACGATGTATTGTGCTCTATTGCCTAGTGTCTGTAACACAGCCATGTAGTTGTATTGTTCATGAAAATGCTAATAAACTTTAAATAACAAAAAAAAAGTGAACCAATAGATGTAGTGTATTTGGATTTTCAGAAGGCGTTTGACAAAGTCCCTCATGAGAGACTTCTAAGAAAACTAAAAAGTCATGGGTTAGGAGGCGATGTCCTTTTGTGGATTACAAACTGGCTAAAAGACAGGAAACAGAGACAGAGTAGGATTAAATGGACAATTTTCTCATTGGAAGGGAGTGGGCAGTGGAGTGCCTCAGGGATTTGTTTTGGGACCCGTACTTTTCAATATATTTATAAATGATCTGGAAAGAAATACGACAAGTGAGGTAATCAAATATGCAGATGATACAAAATTGTTCAGAGTAGTTAAATCAGAAGCAGATTGTGATAAATTGCAGGAAGACATTCTGAGACTGGAAAATTGGGCATCCAAAAGGCAGATGAAATTTAATGTGGATAAGTGCAAGGTGATGCATATAGGGAAAAATAACCCATGCTATAGTTACAAAATGTTAGGTTCCATATTAGGAGCTACCACCCAAGAAAGAGATCTAGGCGTCATAGTGGATAACACATTGAAATCATCGGTTCAATGTGCTGCGGCAGTCAAAAAAGCAAACAGAGTTGGGAATTATTAGAAAGGGAATGGTGAATAAAACGGAAAATGTCATAATGCCTCTTTATTGTCCATGGTGAGACCACACCTTGAATATTGTACAATTCTGGTCGCCGCATCTCAAGAAAGATATAGTTGCGATGGAGAAGGTACAGAGAAGGGTGACGAAAATGATAAAGGGAATGGAACAGCTCCCCTATGAGGAAAGACTAAAGAGGTTAGGACTTTTCAGCTTGGAAAAGAGACGGCTGAGGGGGGATATGATAGAGGTGTTTAAAATCATGAGAGGTCTAGAATGGGTTAATGTGAATCAGTTATTTACTCTTTCGGATAATAGAAAGACTAGGGGGCACTCCATAAAGTTAGCATGAGGCACATTTAAAATTAATCGGAGAAAGTTCTTGTTCACTCAACGCACAATTAAACTCTGGAATTTGTTGCCAGGGGTTGTGGTTAGTTCACTTAGTGTAGCTGGTTTAAAAAAGGATTGGATAAGTTCTTGGAGGAGAAGTCCATTACCTACTATTAATTAAGTTGACTTAGAAAATAGCCAATGCTATTACTAGCAACAGTGACATGGGATAGATTTAGTTTTTGGGTACTTGCCAGGTTCTTATGGCCTGGATTGGCCACTGTTGGAGACAGGATGCTGGGCTTGATGGACCCTTGGTCTGACCCAGTATAGGCATGTTCTTATTTTCTTAGACGCATTTGCCTCCCGTAAGTTGGCTTTTATACACACATAAGTCAGGGGATTTCCTAACATCCATGCAACAATGAAATAACCATTTTTACCAATTAGTCTACCAGTTCGCCCAGTCCATCTGCAGCTCATGAAGACCCTCCTGATTATTCAGCCTGAAGTCCCCCATTTCTCACAGACTTCCCCCCCACCCAGTCACTTTTGCAATATTTACGATTACTTGTTCCTGATATTGAGCAGGAGTAAATATACTCGAGTAAGATGCCACATTTACATGTATAAAATTGTAACTTGTGTAAATGTTGGCCTCTCCCCAGAAACCCCCTGGTCCGCCCTTTTACATGTGTAATCTTATTTGCAGACCCTGATTTACATATGTATGTTGCAGTTTTAAAAATAGTATATACTTGGGTATATGCTATGCTAGTTTACACGTGCAAGTGCTATTTTTTTATGCACGCAACTTTTGAAAATTCACCTTTTATTGCAATCAGTAGGTTTTCAGATAAGCATGTTGAAAAACCTATTTCCTCGTTCTTAATAGCACCAAATTCCAATAAAGCAAATGGAAGTAATATGAAAATTCATTGACCATCTGAAATTCTTATCACATGTTAAGCCATTGAAAAACTTGAAAGAAGGTAACCTCCCCCTCCCCAAAGCATAAATACATTGTCAATTAATATTTTCTAGAATCTGATACGATCACTTATCGACCGCAATAATGGTTTACATTTCTCAAGCTTTCCTCTGGTTGCATGCAAAAATAATAATACAATCAAAAGATTTGTCAGCAAGGTTTCTACAGAGAAAATATTCTGTAAATGTTCTGAAGGAGTCCTTTTAAAAGAGGCTTGTATTCAGGTCGCGAAAGCCTGTTATCTCAGCAAGAAAAATCTTCTGAGCCTCATTTAGAGATCGCTTTGTCTACTTAGGCATTTGAATATGTTATGGGAAATCAGAAAGATCATTGAGCAGAAGTGGTATATACATTCATGTTTTACGTCGGGAGTTATTTCTGTGCGCACAAGAAATCAGAATGTTAGAGAGAAGATTATTTTATCTTGATTGCCTCAAAACCAAACTATTAAGACACTGTATGGTTCACAACTTGTTGGACATTATAAATATGAATGTTGCACTTTGGGTGCAGTTACCTTACAGATAAAAGAATTTTATGACTCAACATACAGTGACATTTCATCATTTTTCCAATTGCAATATAATTATAATTATAATGTCTGTCATTAAAAGTCCTTGAAATAAGATCTTCGTTGGGAAAACTAATCCTATGTTATTAGGATCCAGCTTGCAGAACACAGAAGTTGTATTAAAAAATTGATGTATTGATACTCCTTCAGTCCAGCATTGGATACAGCACTGGCACTCATTTGACAAATTGAGATGTTCTATAATTGATCAGCTATCACCCAAGCTACAAAGAGGAGGAGGCCAGAATTGTTTGTTGAGTTGGAAAGAACAGAAATGGATTTTTATCTTAAAATCCATTAAACCATTGGGTTTGAATTGTGCCATAAACTGAAATACTTTATTGTAAACCTTAGAAATGTAATTGATATGTGGATATTAGGGATGTGCAGCCAAAAAAGTTTCGTTGCATTCGGGATACGTATTCATCGGGGGTCATTTCTGTTGCATTCGGACGTATGGCGCATCCAATACGTCGATATGTGAATTTGTTTTCCGGTTCCCATTAAAGTCAATGGGGGAAGGATTTCCAGCCTATTTTTGGCTGCAGAATTGGGGTTTTATTATCAATTTTGATGAAACTTCTGGGGAGCAATCATCACAACAACAAAAAAGCTCCAAAGTACTTAGACTGTGGCAAAGTGGCATGAATAGCCTAAGGCACTGTAAAGGTGCAAAGGGGTACCAGGAGTGGCAAGAATGCTTTAACAGAGGCACAAAGCAGCAGTGAGTGTGTCAAAAACACATCCACAGCTTCAAAAGAGAGCACCGATAACAGATGCATGAACCATCGAAGGCAGCACAACAGGCAAAGCGGCAAGACAAGTGGCATTGACATCCTACAGCACAATGAAGGGGGAACATAGCAAGCAGAAAGACTAGCACCAACACACTGAGGAACCATGATAGTGGCAAGAACACCACAAGGAGTTAAGTGAGTCATCTGGTGATTGGCAGCAAGGCAGAGTGGCAGAAAGCTGATAGGGGCAAGACAGGCTGGCAGAGTGGAGGTAGTCTGGTCCCTGTGGTTTTGATAGGGGAAAGACAGGCTGGCCCAGGAGAGAGTTCCCTTTCCTTTGTGCAGGAAAGGACTCCCTAGAACGGGTTCACCCCTAGAGTGGGGTGTTTCCGTTGGCGTCTAGTGAATACCCAGAAGTTACTGACTGTACTTACGCACTTCAGCTGATGACAAAGGAACTTGAAGAGCTCTCAGAACTGGACTGACAGGCAAAGCAGTCGAGAACAGAGGTCAATCCCACCTAGGGACATAAGGCCTGGACTGACAGGCAAAGCAGTCAAGGTCAAACACTTGTAGGAACACAAGGCCTGGACTGACAGGCAAAGCAGTCGAGGACAGAGGTCAATCCCACCTAGGGACATAAGGCCTGGACTGACAGGCAAAGCAGTCGAGGTCAAAAACTTGTAGGAACACAAGGCCTGGACTGACAGGCAAAGCAGTCGAGGTCAAAAACTTGTAGGAACACAAGGCCTGGACTGACAGGCAAAGCAGTCGAGGTCAAAAACGTGTAGGAACACAAGGCCTGGACTGACAGGCAAAGCAGTCAAGGACAGAGGTCAATCCCACCTAGGGACATAAGGCCTGGATGAACAGGCAAAGCAATCGAGGTCAAACACTTGTAGGAACACAAGGCCTGGACTGACAGGCAAAGCAGTCGAGGACAGAGGTCAATCCCACCTAGGGACATAAGGCCTGGACTGACAGGCAAAGCAGTCGAGGTCAAACACTAGTAGGAACACAAGGCCTGGACTGACAGGCAAAGCAGTCGAGGACAGAGGTCAATCCCACCTAGGGACATAAGGCCTGGATGAACAGGCAAAGCAATCGAGGTCAAACACTTGTAGGAACACAAGGCCTGGACTGATAGGCAAAGCAGTCGAGGACAGAAGTCAATCCCACCTAGGGACATAAGGCCTGGATGAACAGGCACAGCAATCGAGGTCAAACACTTGTAGGAACATAAGGCCTGGACAGTTGACGGTCAGGCACAGCGTTTCATGTCAGGTACATGTGCTGCAATGCTTATATTATCTGGAGCATAGGAGGCAATTGGAGCTGCTGCAAGGCTTTGAATTGCTTTTATTCATCTTGCCATTCACAGGGAAAATTTGGAAACCCAAGCAAAGGCAGGTTTACTTTCAAAAACACTAGCATTTCCATCAACTCTGGTGCCAGCCTTGAGCGGTGAGGGCTCATGATATCCCCTGTCATTGAAAAGACACGTTCACTGGGTACACTGGTTGGTGGACATGACAGATATCGCTGAGCCACTTTGGCTAGGTGTGGCCAGACAGTGGACTTGTGTGCCCAATATGCCAGTGGATCTGTCTGCATTTTCTCTATCGGCTCTGAGAGATACCGTGTCACTGACAGCTGTGCTGGTGTCTCCTTTGCTCGGGCGGGCTCAGAGTCACTCATGCCAGCTGCTTTCTCTCTCTCGCCCGTTGCACAACTGATGAATCTTTATGGGCAACATGCCTTGGGCGTTCTTACGTGGAGGAGGAGGTACTATCTGTCGCTGACACAGTGCTGCTCCTGCTTGGGCTAGCAGCACAACTCTCTGACGTGCCTGCTGTTTCCACCTCTGCTTCAAGCCTAATCTGTCTCCGCCTATGGCGCTCCTGTTCACGGACTTTTGCTAACAGCAGCGCCTTCACAAATGACAGAGAATTGGACTGTAGGG
Source organism: Rhinatrema bivittatum (assembly GCF_901001135.1). Classification (NCBI taxonomy): domain Eukaryota; kingdom Metazoa; phylum Chordata; class Amphibia; order Gymnophiona; family Rhinatrematidae; genus Rhinatrema; species Rhinatrema bivittatum. The sequence continues at coordinate 51,898,303 of NC_042617.1, forward strand.
CGAGTTTACCTTTCACACGGGGATCACAGACTGAGGCGAGCATGAATGTGCGATCGTCTGTTAAAGGCCTTAATCTGTCTTTCACCTGCTGCTGCAAAACGTCCAGACACTGCAGCACCTCAGCTGTCATTCCCTCTTCCTGTTTAAAGGCCTCCAAATGTTCATCCAGGAAATTAACTATAGGGATGATGTCAGCCAAGGTGGCACTTCTGGAACTCAGCTCCTCCATGACATCCTTGAAGGGCTGCAGGAGTTTTACCAGCTGACTCATGACTAACCAATCATGATGCCCTAGGGGATTCTGCACACCTATGTCCATTGTACCAGAAAGTTCATGAAGGGGTGTCTTCAGCTCCAGTAACCTCTCCAGCATCATAAAGGTGGAATTCCACCGGGTGGCAATGTCTTGAATGAGACGCTTGTGAGGCATCTCCAAATCAGTCTGCTTTTGTCGGAGAACCTGCCCCGCCTTGACACTTCTGTGGAAGTGTGCTGCTATGTTCCTGCACTTCTGTATTAACCTATGCAGGTATTCATTCACTTTGTCATTGGACTCCAACTCAGAGCTGACTTCACTACCAGGTGCAGAGTGTGTGCAAAACATCGGATGTTCTTAAAGCGCCCCTCGGTTATTGCCTTAACCATGTTTGCACCATTGTCTGTGACAAAGAACCCTACCTGCGTTTTCCTGTCTCGCTGGTGTAGTTGCCAGCCCTCCAGCATCTGTCTGATGCATGCTAAAATATTGGCTGCGGTATGGGCCTGGTCCGTCAGGTGGGTGTGCAGTAAAGCCCACCTCCACCCTGATACTTCTTCAGTAATAGAGCTGCTGGTTGCCCCTGCCTCAGCCATGCCCCACCAGTGTGCTGTCAGAGAGAGGTAAGAGTGTGCAGCATTCATGGCGGTCCAGATATCGCAGGTGAAATGCACTCTTCCCTCTGCCTTAGCTAGCAGTGCTTGCATGCGACTGCAACACTGCTTGTACAGGCTGGGGGTGACCTTTCTACTAAATGTGGTTCTGCAGGGGATTTTGTAATTTGGAAGTACGACCTTCAAAAAACGCTTGAAACCCACATTCTCCACTAACTGCAAGGGCTGGTCATCAAGGGCAATCATTTCCCCAATGGTCCTGGTTACAAATTTTGAGGCTGCCTGCCTCCTACCCCGGGATAGCGTTACCGCACTCCACCCCATTTCCTCCATGGTGGATTGTCGCTTCTGCCACATGTCAGGGGGTTGCTGGCATGCCACTTGACTGCTAGAAGGGGATGAGGGCGTGGGCTGACTCTGCTGCTTTCCTACCACTGCACACTGGTTGGAAGGTGTCCCCCCACTGGTACTGCCACCATCCCCAGATGGCAGTAATCTTGTTGGGTGTTGCCTCTTCATATGATGGTTCATGCCAAAATTAGATAGATGTCCCATTTGCTTGCCTCTGCTAATATCCCTGGCACAGTAATTACACCGAGCATAACGCGGGTCTTCCGTCACTTTAAAGTGTCTCCAGATCGGAGATGTCTTTCATGATCCTCCACTCTCTAACACCTTGGGGGTGGATGCTGGCACTGGAGCTGAGGTAGTGGGTGCACCCTGAGAAGCAATGCCAGAGGGGCCTCAGTCACCCTCTGTGCCTCTACTGACTGCTCTTCCTCCTCCTTGTTATCACTTTCATCTCTCCCCTGCTGCACATTTGTGGAGACTAAGACAGGACTAACTGATTCTACCGAAGATTCGTCAGCTATTACTTCTTCCGTTTCTGATGAGAATCCCACACAAGAAGATTCTTCATCTGAATCAGAAGCAAACAGTGACTGCGCTACCTTGTCAACGCTAAGTGTTAGTCAAGACTTCTGTCCCCCTGCTGCTTTTCGGTGTCTACATTTTGTCTGGCATGACTCTGCATCCCCTTCCCTCACCTCCAAAACTACAGGGCCAGAAACAAGTGGTGGTGATGGCGATGTATCATGGTCAGATTTCATTTTTTTTGGCATGGAACTGCCATCCCCTACAAAGAGTTTAGAGTGCGACAGTTGCCTTTTTAGCTCTGCTGGTGGTGTTGCACTAGTGTCTTTTGAGGTGCCTCCTCTGCCAGTCCCAATCACTCGACTACATCTCTCTTTCCCTGACATTATGGATTTAATGTCACTGAGTAGTAACACTGCCTACTGTCACGGTGCCTGGCTGTGCACTAATGTGTGTGGTGTGCACACAGAAGCTGCTTGCTTGTAAGCACAAATGAGGCAGACTCCCTGGGCACTTCACTGCACAGACCCACCCAATAGTTAGGATCAGTCTGTTAAAGCTACCCACTGCCCACTGTCACGGTGCCTGGCTGTGCACTAATGTGTGTGGCGTGCACACAGAAGCTGCTTGCTTGTAAGCACAAAAGAGACAGACTCCCTGGGCACTTGACTGCACAGACCCATCCAATAGTTAGGATCAGTCTGTTAAAACTACCCACTGCCCACTGTCACGGTGCCTGGCTGTGCTCTAATGTGTGTGGCGTGCACACAGAAGCTGCTTGCTTGTAAGCACAAATGAGGCAGACTCCCTGGGCACTTGACTGCACAGACCCACCCAATAGTTAGGATCAGTCTGTTTAAACTACCCACTGCCCACTGTCACGGTGCCTGGCTGTGCACTAATGTGTGTGGCGTGTACACAGAAGCTGCTTGCTTGTAAGCACAAATGAGGCAGACTCCCTGGGCACTTGACTGCACAGACCCAGCCTGTTAAACTGCCCAGTGAAGCCCAGTGCACTGAGAGACTAAGTAATTGCTTAATAATCTGCTTAATAATCTGTTTAATAATCATAGAACTGCTTAATAATCATAGAAACTCTTTCGACCACTTGTTACATGATTGATCCCAATCGCTAAAATGTTAAATCTCATTTTATAATGATGTTTTTCTTAATGTCATAGGTTATTTAATCTAAGTTAATATTTTATCCCAGTTCCTCGCTCCTCCTTGTTCTCTGTAAGACAAACATGTTAAGTCTTTTCTTTGTTATATGTAAACCGAAGTGATTAGTAACATTGTTACCAGAACTTCGGTATATAAAAACGTTAATTAAATAAATAAATAAACAAACAAACAAATAAATAAATAGATAAATATTGGAATTAAAAAAAATCTGTTTAAAAAAGCAAGAATTTTTGTCACTCCAGAAAAATGGATGAAATTGAAAATATTATATCTCTCCAAGCCAGCCCAACACCCTAAATGGTGGTCAGTGTTAGCTGACCTACACAGCTTCTCTTCTCAGTCAGAGATGACCAAAATAAACAGCTTGAAAGAAACAGGACTAGCTGTAGCTGACCCTGGCACTGCAGCAAAACAAAGAATAATTAGCTTTTTCTTTCCTTAACTAGCTTAACTAGCCTATCTCTCTTAGTTCAGCCTCCTCCCTCTTCCACCCAGCCCACCTCCCCACAGCATCACTGGAAATAAGTGCGTGGCTCCTCGTGCTGATGTTTATATAGTGCCGGCTCATCAGTATAATCGACAGAGAGCACTGAATGACAGCGCTATTGGCTGCATTCAGTGCATGTCACAAAATGTCAGCGCAGATACACTGCATTCCGGTATCCATGCCGACCTGTCCGACCCTTTCCTGTGAGTCACTGTGACTCACAGGAAAAGGTCAGACAGGTTGGCATGGATACCAGAATGTAGGGCAGGGGCGCTGCCATTTTGTGCAAATCATAGGTAGCTAGTAGCTAATGGGGGCGAAGAAAAGCGCGCGCCGCTGGGCGCACCAAATTAAACGGATAATAAGTTAAATACATGGGGAGTCGCGATGCGTTTCGCCTCCCCACGTATTTAACGGATAGGACAAAATACGTTGCAGATCGCCAATACGTCGAAAACGGATGCACACCCCTAGTGGATATTAGATTAATCATTGGGTCCATAACACTTTGTGCTTGAGAAGAATGTCTTCTAAACCACGTCACAAAAACCCAAAAAACCATTGGTATAAAATATTGTCATATTTATTTTATTATTATTTAATCACCTTACTTAAAATAGTGCAAAGCCTGACCCACAATAATGCGAAGACCTTATTAACTAAGAGGAAAACCCTCAGACACCTTACACTGGAGAAACTCGATACACCAGTGTTACATTGAGCTTAAAAACTGCCATCATGGGGAAAAATGCTTTCTTATTCAGAAATTTAGAAAAAGGAGCACATCCAATGCTTCCCGGCAGAATTCTAATGCGCACAATTTCAGTATTTACCTGAAAACCATGATGTGGGCCACCTTTCGCCGATGCTGCTTCAGGAAAACCAATACATCGTGCTGCACAACTTCAACATAGTAGCAACGTCCATTCTTAATGTCCTCTCTCGGAAAGGCTTGGACTTTAATGTGGAGGCTGGTTACCTCCGAAGGATTTCCCCCTGGCCGGGAGGGGATCAGGATCAAGAACTGGGATTCCCTGCTGCCCAACTAAAGGAAGGACAGCAGAGTCTCCCCAGGGGAGAAGAGAAGGGTAGTTTTGAAGAGAGCTTTTGTTCTTTATGGCTTTGGGATGAATTTTTGCCACCAGTTCCTGTCCGTGAGAAAGAGAAAAGGTTTTGTTTTTTGCATTTTGGGACGTTCTAACCCAGAGGTGCAAAGCAACATCAGAGAAAGAGATAGGAGTCCCCAGTCCTCAAAAGGAGCCCACTTTCTATCACTCAGGAGTGCGGAGATTGCTTTCCTAGTGCCTGCCATCCTAAAGGACACGAACTCAGCTGTGCGGGTCTGAGACACACAGTACTTTTGAAATTTTGTTTGAGAAAATGAATTGGAGAATTTTTGTAGCTAATTGGATTGAAAATGTATTTGGTTGCAGTAACATCTTTATTGAAATGCCCCACCAGCATGACCACTGCTGTTTGTGAGTATACAAGGTGCCCCTAAAGCAAGGGCATCCCTTGTAGAGAGTAAGCGATGGAGAGACTGTGAATTGTGCTCCACCCATGTGCCTTGGTCCCTGGAGGGTGAATCCTTTTCCCCACTGGAAAGAACCCCAGCACGCGGGGCCTGTAGACTGGGAGAACGAGAAAGAGAGTAAGAGAAGGAGTGTGTGGCTCCGGCACAGCCATGTACCCCTGTTTTCAGGACACCCACCGAAAAGGGGTTTGCATATGAAATTTCCTTCTGTTCCTTGAGACAGCTTGGTGAAGGAGCCAAACATGGCCAACATCGAAACTTACTTTTCTGAGTGGAAAGGCATCTCTTTTGTGACCACAGAAACCTTCTATTTTGAATGCAAAGGTAGCCCCTTGCAGCCACAGGAACATTCATCGCGGCACGCTTTAGGTAATAAAGAATCTCTGAAATGAAACTAAGAGTTTCACAATCCAGATCAGACAGAGAAAAAAAATTCATAAAATAAGTTTACCAGATGAATAATTTCTTATATAAAAAAAAAATATGGTTCTGGACTCTTGATAAGAAACACAAAATTGGCGAAGGTAGCTGTGCACTCAAATGAAAACATTTTTCTAATGATCACAAAGACATTCAATGTGTAAGAGATAAAAGCATTTTCATAATGGTGACATGCTTGGCTGTCTGAGGTTTTCCCTTTCCAACATATTTTTTAACAAACTGTATTTTTTTTTTTAAAGTATGATAATACATTCATCAGCTGTTAAGTTTATAAATTTTGGTTTCTTTCAGAGCAGTAAGAAAAAACATCCCAGTTCAGCCCAGCCGATCAATTTTTTCAGGGAAAATTTTCAGTCACTGTGGTATGGATTTATTTTAATTTATACATTTTATTTATTTCTTCTTTTTTTTATTTATTTATTTCTTCTTTTTTTTTTTTTTGTTTTGTTTTTTTTGCAGTCTACCCCCAAAAACCACAGATGAAATTTCGTCAGACACTGTGACATGATTTCTAAAGCATATTTGTATCATGTGTGCATGTATAGATAGACATACAAAGCAAAGTTTAATATTATAAAACAGTATGTGAAAATTCTCAAACTGTACATTTTGATTCAAAGTTGCAGGTACTTTTACCCACAGGCATTACACTAGTTCTCAAAGGGAATGTATGAGCATACTTTCCCTTTGACCTCTGCTTTTAGGGTAGGCTGTGGAGACTTGGGAGCAGCTATGGGTTGGGAAACAACCAAGTGAACAAAAGGAGGCCAAACTATTGTTATTTCCACAAGGTTTATTTACAGGCAAGGAAAAAGTACAGCATAAAGGCTGCTTACCTCAGCAGTCCCTTGTATTAACCAAAACAGTCAGATATAGATAATCCTTGCTTAGGTTGGCTTCCTGCTTTCTCCCTGGGACTCTCCTAACCCTTCTGGGCATTGACTTCTTATTCTATAGTGAGGGGAAGCCTCCCTCAACCCAGAATCCCTTGTGGGGCTGGTTCTTAAGGAGGACCAGTCCAGAAAGTAATGGCCGTCCTTTAAGGTGTTCTGAGGGAGCGTCCTATATGCTCCCTAACATAGGCAATATTCAAAACACCCTTTTACCTGGGTAAATCAGTATTTACTCATTTGAATGGCTTTCAAAAAATGTCCTTCCTATTTCCAATTATGTGGGGGTTTTTTCAAGGTTATTCTGGGAGTGATGGTGGTGGGGGTCATCATGAGGCCGATGTAATAAGCTGGGCTCAACCTGCCGCAGGTTTTTGTGTGCGGAATTGAGCGGATTTTCCCACGCTGATCTTATGTGTACATATAACAACGTGTACAGAGCTAAAAAAAATCCATGCACAAACCCGCACAAAAAACCCACAGCAGGTTTTGTGCAAGTATATGCAAATTGCATGTAAAGGAGACATTATTCCTTCATGGGCTATGCAGGGAGAAAGATTAGCGTGGGGTTTTATAAGCGGGATTTTTGGCGCCTGGGTCAGGGCAGGGGTTAAGTGAAAGCGCCTGTCTAGAGGCCATTTTATTCCATTGCTGGCATTAGTGTGGTTGTGTGTCCACGCAGCCTTTTCCTTGCTGCTGATTGCGATAGCTCCTACTGCTTTGGCGGCTGTCGGCCCCAATCCCAGTCCCGATGATGCTGTGGCTCTGGCGGTGTCGGCGCTTGTCTGTAGGCCCTGGAGATCGCTGGTCCTTCCGTCCCTGCTCCTACTGTCTCCCGGCAGGGCTGATCTCTGCCAAGTGGCCCCAAGTGCCCAGCAAGGAAAAGGCTGCATGGATACAAAACCAGTCTAATGCCAGAAATGGAGTAAAAGGGCTCAAGTGGTAGGAGCTGAAACAAATTATTTTCGAATAATAGTAACTTGAAAGAGAGAGAAATGATTCTGCAACATTTTTCCATTAGCGCCTAATTTTAGTGCCTGTTTTCCTGCGGCTTTCTGCATCGGCTCCTTTATGCAGGTATTGGCATGTGCAATGGGTATTCCGCAGGGTTTTTTGCGCCTATCTCATTTGCATACCATCCCCTTATGGCATCCTGCAGGGGCGTCTGCTTTTGCTGCGCACGCTAAAAACAAATATGCACAGAAAAACAGCGCTGATTTCCACGCGGGTCTTATTACATCGCCCCCCCACCAAGATTGGTAAGTTTAATGACCAGAATCTCAGAGGAGGGGGAGGGGAGGCACAAGGCTGAAGGTTCACGAAGGCCGTCTAATACCCTTGCACTGGCCGTGTCACTTCTTACACTTCTTGTACATTGAAGAACAAGTGAAAGAATGGGAAATGTGTGTTTCTATTAGCTTAGCTCCTAAATATATCATTTGTTTGGTTTTTTTTGGGGGGGGGGTGTTCAAAAAAGTCCCCAAGGCTACTTGGAAATGCTATGCACTCTTACCGGTCTCAGCTAATTAAGAAAACTGGCCAGCTAACAGATTGTTGCCTGAAGCTACTCCTAAAGAGGGAACAATGAAGATATTATAAGCACTGCTGTTGGTCCTTTGAGTTTATAAACAATGCACAGAATGGGAAGCTTAAGGATGATGGGGGGGGGTTCCTACATATCAAATGGGAGAGGGGGGCGGAAGGAGGTTCAAAGGGATGATGAGAAAATATTTCTTCAGCAAGAAGGTTTAGCAGACTTCCAGCGGAGGCGGTCAGAGCCAAAACAGTGACAGAAAGCGAGCAGGCTTCGGACAGACACGGGGGGCCCTTAGTGGCAGGGCAAGGGAGAGAACAGGCCGGAAACGGGCTGGCACAGTAGGCACTCATCTCCTGTTTCTAGAAAGACAAGCAAAGGTGCTATTTGGAAGAAGAGTTTTCGAGCAGGAGCAGGAAGCCAGGGAAAATAACTTTGAATGCCATTGTGTGAAAGAGATTGGAGGTTATTGTTTAAATAACTATGCCTGTATCAGTAAGCATCATTATGAGATTAATAAGCCCTGCTGACAGTTACACAGGACTGAAAGGCAAGGGCATCTTAACAATATGGCAAGGACAATTGTCCCTACTGCAATTAGCAAATGTAATTTTAAAAAAAAAACTCTTTTAAGTTTGAATGAGTTTTGCCTTTCTGAATTGGCACATCCATGACCCTATTCAGCTAACTTTTCCTTGCCAGAGTTAATACCCACTAAATATGGCCACCTATTGGCCAGTGTTAATAATCTCTTTTCAGAACAAGGAAGAGGTGGTTTATCACCTCGAATGCCAGGAAAGAGTTAGCAGCAGTCAGCATAGGTTCGGTAGAAACAGCCACTGTCAAGCCGACCACAACAATCTGATAATATTTAAGTGCACGCGGAGATCATAAGAACATAAGAAAATGCCATACTGGGTCAGACCAAGGGTCCATCAAGCCCAGCATCCTGTTTCCAACAGTGGCCAATCCAGGCCTTAAGAACCTGGCAAGTACCCAAAAACTAAGTCTATTCCATGTTACCATTTCTAATGGCAGTGGCTATTCTCTAAATGAACTTAATAGCAGGTAATGGACTTCTCCTCCAAGAACTTATCCAATCCTTTTTAAAACACAGCTACACTAACTGCACTAACCACATCCTCTGGCAACAAATTCCAGCGTTTAATTGTGCGTTGAGTAAAAAAGAACTTTCTCCGATTACTTTTAAATGTGCCCCATGCTAACTTCATGGAGTGCCCCCTAGTCTTTCTACTATCCGAAAGAGTAAATAACCGATTCACATCTACCCGTTCTAGACCTCTCATGATTTTAAACAAGGGCCACCCAGAAGCCAGGTTGCTCAGGGATGATTTGTTTTTCTGCAGGGCTGAGGGCTGATTCAGAATGAGTCAGTCATGAAGTTTATAGTGGTGGCAAAGCAAGGTAATTAGCTGAAAACGATCTTTGAATCCAAGGGGTCCTTATCCAGTTTCAATACCACAACAGTACATATTTGTCTCCAGATATGGTATATGCAATTTGTCCTCAAACAGGAGCTGAACAGTTTCAGAAGCCAGTCCCTTGTTGGTGGTCCAGATTTTTTCATTTGGTGCAGATGTTGTCAAAGTCTTGCCGGTCTTCATGCACTTAATAGCCTTTTCCATTTCTGCTATTCTGAACTGGTCACTGAAAGTTTTCTATTCTTGATGTTCTTGTCATTGCAGTTTCCTTTTCTACTATTTGGTGATGAGCCGTTTTTAAGCGCGCCGTGTGTTCCTTGGTTAGGGGTTACATTGTGGTGCTGTTCTACCTTCCATGGATCATTGCTCAGTTTCTTGATTGTGGGCCAAGCTTTCTTAACATTGTAGGTTATATCTGTGTTTTCGATCAATTCCTGTCATGACTTGTGGTATTCCTCTGCCAAACAAGAGGCGAGCTCTTCTCCTGTTGTGACAATATCGTCTACAAAATGATCCGCCTTGTACATTTGGATGTAGTTGTCATATAGAGTAACCATTCTGGATATGAGTCCCCGTATGTAGCTTCTTTTGCAGGTCTAGGGGATGTATTTTCTGACATTGTGTTGTTCTTCTTTGACAAGCTAATAGTTTACTGGGTTGCATCTGTCACCGCCTTATCAAGCTATATTGCAAAATTCTACCAGTTAACTTTCTTGAAGTTGGAATGGCAATGGAATGATTTCATTTTTCGGTACTACAGTTGTCTAGGCCTGAATAGTGATGGGATGGTATTGGGAATGTGGGACTGAATCCATGACCATCTTACGGTTTAGTGCCACAGCGTTGTTACTGATAATGATGAGGCCAGGGTATAGCCTCATTTCCAGCATCCACTGTTGAAGGAGTTTGAGAGTTTGGGGTCATGATTTGGGCTCAGTTGGATTGCTTCTGCCCAGGTTTATACCAATTCTTCATCTTCAATGGTGGCGTTGTTACTGTGGCTGTTATAGTCAACAATGAAAATGTGAATTTGTTATGATGTCTTGCTGGTTCTAACAACTGGAGCTTTTTATTGGCTGGTTCGTAAACAGAAGTGACCGACATGTCTATTTTTTTTTTTTGCATTTAGAACCTCAGTGTCATGTTTATCTGTCATTTATGCTTCCTAAAAGGCAGGTCTGATTTTACAAAGATTGTACTGCCAAAGAAGCAGAATGGGGGAAGATAGTTCTCTGCCCGAAAGAATTAAAAAAAATATAAGCAAAAAAAGCTCAAATATGAGAATGTGGTTGTTGGAGATAAACAACGGTCGGATGGTGAGGTTTCCATTTTTCAAAATGTGCACTTTGCTACCCAGAAATATTTTAAGGAATTGCTTTGCTTTTATACAACACTATGACATTAAGACTTTGCATGTTTAGGCTTCATACAAATATTTCACTAACAATGGAAAAGGAGCCGTAGCTAAAGACCTGTTTGAAACCGTATTATTTAATTGCAGCCTTCATACCATTTCAAAAGAAAAATACATGGTACAAAACAGAAAACCAAACCAGTGGGGAAAAAAAAAAAAGCCAACATCTTAACTTTTACGGTAGAACACATTTGCTAAATAGACCTGGTGGTAACAGTATTATTGTGGTTAAAAACAGAGATTTCAGAACGTCGTCTGCATTATTACTGCCATTATCCACCAACTCTAAGAACACCACACTAAAGGGCTTAACTCAAAACACCTCAGGTACGGTAATTGCTACTAATGGAGTTGAAGTGTGTAAAATTGGGCCTTATTACCTGGCCATCACATCTCCCAATTGGTGAAGCTGTTGGATATTGCAGTAACTAGCCTCATTCATCCCTCAAGCATAAGATATATTTGAGAAAAAGGGCAAGCTCTTTTTCATTCCACATTCAAAAAAAAAAGGAAAATTGAGTAACGGTGTATTATCAATCAAGTGCTTGAAGCCATTACTGAGCTCGGTGCCCAGGGCAGAGATACCTTACATTTCCCTTCTTCGGAAGGAAATATGTTTGCAGCTATGTGGCTGCTGGCTAATTGTCTCTCATTACGGAAGGTGACAAGTGGGGAATTAGAGACACTTGTTGGACTAAGGATATTTTACTGTGGTCAGCTACAGATACTTCCGTATGCTGGGCGAGAAGCAGCACGGCCTCAGTATCCTGCTAATGCACTTTACTTTCAGTGGCACGTATAGCGCGAGCCAGAACTGCTGTGCACGCTGCTAAGAAAGGAATACACATGTTCCTGCCATTATATATGAAACTTTCTAAGGCGTCCCTTCGCTGTTTCAAACTTCATTACCTGAGCATATATTTCACTGTGATCAAATGCAGATATATTACTTTTGGAGTGTCATACAGTAGAGACAAAAAAAAACATTATTTAACAGCTCGCCAACACGAGTCATAAAGAATAGGTCAGGTCAATCAGCCCTATTTTCTGTCCCTGTTTCAAAGCATGCTGGGGTTTTCTCAGTATGGTCAATATATAAATAGGACTTGAAAGCTCTGGACTGACCTGCCAGTAGCTTAAGAGAGGGAGCCCAGCGATGGCCACCCTATCCAGAGTCTACAAGAGACCCAGCCCCTAGTGCAGGGCTTCCCAAATCTGTCCAGATAATGCCACAGTTAGTCAGGTTTTCAGGATATCCACCATGAATATTCATGAGATAAATCTGCATACATTGGAGACTCGCTGCATATTCATTGCAGATATGCTGAAAATTTGATTGGCCGTGGACATCACCAGCACAGGTTTGGGAAGAGGGAAACACTCCTAGCACTGTGATGCCTTCACATGATACTGTCTGATAACTATAGGTCATATCAGCATACTTTATGCTAATGAAATTGGCTGAATCCAGCAATGCCCAAAAGTGTCTCTTGGGAAACTGGAGCACATGATAGCATCAACTGTAGAGAAGAAGGCGAGCAACACAAGAGCAGCAGCAATAGCTATAGACAGTTGATTCAGGACAAAAAAGCATCACTTAGCAGAAAACAAAACATTTCTTAAAAGAGGACCTTGACAGCTAGAAACATTTTTTTCATGTCACCTTTAATGACCCAGAAGGAGAAGATTTAGTGGTAGTTTGTCAGGTGGAGGAGTTTTCACTCATTTTTCCCTAGCTATATTTATTTATTTATTTCAACATTTATTTACCGCTAATCGAAATTTTAGTGGTTTACAATAAATACATTCATAAAAACAATAGTGTAATAAGCATTATATAAAACAACAAAATTCAGCACATAAAATAAAACAAAGCCAGACAGCATAAACATCAAACAAATAATGCCTGCTTGCAATATTCGCCAATTGCAATAAGATAATAATAATTATATATACACCCCAGATGCATCCCCTTGCACACTCTCAGTGCCAATCTATGGCCAGTAGGAGTCGCCAGGATGTTGTTCTCGCGTTCTTCCCAGACTCAAGCAGGTCACCCACACTTGCTGGCACAATGTAGCATGAACTTCCTCTGCCTCAGCGCTGCACTGCATCATGGGCCCACCACCTAAGTGTTTTGTTTTACAGCTTGTTTTCCCTTTCTGGCTTATTTTTCATGAGAGAGAGAATATTCCAGAAATATCTAAAACACAATAAAATATTTTTTCACACATGGCATAAATATAGTTGCACTGTGGATCCTTCCTCACTCCAAATGCCTATAAAGGGCACCTATTTATAAATCACAAACTTGTATGCATCTGTCCATTTCAAACCTCAAGATTTGTTAGGCACAACCTAATGCTTACATTTAAGTTTAATAAACTGCTTTGTTGGCTGGGGCTTGTTTCATTAGTGTCCTGTAATTCAATTTAGATTCCATAGTGGACTTGCTACTGTTTGCCTATGGAGAGGAATAAAAAAAAGAAAAACACTTGTTTGTAATATGGCAGATGTAAAAAAGAACATTAATTAGTGGATATACTTGTTCTCTCTCTCCCACTGGCTAACCCTCTGGGATGTGGGTTGGATGAATATTTCAACGTGATCAAAACTGATCACCCATGGAGAAAAGAGAGAAAAAACATGATCCTCCAAACAGCAATGTGTCTCTTCCTTGTCACCTTCCCCTGCCTTATTCTTAGTACTCCTTTCTGTTTCCTCCAAAGATATTATTTTCTTATTTTGTGTATATTTATTTACAAATAAAGGGAGGGGGGTTTCAAATATATCACATAATAATTGCAAAGTGCAAGAGGAACCGTTGCTACATCGTGTGGATGTTGAAAGGGAAACTTCCTGCATTGGTCCTCTTTGAAGATTGGCATTCAAAAAGTGCTGGGTTAAAAGCACCGGCCTACTTTACACTTGCTATTTAGTTCGGGTTCCCGAGGAGGCTAAAAATAGCACGTGCCCAGGATATTTTCAAAAGCCACGCAGGCTGCATTCCTTTCCTGGCCTAGCCATGCCTCCAGGAATGCCTCCTCTCAATCCGGCACACGTTACAGAAGACCGTATGAGCCTTCAGCTGGACGGAAGAGGATAATTTTCCGATAAATCAATCAGGGTGCTTTAATCCATCTTAACGCAGAAAGACTGCTTTGAAAACAGGCCTCTATATCCTCAAGATAGATAAATGCAAATGAAATCTCCAACAACAAAGAAAACATCTGGTCCTCAAATGGCAAAGACCACAAGATATCTATGAAAGATCTGAGACCCTAAAAAAATCTTAATAACAACCAAAAAAAGAAGTATATAATAGTTACTGAAACATACAACTAAATGAAATTACAAAAAAATACAGAAAACAAACAAATACTGCCATTGAGCTATAAGTCAAATAAACCCATGCTCTTGGTTAGTACATCTAGAAAAAGACTATACCACTCTTCGCTGCCCCCTTCCTTGCACAGATCTGACCCTTCTTTCAGGAGGGTCAGAGAGTTGTTCTTTTGAAGAGGAATTAGAGAAGACGACCATCTGGAGAATCCCAATTGGAGTTTTCACCCTGGGACACGGGACATAGGCAGGTGAAGATCGGAAGTACCCAGCTGGAGATCAGGTACTGTGGGGAAGGGGGCATCCACTCTGGATAGGACTTCCCGGCCACTTTGGGACACTCACGCATGGATTACTAGCTCCAAGTTTCAGCATGAATGGACACTTCCAAAGAGGGATACATCGTTTAAACTTGTACTACACAAAAGCAAGAAATCTGGATGTATCTGGACACTTTTGTTATGATATCGAGGTGTTTGGTGGATTCTCAGGGGCAACAGTGATGTTACCTCCTACAGGGAGGAGCCCCGTAGGGAGACTGATGCACCGGGCTAGACTCAGTAGCACAGACACAGATAGTTTCTTTATTTGTACAGCTAGGATGACCACCAGAGGTGGCAGTAGAGAGCAGGTTAGCTGGTAGCAGTCTATAATCCTTGGCGAGGGAGATCTGTCCCACAATGGTGGTGTAAGGCCCTGATGCAGATGTCCAATAAGGCACTGTAGGAGAGACAGACTGGCAGATGTTAAACCCACTCCCGTATAGCTGAGTAGAGAGAATCACAATGAGCAGTAGAGAGGATAGGTTTTAGCAGTCCGTGGTACTCGGCAGAGGAGACCCGATGCAGAGAGGTAGCAAGGAACTAATGAGAGACAGACTGGTAGAAGTTGTACTCACTCTCTGTAGCTGATAGATGGATTTCCAGCAAGTTGAAGAATGGAGCAGGCACCAGGAAAGACACACAGGCCCTTGAGGAGCGAGTACCTGTAAGAGGATAGGCACCTGTAAATAAGCAGAGGGCCCCCGAGGAGGGGACACCCAGGTTAGAGAATCCCAAAGGGTGAAGATAGCTTCCAGTGGATAGAAGTGGCAGAGTAGCTTCAGACCGGAGCATTCCGATCCTTGCTAACTCGGCGAGAGTCAGCAAATGGGCAACCTTAAATATGCGGAAGCAGTGACATCACCGAAGGGGGACGCCCCTGAGGTTCGTGCCAACACTGCTACAAAGGTAGGGATGTGCACGCGGGTGCTCCCTAGGAGGCCTCGGGTCAAGATGGCCGAACGCTGCACCAGAGCTGCTCCGGGGAAGCCGGAGGGTGTGGCAAGGAGATGCCACGGATGCCATTCTCCCGAGGCTGGTGGAGAAAGCTGAGAGAAAGATGAAGCATGTCGGGCGAAGTCGTCTGAGCCTGACGGACACAACAACTTTATTATTTCACTTTATTGACTTACCTACAATCAATATCAGTAAACATTATTTTGAACACCCATCCATCGAGTCCTGCCTGTTTTGTCCAGGTACCTGTCCTGAAGAGCAAGTGTAACACATGCATAGAAGGTTTCTAGTGCCTGGGTCCAGAAAGTTATACTTCCCTCGAAGAGAAGAATCTTCCCTGGGAAACAAAAGAGTTGGGGAAAGGACAGAGGAGCCAGCCCAAGTAAAGAGATTTTTTATGGCCCTTTGGAATCAGCACTATACCTTAAAAAAGGGTTACATTCATGCTTCTCTCTCTTCCCCCCACACACAAACTTGTGATTTTTCCCCTTGCCAACTATCCCCCATCCTCGAGTCCCCCTCTTCCAAGTATCCACGCAATCCCCCAGCCTCCACGCTCTCCCTCTCCTCTCAACTTCTCCACAACCTCACCCCTTAGCCCAGTTCTTCCTCTGAATCTACTTCTTCGCTTATCCCCAATCTCCCGTTCCTCATCCCTAGCCCCATTCTCCCACCCCTCCCAACCTCATACCCCAGTCCCCAATCTCTCTCCCCCATGCTCATCTTCTTCCCCACTCTTCCTCCCAACCTCATCCCTCAGTCCACGCTCGCCACTCCCAAACACATCCTTAAGTCCCCACTCTCACCTCAAAACTCATTCTGCTGTCTCCACTGTCCCTTTCAACCTCATTACTCAATCCCCATTCTCTGTGTACCCTCCCTCCTCAAACTCATTCTTTAGTCCTAACAATTCCTACCCCCCCCCAACCTCATCCCTCAGACCCAGCTCCCCCTCCCAACCTCATCATTTAACTCCATTCCTCCTTCAGCCTCATCCCTTGATTCCCACACTCAGTTGCCAGCCTCACCTCATCTCTCAGTTCCTGTTCTCTCGCCTCCCCAAATTTCATCCCTCAGTCCCCACTGTCTGTCCACCAGACTCATCCCTTATTCCCTACTCTTCTGTCCATTCCCCTCCCCCTCCCCCCAAATGAGTTCATCCCTCAGTCCTCACTCTGCCCCTGTCCTCTTCAGCCTCATCCCACTCTCTCTGTCTTCCCCCTTAATCTCATCCCTAATCACTACTCTACCTCTCCACAATCCCTGGGTCCCTCGGCTTCCACCTCTCATCCAAACAGAATGAGTTTTGAGGCCCAGACAGCAGGAGAGCAAGGATGGCAGTCCAATACCTCTTCTAGCTGCTCCTGCTGCTGCTAGCTTCTCTCTCCTCTCTGTGGATCAGATCGGCTACTTGACAATGTAAGAGGAGGAACCAGCTGCAGTACCGCAGGATTGCTTCAGTGGGATGTAGCTTGGGGGGGTGGGAAGGCAAAGGAAACCACAGTGAGCAGCTGTTCTTTGGCCCTGCATAGGCTTCGTCAACGGGTGATGGTGGCGGCTTTAGATTTGGTTCCAGAGGTGCATCTGAAAGAGGGGTGTATGACCTAATGAGGTAAACAGGAAGCAGAGCTACCCGTGGTGACATAGAGTTGGAGTAGTCACACCCTCTCCCATCAAAGGACAGCCTTAAACCAGGACCTGATCTGTCTATACTATAACAATTGCATGAGCTGGTCACCCTGAGGACCATGTTCAAAAGCATTTGGGCACTTGCCTGGCTAAATTCTAGCTGAATAACTTTTAATCCAGCTAAAATGTGACTGAATTAGTCAGGGGCATGCCAGAGGCCTAACTGGGAGGAGCTAAGTTAGCTAGATGAGTTTTCCAGCTAACTCCAATATTCAGAGTTAGTCAGATGAGTTAACCGGGTTAAGTGTGGTTGTCCAGGAGACCTGTCCTAAAGGTAGCCAGATAATCATATCTAGCTAATTTTAGGAGAATCGGATATATTTAAGCATGGCTGCACTGCCGAATATATAGGCTAAGTTAGCTGGTTAATTTATCCGGCTCATTTGCCAAGCTGCACAGTGGCAAACATGGACCTCCCTATTTCCAGAAAGGCTCTCAAACTCCAGTTCTGGAGGGCCAAACTCAGGTTCAATGTTCAGGATATCCCCAAAAAGTATTCATAAGATTTATTATCATGTGGTGGTTTCCCTGGCTCTTGACTCGTGGCAGAGATGTTTGCCTACTGGTGTCTACAGTGGCTGTTGTACGTTTTCCTGTCTTTTCATGATTCATTCTCCAGTGAAATTCTAGCCATGGCAGACTGCAAAATGGCTCAAATGCACAACTCGGATCGTCATCTCACCAAGGTTAATCTAGCACAGATTGGTCCGGTCTTGGCTTTGCCCCATTGTGTAGAGTTATGTTCTTCTTTTCTTAAGGAAATGAGAACGCTTATCTCCATGCATGCAACGAGGCAAAAAAAAAAAACAAAACAAAACACCAGGACAGGATCAGCCTGTTCAGGTTGACTTGGGTGAGGTGACCCAACTTCAACCTAAAAAGGGGAAACTGATTTTAAGATCCAACAATATGGACCCCTGTTCTCAGCCATAGGACAGAAGGAAGTTTGGCCATTGCATTTCTGTGATACCTACCAGCCAACCCTCGAGATCATTTGGACCAATCTATGCCTTCCAGCTGAGGACCATCACTGTGAAAGGCAGGATGGATAACAAGGGATAAAATGCAAGGAGGGAAGAAAACGGGAGCTGCAGAAAATGGCTGAGGGGAGCCCTGGGCTGGCAGGGAGCTGCCAGAAGCTGGACCTGCCTAGAAATATAACAGTAAAAATGAATCTGGCCAGGCTGTAAAGAGAATAATAGGAAAAATAAATCCAGCTATGCAAATCCTGGATGGTATAACTGTACAGAGGTCTTCCCCTCCAGCCAGTTCCATCCTCTCATTCATTGTACATCTTTTACAATAAACATACTATAATGGTTATTGTTTTTGATCTAATAGGTTATACACGTATAATTGGGTAATCATAATGATACCAATTGCTCCCTCCCCCAAGTTTTCTGTTGGAGGCTGTTGTACAAATGTGGCAGGCAATCTGATAGATATTTCTCCCCATCACCAGAGATAACTCATCCTGTTTGGATGAAAGACTGAACAGAAATGCAAAATTATGATCTTCATCAACACGTCACCAATTGAGGGCTCTCTCTTTACTCAGGCAATCAGACAATAATTACTTTACCAAGTGAGTTTCTATGGCATAACTTTCTCAATGCCTCTGGATCTTGGAATAAATTTGATTATAAAGTTAAATTAATGTCATTTTTTTTTGTTTAGGGACTGCTCAGTAATACTGAAAAAGGAGAACATTTAGCTTTCAGTATGTTTGTCATTATTACAGGTTACATGTACAGAAGGAAAGTTAATTAAGCTTTGAAAAAAAACATCTATCAAACATCAATGGATGCCTTATCAGGAATACAAAATGTTGACATGTCTGCTGCCAGTTAAAGTGTCCTTTTTTTTTTTTTTTTTTTTTTTTTAAAATGAGTGTTAATTACCACAGAAATTCAGAAGAAAGTTATACCTTGTCAAAAGAAGACCAGTGCAGCCTTATGCTCCCTTTCTGATTCAGGTGGTAATTATTACCAGCAACCCTATATTTTCCATAATAATGAGGAGATGCTGCCTTGTCCATCAAAGAAGTGAAAATAAAGGCGCAGTTACCTCAGAAATACTCCGACCATGAAGGAAACTTTTCTGTTTTGATTGCCAGGCCTTCACCTCAAACATTTATAACAAGACATGGGACAATGATGGGACAGACAGAAGTGCGCGCGCGCACACACACACACACACACACACACACATAGATATATTGGAAATTCAAAATCACTTAAGTTTTATTGTTCAGGAACCCTCTGAGTCACATGTGCCCCCTCAAGAAAGACCTTAATTACCCATTCAGGACTTAGAAATATTTCCAGCAAAAAGTTATCCTCTGAGTCAGGCTTGTTTGTATATTTGAGTAACAATACAACAAAGGAAAAAAGGATGTAATAACTGGACCAAGACACAAGTCTAATCAAGAGAGAGATAGTCCAATGATCCATAATGTATAAAAAATTATCTCGGACAATATAAACCGTAACAACCACTAGCTGTACTGCAAAGTTTGAATATTTAAATAAGTGAATAAAGTGCCTTCATACTCAAAGCTACCACCGCACCAAGAAAATTACATTAAAGTAGGGAGTAATTAATTTATTCACTTCTTTCTATAATTGTTAGGTACCAAAAAAACACTTGTGTAATATTTTACAAAAATCTTTTATAGACTCCGAGACAACAATGTGAAAAAAAAAAACTATCAGATCTGAGCCTACCTCAAAGTTGTAGAACATCAGTCAAGACCTTCCTCCAACAATAATGTGAAAATAATCTTTTATGAGATTTGTACTTCCCTCATAGTTGTAAAGCATCAGTCAAATTCTTCCTCCAACATGCCCATGTTTCACTTATTAGCTTTAACGAGGAGGTACAGTCAAACCAATGTACTCTGCTCCCAAAAATGGCAATGTTAAAACATTTTGTATCTGTAAATGAAAATAATGGATGCGAAAAAAAAAATTGTTGATAAAAAAAATCTCTTCAAACCCTCAGAAATATTATATTATTAGCAGGAGATCACGCGATGCTCTGAGTCTAGCAGCAGCTAGTCGGTAGAGCTCCTGCCTGACCTTTTATTTGTATCCTTCTATTACAACTTGTGATCTGCAGAAAGTGACAAAATGAGCTCCAAGGGCACACAAAAAACCTCTGTGGTCAAAATGTGGACAGAAAAAATGGAGAAGAAAAAGAACTTAAGCAAAAAGACAACCTTGGATAAAGATGCTAGCAGCATGGCTGAAGAATTGTCATCCGGTGAAGGCAACCTCATGGGGCCGCAGGTATTTACTGCTTCGGGAGACTCTTTTAAAAAATATGTCAACACCTGTTCAAAGAAAATGGGTAAGAATATTGATACTAAGCTCTCAGTCATCATTGAGCAAGTTGCTTATTTGATAGCCTCAGTTCAAGAGCAGGAGGAGAAGCTAGAAGAGACTGACTTTCAGGTGTGTGACCTAGAAAACACATTGACCATTTATGGAACAAAAATAAACTTGACAAACATATCAAACTTCTTGAGGAGAAAGCAGAAGATTTAGAGAATAGAAGCTGGTGCAATAATATCTGCATTGTGGATCTGTCGGAATCAGTAAAAGGCCATTACACCACTGGCTTTATATTAAAATGGCTGCCGGAGCTCTTAGAACTTCAGATTAAGAAGGGCTGTGTTAAAGTAGACAGGGCTCACAGATAATTAGTGCCACAGCCAGGACCCAAATGGAAGATCTCGAGCAGTGGTAATTTATCTTCATAATTTTTCTGATAAACAATAAATTCTGGAGGTTTCCCAGAGGAAGAAAGATTTATTCTTCTATGGAAAACATGTTTTTATTTTCCAAGACTTTTCAGTGGTAGTGCAAACATGCACTGCAGGGAAAAGGCCTTCAATTTGCAATGTTTTACCCAGCAAAATTTAGGATTATGGAAAATGGTCACCTCCGCATTCTATGGGAGGTACACAAACAATTGCTGAATAAAGATTTACAATTGCTCAAGGTCAGGCAGGGCTCAGCTTTGTAAATCATGGTTACAATCTGATAAGATCCGTGGTCTCTCCTTGGCTCCTTTTGTAGGGAGATATCTAAAATTTTACCACTGAATCACCAAAAATTAATTATAATAACCAAGAAATGTACAGGCCCCAATCACTGAAACAGCACTGTCACTGTCACAGCAAGAGATAGAACTTTTGCCCAGGTGAACCTTAATCAACATTGTATCAGTGGAAACAAGAGGCCTTGCCCTGATACACTGAAGGATACCTTATCAAGTTGTGCCTGTTTGTAAGGGCCTGAGAGAGAGAGAGAATACGACTTAAGCTCATAAGCAGGAGTCAGGGATCGGCAAAGCAGCCAGAGGTCACAAAGACCCCCACCCTTGTAAGAGAAAGGGGGCAGTCTGAGACAGAGAAAAACGCACACAGCTTGGCATACAGACATGGCAGTTCTCCCCCCAAAAAAATGGGGAGGGGGAAGAAGACCCACAAAGTGACAGGACACCCCTCCTGAGAAAATGGGGAGGGGGAAAGACTTGCAATGCAGCAAAGATCCTCTACCCACCACATGGTTAAGCATGAGCTTATGCACATTCATCAGCTGGAAAGTATAAGATGGGGGGGGGGGGGCAAAGAAGAAGGAGAAGCACAAACTCTAAAGGGAAGGATCCCCTGGGAAAGCGAACTCTGATGGGAGCAAATCTGGAGAGTATCCCTGAAAGCGAAAGGGGACCAAAAGCAGACCAGCACTCCCTGCTATCAAAAAAAGGAGAAGACTAGGCATGGCACAGAGACTGGAGAGAGGAGGTGCCTGCTCAGGTGCAGAAAGTGGGACAGAGTCTGAGACAGTGAAGGGCAAGAGTAAGCCCCAGACAGCCTGGCAAGTACCAGAACCAGAAGCCTGTCTTCTTCCAGGATCACCTGCACACTCTGCTAGTACCAAGCCTAGGAAGCAAGCTTCTCCCCTGCCCACATTCTCCAGCTCTCCAGCCAGAGCCTGCTTCAGAGGTGAACAGAGGTATCACCTGAAGTTGTAATCAGGGGTAAGTAAATTAGCTATAAGTATTAATATATTAAGCAGGCTAAGGTTTATGGAATGTGTAAAATCACCCATGATACAGAATTTTCTTTAGGGAAAACTGGTGCTTAGTGCCCAGGATGTTAGAGATAGGAATTGTGTTTACTGAAGAGGATGTTGGAGAGTAGTTAAATCACAAGCAGATTGTGATAAATTGCAGGAAGACCTTGTGAGACTGGAAAATTGGGCATCCAAATGGCAGTTGAAATTTAATGTGGATAAGTACAAGGTGATGCATATAGGGAAAAATAACCCATGCTATAGTTACACAATGTTACATAAGAACATAAGAACATAAGAAAATGCCATACTGGGTCAGACCAAGGGTCCATCAAGCCCAGCATCCTGTTTCCAACAGTGGCCAATCCAGGCCATAAGAACCTGGCAAGTACCCAAAAACTAAGTCTATACCATGTTACCATTGCTAATGGCAGTGGCTATTCTCTAAGTGAACTTAATAGCAGGTAATGGACTTCTCCTCCAAGAACTTATCCAATCCTTTTTTAAACACAGCTATACTAACTGCACTAACCACATCCTCTGGCAACAAATTCCAGAGTTTAATTGTGCGTTGAGTAAAAAAGAACTTTCTCCGATTAGTTTTAAATGTGCCCCATGCTAACTTCATGGAGTGCCCCCTAGTCTTTCTACTATCCGAAAGAGTAAATAACCGATTCACATCTACCCGTTCTAGACCTCTCATGATTTTAAACACCTCTATCATATCCCCCCTCAGTCGTCTCTTCTCCAAGCTGAAAAGTCCTAACCTCTTTAGTCTTTCTTCAAAGGGGAGTTGTTCCATTCCCCTTATCATTTTGGTAGCCCTTCTCTGTACCTTCTCCATCGCAATTATATCTTTTTTGAGATGCGGCAACCAGAATTGTACACAGTATTCAAGGTGCGGTCTCACCATGGAGCGATACAGAGGCATTATGACATTTTCCGTTTTATTCACCATTCCCTTTCTAATAATTCCCAACATTCTGTTTGCTTTTTTGACTGCCGCAGCACACTGTACCGACAATTTCAATGTGTTATCCACTATGACACCTAGATCTCTTTCTTGGGTTGTAGCACCTAATATGGAACCCAACATTGTGTAATTATAGCATGGGTTATTTTTCCCTATATGCATCACCTTGCACTTATCACATTAAATTTCATCTGCCATTTGGATGCCCAATTTTCCAGTCTCACAAGGTCTTCCTGCAATTTATCTCAATCTGCTTGTGATTTAACTACTCTGAACAATTTTGTGTCATCTGCAAATTTGATTATCTCACTCGTCGTATTTCTTTCCAGATCATTTATAAATATATTGAAAAGTAAGGGTCCCAATACAGATCCCTGAGGCACTCCACTGTCCACTCCCTTCCAGTGAGAAAATTGCCCATTTAATCCTACTCTCTGTTTCCTGTCTTTTAGCCAGTTTGCAATCCATGAAAAGACATTGCCACCTATCCCATGACTTTTTACTTTTCCTAGAAGCTTCTCATGAGGAACTTTGTCAAACGCCTTCTGAAAATCCAAGTATACTAGGTGCTACAACCCAAGAAAGAGATCTAGGCGTCATAGTGGATAACATATTGAAATCGTCGGTTCAGTGTGCAGCGGCAGTCAAAAAAGCAAACAGAATGTTGAGAATTATTAAAAAGGGAATGGTGAATAAAATGGAAAATGTCATAATGCCTCCGTATCGCTCCATGGTGAGACCGCACCTTGAATACTGTGTACAATTCTGGTCGCCGCATCTCAAAAAAGATATAATTGTGATGGAGAAGGTACAGAGAAGGGCTACCAAAATGATAAGGGGAATGGAACAGCTCCCCTATGAGGAAAGACTAAAGAGGTTAGGACTTTTCAGCTTGGAGAAGAGATGGCTGAGGGAGGATATGATAGAGGTGTTTAAAATCATGAGAGGTCTAGAACGGGTTTATGTGAATCAGTTATTTACTCTTTCGGATAATAGAAAGACTAGGGGGCACTCCATGAAGTTAGCATGTGGCACATTTAAAACTAATTGTAGAAAGTTCTTTTTCACTCAATGCACAATAAAGCTATGGAATTTGTTGCCAGAGGATGTGGTTAGTGCAGTTAGTATAGCTGTGTTTAAAAAAGGATTGGATAAGTTCTTGGAGAAGTCCATTACCTGCTATTAATTAAGTTGATTTAGAAAATAGCCACTGCTAATACTAGCAACGGTAACATGGAATAGACTTAATTTTTGAGTACTTGCCAGGTTCTTATGGCCTGGATTGGCCACTGTTGGAAACAGGATGCTGGGCTTGATGGACCCTTGGTCTGACCCAGTATGGCATGTTCTTATATTCTCATGGTTATTTTCTAAATGCTGAATCCTGCTGAAACTGATAAATAAAAGTCTGTTTCTGAGCAGAATGCACGTTGTCTTTTCCTGACTTAGGATCGCAAGTAAGGTGGGAGGGCAGCTGGCAGTGCCCTGTAGCAAACAGATCCCTGCACCCCTAAACTTGCTTCCACTTTTCTTTATCAAGTTTTTTTCTTTTTGGATTTTTTTTTGTTGTTATGCTGTGGCTTCCATTTGGAAAGTTTTACTGTGTTTTTGCATGGGTTAAAGTAGGCCAGAAACCTGGTTGGCTGTGTAAAACTCATATTTCATTTGTTGGCAAAGATACTTGGCAGGACAAAAATATACTGCGGTAAGTTGCCATTTTGGAATGTCTCTGTACTGCTGAACTTTTTTCCAGTACCTTTTTTCATCAAATATGGCAAACTCCCTTATTGCCTTGGGTTATGGCTCCCAACTCCACGCCAACCACTGAACTATGCCACAGACTCTGATTTTTTTCTTTTTTTTTTCCTTGTTGATGTAACCCCATCCCAGGAGGTATGCCGCACTTTGGCAGGGCCACAAACATGAGGATCCGGACTCGACAAGCGCTCAATGCGATGTGGATGCCCTTTGTCCTGACTCTGCCACAGGATTCCAAGAGTCAATATCTTAATCGTATGGACGTTTAATGTGACCATGATACCTTTTCTAGTTTTTACTTTCCCCGTTTTCCCAGGTTCTATGACTGTTGGGCCTCTCAGTGCCTTGGGGGGGGGGGGTTAGGGGAAGGGGAGGGGGGAAGGGGAGCAAGCTGGGTGGGTGAGGACCAGGGGGGTTAAATGATGTTCGTTGAAGTTTGGTTGTATGGTATGTAACAGAACCAATTATGTACCATATGCTTTCAATGCGGTGGATTTATGCTTGTATTGATAATAATAAAAACAGATTTAACATAAAGTTCTTTGGGGCAGGGAAACCTGACTAGTTCTTCTCACAGACTCTTTCTTCGGGATGTGATGTGAATCCTTTTTATGGGGAGAAAGATTTAACTTTCAGGGCCCAAGTGCTAGGGGTGACTTTCTATCTTTGTGTTGTCCCTGGGAGAGGGGGTCCCACTTTCTCCGTTTCTCGGTCTGAGTATCCTGGGAGAGGGATACGTGTACTCACTGTGCGCTGTGTTCCCAATAACCACGCTGGAGTCACTTGGATAGTGTCAGAACAGAAAACTTTACTGAGCTGAACAGTCAGATGAAAAGGCACAATTTTTTATAATGTACTTTTTTATTCCATAAGATGAACAGATATACAATGTATATTTCCACTTTTCTCTTTCAGAACAATATCAAATAGATCAAGTATACTCTAATACAAACATTTTTAAACAGTAGAAGTTTCCATATAGATTAACGTCACCTCAGGGTTTTTCATATTTTTCCCCACATCCTTCCCTTAAACTACCACATCTGTATTTTTTTAACATCCCCCCACAGCCCAATAAACCTATTTCCCTTCCCTCCTTGGTATCCCTTCTCAAACCCATAGCAACTCCTCACCACACTCAAACATACTTCACTCGTACTTCATTCACCCACCACCCTAAAATCTCACCGTACAAAGCCCCTCTCCTGGGTCGCCGACAAGCCCTTATATATTTCCTGTACCATTATACTAGTGATGATATTCATAAAAACAATAATGTCAACAGTAACAGTTGGGTTTTTTTCTTTTCTTTCTTTTTTGTTAATTTTAGACCAGAACTTCAATCATTATAAGCAGACAACAAAAAGTCATATAAAATGGCAAATGTTTAGCCCATGGTATTATCACCCACAGTGAGCTTTTCCATGAAACAACCAGTCTAAATTCACCCAATCAGTTGAAAAACTAAGGTCCAATTGTTACGTGCCCCGGTCCCTCCTCTTACATCGGGGCCGGCCCAGCCTGCACAGACTCCTCTTCGGCCCGGTAGGCCCGAGCAGCGTACTGCCGCGGCTCTCCCTGTGTGAGGGAGTCGCCGCCGACCCGACACACTTCGCCCTGCCCCCTAGGCGGGCGCACGCACGCGCCCGGGGGCTGGAGCCTTAAAGGGGCCAGCACGGGAAATTCAAAGAGGACGCCCCAGATGACGTCAGACGTTGCAGGGTATTTAAACCCTGCAGCTTGACTAGGACAGGGCCTTGCAACGAGGTTCACTCAGTCCCCTGAGTTGCTAGTTGCTCGTTGGATCTTGGATCATCTCTTCTGTCTTCTGGCTTCTGATCTGGCTTCGTCTCCCGACTACGTCTTTAGCTTCCGCCCCTGGTTTTGGTTTTGACTTCTGGCTTCTGACCCGGCTCTGTCCCACGACTGTTTCTAGCTTCCGCCCCTGGCTCTGGCTTCAGACCTCTGACTTCTGGCTTCTGACCCGGCTTCGTTCTTGGACTCCGACTTCAACCTCTTCCACCACCTCAGGTATCCGGTACCTGCTGGCCCAGAGGATTCTCATAAGTCCCAGAGGCTCGGGCTCTCATGGGCTCCTCCCGGGGGAGCTGCGGGCTTCCGAGGGTAAAGATTCTTCCAGCCTCCTGGGCCCAGCCATCCTCATCGTCCATCTCTTCGGACGCTGCCCGGATCCTTGGTCGCATAGGGTCCCGCCTAAGTCCAAGAGGTCCAGGTTCCTACGGGCTCCTCCTGGGAGGACCTCGGACTTCCAGTGGTGAAGTCTTCTCCAGAGACTCTTCAGCGCCGCCTCCCGGCTGTGACACTCCCTGTGGGTTCCCACAGGATAACATCTGCAGTCTCAGCCGGCCCAAGGGTCCACGACCATAGCACCAATAAGCTTTTGTGCTGATTCATCGACAGTAATTCAAAAAATAGCCGCCAGGCCTGTATATATATTGATGGCCACTTTCTCTTGTTTACCCTTGTGTCCAACCATTCCATTTAAATTTGTTCTACCATCATGTTGGTCCATATGTATATAAGCGGTACAAAAGATTCAGTCCAATGCTGCATGTGATATTTGCACACCACTAGTAAAGCAAGACAGAGGAATCTGTCTGTTCCATCCAAACTATCTTTCGTTTCAACAAAGCTCCATAAAAGTATTGTCTGTCCATTCAGCGATATTTCTTTATCTGAGCACTTTTGCAACACCAGCATTATTTCCATCCAGAATTGTTGTACCAAGGGACACTGTAGTAACTTATGCAACAGTGTTCTATTTTCTTGATGGCACCGGCCACATAGCAGGAAATTGACCACCTTCATGTGGTATCTTTTAACATCATCTGCCCCCTCATTACAGTCTTTCCCGCTTCCCATAACAAAACTGGGGGGGGGGGGGGGGAGTCAGAGGGAGATCATTATGTGTCAAATATACCTTCCAGCCCTCTTGTAAATGTTTGTGAAAGTTTTCATCTAGCTCATTCTCTAATTATGCGCCCTAGTCGTGGGGTCCCCCAGTTCCAGTCTACCTCCTGTACTGGAGCATGGCCTGATATTGAGATAGGCTCTATCTCTCATCTCTCACCTTGTGCAACACATTCCAAGCTAGTAGAATATAATATAATCTGGAATCTGTGTTATGGGGATTGGAGTAAAACGTGTAGTCCCCCTCACCTGGGTATAAAGTTCACCACACATCTATCACATTTATCTCTCACAGACAAAATGAACCCACTTAAATGTTTCATCTTGTCTTATATCCTTTGATGGCTTAGTCTATTATTCTATCTGTGACCACATTAAAATCTCCTCCCATAATGACTGAGTAGTCAGGATAACTCAACATATTTGTTCCTGTACTCTGGAAAAAAGAGTGAATATAGTCGTTTGGTGTGTATATATTACAAATGGCCAATTTCTGCTCAAACAAGGTACCCAGCACTATGTCAAATATGCCTTCCTCAATTTGAATTTGTTTATCTAACTTAAAAGGGAGCTGTTTGCAAATTAAAACAGATACCCCTCCTTGTTTATCTAGATATTAAGTCAGAGGTCCCTAAAGTTAAAAAAAGTAAAAAAAAATTGAAAAAAAAAATTGAAATAGGCCCGCGACTTGCGGGTCGAAAACCGGATGCTCAATTTTGCCGGTGTCTGGTTTCCAAACCCGTGGCATCAGCGGGCTCGAGAAATGACGCCGGCAAAATTGAGCATCGGATGTCAAACCCGCTGACAGTCGCCGCTCCTGTCAAAAAAGAGGCGTTAGGGACGCGCTAGTGTCCTTAGTGCCTCTTTTTACCACTGGCCCTAATTAAAATTATTTAAAATACTGTATCGCACGCACAGGAGAGTGGCCTGTGCTCGTGCTGGGAGAGCAGGCGCTATTTAGCCCGGCCGCTATTTAGCGCTCGCCCGCTCTCCCGCATTTTTACTGTATCGGCCCGTAGGCAGGCAAGAACCAGTGATGGATCCTGCTGCGAGAGACAGTGAGGGCAGAGAAGAAGATATCCAGTTTAACTTTTGAAAGTATGATTTGGACTTTGAGTTAGTGGGGAGATTTTGGATCCCCCTTCCCCACTGGATGGCAGTGCTGAGAAAAAAAGGCTGATCCCCCTGATTTTTCCTCAAGAGAAATCCCAGAAGCAACAGCTAAGGAAAAGGAACACCCTCATCAAAGAAAGAAAAGCAAGAGGAAGAGACCCCCATCCAGATCTCTGCACATCAAGGACCCAGGACAGGCTGGGTGTCTAAGGGGAAGAAGAGATCTAAAGGTAGGATTTTCGCAATGCAAATGGGACTCCTTCCATAGGAATCCCTTACAAGCGCTGGGAGAATATGTGCATTTAAGATCACCATGGTCTCTACCCAGAGGTCTGTAACAAAGGACACCTTCCTGCTCAAAAGAAATTACTATACCATCAGTCAGAGGTAACCTCACACTTCTAATAAAGGACTTTATTTTGCTTTAAACTCATCAGTAAATTATTATTTAACACACAGTTCCTGGTCCTGCCTGTTCTTTGCAGCATCTCCCTCCCAGGGATGCCACAGTCACAAAAAACTCACAAGGGTCACACTAAAGTTCTCTCACACTGTCTGGGCCATAGACAAGAATTCACCCCCCACCCAGGGATGAAGAGTCAAGCTGAGGAGGAGTCATCGAGCTGGAGTAGCCCCAGGAGTTATAAATGTGATTGTGTGCCTCAGGGACTAAACACCCTGGGGAAAGGGTTACATACTCTCTCTGCTATAAATGGTCTCATATTTATCTCACTCCCTCTTGCCAAAAATCAACACTCCTTCTACAAACCCTCCTTCAGTGAATACTGAAATGCATTTGTTTAGCATTTTGATTCTGTCTTGTCTCTTTCAACCTTTCTCCTGGTCTCCTCTCAATCCTACAATTCCGCCTTTGGCCTTCCTTTCACTGCCATACATGAAGACAGTTTTGTCACCTTGCTTTACCTCTTTAACTATCTTTTCTTCCACGTGGGGTTTTTTTTTGGCCATCCTGATTTCTTTCCGGTTTCCCAGATATTCATTCTTCCATGGGTTCTTCTTCAACTGTATTTGTACAAAAAGATCTCTTGATTTTTTTTTTTATAGACCTCATATAACCTCTACACTGTGAATCCATTTCATCTCTTTCTGTGCTTACTTATCAGTTAAAGGCAAGTAAATTATTCCTGTTAAAAGAATATTCCATTGAAAGTAATTACCTTTTTACAACCCCCCTAATGTAACAATAAAGAAACCTGACCTCCTTTGCTTTCTTGGCTGCTCTAGTGCATCAGTTCGCATTCGAATCCTCAAGCCCCTTGGGTCAGGCTGGTTTTATTATTGTGCAAGTGATAGCTGTAAATTATCTAATTTTCTACTCTCCTTGTCCTGGAGCCCATGGTTTGATTTCTTTATAACTCATTGAACCAGACTGTAAATTTCTATCAACCTTAGCACAGAGCTAAATACTCAGTATATTTTTACCTACATACAGATTTCAGTCGCGATAGGTATAAATATATATTTCCTCCAGAAAGAAATAGGTCAGTGTTCTGAACTGTTGTGTTTTTTTCCTCTTGTCTTGTGGGTTGGTACTGGATTCCTCTGCTTCTGAAGCTGAACATCTGAAATGAAACTTCTCCTGGTAGACTTATCAATAATCGTAATATCATGCCAGGGTGCATCCGGTCAGTAGTAGCATTTTCAGCAGGAGGCAGACCCCAAGAGGCCAGATGAAGGCTGAGCCAAGGCCGGTAAAAAGCAGGCCCTACTGGGAGACCGCGTGGCATGAAGCTGTAACAGTGGAACTGGCTCATGGTCAGGAACACTGGAGCAGGACTTCAGAGCAGGGTGCAGGGCAGGAACAAGGCCCGATGAGCAGAGATTAAAGAGGATGTGGTATCCGCGGGCACAGGCTGCAGACATGAAAAAACACACACAAACATGTGAAAATGAAATCCACATGATAACTTTCCCTCCCTGACCTCTCTTTGCCATTGTGAAACTATTGAAATAAATGGATAACAAGTAAAAACAAATAAATGACGGTGGAGGAAACCCAAATTATATTCCCTTACCTACCTCTTTCCACTAACAAATAAAAACCTTAAACTCATATACAGTCACATAGGGGACAATTTTCAAAGAAATGTTGCTGAGTAACTCGAGTTACTGGACTAGATCTGGGGTGAAAAGTGCACCACTCAGAGTGGATAAATCTACTAGCTTAGTTTCACCATGGATGCAGTTGTTTGGCTGTCATGTGGTCCACTTCAGTACACAGAAATAAAGGTTAAAAAATAAAACAACAACAACAACAAAAATATATATATATATTTAAAGGTGATACCTTTTTATTGGACTAACTTAATACAACTAATCAAGAAATGTATTATTAGTCCATAAAAAGGTATCCCTTATATATATAAATTTCCTTATGTGCCTGTTCATAGCCAAAGAAAATTAATTAAGAAGTATTTGAAGGAAGTTCAAATTTCCAGAGATGCATTGCCCGCATAAAGTTTTTATCTTCCATTTAAGAAGTGCAAAGAAGTCACCATCAGTTGTGGACTCTTCACAGGTTTCTGCAGTCTAAATTTGACCGCATTTCTGGAAGAAGTACTTGCTCACGCTACCTTGCTGATTTTGTTTGAGAAAGAGATTCTACGATGAGACTTTTCTTTAGACATAAAGATAGTGGGGGTATTTTCAAAATGATTTGTACACTTAAACTGAATATTACATGTGTAAATGCACTTTACGAGTGTAAGTGGGCTTTTGAAAATTGCGACAGTATATGCCATTGAATTGTTAATAGATTTTACATGATATCGTGCACTTTAAGGGGGTAATTTTCAAAGGAGTTACGCACGTAAATGTAACATGCTAATATAACAATTTTCAAAATCCATTTACTCGCGTAACACGCACTTATGCGAGCAAATCCTATGGACAATTTAATGGCATATATTGTAGCAATTTTCAAAAGTCTACTTATTCGAGTAAATGCTTTTTAAAATCATGCCCTAAGGGGTGGATTTTAAAAGGGTTACGTGCATAATATACGCTTGGCGAAGCGCACAAGTCCCAGGCTGCGCATATGTCCCAGGGCTTAAAAAAGGGGCGGGACCGAGGCCTTCAGCACAGCGGCTTGGCTGGCACGCGCAAGTTACGCCTGCCAGAGGCAGGCGTAAATAAAAAAAATAAAGGTGGGGGGAATTTAGGTAGGGCTGAGGGGCAGGTTAGATAGGGGAAGGGAGGGGAAGGTGGGGGGGAGAAAGGAAAGTTCCCTCCGAGGCCGCTCCAATTTCGGAGTGGCCTCGGAGGGAACGGGGAAAGCCAACGTGGCTCGCGCGTAGATACGAAAATCTGGCCCTTAGTGTGTAAATGGGCTTTTGAAAATTGGTACAATAGTATGTTACATTTTGCACATGTAACTCCTTTGAAAATTACCTCCCATATGTTGATAGGTCAGAGAATGTGGTTGTTTCGGAATGTATGTACACTGATGCAAGATTATTTCTATAGATGTATCAGGAAGTTAGGGCTTTAGGTGGTGATTTTTTCTTGAGATATCCTAGGTGCTTGGTTAGAATTTCTAATGTTAGATAGATCTTTTTTGAACCTAAACATCTAAGACTTCTTTTGGACAAAAAGTTTGCTGAGAAAGGTGTCGCGGTTTCCAAAGATTCCAGATGATCAAGCTATGTAATTTTTTCTCTTCCAGCTGTTTTCGTAGATTTGTTACTTTTGTTTTCAGGTGTTTTCCTTATTTCTGCAGGATCTCCTCTTACTGGGGGCTGTAGTAAAGTAATACTCATTGGGGTTCTTTTTCTGGTTTTCTTCGGGGATTGGATTACTTTAATTTTTTTATACAAATTTGTGCTCAAAATAGTTGTAAATTTGATAAATAAAAAACTGAAGAAAAAAATAAAATTGGTCTTTAGAATTCAGAAAATTGTATAGTTTGATGTTAACATAAAAAAAATTACAAGGGTAATCCCTTTGCTCACATTATTAAATGTTTGTTACAAGTTTCAAGGGAACATTTCCAAGTATGCTTACCTGCCCAGAGGCACTCAGCTGCTCTCCAGGGCTCAGTATAATACGCAACAAATAGCACCGGAGAATGAACCATCCTAAATCTGATCCATAGCTTGCAGTGGAGCCTATGTGCCCAGCAGTAGTCACCAGACTAAGTAGATTCCCTCTCGGGCAAGCTATATCTTTTCTCTATTTCTTTACTATTTAGGTACTGCCCTTCTTTGTTAAAACAGATTTTTTAAAAAGGTTGTATTTTTTTTGTTAGTCTTAAAAACAGCCTCAGCCCATTATAAGCAAGCTCCTGTGCCAGCTAAGGTTTGATATATTCTTTTTTGTAAGTTGTCGTTCATGCAGTGTGTCTGAAAAAGCAAATAATTGTTTGTGATTCGTGACGTAATGTCACCTGTGCCAGAAAGCTACGAAGCAGAAGCTGCTTTTGCAGTAATGTCAAATATCATAAGATAGTGAAGGACTCAATTTCATTTTGAAATGCTTTCCTTTTTTAAATTCAGGCTTTATGTTATACGGCTTTATGTTATACGGCATAGATGCATAGATGCAGTATAACACAGGAGTCGGTTCTCCCATTTCTAATCCACTTCAAGGCCCCTGAAGAAGTATTTCTCGAAACACCAGCGGTGTTGGGCGTTTGGTCGAGCAAGGCTGACGAGCTACTCGCTCTAAACCATTTCCTGGAAAGATAAGTGTACTTTTCCGTGGCTAAGTAATATTAGAAAGAAAAAAAGGGGTAATCTACCCTTTTTGAAAAATTTCGCATTTTTCTTTGTGTTTACAAGAACGGCATATGTTAACGTGATTCAGAACAAAAAGGACTTTCAAACAAAAAAATTATAAAAAAGAAAAAATTGGGACACCCTATGATTATAATAAGAGTGCTAGCACATATAAGATAAGTGCATAAGAGATTTGAAACACCATTCGGGTGTATATGTATAGTCACTCACTTATGAGGGTGAACCCGTCCTGCTATATTCACGTTGTTATATGTGATTCCTTTTTGATATATTGTTTGTAATTTTATCTCATATCCCACCAGTTTTTTCAATTACGGGGGTTTTTTGTATGTTCAATGAAACATGGCGAATCTAAGTTTCCATTCTCGGCGACCTCTTTTAAAGGGACCCCATCATGTGACACATAAATGATGTCAATGTAACACGGCCTGCCCTTTAACCAGACCTTAAAGCAATGAAAGTCAGTCCACCTGGTCATTTAATCCTGCAGGAGCTTCTGATTTTAATTTATAGATCCAAAACTGCTCCCTGTAAATCAACAGCGATCCTATATCTCCAAACGGCAATTAGAAAATGTTTTTCTTTTTCTGTGAATTGAAGTCTCCAAATGTTTTAACAGAAAAACATTTTCTAATTGCTGCGTATCCGAAGGTCCCCGGGACGCGCGTATGTCCCGGGGCTTCGAAAAAGGGGTGGAAAGGGGCGTGTCTGGGGTCGTGACGGCAGTACGGGGGCGTGTCCGGCATCAGGGGCGGTTCAGGGGTGGGTCTGGGGGCGTGATGGCAGTCCGGGGGCGAGTCCAGAGCCCACCTCCGTTCTGGCCGGCGCACACAAGAAATAAAATAAGGTTGGGGGGATTTAGGTAGGGCTGGGGTGTAGGTTAGATAGGGGAAGGGAGGGGAAGGTGGGGGGGCTGGGAAAAAAAGTTCCCTCCAAGGCCGCTCCAATTTCGGAGTGGCCTTGGAGGGAACGGGCAAAGCCATCGGGGCTCCCCTCGGGCTCGGCGTGCGCAAGGTGCACGTGTGCACCTCCTTGCATGCGCCGAGCCCGGATTTTATAACATGTGTGCGGCAACGCACACATGTTATAAAATCGGGCGTAGATTTGTTCGCGCTGGGTTTGGCGAACAAATCTACGCCAAAACATAAGTTTTAAAATCTGCCCCAATATGATCAAATTTGAATTAATGACTGGAAGGGGGATAGTAAGCAAATCCACGGCTCTCGTGCTAAACTTTCAAAAGGGAAACTTTGATAAAATGAGAAAAATTGTTAGAAAAAAACTGAAAGGAGCAGCTACAAAGGTAAAAAGTGTGCAAGAGGCATGGTCATTGTTAAAAAATACCATCCTAGAAGCACAGTCCAGATGTATTCCATACATTAAAAAAGGTGGAAAGAAGGCAAAACGATTACCGGCATGGTTAAAAGGGGAGGTGAAAGAAGCTATTTTAGCCAAAAGATCTTCATTCAAAAATTGGAAGAAGGATCCAACAGAAGAAAATAGGATAATACATAAGCGTTGGCAAGTTAAATGTAAGACATTGATAAGACAGGCTAAGAGAGAATTTGAACAGAGGTTGGCCATAGAGGCAAAAACTCACAGAAAAAACATTTTTAAATATATCCAAAGCATAAAGCCTGTAAGGGAGTCAGTTGGACCGTTAGATGATCGAGTGGTTAAAGGGGCACAGAGAAGATAAGGCCATTGTGGAAAGATTAAATGATTTTTTTGCTTCAGTGTTTATTGAAAAGGATGTTGGGGAGGTACCCGTACCGGAGAAGGTTTTCATGGGTAATGATTCAGATGGACTGAATCAAATCACGGTGAACCTAGAAGATGTGGTAGGCCTGACTGACAAACTGAAGAGTAGTAAATCACCTGGACCAGATAGTATACATCCCAGAGTTCTGAAGGAACTCAAAAATGAAATTTCAGACATATTAGTAAAAATATGTAATTTATCATTAAAATCATCCATTGTACCTGAAGACTGGAAGATAGCTAATGTAACCCTAATATTTAAAAAGGGCTCCAGGGGCGATCCGGGAAACTACAGACCGGTTAGCCTGACTTCAGTGCCAGGAAAAATAGTGGAAAGTATTCTAAATATCAAAATCACAAAACATATAGAAAGACATGGTTTAATGGAACAAAGTCAGCATGGCTTTACCCAAGGCAAGTCATGCCTCACAAATCTGCTTCACATTTTTGAAGGAATTAATAAACATGTGGATAAAATGGAACCGGTAGATGAAGTGTACTTGGATTTTCAGAAGGCATTTGCCAAAGTTCCTCATGAGAGGCTTCTAGGAAAAGTAAAAAGTCATGGGATAGTTGGTGATGTCCTTTTTTGCATTACAAACTGGCTAAAGGCAGGAAACAGAGAGTAGGATTCAATGGACAATTTTCTCAGTTGAAGGGAGTGGGCAGTGAAGTGCCTCAGAGATCTGTATTGGGGCCCTTACTTTTCAATATATTTATAAATGATCTGGAAAGAAATACGACGAGTGAGATAAACAAATTTGCAGATGATACAAAATTGTTCAGAGTAGTTAAATCACAAGCAGATTGTGATAAATTGCAGGAAGTTCTTGTGAGACTGGAAAATTGGGCATCTAAATGGCAGATGAAATTTAATGTGGATAAGTGCAAGGTGATGCATATAGGGAAAAATAACCCTTGCTATAGTTACACAATGTTAAGTTCCATATTAGGTGCTACTACCCAAGAAAGAGATCTAGGCGTCATAGTGGATAACACATTGAAATCGTCGGTTCAGTGTGCTGCGGTAGTCAAAAAAGCAAACAGAATGTTGGGAATTATTAGAAAGGAAATGGTGAATAAAACAGAAAATGTCAAAATGCCTCTGTATCGCTCCATGGTGAGACCGCACCTTGAATACTGTGTACAATTCTGGTCGCCGCTTCTCAAAAAAGATATAGTTGCGATGGAGAAGGTACAGAGAAGGGCGACCAAAATGATAAGGGGAATGGAACAGCTCCCCTATGAGGAAAGACTAAAGAGGTTAGGACTTTTCAGCTTGGAGAAGAGACGGCTGAGGGGAGATATGATAGAGGTGTTTAAAATCATGAGAGGTCTAGAATGGGTAGATGTGAATCGGTTATTTACTCTTTCAGATAATAGAAAGACTAGGGGGCACTCCATGAAGTTAGCATGTGGCACATTTAAAACTGATCGGATAAAGTTCTTTTTCACTCAACGCACAATTAAACTCTGGAATTTGTTGCCAGAGGACGTGGTTAGTTCAGTTAGTATAGCTGTGTTTAAAAAAGGATTGGATAAGTTCTTGGAGGAGGAGTCCATTACCTGCTATTAATTAAGTTGACTTAGAAAACAGCCACTGCTATTATAGCAACAGTAACATGGAATAGACTTAGTTTTTGGGTACTTGCCAGGTTCTTATGGCCTGGATTGGCCACTTTTGGAAACAGGATGCTGGGCTTGATGGACCCTTGGTCTGACCCAGTATAGCATGTTCTTATGTTAACCACCAGATCACAGGCACAGAAGAATCAATGGTTTTGAATTTATCCTCGCTCTCCTTAACTTCAATGCAGGTAAAAGTTTAAACAAAAGGGCTTTCTTTTTTTGATAGCTTTTCTGCTGAGGTTTCTATTTTTCTATTTTTTTTAACCATGTTTTTGGTGGACAGATGGGAATTCTTTCTGACATTCTAGCATGAAAAATCCTTCTAACTAGTATTCACCGGGACCAGAAGATCCAGCTATAAAAATGTTCCATGATTTGGTGATTCTGGACTTGTGGCAATTATCTACAGTGACTAGTAGACAATATAATAACTTCACCAAGAGAGAGCCTATAGAGTAAGGGAATAACTTATCATAAAACCTGCTGACAAAGGAGGCTGTGTGGTGATAATGGATTGTTCTAAGTAAATCACTGACGTGCAGTGATAATTAGCGGATTCTAGATTCTATTTACGATTACCTTCTGATACCACTCAGAGTCTACAGGGTGAAATTGCTTCCATAGTAGACAATAAGTTGATTTGTGTTTTGAAAAATAAGGAAGTTCAATTTTTTAAATCTGCTTATCCAAAGATTCTGGTCTTTTACAGTCTTCCTAAAATTCATAAACATCTACCAGACTCACCAGGTCACCTGATTATATCAAGTCACAATTTTCTTCTTGAACCACTGTCTAAGTTTATTTATTATTTTCTTTTATCCTTTTGTGTCTTCATTACCTTCCTTTATATAAGACTCACAACATACATTATCTTTACTAGATGATGGTCAGATGGATTGAACAGATACATTATTGGCTACATTACATGTGGAGGCTTTGAATACTAATATAACTCAACAATGCACTATGGAAGTAGCTGCACAATATTTTGACCTACGACCTCGTTTGCATCATATCCCTACAAATAATTTGAGGGATTTATTGGAGATTTCTCTGACGATGAATTTCTTTGTCTTCAATGACTCATTCTGGCCCCCAATTTAGCTAACCTGTACATGGGACAGTTTGGAGAGTGCTGAATCCCAACAGTCTAACCTATTAATATGGAGATGATACATTGATGATATTTTTATTTTATGGAAAGGTTCATACATTTTACATTTTTTAAAATGTATGAATCGTTTAACGCTAACAGGTCTAAGCGATGTACACCACAACATACAAATTAAAAAATACAGAGAAAAAATAAAGCACAGTTGCTTACTTATAACAGGTGTTCTCCTAGGACAGCAGGATGTTAGACCTCACACATGGCTGACATCATCAGATGGAGCCCAGCATGGAAAACGCTGTCAAAGTTTCTAGAAACTTTGGCTGGCACACTGAGCATTCCCAGCATGCCACCATCCCTTTGTCCATGCGGGGTCTCTCTCCAGTCGTGTACCTAGATACAAGAAAATAAAATAAACCAACCAGGAGAACCCAACTCTGCAGGGTGGGGGGTGGGTTTCGTGAGGACTAACATCCTGCTGTCCTAGAACACCTGTTACAGGTAAGCAACTGCGCTTTCTCCTAGGACAAGCAGGATGGTAGTCGTCACACATTTATTTATTTATTTATTTATTTATTTATTTATTTATTTAAAGGCTTTTTTATACCGAAGATCATGTACAAATACATATCACTTCGGTTTACAGAGAACCAACAATAGGAAATTACAGCAAACAAAATGAAAGAAAATCGAACATGGATTACATAATAAGGATTAAGGGGAACTTCGAGAAGGCAAACACATCCGAACTTAAGAACTATAATGTAGGATCAGGTAATAAGGACTTTAAGTAAATGCTCTTGAGAAGAGCCAGGTCTTCAGTTTTTTTTTGAACGTCCGCAGGCAGGGTTCTAGGCGGAGTTCCGGGGGAAGATTCACATGGGTGAATCCCTAGCTACAGGCTGGTCCCACACTAGCAGGACCAACAGAAACCAAACCAGTTGCCAGTTGGTAACAAGAGGGACAGCCTGAACTAAAAACAGGGGCACATGGTTGGAAGAGTTGGGTTCACAGCTGAAAGAGGTTTCTCAGGACAGATTAGCTGAATCTGCTATCTCGCCGGCCATCCCTGTCCAAACAATAGTGCGCAGCGAAAGTGTGAAGAGAACTCCATGTTGCAGCCCTGTAAATTTCTTCCATCGGAACTGCAGGCAGATGGGTCACAGACACCGCCATGGCCCATTCAAAGTGCGCCATAGTGTGGCCCTCCAGCTGCAATCCCGCCTGGTCATAGTAGAAGGAGATACAGTCCGATA
This sequence comes from Rhinatrema bivittatum, assembly GCF_901001135.1. Taxonomy (NCBI): domain Eukaryota; kingdom Metazoa; phylum Chordata; class Amphibia; order Gymnophiona; family Rhinatrematidae; genus Rhinatrema; species Rhinatrema bivittatum. Next base: position 51,937,651 of record NC_042617.1, read on the forward strand.
GCCAGATGGAAAGAGTCTGCTTAGTAACAGCCCTAACCAGTATGTTGGGGGTCAAACAAGACAAACAGCTGGGTGGACAGCCTGTGGTCCACTGTATGGTCCAGGTAGAAGGCCAAGGGCCTCTTACAATCAAGCGTGTGCAACACCCTTTCTCCTGGGCTGGCATGAGGTCGGGGAAGAATGTAGGTAGGATTACAGATTGGTTCAGATGGAAATCTGTGACCACCTTCGGTAGGAACGTGGTGGATAAGTCACCAAAGCGTGCAACTCACTGAGCCTGCGCACTGACATGACCACTATTAAGAAGACAACCTTCCACATAAAATGCTTGAGAGCGCAAGAGCACAGCGTCTCAAATGGCAACTTCATCAGCTGGGCCAGCACCACGTTCAGGTCCCAAGAAACCGCTGGGGCCCGAAGGGGAGGCCGCAGCTGAAGCAGCCCATGCATGAACTGCCCCACGATAGGCTACACTGAGATGGATGAACCATCCACCTCCTGGTGGTAAGCGCCTATGGCACTCAGGTGCACCTGAATGGAGTTGGTCTTAAGTCCCATCTCCAAGAGGAGCAGCCAATAGTCCAGAAGTTGTCTGAGAGAGCAAGAGAAGGGATCGAGGCCCTTCTTCTCACACCAGATGGCGAACCTCTTCCATTTTAAGGCATAAGATTTCCTGGTAGATGGTTTTCTTGAAGCCACCAGGACCTGGGCTATGTCCTCCGAAAGATCCAGGGGCTGCAGGATCAACCTTTCAACATTCATGCTGAGGGAGACAGGGCACAGAGGTTGGGATGGTGCAGCCTGCCCCGATCCTGGGAGAAGAGGTCGGGCGTCCGTTGGTGGCTCGCCACCCGACCTGGACTGAGAGCAGTACTGCACATTGCTGGGGGAGGTGAACAGGTCCATGGCTGGAGTCCCCCAGAGATGGAAGATCCAGTCCGCTACCTCCTATTTCAGGGACCACTCATGGGGCCAGAAGATGCAACTTTTTTTGTAACTGGCGCTTTCTTTCAATAAAGTTGCTACACCCCTATAACCCCTTTCTCAAGCCATTACATTGACTCCCTATCTGTTTGTGTATATAGTTCAAGCTCCTCTTACTCACCTACAAAAGCCTTCAATCTGCAGCTCCTCATTACCTCTCCTCTCTTATCTTTCCCTACACCTATCTTATGAATTCTGTTTATTAGGCAAGTCACTCCTATCTATGCCCTTCTCCTGTACCACCAACTCCCAGCTCCATGCTTTCCATCTGGCTGCACCCTATGAGTTGGTGTGTTGCTCCCTCTCGTCTTATTTCAATCGCATCTAAGACTCACCTTTTTCAGGAAGCTTTTAAATCTTAAACCCTGATGATGCCACCTCCAGCTTACTAATTTTAACCATTTTCCTAATAAAGTCTCCTTTTCCCTGTATCTTTGTTTTGATTAAATTATAAGCTCTACTGAGAAGGGACTCTCTTATATGGCTCTGTATAATGATGCATATGTCGAGTAGCGCTATAGTATTACTAACTTTGCCTTTTCTTTTCCCCATTATTAAATGTTTTAAGCACTATAAAGTGGAGTAAAGGAAGAAAAAATAGGAACTTAAGGGGTAGGGCTCAGGAACAGTGGCTTGGGGCATCATCTTTAAAAGGCTTCTCCCCTCCCCAGTGTCACCGAACAACAGGCTGGAGTCAGAGAGCACCCCTGTAAAAGCAGTGCAGGACTGCAGGGCAGGACTGGAGCTGGTCTTCTGTCTAACCAGCCCCCTCCCCCGCAAGTTGAGTCCTTGGGTTCTGGAGGCCAGTACGGTTTTTCTCTGGCAAACATCACGGTGTTTCAGATACTGGCTGGAAGATGGAGTCAAGGCACTGGCTGGGAGTTGGGTATAGGTAATGACTGGGAGCTGGAACCAAGGACAAGGGCAAGGTCTGGGAAATAGACAAGGAATCAAACTGGACTGAGCAGGGCAAGGGCCGGAGAAGGACTGGATTGAATAAGGACATGACTGGACAAGGACTGGACAGGACAGGACAGGACTAGACAGGCAACAGGAAACAAGAAAGCCGAACAGGGCACGAGACTGGGCAAGGTAATCTTAGTAGGCCTGGAGGCCACAAGGTAAGCCAGAAAAGCCCAGGAGGGCACACAGCATGGTAGAAAGGCTTGAGAGGCTGCAGAGCAAGGCCAGAAGATCTGGAAGGGTCTAGAGCAAGGGGAGAGGCCAAGAGAGTCCTTAGAACAAGGTAAGAGGCCAAGAGGGGCCACTAAGCAAGGCAGAAGGCCTGGATAGGCCTCAAGGCAAGGCAGGAGGCCTGGATAGGCTGCAAGACAAGGTAGAATAGTAAAAGGTAGGTGGCCAGGTCAAGAAGCTGAGGTGACTAAAGGAAGAGGCACCAAGGGACTGGATAGGCTGGGTTAAATAGGCCTGGGGCTGAGGCATCAGGTGATCAGCAAGAAGGTAAATTGTACTGCTGGAAGCGGGGCTCGCTGAAGTCCTCTTTTGGTAGGAAGTCTGCATAACAGGTGGAACCATGGCAGGGGGAGGTTGCATAGCAGGTGGAACTGTGAGAGTACCCCCCTTTTAAGATACCCTCCTCCTGGGTCCCATTTGAAATGGGGGATGTAGCCAGTATTTTTATTTATTTATTTTATTTATTTAAAAACTTTTCTATACTGTCGCTAAGTTATATACCATCGCAACGGTTTACAAATAGGCACATAGACTAAGGTAAGTAAATGTAGGTTATCGTACATTCTAACAGGTGTCAATAAAGTTCGGTTACAATTTCATAAATAAAATCATTATTTGAGTAATGTTGGTCAAGTCCAGGTATATTATTGAGTTACTATCTCTTTGAGATATTACTTCTTAAATGTAGGATTGAGTAAATTCATTCTCATCTGCATTACCCTGTACTTTCATTCTCTACCCTCCACACTTTAGTGAAGGCTTTTTTAAAGAGCCATGTTTTTAAATTTTTCTTAAAAGTTTTGAGATTATTCTGTAATCTGAGTTCAGGGGGCATCGTGTCCCAGTATGGGCCCAGCCAATGATAAAGCCCTTTCTCTCACTTGGGTTAATTTTGCTGACTTTACTGAAGGGATTGTTAGTAGTGCTTTGTTTGCTGAGCGGAGGTTTTTTTTGTGGAATGTGTACTCGTAAGGCTGTGTTTAGCCAGTCTGCTTCTTTATCATATATTAGTTTGTGTATGGTACATAAGGCCTTGTATTTTATCCTGTATTCGATGGGCAACCAGTGTAAGTCTGCTAGAGTTTCGGTTATATGGTCCCTCCTCCAGTAAGTTGGTTATTCAAGGCGGAAGTAGGAGTTTTAAATGTCTGGTCAGCAGGTACTGGGTCAGAGTCTTCCCGAAGCTGAGATACTATGAAAGTCTCTTTGATAAAGGGCTGCTGGACCAGCATCTTTCTGAGGCTGTAGTCTCGAACCAGAAGAACATAAGAACATAAGAAAATGCCATACTGGGTCAGACCAAGGGTCCATCAAGCCCAGCATCCTGTTTCCAACAGTGGCCAATTCAGGCCATAAGAACCTGGCAAGTACCCAAAAACTAAGTCTATTCCATGTAACCATTGCTAATGGCAGTGGCTATTCTCTAAGGGGCGGATTTTCAGAGCCCTGCTCGCGTAAATCCGCCCAAAACCGGGCGGATTTACGCGAGCAGGGCCCTGCGCGCCGGGAAGCCTATTTTACATAGGCCTCCCGGCGCGCGCAGAGCCCCGGGACTCGCGTAAGTCCCGGGGTTCTCGGAGGGGGGCGTGTCGGGGGGCGGGCCTGGTCGTCGCGGCGTTCCGGGGGCGTGTCGGCAGCGTTTTGGGGGCGGGTGCGGGGGCGGGGCTCCGGCCCGGGGGCGTGGCCGCGCCCCTCCGTACCCGCCCCCAGGTCGCGGCCCGGCGCGCAGCAGGCCCGCTGGCGCGCGGGGATTTACGTCTCCCTCCGGGAGGCGTAAATCCCCCGACAAAGGTAAGGGGGGGGTGTAGACAGGGCCGGGTGGGTGGGTTAGGTAGGGGAAGGGAGGGTAAGGTGAGGGGAGGGCAAAGGAAAGTTCCCTCCGAGGCCGCTCCGATTTCGGAGCGGCCTTGGAGGGAACGGGGGGAGGCAGCGCGGCTCGGCGCGCGCAGGCTATACAAAATCGATAGCCTTGCGCGCGCCGATCCAGGATTTTAGTGGATACGTGCGGCTCCGCGCGTATCTACTAAAATCCAGCGTACTTTTGCTTGAGTCTGATGCGCAAGCAAAAGTAGGCTGATCGCGCTTCTTTTAAAATCTACCCCTAAGTGAACTTAATAGCAGGTAATGGACTTCTCCTCCAAGAACTTATCCAATCCTTTTTTAAACACAGCTATACTAACTGCACTAACCACATCCTCTGGCAATAAATTCCAGAGTTTAATTGTGCATTGAGTTCCAGAGCTTCATTGAGGCCAGAGCATGAAACTAGAATCTCTCTGGCACTGATAGAGTGGATTAATATACCTTGGGTGGTGAGGTACTGGGCCAGTCCTCTGAGCCTGGATTGGTGGATCGGTATCTCTTAGGGGCTGGTTGGCTGGGCCCGCATCTCTTGGGGGGGCTGAGTGGTTGGGTCCTCGTCTCTTGGGCATTGAAGCACTACAACTGAGTCTCTCAGGTGCTGGATGGCTGGACCAGTATCTCTCTGGCACTGAATAGCAGGAACAGCATCTCTTACAAGACTGGATGGCTGGTTCAGAGCCTCTCTGGGACTGGACAGCTGGTTCAGAGCCTCTCCGAGACTGGACTGCTAGTTGGAGGCTCAGCTGCTGGTTTGGAGCCTCTCTGAAGCTGGACTGCTGGTTCAAGCTCTCTCGGGCATTGGGCTGCTGGAACAAGCTCCACAGGGAGCGGGACTGTATCAGGATTGGATCAGTTGAACTGGACTGCTCCTCCTAGAGTGGATAAGCTGGACCTGATTGCTCTTCCCGGAGTGGATCAGCTGGACTGGAGTCCCTCAGAAGAGGATCTGCTGAACTAGATGCTTCCTGGAGTGGAGTTATAGAACTGGGCTCTTCCTGGGGCTAAAGATACAAGCTGAGACCAGTAGCATTTACAATAGGGTTACTGATCCCTAAGGCTGGAAAGGTAGTATAGAATTAGCAGACAGTACTAAATGTGCTTTTACATAGCACAATGGCTGATCAGAGGCACTGGACTTCCCCAGAGTCAGAATTGCAGATGTGATGGGAACAGCTGGAGTGAATTCTGTGTAGCTGGATTTGAGTTACTTTCTGAGCCTTATTCACACAGGAGATATCCAGAGAAGGCAGGTATGGGAAAAGTACATGCCTACCTTCCTAGGAGTCAGAGCTGATCTCATTAGGGGTTTACTGCCTGCAGCTGAGCTCCATGGGCTAAATTAAATAGCTTTTTCTGTCTCAAATCTTCTACAGATTGAGACAGTGGCACTACCTTGTGCATTCATTAGCTCCTGGTTAACTTGGCTGGATCCAGAAGAAAGTTTTCCCTTTACAGGTAGTGGTTTAAAATGTTCTTGATACTTTGGAGCTGTGTTAATTGTGCTTTTCAAAAAGACAGGGATTTTCAAGGGACCTGGGCTGGGAACGTCCTCAGCAGATTGCATGTTGGAGGCACCAGTGTTTGCCGCTTAGGGGGCATTTTACAGGAATCACAACCCAGGCAGGTTTGCTTTGGATGGAAGTTTTCAAAATTGCATATCTGGCATTCCCAGCAGTCAGGATGGAAAGCAGTACACTTGAGACAATTCAGAGATAATGGTGAGTTACTGCTCTGGCATTTACTACAGGCCCAACAGTAGGTCAGAAATGCAGAGTACATCGCAGCTCAGACAAGTCCTAACAGACGCTGGATTCACCACCTGGCACACCACACATCTCCACTGGGAAGACTTCAGAGAGCCCCACTTAGTGCATTCAAAGAATGGTGGTGGGATCTGATATTAACTCCGGTTACAAAAATCAGTAGTGGAACAAAAATGTTTTCTTTTGCTCACAAGGTTGGCAGGGAGTCCTGCACCCACTCCTGTAGGGATCGTTCGGCCTCTTTATTCTGCCGTAGAGCAGCAGGCTGGAGGCAGGGAGCATCCTTGCAAAAGCAGTAAAGGAATGCAGAGCAGGACTAGAGCTAATCTTCTGCCTAACCAACCCCCTTCTCCTGCATATTGAGCCCTTGGGGTCTGGGGCAGTAAGACTTTCGTTCTGGCAAACATCATGGCAAAGCTTCAGATACAGTATGGAAGCTGGAGGCAAGGCACTGCCAGGGAGCTGGATGCAGGTACTGGTTGGGAGCTGGAACCAAGGACAAGAGCAAGGTCTGGGAAATAGACAAGGGACTGAACTGGATTGGGGAGGGCAAGGGCAGGAGAAGGACAGGACTAGATAAGGACAGGACTAGACAGGCAACAATTGGGCAAGGTAATACTAGTAGGCCTGGATGCTGCAAGGTTAAGTTAGAAAAGCCCAGGAGGACACAGAGCATGGTAGGGAGGTTTGAGAGGTTGCAGAACAAGGCCAGAAGGCCTGGAAGGACCCAGACCAAGGCAAAAGGCCAAGAGAGGCCACAAGGCAAGGTAAAAGGCCAAGAGGAGTCGCAAGGCAGGAGGCCTGGGTAGGCCATATAAAAACCAATAAATAAATAAATAAAATAAATAAGGCAAGGTAGAATAGAGAAAAGGAGGTGGCCCGGTCAAAGAACCGAGGTGATTCAATGAAGAGGCACTGAAGGACTGGGTGAAGTAGGACTGGCGCCGAGGCATCAGGTGATCGGCAAGAGGGTAACTTGCACTGTTGGGAGCAGAGCTCTGCTGGTGGAGAGGTTATATAGCAGGCAGAACCATGGCACTGGGAGGCTGCATAGCAGGCGAAACCATGACACCAAGCTTCTGCCTATTGTTAAAACCAGGCTTATGTTTTCACACTTTGTACTGAAGCTGAACCTCCTAATTTCATAACGCCTTTTGGTCTTGGGCGGTTTAACATAATATAGTGCAACATTCAAAATAGGAACTTCCAGGCTCAAACACTCCCAAGATGCTTAAAACATTTATTTAGTTCTAATGATACTGTTCGTATCAGTGGCCATATATGCTGGAACTAGGGATGTTGGAGATGCTGCAGGCTTCCATCCTCCATGGATCAGAAGCAGTTTTCACACCCACACTGTAAACAGTGGTCCATCTTCCCTGTTAGTGGTTCCTATCTCCAGTTCTTGAAGCCACAAAGAGCTCCGGTTTGCAAGTTAACATGGTTGTTAGACCATGTGTGCAAATGTATCACGTATGGAAATCCCAAAATGCCAGCTATATTCAGGGACCCTCGAGGAGAACAACTGAAAAGCACTAGGCTGAACTGTGCCGCTGCCATCAGAGTAATGAAGGTGACAAAGAGAGCCCACAACAAACACTCTGAAGCTGTCCTTCGCACATTCTGCCACAGCACCAGCATTCATCCTTCCTGCGGGTACTGCATCTAGATGCACGAGGGAGCTAGTAAATGGAAAGAAGTAAGAGCCCAGAAGAACAAAATAAAAGACAGTGTTGAGGTTATTTGATTCTGCACTAACTGTTTTTCAAGAACAGAATTCATTTGTAAATCAGACACACTGAAAACATTAGCAAACAACCTGTGTGTTTTTGTTTTCTAAGTCAAACATCTATCGTGTCATAAATCTTGTAAAGCAGGGGAAGTTTCTGTGTTTCTGACTTCCTACACATTGTCCTTGAGAAACCAAATGACATCACCGTTGCATAAAGTGCCATGTTTTACTTCCCATTTCCCTAGTCCTTATTATTCCTTGCACTATGTTTAGAGGTACAGTGGACTGACATCCCAGCTGTCACAGCTTCAATATCCTTCCCTGTGGGAAGGGGGACACAGGAGGAAGGAAAGCAGAAAGAGAATTCAATTTTACAGTACTCGAATGAAGCAATGTGTCTGCAAATTCCAGCATAAGTTTACTACTTTACAAAGTACCTTTCCTAGCAGAAATCTCAACAGTACTGATCTCCGTTTTCCGTTCTATGCCAGTGCAATGCCCCTCCGTGTAGGGATACATATTCATGACACTGACATTGGTAAGAGGAGAGAAATTCACCAGGTCTGCCTACGAGGTAAAAGTCCATCAAACTCCAGAACTAACAAGTCCCCCAATTCCTAAACCAAAGTTATCTTCTCACTGACTGAGAAATGGACTGAATAGGTATCCAACGTCATAACCAAGGCAGTGCTACCAAGCACGGAGTGGAAGATAAACTGCTCAATAGAGCAGCACGCTGAGAGCACTTGATCTTGGGCAAGTCACTTCATCTTGCACCTCCTCAGGTACTAAGCATTTTCCTCCTCGACACAGAATGGGAAAAAAAAGCCTTAGTAAATCAGGCCCTTAGAGAGTCAGCCCTCTGGGAGCAGGACCTACCAAGTCTACCTACATTTTTAACTTGCCTTGAGCTTAGATTTGGAAAGGTGAATATTAAATCCAAAGAGGATTATAATAACCAGTTTTAAAATGTAACGAAGAATCAAAGTGGCAGCAACATAAGCAGCAACAGGCCCATGGCGGCAGTACTGCTCCCCATCATCCCCCTATCAGTGCACACACACAGACACACACATCCCATAGCATGGTCCTCAGTCCTTCAGCTTCACAGAAACCTGAAATGTTTTGAGAGCCCAACCCCAGTTATGGTGGAGGAAAAGATCTGCCACTAAATCAGAGCCCGCTCCACCGTTTGACTCAGTTTCTCACAGTCGGTAGTGGCAGTAGCAGCACAGCCAGATTTACTTCTCAGTACATTGTATTAGCCCGGACCAAACTGTCTTCTCACAGCTATATTATATTTTTATTACTATATAAAGGCCTCTTATTACTTTTATTTTTCTGCTTATCTTCCCCTACAAACGTTGTTATTTGGACGTTATAATAGAGGTTTTGCATGCAACCATGTACCCATATCTAGGCCAATTAATGCAATGACTTTCTCTAGCTGACAAAGCAGCATGCCACTTTCTAAACGGCTAATGTCAATGGGAATGGTGTTTCAAAACATATACGCGCATAAGTAGCTAGCATTCGCGTACATGCTATATTATAAATATCAAAAGTACGTGCGTATTTTCAATCTCACATGCACATTTGCTCACAGAAAAAAGGGGCAGCCTAGAAGTGTTTAAGGGCGGGCCTAGGAGGTTCACAGGCAAGCTGTTATTTTATGAGACTTGTGTATGTGCAGGTTATAAAATGCTGTAGGTCTCTCCATGGCCACAAATGTGCACATATGGGGCCGCGCAGAGTTCTTGGAAAGTTATCCTCTCAGTAAATAAGGCCTCAAGTGTCACATAAGCAGAGTGATCAGTTCAATCTTACCCCCACAGGCATCGAAAAAGCACAACCTTCCAGCAGCCCAAGGATCCTCAGCCAGAAACTAAAATAAGGCTCCTTATTTGGCAGTGCAAACCATTAAATGGAGGGACATTGAGCCTAGCACTTCCTCTCTGGACCTCAGAGAACTCTAAAGGCCCTGATGCTGCAATACACATCAAATATGATATAAGGCACTTAGCCGGTAAAAAGGAGAATGCCCTTGTAGCTGAGATACTGGGGCAGAAGCCTAAAAACAAACACCCCCCCCCCCCAAAAAAAAAAAACAACACTCCACCACTTACATCCTCAAATTGGACCAAGCTAGAAAAAATATACATGCATGTCAATGAACAAGCACGGGGGGTTTACAACACAATTAAAATGTTAAGTAATCTACTCCGAATGGAAAATTTATCATTTATTCTTTGTAATGAGAAAACTTCTAATAAGAATCTCGTGTGAAAGACTGAACTGCATCATCTGGAATTAGCTATACAAATGATTTATTTAATTTCACATACATTCATAGGGTCTGATTTTCAAAAGCATTTACACGTTTAAAACTGGGATTTAAACCTGTAAGCGCACCTTACCCATGCAAGTGGGCTTTTGAAAATTGCTACAATGTATGCCATTGGATTGTCCATAGGATTTACCTGTGTTAAGTGCACCTTCGCAGGTATTAGGATTTTGCAAATTGCTGCAATAGTATCTTACAGTTACACGTGTAACTCCTTTGAAAATTCACCTAAAAGGATATAAATACCGATGGTAAGATGTTGCTTCCAAGTGACCAGACATTTTTCCTGGGAGGCTAAATGACCCACAGTCTAGAGAGACGTACTGCCCTATCTTCCAAATGGATTCAAACCTTGAAGGTTTTGTCACCAGAAGCAAAATAAAATGTGTATTGAAAACAAGAAACCTTACAGTTTTTTAGTCTCCCAAAAAAGTGCTTTATTTCAATGTTGCATTGCAGTGAATAAGAGGTTTATGCTAACATCTAAATACATTAGTTGAACCAACCATTCATAACTCTGCGGCATTTCTTGATAAACTGCCCTATTACAACACTTCTTTAACACTTTACGTTTCACGTGGACTTCCTGAGCAGGGTGTCGCTAGAAACCAACATGCTTATTTGTTGAGGTTACTATAAATTAAAAAAAAAAACAACCCCTGGGACTGCAGCTAGTTATATGGAAGGTTTCACCTGAGCACAGAGGTCCCACTCCAGACTCTCCATGGCCAAAATCACTGCTGGAAGGAAGCTCTGTAACAGCGTGGCCCAGACAGACAGCGATTTCCTAGCAGCTTGGCCGAGGAAGTTGTTCCGATAGCTCACCTGGGGAGGGAGTTCCTGTTACGGAAGCAGAAAGTCATAGGTTGGCAATTCCATTTCTGAACGTGATGCAATCCCGGAGGGCACACCGACGGCAGTGATACCTAGTGACCCGCTGCAGCTCACAGTGTTGTTGTAAGTCCCAGCTGCTAAAGCACAGGGCTGGATTCTGGGTTAGAAAAATAGGGAGAGTGGAATCATTTAAAAAAAAAAAAGAAAAGAAAAATATTTTCCAGATTGCCTTTCAATGAAATACTTTCCTTGTGCCCTTTCATTCTCAACAGATGGAAATTGTACAGATGCACTTCAGGAAGAGACTATAAAATACATGGCTAATAATAATAATAATAATAAAAACACATATTTACTACTAATACAGTACTGAAAATACAATAAATAGCGTCATCAACTTTATCATATGTATTTCTGCAGTTTGCCTGAAGTCATCAAAGAAGAAACTAGCTCGTTACTTACAATAATTCTGTGAAATATATATACTTTTTTTTTAATCAATTAAAAACTCATAAAAATATAAGATCTGTAGATCAGATGTATTGTGTGTGCATGTTCACACTAAACAAAATTGAAGCAAAACAGACTGGCACAGTAAGAGCAACAAGAACAAATAAATGGCCACAAATTCAAATCCCAAGGTCCCCCCCTCTGGAAAAACATTGACGAACAGGAAAAAGAAAAAAAAAAAAAAAGGGGGCGATATGTACGTTGGTTCATGATACCTGAATCAGAAAACACAGTGAAATCTGTACCCAGTGGAAAAGAACAAGCCCACGAAGGTAATCTATCACGTGAAAACATCAGTCAGGTCGGCGACGTGAGATTATGACAGCCTCTGGAGTGGCCTTCTCAAATGTCTTCCTTCACATGAATATTGTGGGATATTCAAAAGTTATCCGTTTAAATGGCAAATATGGCATATCACCAACAGAGGGAAGTGCAAGTAATTCAATAAGTCCCCACGACTTCAGATTCTTTTCATCAAAGATTTCTTTTTATTTTTACGTCGGCAACTCCATTGCTTAGACTCGCACAGAATTTAAAGGGGTCCCCCGACACGGACCCGTGTTTCGCCAAACCCGGCCGCGTCGGGAGGGACAAACATTTAGAAACGGGAATTCTTCAACTTTTAGACGCTGTGCTGACATTCACTTTGCAAGGAGAATTCCCGTTTCTAAATGTTTGTCCCTCCCGACGCAGCCGGGTTTGGCGAAACACGGGTCCGTGTCGGGGGACCCCTTTAAATTCTGCACGAGTCTAAGCAATGGAGTTGCCGACGTAAAAATAAAAAGAAATCTTTGATGAAAAGAATCTGAAGTCGTGAGGACTTATTGAATTACCCGCACTTCCCTCTGTTGGTGATTGAATATTTGAAGTGCAGGCTCCTGCATTGAAATATGGCATATCAGCCACGTATCTGGCTAAATTATAGCCAGATAACTACTTATCCGGATATAATTTAGCCGGATAATATAGGGACGTTTTGGGGGCCATTCCAAGAAGGGGCTAAGATATCCAGCTAATCGAGCCGAATATTGGCTAGGTTAGCTGGGTAACCTTAGACCTGCTTCTGAGCAGGTCTAAGGTTATCCAGCCTTGTGTGGCCGGATAACTTCCAAGATATCTAATTAAGCAGCTGTCAGTGTCACCCAAAAAAAAAAAAAAAATTCAAAGGCCCCGTGACTCGATTGTGAGCCTTTTCTCCCCCATTCTCAAACATAAATGGCATTCTCGGGATCAGCCGCCCCAAAACAAGTACATCCCTCCCTCCCCCCTCCTGCCCTTTTCTGGTCCGGTTTCATTAAAAAAAAGTAATCATCGGTTATCCCAGCCTTCATCCACCCCCTTTCACCTGGTCACAACAGAAACCGCCTCACCTCTCCCCTGTCCCGGACTCCATTTCCATCCCCTCAATGACGGTCAGAACAGATCTCTGCTGGGAGTGAGGACATTACTCACCTGCTCTCAGCAGCTCCAGCGCTGCTTCTGATCGGCTTCTAGCACTGCCAATCAGATCAGAGCATAAGCTTACGCTTCCAATCAAATCAGAGCATAAGCTTATGCTTCTAGTACTGCCAATCAGATGAGAGCATAAGGTTACGCTTCCAGCGCTGCCAATCATTTCAGAGCATAAGCTTACACTTCCAACGCTGCCAATCAGATCAGAGCATAAGCTTACGCTTCCAATCAGATCAGAGCATAAGCTTACGCTTCCAGCGCTGCCAATCAGTTCAGAGCATAAGCTTACGCTTCCAGCGCTGCCAATCAGATCAGAGCATAAGCTTATGCTTCCAGCGCTGCCAATCAGTTCAGAGCATAAGTTTACGCTTCCCAGCACTGCCAATCAGATCAGAGCATAAGCTTACACTTCCAGCGCTGCCAATCAGTTCAGAGCATAAGCTTACGCTTCCAATCAGATCAGAGCAGAAGCTTACGCTTCCAGCGCTGCCAATCAGATCAGAGCATAAGCTTACGCTTCCAGCGCTGCCAATCAGTTCAGAGCATAAGCTTACGCTTCCAATCAGAGCAGAAGCTTACGCTTCCAGCGCTGCCAATCAGTTCAAAGCATAAGCTTACGCTTCCAGCGCTGCCAATCAGTTCAGAGCATAAGCTTACGCTGCCAATCAGTTCAGAGCATAAGCTTACGCTTCCAATCAGATCAGAGCATAAGCTTACGCTTCCAGCGCTGCCAATCAGTTCAGAGCATAAGCTTACGCTTCCAATCAGAGCAGAAGCTTACGCTTCCAGCGCTGCCAATCAGTTCAAAGCATAAGCTTACGCTTCCAGCGCTGCCAATCAGTTCAGAGCATAAGCTTACGCTTCCAATCAGATCAGAGCATAAGCTTACGCTTCCAGTGCTGTTGATCAGAAGCAGCGCTGGAGCCGCTGGGAATGGGCAAGACCCTTGCTCCCAGCAGGGATCTGTTCTGGCCATCGGGGGGGGGGGGGGGATGAAGACCAGGATAATGGATGACTACTTTTTTATGAAACCAGACTGGGAAAGGTGACAGTAGCGGGGGGTTTGAAGGGATGACCTTTTTTGGGACTGCTGAGCCTGACAGGGCCGTTTATGTTTAAGGGGGTGGTGGGGGGAAAGGCTCACAATCAGGCTGTGGGCCCTTAGAATTATTATTTTTCCTTGTGGTGACAGCTACTTAACCAGATATTTTTGAAGATATCCGATTAAGTAGCAAGTTATCCAGTCACACAAGGCTGGATAACTTGAAAACCGAACCGGCTGTATTCAAACATAGCTGGTTATCTTTTCAAGTTATTCGGCTGCATGTAGCCAGAATACTTTAAGCAAGTATATTAGGTGGGACGTTTATCCCGCTGAATATACAGGACAAGTTATCCGGCTAACGTTAGCCAGATAACTTGTCCACTAAATGGCCTACAGAATATTGGCCTTGCAATGTAATGGTTTCCAATCAGTGTCACTAAAACATTTGTCATGACATCACTGTGATCTGTAGACGGGCTGAATGTCCCTAAAGAGTACCTGGGTGGTTCTGACAAGGTTAAATACTAAAGTAAAGAAAATGAGCAACCAGGCTCAAGTGACAGGAAATTCCTACTAGTCCAGTTAGGGAGGCAATGTCTTTACCTTGGTGGAAGAGCCCTTTGTTCGGAGCCAGAAGATTGTAAGTTCAAATCCAGGCATCACCCATTGGAAAAACAGGCGATAATAGGGCTGTGCTCAAAGTAGAACACTCCTGAACAGCAGTAAAAGTTCCCCATTGGTTATGGGAAAAAATGGATACTTTGTGATGCCTTAATTAGTCCAACCTCATATGAAAAGGGAGCTATGTTGTCTAAAAAAAACCTCATGTACTAGTATAGTTTTGGACCATTCTTACATTAATCAAATAAAATGCATCACAATCCAGAAAGAATCCAATATGGTGGAAACGGAACTTAAATGCTCATAAGTTGTTTCCCAGTCTCCTACTCCCACAACCCTGGGAAAGGAGATCCCTCATATAAATTGCTTTGATGTCACATTGAAATAGCAGTACATCAAGTTATGAATAAACTAAATAAACTCATGTGATTGAGTCACCTCCAGGGAGAAGGGTAGAACTCATAAGGAGAAATTACTAATTACCTGATAATTTCCTTTGCTTTAATGAAGACAGGTTAATCCACAGCAGTATATTATGCACCTCCACCAGCAGATGGAGACGGAGCAAAGCTGACATCATGGTATATATATATATATATATATATATATATATATATACACACCCTTGCATTTACATCAGCCCGCCAGTATTCTCTGCAAAAGCCAACTGTGGATAACTAAACAATACATGAACATAACTATTAAAGACAATCATTCAGTCAGTTAACAGAAAAAACATTGAGATGAGACAAGGAGTGTAATATAACTAATCTAGGGGACTGGATTTGACACTTAACAGTAATCCCTGGAAACGCAGCCACTCAGGAGGACAATAGCGCCACCATCCAGCAGCCAAGAGCAGGAAGGTGGATTAACCTGTCTTCATTAAAGAGAAGGAAATTATCAGATAAGTAGTAATTTCTCCTTTCTTAGCATTCAAACAGGTTAATCCACACCAATGGGGTGTACCAATGCTATTCCCGAACAGGGTGGGAGGCTGCCCACGGTATGATCAACACCATATGCACGAAGGTTGCATCCTCCCGGGACTTACACATCCAGGCACTAATGCCTGGAGTTGCATAAGAAAAACCACGTCACAAGTTGGCAAATCTCGACAAGAGACAACCATCTAGTCTCAGCCCATGACTCTGCCTGAGCTCTAGTGGAATGAGCCCTAACCTGACAAGGCAATGGATGCTCAGCATCCATATATGCAGCTGTGATAACCTCTTTAATGCAGCGGGCTATCGTAGCCCACAACATCGGCTCACCGTTACTCCCACTGTGTAGTATAAACAATCGGTTTGTCTTCCTGAGAGGTTTAGATACCTCAAATACCTCATGACATGCCACTTATCACCAAAGGTCCGTAACAGGTGAAATTCATCCACATCTCTCGCCCTGTCCAGAGTTGGCAGGGAACTGATTGATTCATGTGAAAATCCAAGACTACCTTTGGTAAAAAAAGACGGAACAGTTCATGGCTGGATCACCCCTGGAATCACTCGCAGAAACGATTCCCGGCAAGAAAGAGCCCGCAGTTTGGAAACTCTACTTGCAGAACACCGTCCTCTAGTAAGTAACCTCCAGGAGAGGCTACGCAGTGGTCAAAAAGGGGAATCCGCAAGAAATCCAGAACCAGATTAAGACTCCACAAGGGAACTGGCAACCGCAAGGGGGGACAAAGATGCTTTACCCCTTCCAAGAAGCGGGCCACAACCAGATGGACCGACAAGGATTTACCATTTTCGTGACCTCAGAAACAGGTAAGCACTACCACTTGTACCTTCAAGGAATTAAGGGTCAAGTCCTTAAACAACCCATCCTGCAAAAATCCAAATTGAGCTGGATTTTAACCGAATGAGGATGAACTCCTCGTTCCTCACACCAAGTCTCAAACACTTGCCAAACATGAACATAGGCTAAGGAAATGAATAACTTTCACACTCGAAGCAAAGAGAAAATCAGAGCAGTGGATTACCCACAATTCAACAACCAAGCCCTCACAAGGGCCACAACATAGGACAAAAATTGAGTTGGATCTTCGAAAAGAATAGGCCTCTGCTATAGCAGATACCTGTGGATTGGTAATCGGAAAGGATATTCCACCAGAAGCCTCCGCAGATCTGCATACCACAGCCTCCTAGGCCAATCTGGCACCATCAGAAGTACAACCTCGTGTGTCACTTAAACCTCCAAATCATTCTGCCCAACATGGGCCATGGAGAAAAGGCATATAGAAGCTTGCTTTCTGGCCATTCATGCCCGAAGGCATCAATGCCCAAAAATTTCAGATCTCTCCTGTGACTGAAGAAGCACGGAAATTTCGCACTGTGTGATGTCACCAGGAAGCCTAGAAACAGGAGATCGCAGGGGCCTACTAAGAACTGGAACTCTTTGTTGCACAATTCCCATTCGTCGGGATGCAGATGTGGTCTGCTGAGAAAGTTGGTTCTTACATTGTCTTTTCCTGCAATGTGTGAGGCTGAGATCTCCTGAAGATGTACTTTTGCCCATTCCATGAGTTGGGCTATTTCCTGCAACACTTGCTGGCTCTTGGCTGCTGCCTAGCAATTGATGTAAGCCACCATCGCCGCATTATCCAACATCATTCGGACTGCTTGACTCTGCAAGCAGACAATGAATCTCAAGCATGCCAACCGAACAGCACAGACTTCCAGCTGATTGATGCTCCAGAGATACTCCTCTGTACTCCAGCACACCTGCACTGTCAACTCCTGACGGTGAGCCCCCCACCCAGGAAGCTTGTATCCGTCATGCATAGTAGCCAGTCCAGTGTTCATAGGGGAAAACCCTTCATTAGATAATCCACTTACAACAACCACTACAGATGGATGCTGATCTCCACTGGCAACTGAAGTCATATTGAGTAGTCCTAAGATTGTGGACTCCAACGTACAAGCAGTGTGCGCTGAAGATGATGCATATGCTCCCTTGCCCACCTCTAGGGTGGCTGCCATCAACCCATGCACCTGTAGATAAGACTCCACCAGGTAATTGTTTCTGTCAATAGTCGCACCTGGTCATCAGTTTCTGATTGTGGATCTCAGGCAGGAACACCCTTGTCTTGCTTTGTGTCAAAAACGAACACCGAGATACTCCAGTGTCTGGAATGGCTGCAGATTGCTCTTGGCCAAGTTCACCACCCAGTCTAGTTCCTGTAGCAAGGAGATCTCCTTGCGTGAGGCCTGAAAACTCTCTTTCATGGCTTTTGTCCCAAATTAGCCAATAGTCTAGGTACAGGTGGATCAGAATGCCATCCTTTCTCAACATTGCAGCTACTATCACCATGACCTTAGAGAATGTCCTGGGTGCAGAGTCAAACCAAAAGGTAGCACTCAAAAACTGAATGTTGCCCTAAAACAGCAAAATATAGAAAACTGTTGATGCTCCAGCCAGTCGGTAATATGCAGATATGCCTCTAGCAATCCAGAGGCTTAAACTCCCCCGACTGTACTGCCATTATCAGCGAGCATTAGGTTTCCATGTGGAAACGAGTCACTTGCAAAAGCCGGTTTACTCCCTTGAGATCCAGGATGGAGCGAAAAGAACCCTCCTTCTTGGGTACACAATGAAATAACTGGAATATTGGCCTGTATTTAATTGTGAGATGGGCACTGGGATCACAGCTCGCAGGCTGAGGAGTCTTGACAACGTACATTCCACTGTCTCTAAACTTCTGTGGAGAGCTGCAGAGACACCATGAAAACGTCCTGAGGACCACTGAGAAACTCCAGAGCACAGCCATCTCTTTTCTCCAGAACCTACTGATCTGACAATTATCTTGATCCACATCCAATAAAAAAGAAGAGACAAGTGACCCCTTACCTCCTGTTCCCGGAAGTGGGTTGGCACACCCTCATTGAGAGGGATGGGAGGCACTGCCATGCGAGCCTGCACCCCACGTGAGCTGCTTGGAACAAAGGGTCAGAAACATTTGAAAACCCCTAGCATGACCTTTCGCAACAAACGAGCGCGGTGCCTGCTTTTATGGTAACTGAGGAACCTGGGACTCACCCCATTTATTGGCCTTTTTTTTGTGACTCACTCCCAAACCAGAGTGATCCTTTAAAAGGCCATTTCTTAAGATTAGACTCTGAAATTGTCTCAGCACCAATTCATCAGCCATAGTTGACTTTCAACCCTGCTTAGCTTCCGAGATCAGATGAGATCAGGCGCATCCAGGGTGGTGAGGTCCTAGGGCACTGTCCTGAAATTCAAACCAGACTCATCAACTTCCTGAGACAGAACAACATTGTTCTATATGACTCCAACCCCGGAGGAATTTCCCATCCTCCAGGGAGTAAGGGTCGCCTTCATCATCAATGCCAGCTGGTTCCCTAGCAGGTGTAAACGTACACCCACACTTATCCGTGGCACCAGACATGTGGGGATCCAGTTTGTGATCCTGAATTCTTAGGCCTACACCATTTCAGGAACGGAGCAAAACCTGCAAGTGGGGACTAGCCAAAAGGCTACTCACCCCACCAAACGGTTTAGTAGCAAACTTGTGTGTAGAAAAGCGTGCGAACACCACCGCAGTCCATACCAAAATCAGAAGGCATAAATCCTGTGCCCACTGAGTAGCCTTCCCCCACTGATGAACCAGATAGGGGAGTCCCAATCCCCGGCATCATGCTGGGAAGGGCGGGCTCAGTAAAAGCAGCCGGAGCCTCCAAGCAGCGCTGACAGACGTTAGGGTAAATACCCTCTAGCAGCACACTCCCAAAGCATTGACAATTGTGTGTCCAGCTGCATGCCTGCACAAGCAAGCATGGACAGGGTGCCCAAAAATGTCTGTCCAATAAGCATCCAAAATATAGGTGCACAATACGTGGTCCAACAAAACAAGAAGGGAGGCGATCTATGAAAGCCGTAATGGTGTCAACAAACGAGATAGATGCCGAATGTCCTTTAAAAGCATTTATTGTGTGGAGACGCAGAAACTGCCCGACTCAGGCAGAATTTCGCCACTCCTCAAGTGGCTGCCTCAGGGGCTATGCTGTTTTGTTCAGGATCTGAACCAACATATATCGTTCTGTGTTAAGGTCGAACCAGCACCAATCAATGCATTACATTCTAACAATCTTCAAATATGTAGTCTCCACTCTCAGCTGATTGTTAGAATGTAATGCATTGATAGGTGCTGGTTTGACCTTAACACAGAATGATATATGTTGGTTCAGATCCTGAACAAAACAGCATAGCCCCTGAGGCAGCCACTTGAGGAGTGGCGAAACTCAGCCTGAGTCGGGCAGTTTCTGCGTCTCCACACAATAAATGCTTTTAAAGGCCATTCGGCATCTATCTCGTTTGTTGACACCAATATGTGGTCCAGGCAGGTGCCCACCTGAGCATCCACGCAGGTGTGCAAGTGCGAACCGACTTCAGACACTGTTTCACGGCAGACTTGTGTGCAGAAAAGCACGCGAACACAGCCACAGCCTACTACAACACAGCATGTAAGCAAAGCATGAGATCATGGCCTAGCCAAAAGTTTGCTCAATCTGTCACAACTCCCCAAACTCCCTCGGAGGCAGGAATGGACATTGGATTGGCGCACTGAGGTTCGAAGACCAGAAGGAGGATGGAAACCCTCACTCCTTTCCTTTTTTTTACTCTTTACCTAAGCTCAGACCATCCTGGCCAACTATAGAGTTGGTCTTCCATTGTGGAGGAAGAGGGCAAAGGCCTTGACCACTGCACTCAGCTTCCTGCACTCTCTAGCCTCTCAGCTGTTTCTCTCTCTACAGTTAAGTCCATGCTGGAAAACCAGCTATAGGTCCAAGGCACTCTACTGAGGGAGGGATCCGCAGATATTACCTCTGGAAAACTCGACTGAGGGAGGGACCATAAGATATCACCACAGGAGAGTGAGGCAAATTAATTTCCTTCTTCTTTTCTCCTTTCATTTTCTTTTTTTTTTTTTAAGCAATCCCCAGTAGGGAGATGCATGTCCACCATCTGCTGGAGACGGAGAATACTGGCGGGCTGATATTGGTGTAGGATTATATATATCATGACGTCAGCTTTGCTCCATCTCCATCTGCCGGTAGAGGTGCATAACCCACTGGTGTGGATTAACCTGTCTGAATGCTAAGAAACTGAGCCGTCTTTGGCAGTAGGATGGAGGAAAGGAGACAGAAGACAGTGCAATCCTTCCAATAACTAGCATAAGGGCCAGTGGTGCCCTCACATGACAAATTTTGTTGTATATGTTTTCATAAGTATCTTGATCCAGTGCAGGATCAGGAAGGAGAAGGGCATGGGGAAAAGGCCAGACCTATCAATTTTTGGAAAAGGGACAAAAATTGGAAGAGGTAAGAAAATTCCTGACTGAACAAAATTCTTACATGGCAGATATTACATGAAATTTGTCAAGTGCAATTAAAGTTTGAGAAGGATGACCTTGCTCTGAGCAAGATCAAATCCATATTCTAATTTTCAAATATCTGACTTAAATTTACTTAAGTATTTTCACTTTGATTTATTAAAGTTTAATCCAGATTTGCTCGGATTGGTTTGGATCTATGCAAATATTTGCAGATTCAAGCCTGTCAAAGTACTGGAAAATAGTGTAAATTTTCTAACAAGGGCAAATCTGCCAGTAGCTCACATGCAATCATTTTTTAAGAAGTCTTAAGCTGATCCAGTAAAAGATAACAGAATCTGTAGAGAGTCCAATCTTCTCTAGCATCAACATGGCTGCTAGAACTTTGTACCCTGCAAATACATGCATCTAAAGTACATCATAAAGATCTGAACAGAAGCCAGCCCTGTGGCTCAGACTGAGGTACAGAAGACTTAAATCCAGGTGTCCTGTCTAATGCTGCCAGGTGCCCAGCAGAGGCAATGAGCTTGATCCCAAGGAAGGAGGGAAGACAGCAGACACTGTGGCAAACTCTGCTGGCCAAATAAGCAACGCTAAGAGGACATCTTGGAGGAGGCTTCTCTCTAACCCTTCTAGCTGGCAACAGCAAATGTGTTATCTAGGCATGCTGCTTGGGATGGGGAGTCTATAATAGGGGCACATGGAGTTTAAAACAGGATTAAAAGCAGGCAAATAGCCCAGGCTGGAGTCAAGATATGAACGATGGCCAACATGTTCAGGTTTGGCTCTGGTTAACTGAACCACTCATCTACATTGTTTCACCCATCCCTAAACACAATCAACATGAATCCTAAGCTTCCTAACCATTAAACCCTTTCTTTATTGAGTTTTTAGGGCCATAAAGTCTGCTTGGCCTAGAAAAAGCTTCCGAATCAGCTGTGGTGACCCAGTTTTGTAACAATATGCTTCTCACATAGTTCCAGTGCTCAACAGCTGTTGAAAACAAAATCACAATTCTGAGAGCACCACCCATTTCCTTGCATCTCTCCGTAGTGTTATTAGTGACACAGTCATTTTCAAACCGCAACATATCCCTCTGTACAGCTTCCTTTTTTTATGCCACATACTTTAGCTGTCATTATGCAAAATACCCCAACACAAACACACACTTTTAGAGTTAGCACTTTATTTTACTATATACCGTTAATAAATTAGTAGGTCTCTTTCCAAAGCTATACCGGGCAGCAGGGTTTGGGGTACATTTTCCTGGAGATGTGGGCGGCCAACGAAGGAGTTAGCCAGTTACATTTGTGAAGGTGAAAAGCCATGTAACGCAGATGGATGTTTTGGAGAGGCATGGTTGGATCCCGGGTGGGAAACCTAGTCAGCTACTGCTGAAACGTCAGTGCTAGCCGCTTAAGTTATGTGGCTATCTCCGTGGGCACACACAGTTGGGCAAGGCAACTTTTCTGCAGCAATCTAGCCAGCTAGGTTGCTACTGAAAATCCCATTGCATTTAGCTAGCTAAAATATATAGCCAGTTAAGTCCCTACTCAACAGCTACTTGAAAACTGGGCCCAGGAGTGGCATCAACCATCATCTTTGGCCACTCCTTAGGGCCTGAGCTACGAATGCTTTTCTTCCCTTCTGAGTCTAATGGTAAAATATCCGGATGAGTCCGGTTTAAAATGTCTGATCCTATGTTCATCTATCATGGAAGGCAGTTTTGCTCAGGAAGAGCACAAACACAGAATTCTCACTTATATTTACTTATCAATCTTAAAATGATAAATATACTACGAGTTAACCCAGTTCATATCCCTCCTCTAGTGAAAAGTTTCTACATAGCAGCCACTTAAAACAACAAACTCTCTCCCCCCCCCAATGCGATACTGTCCAAAAAGGAAACGGGATAAATTGTGCGCTTTTTGGCATTATTCTTCCAGGCTCTTGTACAAATCTATGTTCACGTGCATTCATGTCCCACACTAATGAATCCGTATGGTCTCCAAGAAGCTCCTTGCTGGAGAAGATTTCAGTCTATCCCTGTGACCTTGGGTTCCTTTCATCTCATCATGTCTGACCACGGCACGCCAGCAAAAAATGGATGAGATTTAATGTCTTCAACACCAGCAGATCCTGCACCAAGACGTTCGATGGGATTGTACTGCAAAAGCTTAAAAACACAAGAAAGCCAGTAAGCAATAGCAACAAATATTCAATAGTTTAAAAATATCAGTAAGTATCAGCAATATTTATTCTGCATTAGCATTACTCATATTACTAAGATTTTTTTTTTTAATGTATTCTCAGTTACTTTCACAAATATGCAGTTGTGTCTGAATCAAAATTCACATCATGCACACTGGGGTCAGGTTACTTCACAATGGCTCTAATTTTATCCAGGACCTAGTTTGAGAACTGCATCTCTCTGGGTCTACTACTGAAGGACTATGATGCAGCCTATTTTGGCTGACGTGAATATTTATTTTGGATTGAATGTGTATTTACAATTGTGTATTTTGAAAGGCGGATTCATTCTCATTGGAGAATTAGACAATATAACACTCAGTATTACTGTAAGCTTACATTATTTGTAGGCTCTTTGTATTGTATACTTATTATTGGTTTGAGATGTTATTTATTTATTTATTTTAAGTTTTTCTATACCGGCATTCACAATAGATATCGCATCATGTCGGTTTACAATTAACAAGTGGATAGGTAACAAAAAAGGTAAAAACTAATATTTATCTTATTAATAATAATAATAATAATAATAATAATAAAACATTAAACAAGAGAAGGCTAAGGTATGCAGTTACAATAAAGCAAGGGAGTAATACAACTTGGAGCATAGAAAAGAAGCAGGGGATTAAATCGAAAGAACGTAAGAATTAAATCGAACGTAAGAATTAAATCGAACGTAAGAATTAAATCGAAAGAACGAAAGAACGTAAGAATGTTATTGCGCACTACTTAGGGTGATCATGTTTGGTCAGATAGACGGTTTTATAAATATTTTAAATAAATCAAAAAAAATAAAATAAAAATCAAGTGGCACAACAGGTGTTGCAAAGCCATTTTATTGTATGAAGCTGTGTAGATTACCTAACGTGACTGATTCAAAGTCGGGCGGATTTTAAAAGCCCTGCTCGCGTAAATCTGCCCGGATTTACGCGAGCAGGGCCTTGCACGCCTATTTTCCATAGGCCGCCGGCGCGCGCAGAACCCCGGGACGCGCGTAGGTCCCGGGGTTTTTTGAAGGGGGCGTGTCGGGGGCAGGGCCGAATGACGCAGCGTTTTGGGGGCGGGGCGCGGCATTTCGGGGGCGGGTCCGGGGGCGTGGCGCCGGCTCGGGACGTTCCGGGGCGTGGCCGCGCCCTCCGGAACCGCCCCCAGGTCGGGTCTCAGCGCGTCAGCAGCCTGCTGGCGCGCGTGGATTTACGTCTCCCTCCGGGAGGCGTAAATCCATGGATAAAGGTAAGGGGGGGGTTTAGATAGGGCCGGGGGGGTGGGTTAGGTAGAGGAAGGGAGGGGAAGGTGAGGGGAAGGTGAGGGGAGGGCGAAAGAGAGTTCCCTCCGAGGCCGCTCCGATTTCGGAGCGGCCTCAGAGGGAACGGAGACAGGCTGCACAGCTCGGCGCGCACCGGCTGCCCAAAATCGGCAGCCTTGCGCGCGCCGATCCAGGATTTTAGAAGATATGCGCGTATCTTATAAAATCCAGCGTACTTTTGTTTGCGCCTGCTGCGCAAACAAAAGTACGCGAACGCACTTTTTAAAAAAATCTAACCCAGTATTTTTAGACAGCTGCAAAGTACTGATTTGTTTTTTTTTTCTCTATTCTTTTCACTTTTGGTGAGAATTCTCCTTTGCACAGACATTAAGTTGTTGAAACTTAGCTTATGTTAGGATTGGTTTGCATTCAAACTTTGTAACAGTCAATGCATTTGGGAAATAAAATGCAGATGTTTACATGTTTAAGTGGAAAACAACTTATGTTGATGCCAATTTTTGTCTGTGTCCTTTTTTCAGTTTACATACATTATTTTCTTTTTCCAGGAAAATTACATGTGCAAGTTGAAGGTACAGATGGAAATCAACATGGTCCTTTTCATTTTGCCTTTCATAGCAAGGAAGGAAGGACGGCAGGCAGGTGGCTGGCTGCTCCTGCAAGCAGTCAATGTTTCCCCTGCTGCTGCTACCTCCAATTAGAGAAGCCAGTGATGGGGACGGAATGTGAAAAAAATTACTTTATGGTTGCAGGTAGCAGGGAGAGTGGCAGTCTCTCTCTTTCATACACACATAGGGGTACATTTTATAAAAAAGCGCGAGCGCGTACTTTGTTCGCACACCAGGCGCAAACAAAAGTATGCCGGATTTTATAAGATACACGCGTTGCCGCGCGTATCTTATAAAATCCGGGATCGGCGCGCGCAAGGGGGTGCATATTTGTGCACCTTGTGCGCGCCGAGCCCTGCACGCTGCCCGTTCCCTCCGAGGCCGCTCCAAAATCAGAGCGGCCTCGGAAGGAACTTTCCTTCCGTCTCCCCCCACCTTCCTCTCCTCTCCCCTCCCCTACCTAACCCACCCCCCAGCCCTATCTACACCCCCTTACCTTTATTCCCAAAGTTACGCCTGCTCAAGGCAGACGTAACTCGCGCGGGCCGGCTGCCGGCGCGCCAGGTTCCAGTCCAGGGGCTGGTCTGGAGGCTGCGGCCACGCCCCCGGATCGCCCCCGGGCTGGAACCACTCCCGCAGCCCCGCCCCCAGAACGCCCCCGGGTGACGCACCACCGCGACACTCCCCCCCCCCCCCCCCCCAGGAAAGCCCCAGGGCTTACACGCGTCCCGGGGCTTGCACGCGCCACCGAACCTATGCAAGATAGGCTCGGCGCGCACAGGGGGGGGTTTGCCCAAAGTCTTCCTCTTTTTCACATACATAAACGCAGTCTCTCCATATCTCTCTCACACAATACTCACATAAACGCAGTCTCTCCTATCTCTCTCACACAATACTCTCATAAAAACAAACATATTTTGGAAACTTGTGCTCAATGTAAAGAACACCTTTGGAAATGGTGTATACTCCATGGAGTACACCTATTCAATCTTGCTTCATTTTTTGGATGGAAAAAAATATTTTTGGCTGGAATGGAAGGTAAATGATTACATCAAAAGTACCTTGATGGACCAGGTTAACATTTTCTTTATGATGCTCTCCTTTCTTTGTTATAAATCTGTGATCTCAACCACAACATAAATAAAAGGAGAGAAAAAAGTGAGGCTTATTTTTTTTAATGTGTTTTTCAGTGAACCGGTTCACATTTTTGTCTTTGTGGTGTGTTTTTGTTATTTTGGTATACTATATTAGTTTTTAGCTTTTACTAACACATATATGTTATTTTTCTGTCATCTGATTAAAGTTGAATAGGAAGTGGTGGATTTATTCTTTTTTCCTTTATGTTTATCCCACTTTTTCCTCTCTTATTTCTAAATCTAGACATCACACATGCTACATGAACCAATCTGATACCAATAGGTTGGACAGCATTTCTGACAAACAGACACATCCATAGCTATAGAGGGAATGCTGGAGAGAACTTTCAAAAATAATTTAATTGTGAATATTTTTAATTGTCAAAGGGAGTGCATTGCTATCGTGCAGTGCATTTTCAAGCTACAGTGCTATGCACTTTGCTTCTCAGGCTGTATTTAGAAACCAAGCACTTGAAATCTGTACTTAAAGAAACACTGTTCGGTATAGTATTTCAAAAGTACAACAGCAACAACTTGTACAGAATAGAAAAAAATTTAAGTTAGTTTTACAATTCTTTATACAGCTTGCCAAAAATACCATCTCCCTACAGAACAGCCCTGCTGGCAAGTGTATGTAAAGAACGCAACATACACCAAAATCCTATTGATGTCCATTAGTAATCATGTGAGAAATTAGATTATACCATGGTTTATGAGTCAATTGGATATTAGCATGTGAGTGCTGGCATCTGTAACTCTCTTGCCAACATGACTGAATGAGGCCTGCAGAAAATCTGTGGAAAGCTATTCCAAGATCAACAGTTCCTCCCCATCAGAACCAAGTTTTAATATTTCTGCAGGATGGGTATGACCACCTTTATTCATGCCAACCTTTACCGGTCTGCCCAGTGCACATAATTGGGAGTCTTAAGACCCTCTGAAAATATAAAGTATTTCACTGCAAAAGGCCTCTGACTGCTATTTAAAGGGTGATTGTAATTCAGCCTGCATAAGTGCAAAGTCCACAGGTTCTTTTATGCACATACCTTCCTGCTGAAAATTACCTCAGGAAACGTGACTGCACACATTTGGACCTGGTCACTTGTACAGGTACTTTTCAAGACCAAAAGTAAGCACATATTCAAAAACCAGGAACGTCCGAAAACGTGAAGTACCTCGTATGGGCAGAGCCAGTTAGGTACCCAAAGAACTGAATCATTGACTGAGCTGTAGAAACTGTGGATATATATTTTTAGGATTTATTAAGCCTTTTGGCCTCTCTTTTCTGTTAAACTCTCTGTCTCCTTGGAAAACTAAACCACTGAATTTTGTGTGCTAGCGGTGAGTTTCTGAGCCCCTGAGGAAATCTGCATTCCACTGACCTTTTTGAGCCAACATCTGGCAGGCCCCTCTGCCCTAGGGCAGGAATGCATGGGCAAGGAAAAAGTATGCAGCATGACTGATGGCTGGGTATTGGTGTGAAAGTCAGATATTCTATGTAAACCACCTTACTAAACCAACATTCAGTACTGGTGGTAATGCAAGATGTTCATGATGTGCTAGTGCTCCAGCGCTGAAGTCCTAAGAGTTCTGGATTGCTCCACTGCTGACATCCATGGGTGACTTCGGGAAAGTGAGCAGATTAATTCAAAACCAGAGAATCTATATATAAATATATATGTTAATATACTTATTGTATGCATATACTTTCTTGAACCTTATCTTCTATTACATTTCTATTATTTTTTTCTTGTTTACATTACACCTTATTCTTATGTGCATTGCAATTTTTTATTAGTCCTGGATTATTATTTATATTTAATTTACTGGGACAATAAATATGAAAAGCAGCTAAGCATAGTGGATAGATATTTTCTGTTTGTGGGAATTAAGAAAAAGAACAATGCCACTAGTGATCTTAACCACTCCCCGGCCATTACACTCCTAAAGGTACATGCACAGAGGTCCTATGAACATAAGATGGGCAATTTTCAAAAAGTCCATTTCCTTTTTTACCCCCAGAGATGGCTTTTAAAATGACCTTCCCTGTGAGCATTCTCTGTGAAATACACGGAATAAGACCGACTGCTCAAAAAGAGTATTTACAAATGCTGGGCTGCTCAGAAGGCCAATTTCTCTCTCCTGTTCCTTGAGGAGTGGGGAGTGACATGCATGTAAGAGTACCCAATGCCCTTTGTTTAACCCTAGATATTTCTGGACAAGCAGATCCTGCCGATTTTAATTTCCATTGTGCAATGAAACGTTTTATCTACCTGGCTGAGGCCTGTGGATCTATGTGTGTCTTTGCCCCTCAGATTCTGTTTGCTGTAATGCGATGGTTGAAATTGTTTTGTTTATTGTTTTGTTTTTAGATCAGTATCATGTGCTTTGGTTATCAATACATGCTAAGAAGATAAAGTTTCTAGATGAAATACATGAATACTTCATGGAGCAGCTGGTACAAGAACTGACCAGCATGGCAGCTATTTAAAAATTAATCCTTAGTGGAACACGTGATTTGTGCGAGAAGTGACAGTGTTGGGGCCACTTGGGAATAAGTGATAACATGATCTAATCTGGTTTGATAACTGGAGGAAGGACATTAAGGAAATCTACCGCGATAACATTTAACTTTCAAAAAGCGAGATTATGGTAAAATGAGGAAAATACTGAAAGGAGCAACTATAAAAAAAAGAGTTTACATCAAGCATGGATGTTGTTTAAAAATGCCATCTTGGAAGCCCAGAACAGATATATTCCATGTATTAAAAATGGTAGAAGGGGTGCCTGAGTTAAGACATGGTTTCCAGAGCTCCATCCTTGCTGCTTTTTCTATTTCCCCAAAATGCCGCATACTAAGAGAAAAGGGAGGTTGCCCTGGCTACCCCCTTGTCTGGCCCAGTACAGCTACAGTTAGTTAGGTTCTTTACCCCAACATCAGGCTTATCTCCAGGAGCTGATTCCGGTGTGGTCACTGTAAACATCTTTGAGCCCTGGACCTCCGACGACCCCCCTTCTCCGCTGTGCCACGACTCATTGGGCGGGTCAGATCTGCTGCGGGGACTGACAGAATTGGCACACTGTATTGCATCGGCCCCTTCAAGCATAGTTAGCAAAAGAAAAAAAACAATTCTTCCACCAGCAGCACAGATAAGACACAAAGGTCCCAATCTTCTTCTTCTGACCAGCTGGTTCCATCCTTCCTGTAAGCAGAGGTAAAACTTTCTTTCAAGGCTCACCTCCTGGTAGTCCTGCCTCCGTAAGAGTGCCGCCCTGGCCTGCTGGTGCCCCGTCCTGATGTATCCCCTTGGCCATCAGGTTAAAGGCTTGCAAAACCCCGCCCAAGCTGGGCTTTCTTTACAGTGTATGAGGCAGGGGTCCATTCCTGAATGGTAACCCTCCTTGGCCCCAGGACTTAAAAAAAAACCAAACCACTATGGTTAATCACAGTCCTCCCCTACAGGGTAAGAAACAATTTTATTTTCCTTTAAGTCACAGCACTCCTCAGCCGAAAGGTTGGCCAAAAAAACCCCCCATTATTAATCACAGCCCTCCTCTTCAGTGTAAGAGAACAGCTTTTTTTTCCCCCTTTGTTTTTCTTTTTTTGTCCATCGCTCTCAACCCGAGCGGGTCTAATCACCTGCCAGCTGTGGTAGAGCCTGACCATGCAGGCCCTAATTCCTTGATCAGGCTTAGCTCCCCCACAACCTCCCACTGTTAACTTTCCCTGTCCAAAGGCGTGCTGTAGCCGAGTGCAGGTTCTTTTCTCTTCCTCTTTAGACTCCTTTGGCTCACTGTCCATGGCCTCATCCATAATCTCCCCTCCCCGGGGATGGACTGTGCCCTCCTCCTCCAGTATGAACTCCATCTCCTTCTCTTCAGCTTCTGATTCCACCGGTAGCTCCCCCCCCCCCCCCCCAGGTCATGTGTTTCTGCCCTTTTGCTGGCCTCGTGGAGGTGGGACCCGCCCCTTCCTTGCCACAGGACCTTCCAAGGTTTCCCTCCTGCCTGAGGAGCCCCAATCCCATTAGCTGGTCGTCCCCGTCCCCCCAGGGATACTCTTTCTGCCTTCACCCCGGGGTTCCTGTGAGTCCTTTCTTAATCTAGGGCTGCCTGGTACTGCCCAGGGTTGACAGAGCCTCCTCTTTTCCTCTGATGGTTTTCGGGGGCTGGGGGATGAACCCTTACTCCTTCACACCCCACTTCCAAGTCCTGACATCACCTTTTAATTTCCTTTCTTTCTGGTCAGTGTTCCTCGTGGACTAAAAGCAAAAAATGTATCGGTCACGTGTTTATTCAAGCCATGAGCCACTGTGCTTAGCACAAATCAGCCCACAGATGCCTCTTCCAAGAGGATCAGAACAGGCTCAGCTAAATCACGCATGCAATGCACAACAGCAACAGTGTCAGTTGCAACCACAACCCATGGCAAACAGCACTAAAAAGGAAAGCCAACAGATACATATTTTTTTAAATAGTAAAACCTCAGGGCTCTTATAGGAAATGAAAGGAGGGGAAAACCCTGATAGTGGATCTGCATACACTTCTTTCTGGGTTTTTTAAAAACTTCTCCAGAGGAGCTGTAAGTAAAATGTGCATAAAAGACTAAGCCTCTCCTTGGGCCCCTTAAGATTTTGTTACACAGTTTAGAAAACATTGGGACGTCATTATTCAAAAGCATTTAGCTGGATAACTAAAAAGTTATCTGACTCAGTGAAGACTGGGACACTTATCTGGCTAAATTCTAGCCGGATTAATAAATTAGCTCGCTAGAATTTAGCCGGATAAGTTAGGGGCGTTTCAGGGCATAACTGGGAGGAGTTGAATTAGCGAGAGAAGTTATCGGGCTAACTCCAATATTCAGAGTTAGCTGGAAGAGTTAGCCCCATAACTCTCGGTGGCCCACAGAGCTGTCCCAAACTCAACTGAATAAACTTACCCAGCTAACTTTAGGATAGCCAAAAATATTCAGCAGTGCAGCCAGCTGCCGAATATATGTGCCAAGTTAGCCGTCTAAACTAATCCAGCTAACCAGCCGAGCCACACAGCAGCTGAATACGGACCTCCGGGGGGGTTAAATTAGCTGTTCATCTACCTTTGGATTTTATTGTGGCTGTTCAACAAATATTATTATAATCTGTCATACTTAGATGGGACAGTCAGATATCTTGGACCAAAGAAAAAAATTAATAAAAACAAATTCCCCTAAAAAAGTAATATCTACAAAGAAAGGGAGCCAGAAAGAAAGAGAAGGTTAAAAAAATAACTGGAGAGAAATGTTTTATACACAATGCTAATTAAAAATAAAATAGAATCTTTAGATTATTTTTATATCTAGATCTATATAGATATAAAACTAGTCCCCCCTGGGAATATGGAGACAGAGCAAGCTGGTCTCAATAGGAACAAACTGGCATGATCTTATCCCACAACCGCATCAGTTTGTGACCTGTGTCACTTGGGTGGGGGTAGACAAGGAAAACCCAAACAGACAAATTGCCAGACATGCCAAGAGACCCCTTTTTTCCTCTTCCTGCATGAACTTCCTCAGCACTGAACGGTGGTTTCCTTCTATAATCAAAAAGCATATATATGATTTATTATCCCTCAACCTGCAGACTCCCTAGGGTGCACTTGTGGAGGGGACTTAACCTAGTGTGGCGTCTACAGGCTACAGGGAGGATCTCAGGTCAAAATGCACGGTCATTTGCTTGGGCTTTATTGCTTTCCGTCTGCTACCACAGGTGGTTCTGA
The DNA here is from genome assembly GCF_901001135.1 of Rhinatrema bivittatum. Taxonomy (NCBI): domain Eukaryota; kingdom Metazoa; phylum Chordata; class Amphibia; order Gymnophiona; family Rhinatrematidae; genus Rhinatrema; species Rhinatrema bivittatum. The sequence continues at coordinate 51,969,360 of NC_042617.1, forward strand.
AGTTGTCACATGACATATTGTACATCTAAGCCAGAGCTTTCCAAACTTTTCATGTTGGTGACACACTTTTTAGACAAACATAATTTCGGGACACGGTAATTCAGTCTACTAGTAAACCAGAGGTTAAAGGTTAAACGAACGAAACATATTTCGACAATTTATGTATGTTTCCTTAAATATATACATAAATAAAATGTTTCACGACACAACCTATCTCATGAAAACCTTAAATTTATATTAAAAATATATATTCCAAGATTCATGTTATTGTTATAATTTATGAGAAACAATAATAAAACAAATTGTCTGTCCCCCACACACTCATCTCTCTCCTCCCCCAGCACATGTCTGTACCCCACACACTCATATCTCTCCCCCTCAAGCACATGTCTGACCCCCACACACTCATTTCTCTCCCCCAGCACATGTCTGTACCCCACACACTCATATCTCTCCCCCTCAAGCACATGTCTGTCCCCCAGCACGTTTGCCCACCACTCACTCATCTCTCTCCCCCCAGCACATGTCTGGCCCCCACACTCATGTACCTCGTCTTTTTGATTGTTGCCAGTTAAGTGCTTCACTCCCTTCCATGATCACCAGACACTGCTGCTTGCAGTCAGTACTCTTCATGGCCAGGCCTCATCGGCAGCAGCAGCCAATGTAAGGATGGCTGGGCTCGTTCCACCCACCAAGCCCCCCCAAAAAACGCGATTGACAGCAAAAATCACCCAATAATAAGCAACCCATAAACTGAAAAAAAAAAAGTGAATCTCTAGAAAAAAAAAAAAAGCCCAAACTCGCATCAGAGTTGACCAGGCTTGCGCGACACACCTGCACACTGCAGGCGACACACTAATGTGTCCCGACACACAGTTTGGAAAGCTCTGATCTAAGCTCTCGGATAGGCTTTTCCTTAATGGGAGAGCAATCCACGAGCAAGCACTTGACTTGCTGCAAAGTAGTACTCAGCTGAGCCACCGCAAGTTTTGTCCCAGTACTTTTATTAAGTTTAGGTTAGCTGCTCCACAAAGAAACATTTTAGAATTCATGTTTTGAAAAGCTGCCTTTCTTCCCATGGTGGGACACCATTAACCCGACATGGTCTGGGTAAGATCTGAGAAATTGCCTTTACTCTCTTCCAGTTTGAATGAGGCATGAATTACTGACAAAATCAGCCCTTGTAATCGGTAGAAAGTTCTGGTGCACAAGACAATATCTATTTATAGGTACATTTTGCCTTCTTTTACGTAGCAAACAAGGAGAACTACAGAAATGCTACAGCGAATGCATCAGAGTTTCATGAAACACTATAATCTATCATCCATTCTTCAATACTCACCCAAAAGGATGAATAAGAATCAAGACAGGGAAGCAAAGAGTTTTGCCCTCAGGGAAAAGACAAACATGGCTTGAACTGGACATGGCCCTGTCCACATGTACTGCACAGTGCGCTACTTCAGGTTCCAGCTAAAGCGTTTTCCAACAAGTTTGTGCCCAAAGTATAAGCCAAGCTTATCATATAAAGAATTTCACTATGCCAGGAGTGCTGCTTTTCTATTCATCTGCATCAGAAATATGAACACACCACCTCAGACACAAGGAATACAGATCATTTACATCAGCCCTGATCCCTGAATATTACCATCCGTAACAGAAACATGGGGTAACCTACACGGAGCGGCAGTTACTACCTTTAACAGACATGGGGATAGGCATGGAGAGGCAGTAGCAACCCTTAACAGAAACAAGGAATGGCACGGAGCGGCAGTTAGTACCCTTAACGGAAACATGGGGGTAACCTACACGGAGCGGCAGTTACTACCTTTAACAGACATGGAGATAGCATGCATGAAGAGGCAGTTATTAGTCTTAAACATGAGGATAACATGCATAGATACATTTGCTACCCTTAATGGAAACATGGTGCAATCTGCACGAAGCGGCAGTTACTACTCTTAACAGACATAGGGATAGCATGCATGGAGAGGCAAGAGCAAACCTTAACGGAAACAAGGAATGGCACAGAGCGGCAGTTAGTACCTTTAACGGAAACATGGGGGTAACCTGCAGGGTAGACTAGATGCACCATTTGGTCTTTTTCTGCTGTCATTACTATGTTACATCTATCTAATGTTTTTTTATGAAGCAACTTTGATTTTTTTTTTTTTTTTAAATTTAAAGGTTTTTTATATACCGCGGAACGTTTCAAACATCACCTCGGTTTACAATGAACAATAATTTAGCAACAGGCTTTACAATCAATTCAGAAAGAACAAGCATATATCAATAAACCAGGCAAAGAGTAAACATATAGTACAATTGGTTCCCATCTTTTAACTTTTATAAATAGACTGTGACATGGGCAAGCAGGCTTCAAATGTTGCCACTGATGCAGCCCGTGCTATCCTATGAGTTCTCAGTGGAGTGGGAGCTCCAGTCCTACCCACAGGAATGCACTAGATTAAAATTCACCACAGCATCTCGGCAATTTAAAATGTTAATGTTCTCACGTGAACATTTAATGAAGAGACTCTGCTAAAGCAGTTGTTTGCAACGGGGTCTCCCTTTCCCTTTGGAAGTGGGGAAAAAATTCTAGCAATGGGTTCGTTTTACAACTTGCTGCCAAGGAAATGGCCTCTGGGGAAGAGGACGACCTGGTGAGGTGAGTTTTCCTCCTCCCTGCAAACCCCATTAAAGTGCCTCCAGACTGCCCTGGGGCATTCCCCGGGCTGCACGTCAGTCTTCTTCTGGTGGCAGGTAAAGAAATCCGCAGCATACCTAAAAAAAAGACGATATTTCAAACCTCATTTTTATGGTTCTTGTGCTAGGAGCCCCAGTCTCCCTTTGGACTAATGTGCCCCTTGTCCTAGCATAAGAACTGTGCTATAAAACGGCATATATTTATCTACCAGGCCCTGATTCACCCTCACACTTCTGTTCTGTAACACAATACAACGCAAGAGAAGTAGGAGGCTGATAGCACGAGTTACTGTCAGACCCCACGAATAAAGCTAACACCATTTATTTAATTTCCCCGTACTATCTGCCGGGTAGAGTATTTTTTTTTTTTTTTAAATCTTTCACAATGAATTAAAATAAAAAACGTAAAAATGCTCAACGACCCAAGAAGGCAATATTAATTGCTGCATTAGAAGTTTGAACACAGCAGGAATCTCAAGAGTGGCCTCAGGGAAGGAGATCTTCAGGAACAGTGTGTGTGTGTGTGTGTGTGTGTGTGTGTGTGTGTGTGTTCATGAAAAGTACACGTAAAAAAAAAAGTTAGGTTAGCACAAAAGAGAGACCCAGGGATAAGAGAAAGCAAAGCAGTCAAGAAACAGGCTAGCCGATGATGTGCTGAACACGGTCTTGCTACTGATTCAGGAGGCCACCACCTAAACCAGGTGGCAAAACCATGCCCAAGTTACAGCAATTTTCAAAGGGGACTTGTGTGCATAAATCCACTTTGAAAATTATCCCACATTTATCCGCACACAATTACATCTGCTAGGATGTGCATGGGACATTTTCTGGGACAATTTTGAAAATCCCAAAGAATGCAGCTAAGTCCAAACCCCTCTGGCTCTGGCAACAGCTCTGCTCGGTCCAGGCATCCTTACACATGAATAGGGAGGATGCGTGTAAGTTTGCTCGCATATTAGGCTGGAAATTTTATAAAAAGACAGCTCTGCAGCTAAAATATTTCTTTACCTGCGGTTAGTGTTGGGTGTTATATGCTTATCTAAGCAAAGTAAAAGAATCTCAACTGGGAAAACTGGATGGGTCTTTTTTTTTTTTTTTTGCTGTCATTCACTATGTTTTTTTTGTTTTTTTTTTTAAAGAAAATGAAACAGGGATTCTAACCGTTGGGGGTGTTGAGGGCATGTGAAACATACAAGCTGGGGGAGGGGACAGTGTCACTGGGTACTCTACTGTCTAGGGCCGAAATGTGAATGAAATTGGATTAATGGTTCAAAAGTTACTCAGTGTAAGGAAACACACAGGGTAGAAGAGAGGCGCACACAAACACGGAGACTTGAGAAGGAAACCAGACTCAAAGATCAACAGTGATGATGCAGGCTCAGATCTATAGCCACGATGAAGTAAAAACTTGTAGACTTAGGCGGTAACTTTTAAACAGGTACGCGGGCGCACATGTGCGCGCCCAAAGATGCGTCCATCTTATAACATGCACACATGTCATAAAACAGCCTGGCTGCGCATACATGTGCGCTCAATTTTAAATGGACGCACGCGTGTCCACGCCAATGCCGCATCTACCGTGTAAGTGGGGGAAATACTGCAAAGGACGCGCGCTGATGCCATTCGCCATTTTCCCCAGTTCACCCAGTTAAGGGATAGTATTTCCAAACCCCTCTAATTTAATAGCCTCCCTTCCCCCGACCCTTAAAACCCCTATTGACCCCTAAATGTTTTTGTTTTAAGACTTACCCATCATTCACACCGGAAGAAAAGTTACCCGGCAGGGGACCCTGGTGCACACCAACGTGCTTATCTCTTGGCCAGGCCCCCGGACGCCCATGCCCCGTCCATTTTTTTTTCATCTGCACGTGCAGCGGGAGACAGGCGTGGACATCTCCCAGTTTTGGCACGCGCCAAATTTTTAAAACTCATCTATTAAGAGCGTTCTTAAATATAACAGTCAAAATACAAGAAGAATGATTTATGGCCAATTCTTTGATTATCTGGAATCTACAACGACTTAATATAAATTCCAACAACAATTATTCAAAGCAGTCAGCTCTATGATAACAGAGACATGAAACGGGCAGTGGAAATCAAACAAGCCTTCTCAGGTTTTGACTTACTATTTTGGACCCTAAAGAAGCTCGCACAACATCCAACTACTTGGTTTTTAGGCATCTAATAAAAACCTGGCTTTCCCAGCAAGTTACGGGCTCCAAAACTAGCTCTTTTATGTTCTCTTTTGGCCTTGAGATTTTTTTTTATTTATAGCATAATTTTGGGGTGGGGGGGATTTGTATCTGTTGTTTTGAGGTTTTTATTATTATGTATTTTATAATTTATTACTCTGGTTATGGATATATTTTATGAGTATTTTTATCTGAATATATTACTGTTATTTTTAGAGGTGACAATTTCAATAAAGGTATTATAGTAATATTTATTGTTCTATTGTATTTTTTTATATTATGTAGCTCTGTTTTTGTTTTTATGTTAACACATCTTGAGCACTTATTGTGGTACGGTATGCAAGAATTAAAAACATTCCATATTTTTTTTGTATTTTAACAACTTTTTATTTAGATGCTGGAACTGAGAAATACATAAATATGTACACCAAAAGTAGGATATACAGGCCATAACGCACAGGTCTTTCAAAGAACAGATCCCAACAGACTATGATACCAGTTGATGATTTTTAGTACAAGACACAATGAGACAATGCTGGAAACGTGAGGAGGTAAGCAGCAGAAACAAGAGGAGATAAATGAGAAAGAAAGGAAGGAAGAAGGGGTGCAATGAGAACATCCTAATCTGCTTATCCAAGAGGCGAGACTCCCATATTAGTTATTTGACATGCCACACTTTATGGAGGTTTCATGTTACTCCATGTACATTTTATAGAAATTGAGTCCCTTACATTGGGTAGCAGGTTCTGGATATCCTCATCTGACTCATTCAAGTAATTACTATTTTTATTGGTCAATAATATTAAGGATATTTGACCGAAGGCCCATATAGTAGGGATGTGCAGCAGGGACGGATTTGTCCCATTCGGAATTCGTATTCGTGGGGAGCCAAATCCGTTGCATCCGTTCTCGGGGGATCCCGATCCGTTCATTAGTTACGTATATATTTGTTTCCCAAAAAAAACCCCATCCCAACCCTTTAAATTTAATTAACTTCAACCCCCCCACCCTCCTGACCCCCCCCCCAAGACTTACCAAAAGTCCCTGGTGGTCCAGCGGAGGTCCTGGCACGATCTCCTGCACTCGGGCTGTCGGCTTCCGGTATTCAAAATGGTGCCAATAGCCTTTGCCCTCACTATGTCACAGGGGCTACCGATGCCATATAGGTAGGACATGGTAGAACATGGTAAGAGCAATGGGCGGCCGGCACCATCTCGTGCTCCTACCATGTGACAGGGGCCAACCAATGGCACCGGTAGCCCCTGTGACATAGTAAGGGCAAAGGCTATCGGCGCCATTTTGAATACTGGCAGCAGACGGTCCGAGTGCAGGATATGGCTCCAGGACCCCCGCTGGACCACCAGAGACTTTTGGCAAGTCTTGGGGGGGGTCAGGAGGGTGGGGGGTTTATTCGTTAGATACGTTGTATTCGTGGGGGTTCGCCATACGTTTCGTGACCCCACAAATACAACGAATAGGGATATATACGTTGCGGATTGCCAATACGTCGAAAACGAATGCACACCCCTACCATATAGTCGGCCCCAATTTCAATTTCTCTTCTTTTCTAGTGCTTATCCCAAGCTTTCCTGAATTCTGTTATTGTTTTATTCTCCATCAGATCCCCTCGTTAGCAACTAAGGACCGAAAGGGGAGCCTTTTTCAGGACCGGACTTTCCATCCTGCACCCTTGCCAGAGTGAATCATGTGTATCTGCATCGCACTCCGCCCTGGCCAAAATGCAGTCTGTCATAGTGGTATGTCGCAATCCGTGGGACTAGCCAACTGTTCTTAAGATTTACAGATGAAAGCAACTGAAAATATAAAGAGAGGCAAACATCCAGTGTGCAGCCTCTCCGTGCTGGGGAAATTGGTTAACAGGGTTGTTCTTTCCCAGTTGTAGCCTTTACTATATAAGACAGGATTGGATCCTTATCGGTCCAAGTTCAGGGCAAGAATCAGCACTGAGACAGTACAAAATCAGGTATATTCTGGATAAGGGCAGGGAAGCACTATTAGTGCTCAGAGACTTGTCAAATACCTTCAGTCTGGTCGACCACCTGTTTGGAGGTAGGCCTAGGGAGGGAATGTATTTTCAGTGATTGAAGTTCTTTCTGCTGGGTCGATCAAGTCAGCGAGGTGGTAGAACTCTTCATATCTGCACCTCAACTGATGGCGTAGGGAGTGCCTCAAGGATCTTCACTGTCACCAGCCTTATTTCATATACATATTCAGCCCCTAGTTTCAGTGATTGGGAGGTTTGGCTTTAAATGTTGGCTATATGTAAATAATATACAGATCTTGGTGCCCCTCTGGGACAGTGCTGGTGATGTGATTAATGCCTTCAATCTCTGTTTAGCAGAAATATCTGACTGAATAATTAACCAGAAACTCAAGTTAAACAGGGATAAGAGAACAATCATGTGGCTTGGTAACAGAGTCTTCCCAAACTGGAATGTGCATATAAAAATCAATTAAAAGTGTGTCCCTAAAATGCAAGCTAAGAATTTAGGATTTCTCTTGGACTCTAGGCTGTCCTTTCAAACTCAGATAACAGAAAGGGTTAATCAAAGCTTCACTTCCTTCTTCAAACTCCGCCCTTATTTGGATAGAGCACATTTAAGAACTGTGGTTCAAGCTTTAATTTTATATAATCTAGATTACTGCAATTCTCTGTACCTGGGTTTATAAAAAAAAAAAAAAAAGTTAAATGAATTGCAACTAACAAACATATCTCAGCAAGATCTGTGATGGGTAAAGCAAGCAGACATACAGCCTTGCCTTTATAACTTTTCACTGGTTGCCAGTGTAGGCATGCACCCAGTTTGAGTTGCTATCATTCTGATTCATGCATGCAGATGGATTCACAATATCTTAACTCCCATCTTTGCGGGAATGCTCAAAGCATGAAAAGCCACTTTCCCCCCCTTCTTTAGAGGATGGGCACCTGATAAAAGGCTAGAACTAGGACTTTTTTTCAATCTTTGGAATTCCTTACCCAAGGACAAGCAACTTGAAACCAATTATCTTTGCTTCAGAAGAAGCTTAACAAAATTGCTGTTTTTAAAGTATTGTGGGATTCGACTTAATTTGGGCTCGAAGCATCTTTAAGAGAGCTGAGGGACCCGATTCATACTGGTGGCCTAATTATTTTAACACTGTGGGAACTGGATATTATTCTTTGGCATTAAAGTTGTACTAATTTCTGACCGGATTAATTATTGTGGATTTGATGGACCTAGAGATGTGATCCGTTCAGCCTGGTCCATCGCGTTCCGATCACTATAGCTTACCACCCTACTACATAGGCCAGATATGTGCAAGTGCTTGGGATACTGGTGTAACATGCATACTTTCACCAGTTTGGCCCATGGAAGCCTATAGCTCTTCCAAAGTTGCCACTGGCCTCTTGATTTCTTCCTTGATCAGTCTTCCTTGCTCAGTCATCCAGTTTGGAGAGCTGGCCTGATCTAAGCAGGGTCTTGGTAGCGCATATACTTTCCACATCTTAATAATCATCTGATCATATTCTAGGAGATATTGAAGGACTTTGCAATTCTTTTTATACCTATGCCCAGACCTTTGCCTTTCCACAACTTTAGCCCAGAGTTTTTCTGGCAGCTCCTTGGTGCTCATAGTTGAGTGTTAGTTTGGACACTACCCATAGTAAAACAGTAACGGAAAGGCCAATATTTAGTGCTACTCAACCAATAAATAGGAACATATCCGGCTATGCTCAGCAGCTGCCACTTAGCTGGATAAGTATTTATCTGACTAAGCAGACAGCAAGTTATCTCGGGGGCAGTTAATGGGCAGGGTTACTTATATGGTTACCTTAACCGGATAAGTGCCAATATTCAGACTTATCCGTTTAATACAAGCAGGTCTAAAGTTGGCTGGATATAACTTATCCGGCTAACTAATCGGGAAATCCCTTCTAAGTTTGCCTGATAAGTTATATCTGGCTAACTCAGTTAGCCGGAGATCTTTGAATATTGGGCCCATAGTAAATGGTGGCAGATAAAGATGAAACAGTCCATCCAGCCTACCCAGCCAGTTGCTTCTGGTAGTAATTTCAGCTTCATACAAGTTATCCCCATACCTACTGTTAAGGGTAGTAACTGCTGCTCCATGCAGGTTGCCCCCATGCCTTCTATTAAAGGGTAGTAGTGACTGCCGCTCTGTGCAGGTTACCCTATGCAGAAGTGATAATTCCAAAATTAATATAATTTACCTCATGTTTTCATTTCCATCCTCTAGCCTGTAGGGATATGCAATGTTTATACCATACTCTTTTGAATTTCATCACTGAAGCAGATAGAAAGTCGAAACGCTGTGTCGGGCTAATTTTCAGTCAACAAACATAACACCACCGCTGACTAGTCGCCGCTGACTAGTCGCTCTCTGAAAGTTTTCAGTTTTGCTTTACTCCTAACATTGGATTGGTTAAATAGAGGGCACTCAATGGATAGTATTCAATGAAAAGCAACAAGCTCTGGACAAGAGACATTTTAATTGCATCAAAAAATAACAAAAAAAGAAATTTCATAATTTCACTATTGGAAGGTTTTTCCATTATTAACTTGGTGTATATAGTGGGTATAGTCCTAATATAGTGACTACAATCCGGATATTCACAACACCAGACACACTATCCTAGCACTTTGAAAGTATATCCCCTTCCATATGTGATGTTGTTTTAAGGGTGGTATAGGGCATCATTTGTTGGTGATAGTTTAAGTGAATTCTAGTTGCCAAACCTTCAACCATTAAATCACCTTTCATTCTATCTACTCCTTCAGGCAGTCTGCTGCAGATCTTAGTGTCATCTGCAAAAAGATAACCTTTTCTTTCTGTCTCCTCTGCAATGTCGCTCACAAAGATACGGAACAGAATCTGAAGCACTCGGTTTAACACTGCTCTCTCTTTGGAGTAAATTCCATGTACCATTAGACACTCAAGTCAGACAACCAATTTGTAATCCATTCCTAGTAACCTTTTTGGCTCCTTTTTCTTAGGGGCGAAATACTGAGCTGACTGATTTTATTTTCTCCTCCCACTTCCTGTAATGCTTGAGGACAACATGCAGAAAGAACCAACAGTAACTGAATGTATCCTGTCATAAGAGCTCTTTAGATTGGAGGAGCTAGGATTGAAATTTATAAAATGAAGAGTGGGGTGGGCTGGGTAAACAGGGAGTGGTTGCTTACCCTTTCAAACAACATTAGGGCTAGGGACACTCCATGAAACTAGCAACCCGCAGATTTAAAAACAAAGCACAGGAAGTATTTTTTCACTCGGCGAACAATCAAGCTATGGAATCTGTTGCCAGAGAACATGGTCAAGGCAACTGTGGTTCAAAAGTGGGTTGGACAAGTTCCTAAAGGAAAGGTTATTAGCCAGGTAGACTTTGGAAAGCCAGCGCTTATCCTTGGGAGTGAAATAGATCAACTGTATGGAATCTGCCGGGAACTTGTAAACTGGACTGGCCACTGTCCGAGATGAGATACTGGGCTCACAGGAACTTGCTCTGACTCAGCATAGCACTTCTTATGTGAATCAGTACAAAATAACATAGGTAAGGCCAATTCACTTGGGGGTAGATTTTCAAAGGGATACGCGCGTACCCCCCGAAAACCTACCCCAAACCCCCCCTGCACGCGCCGAGCCTATTTTGCATAGGCTTGGCAGCACGCAAGCCCCGGGACGCGCATAAGTTCCCAGACGCGCATAAGTCCCGGGGCTTGCAAAAAGGGGTGGTCGGGGGCATGGCCAGGGGGTGCGGTTTGGGACAGGGGGCGTGTGGGCGGTCCGGGGGCGTGGCCGAGTGCCCCGACACAGCGGTCTGTGTCGGGGCCTGCCATGCCGGCGCGTGTAAGTTACTACTGCCCGGAGGCAGTAGTAACTTTTCCAATAAAGGTGGGGGGGGTCTAGATAGGGCCGGGGGGGTGGGATAGGTAGGGGAAGGGAAGGGAATGTGCGGGGGGGTAGAAAGAAAGTTCCCTCCGAGGACGCTCCGATTTCGGAGCGGCCTCGGAGGGAACGGGCAGCGCACGCAGGCCTCGGCGCGCACAAGTTGCACAAATGTGCACCCCTTGCGCACGCCGACCCCGGATTTTATAAGATACGCGCGGCTACGCATGTATCTTATAAAATCTGGTGTACTTTTGTTCGCGCCAATGGCGCGAACAAAAGTACGCACACGCGTATGTTTTTAAAATCTACCTCTTGGTGTGTGTTTTTGTAAGGTTAATTGCTTTCAGTATTTAGGATTGCTACAGAAATATAAGGCGGGTGGAAACTTATCCAATCAGGCTTTTCCACATTTTTATTTCTACTTCCTTTCTGAGGAATTTTGCAATGTATTTTTCACTTGGCCGTTGTGGGGTTGGCTGTGTGGATACATGGAACAAACACTTTTAGTGCATTTTACTTCCAGGCTATATGGCAACAAAAAGTGAACATTTTGGAATGGGGTGTACACTTTCCATTGCAAGTGTAATTACAGTGAAATTAATGGTGGCTTTTCAATGTTAAAAACAAATGTAAAAAACTTAAACATATCTACTATGAATGGAAGAATCTTAGCACCTTTTCCCTTTTTTTCATATGTTTAGGTTTCTGTTTCAATGAAAACCTATCACATGAAGCTCATGTAAGTAAAATGATAAAATAAACAATAGGGAAAGTCAGAAAAAAAAAACCAAAACAGAAGCTAGGACAACTCATCTTCAAAAGTGGAATGTCATATAATTAGGGCTTCTGATTTTCGTTAAAACTGAAACACCCCCCAAAAGGGAAATTGTTTTTTCCAGTTCTAACCAACCCCCCCCCCAAACATTGGCCTATCTGATATAGTGACTCTCATTAGATCTGAATCTGCTGGCACGTCGATGGTATCATCGAGGTGCTGCCTTTGAGCGAGTTGAGGAGAGACATGAGAGCAGTGGTCTGCTGTCATCAGAGCAGAATGGCAAGGAGCCTAAATCCCATCAGCGAAAGAAGAAGCTCCATAGAAGGGAGCAGGCCAATGGAGAGCCCGAGGAAGAGGCATCGTGGGAGAAGCAGCCAACAGGAGGTGTGAGTGAAGACAGGAAAGAGGAAGTGAACAGGAAGGGCAGGGGCATAGCCTGTGCTAACGTTTTTGTTGCCCTGTGCGACAAATTACTGTGCTGCCCCCCTCCCCCCGATTCATTCAGTGCCTGTTCCGGGCCCATCAAATAAAGCCCAGCTCCATCCTGCAATCTATATTTTTTTAAAACCGACAAGCCCCCCCCCCCCCCCCAATAAGGAAGTGTATTAGGTATCCTAGACAAACCTTACAGCCTTGTACACATGCCAACCCGCCCCCCCCCCAAACTCCCACACCCTTTAAAGACACACAATTAAATTATGCATTTATAACAGATTTTACATGAAAAAAAAATTCAAGAGTACAGTCTTCTGAGGCACAAATATCACTGGATTGGGGGAGGTAGGGCCACACAAATTTTATCTTCTCTCTCACACTCACGCACAATAACACATTCATTCTCTTATACACTCCCTCTCTCTAACATATACAGGCTGCCTCTCCCTCATCCTCACAGATACATTATGTGTGTGTGTGTCTGTGAGAGCCTATATGTGACACACAGGCTCTCACAGGCACACCAACATACACAAACACTCAAGCTCTTACACAGACACATTCACAGGCACACAACCATGAACACAAGAAGAGGCTCTCAGACACTCACAGGCTCTCACTCATTCACATATGCATACAAGCTCACACCCACACGATCTCCTGTTATCATTCGGCTGTGGTGGGAAGAGCTCCACCATGGTCCCGCGGGCTTCCTGTGCTGTCATTGGGCTGTGGTGGGATGAGCTCCACCATGGCACCGTGGGCCTCCTGCTATCTTCAGGCCATATGGCCCACCGATCTTCCAGCTTGGGGGTGGGGGGAGGGAGCGGAAGCTGTGCGTGGATGTGCGTGCACACATGTGCATACCCTGAAGTCAGGCCTCTCCTTCGGCTGCCAGCTAGTTAGGCTCTGCTGGTGGCCTGCGGCCTCTCCTGCTGCCTCCCCGGGTATGCCGCAATGCAAATGCATGTTATGCACACCCGGTTGTGCTGGGCCTGAGCAGGGGTGGGGAGAGAGGAGTGCAAGAAGGATTGAAGGAGGGGAGGAAAGAGGAGTGAAGGGGAGCAAAGAGGCAAGAGGAAGGGGAGGGAACGAGGAAGGAAAGGGGAGGGGAGTTTAAGGGAAAGTGATGGGGAGGGGAGAGAGGCATGCAAGAGAGACTGAAGAGGGAAGGATGAGAGAATGCAATAGGGAGGGGTGCAACAGGGAACAGCCTGCTTAGCCATACCCCCCTCCCCCTCCCCCTCATTCCCATAGCCACATATATTTATTTTATTTATTTATTTAAAATCTTTTCTATACCGTTGCTAAGTTATATACCATCGCAACGGTTTACATATAGGCACATATTTAATGTAGGTGGATGCGTACTATAGTACATTCTAACAGGTGCCACAAAAGGTTCAGTTACAATAAATCGTTAAAGATAATCAATTGTTTAGTGAAGTAGGTCATGACCAAGTGTACCTGTAAGGTACGGTTCACGGTTAAAATTCATATTCATAGTTTTTACAATTACGTTTATTTTGATGTAGAGTTCATAGACTATTATAATGCACATTCTTAGAATAGTGCTGTGTGCTGGTGCTCTTCTGCCTATTCCTGTATATTTTCTATTCTCCAGTCTCTTTATAAAAAGCTTGTTTAAAAAGCCATGTTTTTAAACTTTTCTTAAAGGTTTTGAGATCTCTTTGTAATCTTTGTGATCTCGAGGCATTGTGTTCCATAGTATGGGCCTGCTAAAAGATAGGGCCCTTTCTCTCGCTTTACTGAGGGAATGGTTAAGAGAGCTTTATTTGCTGATCAAAGATTTCTGTGTGGGACGTGTACCCGTAGTGCTGTGTTTAGCCAGTCCGATTTTTCATCATGTATTAGTTTATGTATGGTACATAGGGCTTTGTATTTAATTCTGTGTTCAATAGCTAGCCAATGTAATTCCACCAGTGTTTCAGTTATATGATTCCTCCTTCATTTTACGGTTAGTATTCTAGCTGCTGTGTTTTGAAGTATTTGAAGTGGCCTTAATGTTGTATTCAGGAGTCCTAATAAAAGGGCGTTACAGCAGTCTGTGCTGGAGAAAACTAGTGCCTGAAGCACTGTTCTGAAATCAGTTAGTGTTAGTAAGCTGCTGACTTAGTGAGTGAGTAGCCTCACTCACTAAGTCAGCAGCTCCCGACATTCCAGATGAAATAGCTAAACCCAAATGTGAAGAACTTGCTACGTTCTTCCAAACCAAAATAAACAAATTGCTGTCCAACTTCAATACTACTTCTACCACTCCCTTCAGCCTCCCCAAACATAACTTCAACCGCACTATCACTAATGACAACACCAAACTTCTCTCCTCTCTAGACTGCACCTCAGTACTTGAAATAGAATCATTCATCAAGAAAGCCAAGCCCTCCTCCCATCCCTCGGACACAATCCCCACCAAACATCTACTTTCCATCCCTAACCTCATCGCTAAACCTTTAATAAACATCATTAATCTATCCATCAACTCTGGCCAAGTACCTGTTCCCCTTAAACAGGCAATCGTCAAACCTATCTTAAAAAAACCTAAACTTGACCCCTCTGACCTCGCCAATTACCGCCCCATCTCTAATCTCCCCTTCATCACTAAACTCCTCGAAAAAACTGTTAACAAACAACTCTCAGAATATCTCGAAGATAACCGTATCCTAGCACCTGCTCAATACGGTTTCCGGAAATCCCACAGCACTGAGACACTTCTACTTTCCCTGTCAGACCATATTCTTAAAGGATTTGACAAAGGGCAATCATTTATTCTCGCCTTTCTCGACATCTCCTCCGCTTTTGATACCATCAGCCATTCCATTCTCCTACAACGCTTAACTGAAATTGGCGTCACAGATATTGCCCATAACTGGTTCAATTCCTACCTCAGTAACAGAAACTTCAAAATCCAACTAGGAAATCACGAATCCAAAACCATCCCCCTCAATCAGGGTGTCCCACAAGGCTCATCTCTGTCCTCAACCCTCTTCAATATTTACATGCTACCCCTCTGTGACCTCCTTTCTAGTCTCAAGCTGCCTCACTTTGTCTACACTGATGATGTCCAGTTGCTCATACCCGAATCCCTACCAAAAGCTATGGACATCTGGAAGGATACGCTCCAATCCATAAACAACCTCTTAGCGTCCATCCATTTAGCTCTTAACACTACTAAAACTGAAATCATGTTCATCTCATCCCAAAATCATCCTAACCCCCCCCCTATCCATACACCATTTGCCCAGCAAGTCCGTGATCTGGGTGTCATCCTTGACGACCATCTCTCGCTTAAGAAATTCATCAGTAATATACTAAAAGATGGATTTTTTAAACTACACTCCCTAAAAAAACTAAAACCCCTACTACATCCCCCCGACTTCCGCACAGTTCTACAAACCACCATCTTTGCCAAAACCGACTATTGTAATGCCCTCCTCCTTGGTCTACCGAACAACGCCATCCAACCCATTCAAATATTACAAAACACAACAGCCCGGATCTTGACCAACTCACGCAGAAATGACCATATCACACCGATATTAAAAAACTTACACTGGCTCCCAATTGCATCACGCATCCAATATAAGGCTCTCTCCCTTGTCCACAAGGCTTTATACAATCCTGAAATGAACTGGTTCAACGAATCCTTCCGCCTCCACCAATCCAACAGGCCCATCAGACACCAACATCTCGCCTCCATGCCTACACCCACTCCCAAACATTACAAACTTACCTCCACGAGATCCCGAGCGCTCTCTATCGCCGGGCCTACCCTTTGGAACACTATGCCTGTCGAACTACGACAAGAAGAATGCACAAAAACATTCAAACGGAAGCTGAAGACCTGGCTCTTTACCAAGGCATACACCTAATTTCCCCTCTTTCCCCTCTCATCCCCACCTACCCTCCTCCCCTTTCCTCACCCCCACCTTAGGTACTCCCTCGCCCCTTTTCTGTTCAGTCGTCCTACATGCCCTTATCTCTCAGCTCGCTTACTCCTTTAACCCCCCTCCACCCCTCCTTCCCTCTTATCCGCCTCCACCCCCTCCCCATCCCCTCTCCTCTCTCTTCCAACTCTACACAATTGTCCTTCTAGGACATTGCTATTTTTATGAATACTTTGTATATATTGATACTCTATATATATTTGGAAATTTTTGTAAATTTTGCTCATAACGTTTTGTTTGATTATCTCCCGCCCTTATCTCCCCCCTCATTTGTTCATATGTTAATTCGTTATATCTGTTTGATGTAAATCGCATCCTCATTTGTTTATATGTTACTTCGTTATATCTGTTCGATGTAAAACGCCTTCCCAGGCGCCAATTTCAGTTACACTGTAAACCGATGTGATATCCCTGATGAACGTCAGTCTATAAAAATTTTAAATAAATAAAATAAATAATGGTTTTAGTTTTCTGAGGATCATGAGTTTTCCATAGCCTTCTTTTACTTTTAGCGATATGTGCTGTTTTAGATTGATTTCTGGGTCCATTATTATTCCAAGGTTTCGTACTTTTTCAGCTAGTTCAATTTTCTGGTTGTCTTTGAGGATTATTGGAGTTTGGATGATTTCAATATTTTTCCTTCTAAATGTATAAATTCTGTTTTTTCAATATTAATCACAAGTTCCATTCGGTTTAGCAGTTGTTTTATAATGTCTAGGTACACGTTAGCTAGGTTTAACGTTTTCTCTCATGTGTCCTCGACTGGTAGAATTAGTTGAATATTGTCTGCATAAATGTAATGTAAGTTTCCTAGTCCTGCTAGCAGATGGCATAAGGGCAGCATGTATATGTTAAAGAGGGTTGCAGACAGGGCTGATCCCTGCGGTACTCCTAGCCACACACAAACTCACACCTACCCCACCGCCCCTTAGCCACACATATCCTGTCAGCCCTTCAGTCATATATACCCCGCCACCTTCAAACCTTACCACATATTCTACCACCACCCCAGCCACACTCACGTGCATCTCGCCAGCTCCCTAGCCAGACCCAACCTGCCACCCCACTCATCCCCAACACAGCATTTTGCAATTTTAACTTAAATAATAAAGGAATGTAAACATTTGAAGCTAAATTGATTTATGCCTTATTAAATTGAATCTACCTAAAAATATGCCATGAAAACATCGATAAATACCTGTTTTTAGTATCCAGCAAATACACTTATTTACTGATAAATAAGCATCTAAGAGCCTCATTTACTAAGTATTTTTCCCATAGATAAAGAATGGGAGTGAATCAGGCCCTGAATTTGCAATTTATAAACATCTAGGCTCAGAAGCCCAACATAGAATTGATTCTGTAAAATCAGTATTTAAGGGATATGTTGTATCATTTGCTACTGGGCAGAAAATAATCTACGGTGATTGGGAATCTCTTATTTCTTTTTATTTACGCTTTGTACTTCTGCGAGTTAAAAATCACACTAAAGTCACCAGACTCACATTAATAAATGTATGCTAGAATCCTCCCAGGCTATACTGAGAGACAGCTCTGGGCTACAGCAGGCCACATAACTGAAAACTCTCTGCCAGATCATTTGTAATTGATTACAAATGTTTTTAAGAGGCCCTTGTAGTAATCTTTCTATTTCAAGGCAAACTATCTGGACTTGCCTAAAAAAAAAAACAAAAAACAAAAATGGACAGCCAGCAGTCCCAAGCCCTGCTTCCAGCTCAGCAGTCTTTATTCTGAATATCAATGCTAATGTATCTTTCTAAATTCTACAAATGGCAGCTAGGACCCTTTCAGATTTCTGGGCCTGTCATCTAAATACGGTTACCTCAGAGGTAAACATCTGAACAGAAAAAGAAAAAGGCCTTTCAAATAAATAAGACAGGCTCACCGTTCAAGAGAATTAGGAAAATGCAGATGTCTGACATGGGCCTTCTTCCTACCTGGGGAGCTCACGTGATCGGCTGCGGATGCCCCCCCAGCTCCACCTAGCCAAAAGACTGCTCAAGGCTTTGTAAAACAGAAGAGCAGCGGGGGATTCTCCGCACACCTTTTGTACTCTCTCATGCCAAATGATGTCAAGATCTAGAAACCTGCTTGTCAAGAAGAGGAGCAAAGTGCTGGCCCCAGCAGTGGCAGCTGGATCGGAGGACTGTCTTCATTAGCTAAATTTCAAACAGACTACAGCCTCGTTCCATTTGCTTTTTAATATTTTATCTGGGATACAATGTGCTGTATTGGGACTGAACAGCATCTCCTAACCAGCTGCTCTGAATTCAACAGATCCGAAACCCATTTAGGAATAAAACCAAATCGTGCACGCTCACTCCTCTCCCATGTTTCACAGGATACTGGGCTTGACGGACCCTCGTTCTGACCCAGTATGGCAATTCTTTTTTTTTTTTTTTTAATTCTTTATTTATCATTTTCCAATACATTATAAGGGGTAATTACTTTAGGTGTAATTACTAACATTCTGGATATAAAGAATACATTCAAAATTAACAACATTTTCCTTTCCATGAAATGATACTAAGTATCCAGATTCTTCATTAATACAGAAAATTTACGAAACAATTTAACGTAATTACTGCCTATTGTATCAATTTAAACCCTAATTACAAGGAAGTCAAATACAGTAGGGAGGCAAGGGAAATCATAGTGAGAGATAATTAAGAATCAATTAATACATCATAACCTTAACATAGTACTACTTGGAACTATACTTTTTAAAAGTCCCTTTCTAGTCAGCCGGGGAAGATGTAATCGGTCTGCGGGCATCTACAAATTGACGAAGCTGATCTACTTGAAAGAAAATAAAACATTCATCTCCTTTCTTAAGAGTACACTTACAAGGATAACGAAGTGTAAAAGTATACCCTAAAGATACAACATCCTGCCTTAAAGAAAGAAATTCTCTCCTTCTTATTTGTGTAATCTGTGCCAGATCCGGATATATTTACTTATTTATTTATTTATAACTTTTTATATACCGGCATTCGTAAAAAACATC
This sequence comes from Rhinatrema bivittatum, assembly GCF_901001135.1. NCBI lineage: Eukaryota > Metazoa > Chordata > Amphibia > Gymnophiona > Rhinatrematidae > Rhinatrema > Rhinatrema bivittatum. The sequence goes on from NC_042617.1 coordinate 51,988,377, forward strand.
ATGTCAAAGGTCAAAGAAAAAAATAGGTCAAAGAGAAAAATAGGTCAAAGAAAATAGGTCAAAGAAAAATAGGTCAAAGAAAAATAGGTCAAAGAAAATAGGTCAAAGAAAATAGGTCAAAGAAAAATAGGTCAAAGAGAAAAACAGGTCAAAGAGAAAAATAGTCCAACATCTGATCCTCGATCAGCCATACTCCCCTCAAGATCTAACCACGTCAGATCTGAACTACACACCTGTTTAAGACTCCTTCTCTCATTCATCAGTCTCCTTTTACTCATGCATAACTCGGACTTTGCACAGCAACAAGGTCTATGTACCCACATATCACAATTTAGACTACCCCTCTAATTATTCAAGATATATACTCATGCCTTAAACATCCTTTGTATTTATCTACGTCCTGTTGACGAGTTATTATTATTATTATTATAGTCTATGTAATATTTAATTTGTATTATTTATTTTTTTATATGATATGTTATATGTTACTCATATGTTAAGAAACGCTGTTTAATGTAACGCCTTTATTGCGACAGTTTTGTTCTTTGTAAACCGACCTGATTCGATACTTGTATTGAGAATGTCGGTATATAAAAATCCGAAATAAATAAATAAATAAATGTCGGTTTACAGACAACTGAGAAAGGAAATTACAATGATAGGTGGAGAAAGGATAGGTAGTTAGAAGGTGAGATAACTTTGCTGTAGAGCCAACGGGCGTCACAGTTAATAAACGGGGTTACATATAGATAACCAAATTAGGTAAAATTAGATAAAATTAGCCAAGATTAATTATATACAAGAGGAGGCAGTATGGGGGATAGGGCGGGGGTGAAGCGCACGGGGAGGCGGGGTGGGGGTGGAACTGAACAAGGGAGCAGGGGGTGGCGATGGGAAGGGGAGATGGTAAATGTATATAGGAAGCTGCAAGATGGATGGGGGGGTGGTGAAGGTAAGGAGGGGGAGGAGTGCGAGGGGCGGGGGAAACTGTACAGGGGTAAGGGAAATGATGAGTGATGAGAAGTCACAGGCTAGGATTGTGAAGCGTTGGGATAGGCCTGTTTAAATAACCAGGTCTTGATTCCTTTTTTGAATTGATTAAGTGATGGTTCTAGTCGGAGCTCGGCGGGGAGGGAGTTCCAGAGGGTGGGGCTGGCAATGGAGAAGGCTCTCTCTCTGGTGTTTGTGAGGTGGGCAATTTTGAGTGAAGGGGTGTGGAGGGTGCCGGCAAGGGAGTTTCTGGTGGGGCGGATGGCCTGGCGGAAGTGTGGCATATCTTCGATCCATGGGGAATTATTTTTGTATAGCGTGTTATGTATGATGGTGAGTGTTTTGTATTGAGAGCGATAGGTGATTGGGAGCCAGTGGAGGTTTTGTAGTATGGGAGTAATATGATCAGTCTTTCTTGAGTTTGTAAGGATGCGAGCCATGGCGTTTTGTAAGATTTGGAGGGGTTTGATAGTGGAGGATGGAAGACCTATTAGCAGTGAGTTGCAATAGTCAAGTTTTGATAGTATAGTGGTTTGCATGACAGTATGGAAGTCATGTGCGTGGAGGAGAGGCTTAAGTTTTTTAAGGGTTTGGAGTTTATAGAAGCCCCCTTTTAGGAGCGATTTGATGTGGGATTTGAAGTTTAGTTGTGTATCTAAGGAGACTCCTAGATCTCTGACAGTGGGTGGATGCGTGAGATTTTGTGAAGTGTTTTGATGCATTTGGTGGATGGATAGGCTGGGTTGATTAGTAATAATAAGGATTTCAGTTTTTGAGGTATTGAGTGCAAGGTGTAGGTTGGAAAGGAGGGCGTTGATAGATGCAAGGCATGTCTCCCAGAAGTGCAGGGTTTCGTTGAGGGATTTTTGGATGGGGATAAGTATTTGTACGTCGTCAGCGTACAAGAAGAATTTTAGTCCTAGTTTAGATAGGAGGTGGCAAAGAGGGAGTAGATAGATGTTAAAGAGGGTGGAGGAAAGGGAGGAGCCCTGGGGTACACCTTGTGACAGGGGAATGTGTGTAGATTCGGATTTATCAAGTTTGACTAAATATTTTCTGTGGTCAAGGTAAGAGGAGAACCATGATAGGGCTGTGTTGGAGATGCCTATCTCTGCTAAGCGTGATATTAAGATTTTGTGGTTCACCGTATCGAATGCTGCTGAGATATCTAGGAGGGCTAGCATGTATGATTGGCCGTGGTCCATGCCTTTTAGGATGGTGTCTGTTATCGCAAGTAGGAGCTTTTCCGTGCTTCGGTTTTTGCGAAAGCCATACTGGGCGGGGTGGAGGATGTTGTTGTCTTCTAGGAAGTCGGTGAGTTGTGTGTTGACCACTTTCTCCAGGATTTTAGAAATAAAAGGCAGGTTGGAGATGGGCCTGTAGTTTGTGGGGTCATTTTGGTCGAGGGTGGGCTTCTTTAGTAGGGGCTTTACTATGGCGAGTTTAAGCGGGTCAGGAACCGTCCCGAATGTAAGGGAGCAGTTTATGATATCCGCTAGTGGTCTTGCTATGACTTGGCCATAAAACATTAATGGCTATGACTTGGCCATAAAACATTAATGGAAATTTTCTAAAGAAATTACGCATTACGCCATTTAGATCTTGAACAGTAATAAACGCAACAATGTTGAGATTACTACCTGATAATCTCCTTTTCCTTAGTGTGGACAGATGGATAGTATCTGCGTGCTAGCAGTTGGAGACGGATCTGACGTCAGCACGGGGTATATAGCCCCACAGGAAGCGTAGCTATTCAGTAATCTTCCTTGCAAAAGCTGTTATAGATGTGTGTACTGACGCTCAGTGAAAAAGTGAAAACAGGATTCCCCTGACCGATTGATAGGAGCTGGAGACCGCCAGCAGACCGAACCGGGAAGGCGTTGACACCTGGTATAGTGTACCCTCGCATAGCAAGAGATGATTTAGCTTACCTTGCAACGGGGAAACCCATGTACGCAGGCAGCCAGGCGGGATGCTGAGTCCATCTGTCTACACTAAGGAAAAGGAGATTATCAGGTAGTAATCTCAACATTTCCTGGCGTGTAGCCAGATGGACTCAGTACAAATGGGATGTACCAAAGCTTTACTCCCCACCTGGGTGGGAGGCTGCCTGAGGACCGTGTAATACCGCCCAGGCAAATGCGGAGTCCTCCCTGGCCTGGACATCCAGACGGTAGAATCTGGAAAAGGTATGGAGGGAGGACCATGTCGCTGCTTTACATATTTCCGCAGGCGATAGCATCTTGGATTCCGCCCAGGATGCCGCTTGAGCTCTGATAGAATGAGCCTTGACTCGTAGAGGCAGAGACTTCCCAGCCTCCACGTAAGCTGCTCGGATAACTTCTTTAATCCAGCGGGCGATGGTGGGCCGAGAGGCCGCTTCACCTTGTCTCTTACCGCTGTGCAAGACGAACAGATGGTCCGTCTTTCGTAACTCTTGTGTCACTTCTAGATATCTGGGCAGCAATCTGCCAATGTCGAGATGGCGTAATAAACGCCCTTCTTCAGGTTTCTTCAAACCCGCCGTGGTAGGCAAGGAAATGGTTTGGTTAAGATGAAACTGTGAAACCACCTTAGGTAGAAAGGAGGGAACCGTACGAAGATGGATAGCCTCCGGAGTGATTCTGAGAAAGGGATCACGACAGGACAGTGCTTGTAGCTCCGAAACACGGCGTGCTGAACAGATAGCCAGCAAGAACGCCAACTTCAATGTTAGCGACCGGAGAGATAAGAAAAGAGAAAAATTAAAGTAGTCTTGGAAAGCACGCTCAACTAGCGTGCAGGCACTGCAAACTGCTTTGGAGACAGAAATTACTGAATAGCTACGCTTCCTGTGGGGCTATATACCCCGTGCTGACGTCAGATCCGTCTCCAACTGCTAGCACGCGGATACTATCCCATTTGTACTGAGTCCATCTGGCTACACGCCAGGAAAGTAAAGTATTTCTTTGTAATACATCCATTTCAGAATTTTCTAGGAAGCTGGTTAGATTCATAGGAATAGTAGAGACAGGAGCAGTCCCTATAGGAGAAGGTCTATTATTCAAAAATCTACAAAAATTTATAGACGGCATATTTTCATCAGTATATCCAAGACCTTCCCTAAAGAGTCTCTTTAATGTGATAAAGGGAATTTCTCCAGCAACTTTAGGGAAATTCAGGAAACATAGATTGAGATGCCTTATGTTGTTCTCTAGGTCTTCCAGACGTTTGGAGCAGGCCAACTGTTCTCTCACAACTGCAGCATTAACCGACTGGAGGGAATGAATTTTACTTTCAGCCTCCGAAACTTTGTTAGTAGTCACTGTGGCCTGTTCCTGAATATTTAATATTCTTTGTTGAAAATTGTAATTCAAAGAGTCCATTTTATTTTCCAATCTTTTCATAAATTGTCCCTGCCCAGCTACCAAGTCCCACAGTGACTCGATGCTGTCACCAAAACTCCATCTGCAACAGCCTCCTCCTCTCTCCCTCCGAGGCAGGCCTCCAGACCTGGAGCTCTCGAGAGACCCGCTCCGGCCACGCTAATTCCTGCCCGGGCGGGCTCCCCCACACTCGGCGTTCCTCCTGAGTCACCTTCCACTCCCCCAGTTGCTCCGGCCGCGTCATCAACCCGCGACTGGGGAGTGACTCGGTCGGGGTCACACTGCGCCGGAGGCGGTCTAACCTCGGGACTGAGACGCCTCGTTCGTTGGAGCTCCCTGCTCTCCCCCATAGGGGCTCAAGTCAAATTCATCGGTTCCCTCTTCTAGTTCCAGCTGACGCATGAACCGCAAGATGTCCAATTGCCTGGAGGGAGGTAAGGCTTCGGGTGGGAAGACTCTTACTTTTCCTTTCCTTTTCGAAGGCATAGTTTAGCTAGGAAGTTTCAGAGAAAAAGGAATTTGGGCGAGCTGCGTTCAGTGTCTTGGCTATGCCGCCATCTTGCCTCCTCCCCGGGTCCACAGTATGGCAATTCTTATGTTTTTATGTTTCCTGCCATGGCTCACTGGGAGGGAGGAAGGGGTGTGATCTGTTCAGATGACACAACGATGTCCTTGTGCACCAAGGGTAATTATAAATTGGTTGTGTGTGTGTGTGTGCGCATTTACTGATCTAAGAATACAATTTTAATCTAAGAATTAAAATATTTGTTTTGAATGCAGACAATCAGGCCAATACAGAACGGTGCGCTCGGCCAAGCGCACCATTAGCCCCCTTCTGGACGTGAGGAAAACGCATGTCCAACCCCCCAAAAACTAATAGCACCCAGCATGGCAATTTCTTATGTTCTTATGTTCTTAGCATGCCCCAAAAATAAAAAAATTGTAAAAAAAAAAAAATCAGCCCGCGGCTCGCGGGTTGGAAGACGGACGCTCAATTTTGCCGGCATCCGTTTTCCGAACCCATGGCTGTCAGCGGGTTAGACAACCGACGCCGGTAAAATTAAGCATTGGCTGTCAAACCCGCTGACAGCCGTCGCTTCTGCCAATAAGGAGGCGTAGGGACGCGCCAGTGTCCCTAGCGCCTCCTTATTACCGCGGGCCCTCATTTGAATACTAAATCGCGCGCCCAGGATTGTGGCCTGGGCGCACGTCGGGAGAGTGGGCGCTCACCTCGGAGCACCGGCTCTCCCGCGCATTTTACTGTATCTGCCCGAATGTGATGTGAGGACAGAAAGATGACCGAGCCAGCTAGGAAGCACAGCACAGGGGCAGGCAAATTCGGGTCTTGATTTCGGGATAACCAAAATATGCAAATTAACTGACCCCTGAAATAAAATGTATTCAGATATATCTGATGAATATTCACAGATATCCTGCAACATCAGACCCATCTGTTGGTATGGAGAGCTGGAGTTACCTCCTCAGCCCATGAGTTTGCCTTTTTTTGTTGCTCAAAGTAAAAAAAAAAGCTGACATAAAAGCCTCAAATGAAATTGTAACATAGGACCCCATGCCCTCAACATATTTTAAAGCAAGACATTTGATTCCTGAACTGGAAAAGCTTTATTCAAAGTTTATCATGCACACAGCACAGCATCACTGCACAAAACCCTGAAAACACTCAGAGCAACCAAAACAACACACACTGCCTTTTAACCCACCAATGCTGGAAAACGTTGGACTAAATGCATTTCTGAAAGAACACCCAAATAATGATACATACATACTACATACAGAATAATGTCCAATCATATATCTAAAACCGTACGATTATTTTCACGTAGTAATGTCTACATTGCACAAAAGAACAGTGAAAAACTGCCACAACTTTATTGCAGATTCTCTGCAAATTTCCAGTGCCCCAGCTGATGACATCCGGTGCTTGGCAGTAAATGGCAGGCGAGATCCAAGCATACCTTACAACGTGCAGCTGTGGGGTCTACGAGACTGGCTTTTTTTTCGTGGTGAGCTGAGCAGAAATGACTTGGAATTGGAAATTATAGTACAATGCAGGCGACTGTACGCCAGCCAAAAGTTTGGTTTATGCTAAGTGGATTTCAACAGTACATGCAGTACACGGTGCCTTTCTGAATCCAGCTGTATATGTGAACCACCCTAACATGGGCCTCTTAGACCCATGCACCACTTTTCACATTTATTGTTAACCACACACTTTGCTTTTTTTTTTTTTCACTCTCTTCTGACGGTCTGTTTCTCCTGGCTGGTAGCTTAAAATTACAAAAGTGTTGCACCAAACTCATCCTGCTCAAGTTAAGATGTCAGTAGCCCATGCAGAGAGAACGGAACAATCAACCCTCTCGGACTCTTCAGGGTGAATTGTCAAAGGGATGACTTAGCTTGCTCGATGGCAGTCTCTGAATATTTACCAGGTCCGAGCAGCTAAATTTGCCCAGGGAATAAGGCTAAGGCAGGAGTCAGCAGGAAGCCTGGGATAGAAGGGGGGGGGGGGTAATAATTTTATTAACATCAGCATGCCGGGTGAAGAGGGAGGGTATCACAGGCTGCCGGCGAATGGGAGGGAGGAAGGGGCAGAAGAGAGATTGCACTGAGATCAGGGTACCAGAAAGTGGCAGGGAGGTCCAGAGAGAGCTTCATTCACGTACAGAGTAAAATGTTATTGATGGCAGAAAAAAAGACCAAAATGGTCCAACAGGTCTTGGCCCAGAAAATTTCTTACGGTATCAACTGCTGCTCCCTGCAGGTTCCCCCCATCTTCAGGGATCAGGGCTGCCAGGTGGAAGGGAAAGGAGACTGTGGATGGGTGGAGGCAGGGATGTCCTGTTGAACCTTTGATCAATTTTCAACAAGCCTTTGAAAGGCAGTCTTAATCTGGCTAGCTTTGGGCCAACGAGATTCGGCTAACAATGAGCAAGAATCTTAGCTAGCCAAAATCTACCGTATTTTCCGGCGTATAAGACGAATTTTTAACCCCTGAAAATCTTCTCAAAAGTCGGGGGTCGTCTTATATGCCGAGTGTTGTCTTATAGGGCGAATAATTACCGTATTTTTCGCTCCATAAGGCGCACTTTTTTCCCCCAAAAGTGGGGGGGAAATGTCTGCGTGTTATGGAGCGAATATTAAAAAAAATAAAAATCTAACAAAACCCCCCACCCTCCTGACCCCCCCCAAGACCTGCCAAAAGTCCCTGGTGGTCCAGCGGGGGTCCAGGAGCGGTCCGGGAGCGATCTCCTGGACTTGGGCCGTCGGCTGCCAGCAATCAAAATGGCGCAGACTTCCCTTTGCCCTTACTATGTCACTGGGGTCGACCAATGGCAGCGGTAGCCCCTGTGACATAGTGAGGGCAAAGGGTCGTCGGCGCCATTTTGATTACTGGCAGCCGACGGCCCTTTGCCCTTACTATGTCACAGGAGATACCACTGCCATTGGTCGACCCCAGTGACATAGTAAGGGCAAAGGGCTGTCGGTGCCATTTTGATTGCTGGCAGCTGACGGCCCAAGTCCAGGAGATCGCTCACGGACCCCCGCTGGACCACCAGGGACATTTGGCAGGTCTTGGAGGGGTCAGGAGGGTGGGGGGTTGTAGAAAACTAATTTGGCAGATCTTGTGGAGGGGTCAGGAGGGTGGGGGGTTGTATTTAATTAATTTGGCAGGTTTTGGAGGGGTCAGGAGGGTGGTGGGTTGTATTTAATTAATTTGGCAGGTTTTGGAGGGGTCAGGAGGGTGGGGGGTTGTATTTAATTAATTTGGCAGGTTTTAATTTATTTATTTTATTTAGGGGTCAGGAGGGTGGGGGGTTGTAGAAAACTATTTTGGCAGATCTTGTGGAGGGGTCAGTAGGGTGGGGTTTGTATTTAATTAATTTGGCAGATCTTGGGGGGTCAGGAGGGTGGGGAAGCTGAGGGATTAGTTTTAAAGGGTCGGGGTGGTTTTTTTGTTTATCGGCTCGGGCGCAGCCGATAAAAAAAAACCCGATCGGGCCGGACGAAAAAAAAAACACGATGTGAATCAGAACCGGAATCAGAACCAATTCCGGTTCCGATTCACATCTCTATTACCGGTACCTCCTTCTCTGCCTCTCATATCTCGCACATGCACGTCTGTGCCGCTTCACTGCAGTCCTCAGGAGCGAGATCTGAGAGGAGGTACCGGTAATAGGATACAAGGGTGGGCCAGAGGGATGCGTTACCGCTCTGATAGTCTTGGAGACAGGGAGGGCTGGGCAGGCAGGGAGAGCTGACCAATCCAAGCAGGATTTGTATACAACAACCAGCCAATTGCCGGTAAGGTACATTGCTTGCCGTGATTGGCTGGTTGTTGTATACTGGGTACCACATACAGTATGGTTATGTAGTGACACAGAAGGGTAGTCTTATACGGCGAGTATATCCCAAACTCTATATTTTAACTGGAAAAGTTGGGGGTCGTCTTATATGCCGGAAAATACGGTAGTTGGCTACTCAGGTGGCTCAGTCATTTTTGAAGCTTGCCTCCATGCCTGCCCTTCACTGGCAACCAAGAACAGAAAGAAGTTCTTTCTTTCACTAATATGACCTGCAAAGTCCTCCTGGAGAAGCAAAATAATCAGCTCCATGGTTCTCCAAACCTGAAAACAAACAATCCCATCTGCAGAGTCCACTCTGATTCCTAGGATCAATATTGAAACAGGCCTAAGGTGAGGCTCTGCACACAGAGAGAAAACAAAACTTAGGTACACCTTAGGACGCTTTAACACCGCACTGAATCGCCTTCTTTCCCCACTCCGGCAAAGGTTGTCAAATCATCATCCCTGAATTTTTCTTCATGGGGGTCAACGGAGTTTATGTCTCCAACCAGTGAAGCTTGTAATACCACTACTGATCTGGAAGTCAAAAAAGCTCTGAGTAACAGCAGATCTAGGATTTAGCCGGGGAGGACAGCGAAGAAGCACAGGGCAGAGAATTCAAGCAGTAGGTTAACACTTTACCTTTTTTTTGACTGCGTGTGCTTGCATACACACATTTGTAAGTGTGGATAGCCCATCAGCAATACAACGGATCTTCTCATTTAGCATCTCCTTGCAAAGCTCCGTGCACTAGAAACCTCAGTAATCAGCTCACTGAAGCTCCCAATTTAAGAATCTACATTTTTTTTTTAATCTTAATATTTTAGAGGAAAGATCTATTTCTTAACTCTGATGGTAGGGATTGATATATATATATATATATATATATATATATATTATAATTATTATATAGCGCCATCAGTGTGGATCAAATACCTCACATGCATAAAATGTCCCCGCCCACTAAGAGATCAAGTTCTAAAGGGGTGATTTTCTAAGCTGCACAACAGGGAATGTCAAATTCCACGCAAGCAAGCAAATTCGCTCTTTAACATCTGAATCAAATATTGTGGCTGTAAGTGCTTCAAGTTGTGGAGAACTAGCGAGATCCCCTTTTCTACCCCGTCACATGGCACCGGACTGGTCTGCTAGTTACTTAAAGGTACTGGTCCAGAGGAGCTGGGTGGAACGGGGGTAGGGGAGAGGAGTAGGGGTGTCACTTGTGGATAACCAAAGGCGGAGGTTGATATTGGGGCACCACAATCTATTAATTTTATTTTTTTACATTTAAGGCTGCCTCAGGGGGTGGTGAGGCTCAGGGAGAGGGGCTCATTATCCTGCTTCTGCAAAACTCTCTGGGTATCTAGTGAGAAAACCCAAGGATTTTTACACAAAGGGTGAGAGGGGTTGTCTGGGGCTGCATGACCCCTTTAAAAAATGGCAGCCCAGTGATATGGGACTACCATCGTATGGGGGCCACTTCACCATGGAATTTTTCCAGATGGTATTTTTACCACTGAGAAAAATACAGCAGGATTCACTAACCTGTGGTACTGAGTGTCGCAGGATAATGAAATTGCATGGTATTTTTTCTTGAGGGGAAAAATATCATGGCCTAGTAAATCTACCCCCTAAGTTTGTAACATTGTAACATATTATTGAAGGCAGCAAAAGACCAAATGATCCATCCAGTCTGCCCAGCAAGTTTCTTATGGTAGTAACTGCCGCTCCATGCAGGTTACCCCCATGTTTGTGTTAAGGGTAGTAGGTGCTGTTCAGTGCAGGTTACCCCCATGTTTGTGTTAAGGGTAGTAGGTGCTGTTCAGTGCAGGTTACCCCCATGTTTCTGTTAAGAGTAGTAACTGCCGCTCCATGCAGGTTACCCCCATGTTTCTGTTAAGGGTAGTAACTGCCGCTCCGTGCAGCTTACCCCCATGTTTCTGTTAAGGGTAGTAACTGCCGCTCCGTGCAGCTTACCCCCAATGTTTCTGTTAAGGGTAGTAACTGCCGCTCCGTGCAGCTTACCCCCATGTTTCTGTTAAGGGTAGTAACTGCCGCTCCATGCAGCTTACCCCCATGTTTCTGCTAAGGGTAGTAGCTGCTGCTCCATGCAGGTTACCCCCATGTTTCTGTTAAGGGTAGTAACTGCCGCTCCATGCAGGTTACCCCCATGTTTCTGTTAAGGGTAGTAACTGCCGCTCCGTGCAGCTTACCCCCATGTTTCTGTTAAGGGTAGTAACTGCCGCTCCATGCAGGTTACCCCCATGTTTCTGTTAAGGGTAGTAACTGCCGCTCCGTGCAGCTTACCCCCATGTTTCTGTTAAGGGTAGTAACTGCCACTCCGTGCAGCTTACCCCCATGTTTCTGTTAAGGGTAGTAACTGCCGCTCCGTGCAGCTTACCCCCAATGTTTCTGTTAAGGGTAGTAACTGCCGCTCCGTGCAGCTTACCCCCATGTTTCTGTTAAGGGTAGTAACTGCCGCTCCGTGCAGCTTATCCCCATGTTTCTGTTAAGGGTAGTAGCTGCTGCTCCGTGCAGCTTACCCCCATGTTTCTGCTAAGGGTAGTAGCTGCTGCTCCGTGCAAGTTGTCCCCATTTTTCAGTTAAGGGTATTAGCTGTCGTGCCATGCAGATTACCCCCATGTTTCTGTTAAGGGTAGTAACTGCCGCTCCATGCAGGTTACCCCCATGTTTCTGTTAAGGGTAGTAACTGCCGCTCCGTGCAGCTTACCCCCATGTTTCTGTTAAGGGTAGTAACTGCCACTCCGTGCAGCTTACCCCCATGTTTCTGTTAAGGGTAGTAACTGCCGCTCCGTGCAGCTTGCCCCCATGTTTCTGTTAAGGGTAGTAACTGCCGCTCCGTGCAGCTTACCCCCATCTTTCTGCTAAGGGTAGTAGCTGCTGCTCCGTGCAGCTTACCCCCATGTTTCTGCTAAGGGTAGTAGCTGCTGCTCCGTGCAGCTTACCCCCATGTTTCTGCTAAGGGTAGTAGCTGCTGCTCCGTGCAAGTTGTCCCCATTTTTCAGTTAAGGGTATTAGCTGTCGTGCCATGCAGATTACCCCCTTGTTTCTGTTAAGGGTATTAGTTGTCGCTCTGTGCAGGTTATCCCCCAAGCCTTTTATATTAATATAGCAACATTTTTATTCAGACAGTGATGCTTGACGTGCTTTGCTTTTGGACTTGGCTGTAGAAGCAGTGCTGAGCTTTTTCCCTTATGTCTGCATGTCAGTACCCCACACCCTAAAAGTTGGGGCCCAAGTTGGTTGCTGTCTGAATCCAATTCCCCTCCCCCTGCTGTCAAAGCAGAAAGAGATGTTGCAAGGCTTATTGGTTAAGGGTAGCTATCCCCATGCATACTGTTAAGGGTAGAAATTGCCACCGAGCGGGTTACCCCCATGCACCCTTTTCTTCATTTCCGTCCTCCAGCCTTTAGGGATCCACAGAGTTTATCTTATGCCCTTTTGAATTCGTTGACTGTTTTCTTCTTCACCACCTCCTCCATCAGGGCATTCCAGGCATCCACCATCCTCTCCATGAAGAAATATTTCCTGACGTTGGTTCTGAGTCGTTCCCCCTAGAGTTTGATTTTGTGACCCCCTAGCTCTACTGTTTCCTTTCCAACGGAAAAGGTTCGACATTTGAGCACAGGTGGGCTAAGAAACCTGTTCAAAGTTATATGCTGGTAGTGGGGGGAACTGTTACAGTCGTGGACCCTTGGGCCGGTTGGGACAGAGGATGGTATGCTATGGAAGGCCACAGCAAGCGTCCCAGCCGGGAGGCGGCTCGGGAGAGACTCAGAGAAGACTTCACCACTGGAAGTCCGAGGTCCCCACAGGAGGAGTCTGTAGGGACCCGGATCTCTTGGACTTAGGTGGAGTCCTATGCGACCAAGGACCCAGGCAGCGGCTGAAGAGATGGACGATGGCTGGACCCAGGTAGATGAAGTCTTCACCCTCGGAAGCCCGCGGCTCCCCCGGGGGGAGCCCGTGAGAGCCCGAGCCGCTGGGACTTAGGAGAAACCTCTGGGCCAGCGAGTACCAGGTACTTGAGATGAGGAAGAAGCCGAAGTCGGAGTCCAGGAACAAGCCGGGTCGGGAGCCAGAAGGTCAGAAGATGAAGCCAAGCCAGGAACAGAAGCTGAAGACGGAGTCGTGGAACGGAGCTGAGTCGGAAGCCAGAAATCAGACATCAATACCAAACCAAGGGGCGAAGGCAGGAGACAGGTCAGGAAGCAGGCCGGGTCGAAGACAGCAGCAACAGACGAAGTCACAGCAACTAGCAAGTCAGGAAGCCCTGAGAAACCTCGTTGCAAGTCGAGGATCCAATCCCAGCTGCAGGGTAATATATCCTGCAGTGTCTGATGTCATCGAGGAGCTGTCCCAGATTTCCCGCGCTGGCCCCTTTAAGAGTGAAGCCCCTGCGCGCGCCTAGGGGGCGGGGCCAGCGACGGGAAGTCGGTGGCGTCTCCCTCGCAGTGAAGACACTGCGGCAGGCCGCGGAACAGGCCAGGGAGGCCGGGGGCGAATTCGCGCGGGCCGGGCCAACCCCAAGGTAGGAGGAGGGACCGGGGCACGGCCCGGTCCCGTAACAGGAACTGAACCATGGTCTCCAGGCCCTTAGCTGGATGCTCTGACCATTAGCCCACATTGTCAGTTCTGCAGATGCCCTGATACAGCATGCAAAGCATTTAGTGAAGTCTGGAACATGGAAAGATCTGACTGGCTATGCGCCACTCTGTACATGTTGTGTTTACTACACCCTTTTCCTAGCTGGTCACCACTGTCAGAAGCAGGATAACAGGCCACGTGTACCTCTGTTCTGATCCAGTTTGGCAGTTCTTATGGCAAGGGGGGGGGGGGAAAAGAGGACTGTAGTTAATTTCATCTAATCCTGTGAAACCAATTTCTGTGAATGAATATCATGCTGCTCGTAAAGTTTCCATAGCACATAAAGATTCCCAGGGGCTACCAGATTCATCACTCCAGCTCATACAGTTCTGGCCTGCTAACTAATCTGTCTGGCTGATAAGCAAAGGTGCTCAAAAGGGATCAGGAAAACCGAGGGGTAATCTTGATTCGAAAGGCTGAATTACCTGCTGAATGAGAGACTTGGCTTCTTCTGATACGTATTCTGGCATGTTCAGAGACGTGTGGGTGTTTATTCCTGCTGGATGGCAGTCAACGAGAGCCTGAAATAATCGATCAGGAGCACTTTATGGGCAACATAATATAATGTTATGCTATACAAAAGCACACAAATCACACAAGCCGAGCAGACACGTCTCAGTATTCTATATAAAAAGAAATTCCCTTACAGAAGGCACACACACATTCACACTTTGACAAACAGAGCTGCAAAAGCCCACCACTAACTTCAAATGTTTTCCCTTGCCAAGCTGCTGATTGAGAGGAGGTGGGCATGCACCCACGCATGCACTGATACTTATGTAAATACATACTGTACCATTAACAGATTCACGTGGGGACAAAGTATGAGCAAAAGCGAAAAGAGCAGCGGAAAGGAAAATGCACCCCCCCCCACCCCCGAATAGCACATCTCCAGCATTTGAATGCAATAAGCCAATTACTTTCTCACACTCTGCTGATTGGTATTTACGAGTCACGAGAGTGCAGCGCGGTCTAAGAGACACTTGGGCTTGAACACTGCTCTCCTTGCGCAGCAGGCATGTAAATAACGCTGTGCCGGGAGAAAGCAGCAGCTTGTGTGCCCCACCCCCATACACATTCTTTAATGTATGCAGCACGGACCACCCCCCAACTAGCTCCGACTTCAAACTGGGAAAATCTGGTTCCTGCATCTGTGATTTCACATCCACCGAACTGAGAGCTATCACGCTTATCCTTAAGTTAAGCGTGGCGGGGGTCATTAAGATAGCTCAGCATCTCGGGCGACAGGTGGAAGGGAGACAGTGGCGATTTTAGCAGTTACAACACAAACAGAGACATTGAGGGCGGCTGCCACCTCTGGCTCACCACTCATACTCTTCCCGAATCCCTGGACTGGCAATAATCAGAAAAGAACAGAAGGAAAGCAAGTGGATTCGCTGGATAGAAGTGTCACTACATAACCTGCAGGAGATACTTTTTTTTTTTTAATGGTCATTTTTAGCCTTTAAAACTTCACAGTTTGGTGGGATGCCGCATTGTCGTCATTATTTCTGCATTTATACTCAACAGGTACAATTCACAATAGCTACTTTGAAAGAAGGAAACAAGCAGCGGCTCAGAGGGGGAAGCAAGAACAGCATCCAGGGGCCTAGAGTTTCGCAGCGCAACGCTCTGCAAGAGAAGACGGGTTTTCTGGCTCTCATTACCTTCCCAGAGAGGAGTTCAAAGAGAACAGCACCCAGGCTCCACCAGTCACAGGCTTCCGTTTCTTCACTTATACTGCCAATCTCTGGAAAGAAGAAGTCATTCCTATCAATATTTTTAAAATTAGAACAGATTTACATACAGGACCAAGCTTTCATTGGCAAAGGAGTGTACAATACTGGCTACCCAAGCTTCGTGTTCCTAATTTCTGCAGGAGACATACCCCCCTTATCCATTAGCATCTAAACTCCAAACTCACACAGCGGTGCTCTGCTCCATCCCAGGGGTTCAGATACAATTTAAGATTTTGAAATAGAAAAAAAAATAAATAATTCTAAGGCTCTAAATCCATGCCCCTTCTTCTCCCAAAATATTCAAAAACAAAAGTGCTAATTTTTAAAAGTTAAATAACTCCCTGATTTGATTTTTTTTTGTAAAGTTTTTTTTTGTACATATTCTTTTGGGAGAAGAACATCTCCAAGGTTATGTGCCCTGAAACAGAGTCAATGAAAACTTAAAGGGCTCTATTTGTAAGTCAGTACGGAGCTACAAAGAATGTCATGCGTATGAAAGAACAAAATCAGAACGCAAGATTCAGGAGCATTCATGCTTAGGGCTCAATATTTATTATAGGATTCACCTACTGGTGAGTCAAGATTTTTTAGTTCACTTTACACAGCAAAAGAAAAATGGCATGCCTCATCAACTGCTTTGATTGCATTTGCTCTCTAATATTTTTTTAAAGGAGAATGCATCTCCTTGACAATGCAGAGCGAGAATTAGCAACCAGACTCAAGAGGTTAATCATAAATGTTCTATTTTGTAGCAATTTATGGGGTGGGAGTCATTTTCTAAGCCAGGGGAAATTCCCTAGAATGGAGGAGCAGCCTAGTGGTTAGAGTGGCGCGGGCTATGAAGCAGAGAAACCAGAGTTCAAATTCCACTGTGGCTCCTTGTGGCCTTGGGCAAGTCACTTTACCCTACATTGCCTCGGGTACAAAATTAGATTGCAAGCCCTCTGGGGATAGGGAAATACCTACAGGACCTGAATGTAATCCGCTTTGAAGTGCCGAAAAGCGGAATATAAAAATCTAAAATGAATAAATAGAGGGGGAAAACACCACGGGATTTACCGAGTACCGCAGCTTAGTAAACCATGTGTTAGTATCTCCCTTAAAAAAAATGCCTGATGGTGGCCCTATAGCCTGGGGCTGCTATCATTATAAAGGGCTCTAGCGCACCAAACAAACCTCCCTCCCCAACCCTTAGTGGAACATCCCTGGAGGCTCACCGGTGGGGGGGGGGGGGGGGGGGGGGGCGCCCAGAGCATTGCTGCTGGCTCTGGGCCCATTGCCACCATTTTTCAACTTGATGGCAGCCGGCCAAGGTCCTACCATTATCCCTTGCACATGACAGGGGCAATGGTAGGATCTCAGGGGTCTGTACTGAAACCAGCGCTGTTTAACACATTCATTAACGAGCTGGAAAAGAAATCAATGAGTGACATGATCAAATCTGCAGATGGCACACAAATGTATTCAAAGAAGTTAGACCTACTCAAACTAGAGCCCACCAAGGTCTCAAAATAACAAATATGATAGGAAAGAGACTGGTTATATATATTCAAAAGTAATCACATTTATTATTATTAAGCACCAAAAGTGCTCTCTCTCTCCATATGGGTGTCAGCATGCCAGACACAGAGGACCAAACAGGCTAGCATTGCTGATCTTCTCTATCATTCACTCAATAGTACTTTTTTTTTTTCATTTAAATGCATATAAAACTTCATGAAGTTTAAAAGTAATAACTTCACCAAATATCAATATCATTAAATCTGAAACAGATGTTAGTGAGACATTCCAAACTGATGATGATATACGTTTAGCAGGTGGAAACTAATCAAATGTTCAAATACAGTCCAAACTCTAGCCTGACATCCACTGATGTTTCTTCATCTTGGAAGTGCTTTAGGGGACTCAAATGTGGGAATTTATTTATGTGTCGGATTATTCTTTTGTCCATGAAATAGGTGCCACACATTGTATCAGTGGAAGTTGACCAAAAGCTTTCTTAGTAACCTTATACATTTGGGTTTACATAGATGGATATGCATCTAAATACATCCCTAGGGCTCTTACCTGTGTACTAATTGAAAAAGGAGTGCCATCTATCAGTAGCTGACACTCTTGTTCTGGTATATGTTCACCTATTAGGAGCACTTTCGTTTGCCTGGATTCAGTATGAGTCTACGCTCAGCCATGTAGATATTTCAGCCAAACATTGCTTGACTATTCCTAGCATGTATCTCGATTTATCTTCAAGAGGAAATTAGACTTCGATGTGATCTGCAAATATGTAATACCCTATCCCGAATCTTTTGATAACATTGCACAATGGTTTGATATAAATGTTAAAAAGTAGCAGGGAAATAACTGAACCCTGGGGAACCCACAGGAGAGAATCCATTGGTCACCCTCTGCTCTCTGTTATAAAGGAAAAAGAGTCAAACCTAGATCCTTTAGTTGGAGCAGTAAGTCATGGTTGACAATGTCAAACACTACTGACTTATCTAATAAAATCATACCCATGGCACCTCCTTTAATTCCCATGGGACAATATCTATTAATGAGACCAAGACAGTTTCTCTACTAGTATATCGACAAAAACCAGATTGGAAATCATCTAAACAGTTAGTTTCAACTAAGAAATTCATGAACTGGTTATATAAATAGTGTGTTCAATTATTTTGCCCAAGTATTGATGACCAGACATAGTAAAACCCATACTAAAGAAATACTATCAGCATCAGGCAAAAAGAATTGTTCAGGCCTAAGGCTGTTTTAGTGGTCCTGGAAGAATCCCCTCCTCTAAGAAGGCATTAAATATGGATTCTAACCAACTAGTTAGATCAGATCCTTACAGATCTGATCATCTACAATGAACAGGGGTCTAGATACAGGCTGTGGTCTTAACGTTTTAGTTAAAGATTCTACCTGGTCAGTATTTAAAGTGGAAAATGAATCCCCAGAATTTTGAGACAAGCTCTAATCCCACAATTCAAGTGTAACATTACAAGATGTTTGGAGAATGTTATCATTGTCAAAAGTATTATAAATGTTTATAATTTTCGCCCTGAAAAATGTTGCTAATTGATATCAAGTTTTTCAAAAAGTGAACAAGTGCCCAAACCTAGACGATATTTCTACAGTTACATTTTATCCTGGTACCAATGGCAATTAATAGCAATGGAGTATATATACATATATATATATATATATATATATATATATATATATCTCAATATCATACTGAGGCCAACCTTAGAAGCATTATTCCTATTGTGAGCTAACTGTTCTTCAGGATCAGAACGGTCTTTCACATGCATCTGTAGGCATACAAGGGCATTCTGTAGCCTGTGGGGGACAGCCCGCTTTCCTCCCCCCCTGTCTCTGGTGGCCGCACTACTGAAGTACTGAAAAGCCTAGGAAAGGACAACTGTTTGCCTCAGGGTCAGACCTTTATTTATCAGACTCTTCAGGCTTGCCAGCTAGAATAATACAGGCAACTCAGGGATCTTAGAGAAGATACTTATACTATAATCCTTCACACAGCATATACTGGTAATAATTAAAGCTCTGCATATCATCATATGTAAACTCAGAGCCCCACATATCAAGATAGCTTTGATTTGCTTAGGGTGTCATTAATCAGCTGCGCTAACTACCCCCATAGCTTTAGAAGATTAACATCAGAGTCACTATGGTTTGCGGGGCCATGAGAGACGCTGTAGCTTATGGAGGACGCGCCTGGGATGGCAGCACAACTTGCGCTCTCCATTCGTCTCAGGTTGCTAGGCAGCAGGCAGGACACTTTCTTGCGAGCCGTGACCTCCGGTATGCTGAAGCTCCTCCGCTGGGCTGTGGGGGAGGGGCAGGGAGCAAAGGCTCAGGTGTCGTCTTCGGGTCTTAATAGGTCATCGTCCACCTCTCTGAGACCTTCTCCCCAGTTGCTTTTAAAAGCCAGGATATGTATATGTAGGAGCTCATACATAAACAGGAACACAAAATGGGGGTCTCTTCTTCATTTTGGACTATTGGGACCCCCTCCCTGGATCTTGTGATCTCCGGTCGCGTAACATCTGCTCTTGTGATATCTTGCAATAGTGGAATTCAAAATTCACCAGTACTTCCTTAGACCCATCATTATGAAACAAACATATGTGACCATCGTATAAAAGACGGTAATTAGTAGAAAAAGTGGTCTTTTCCAGACCTCGTCTTAAGTTATAATCATTGGTCATACGAATGTGGTTGGTTTTTTTAAAGAATTTTTCTGTATGCAATTTTTTAAGAGGAATAGAAAGTATGAGAACTTAACTTAAAACTCCTCTTGTTCTTAAAGATGACTCTCCTTTAAGAACAAGAGGAATATATATATATATATATATTACCAGTAAAACACTGAGCACCATGCAGTGGAAAAAGTTAACTAGTGGAGTGTCTCAGGGATCTGTATTTAGACCAGTGCTTTTTAATATATTTATTAATGACCTGGAAAGGGGTAGGATGAGTGAGGTGATCAAATTTGTGGATGGCACAAAATTATGCAGAATGTTTACTATGTGAGGCATCACAATGCAACAAAAGCATGTTCATTATGTTAATCATAGTGTGTGTTTGTAGTTGTGCACTTAGGCTAATGAGTGAGTGTTTGTGAACATAGTTATGTGAAGTTGTGACCAGTGAGGTCTTCCAGAACTGCATAATGTAGATTGGCAACGATGTTAGCTTCCATATTAGGAGCTACCACCCAGGAAAAAGATCTAGGCATCATAGTGGATACTACTTTAAAAGCGTCGGCTCAGTGTGCTGCAGCAGTCAAAAAAGCAAACAGAATGTTAAGAATTATTAGGAAGGGAATGGTTAATAAAACAGAAAATGTCATAATGCCTCTATATCACTCCATGGTGAGAACACACCTGGAATAATGTGTACAATTCTGGTAGCCGCATCTCAAAAAAGATATAGTTGCGATGGAGAAGGTACAGAGAAGGGCAACCAAAATGATAAAGGGGATGGAACAGCTCCCCTATGAGGAAAGGCTGAAGAGGTTAGGGCTGTTCAGCTTGGAGAAGAGATGGCTGAGGAGGGATATGATAGAGGTCTTTAAGATCATGAGAGGTCTTGAACGAGTAGATGTGAATCGGTTATTTACACTTTCGAATAATAGAAGGACTAGGGGGCATTTCATGAAGTTAGCAAGTAGCACATTTAAGACTAATCGGAGAAAATTCTTTTTCACTCAACACACAATAAAGTTCTGGAATTTGTTGCCAGAGGATGTGGTTAGTGCAGTTAGTGTAGCTGGGTTCAAAAAAGGTTTGGATAAGTTCTTGTAGGAGAAGTCCATTAATGGCTATTAATCAAGTTTAGTTAGGGAATAGCCACTGCTATTAATTGCATCAGTAGCATGGGATCTTCTTA
Source organism: Rhinatrema bivittatum (assembly GCF_901001135.1). Taxonomy (NCBI): domain Eukaryota; kingdom Metazoa; phylum Chordata; class Amphibia; order Gymnophiona; family Rhinatrematidae; genus Rhinatrema; species Rhinatrema bivittatum. Next base: position 52,008,915 of record NC_042617.1, read on the forward strand.
GTGTTTGGGTAATTGCCAGGTTCTTGTGGCCTGGTTTGGCCTCTGTTGGAAACAGGATGCTGGGCTTGATGGACCCTTGGTCTGACCCAGCATGGCAATTTCTTATGTTCTTATGTATGACACACTCAATTTATCACGATTTTATGTATCTAAGTGTTGCTTATATTCACATATACAATATCTCATGTTTGTAACCATTTAGATTTATACCGCTTTACTGTATAATTATGTATTAAGAGACAGTAACAATTCATTAAGAAACTGCTCATGTATTTTAGATTTTCAGTTTACTAATAAAAATTATTTTAACGTGAACATTTAACACAAGTGCTTTTTCCCCCATTGGGGTCTTTTTTTGGTTAAGTAACTTATAGTAACTCTGAGGACTCTGCACAACTATTACATAGCCCAATTACTGTTTTCTCTCTCTCTCGCTCTCTCTCTCTCTATATATATATATAAACAGCTTATCAGTCAGTCAGTTCGCCCATCACACTGTCCTGTCTATCTCTGGCACCTGGAACAGTGAAAGATGCACTGTGCAAAGCACACACACACACCCCTGAGGGTAACGTCTACAGGTATACAAATAGTAATGACCAAATGGTCTATCCAGTCTGCCCAATAACTTTCTTAAGAGAGTAACTGCCGCTCCATGAGGGTAATTAAAAGCCTCCTCCATGAGCGTACATCTCCCGTCACGTGACTACGTCACCTCAAAACGAAAAAGGGGCATAGTGTGGGCGGGGCAAGGACATTCCAGGGTGGGGGCCAAGAGATCAGCGTACAAGTACCTGTGCGCCTGGACGCGCAACCCAGGGCCAGTGCCGTGTAAGTTTACTTCTGTAATGGAGGCGATGTACGTCAAAAATCAAAAACAAAAACAGGCATCCCCTGAGGGGTTTAAAGGATCTGAAGTTACTGAGGGAAGTGCAAGCTAAAGAACCGGGGGGGGGGGGGTTTGGAGGAGCTAGCTCTAAACTGGGCAAACCGGTGGATGAACTGTGAAACTGGTCATGGCGAGGTCGTGCGCCTGTTATAAAATTCCCTCCACTTGTGCGGCTCCAACCCGTCTTTATGCAGCTGTGCGCGCCCACTTGCAAAATTGGGAGCACCCATACGCGCACCGGACCTATTTTATAACATACACGCATGTTATAAAGTTGCCGGATCTCCGGGTGCACGCCGACGCATACGTGTGCACCTGCACCCACGTGCCCATTTGATAGGTACTGTCACGGTGTTTTGAAAATACTTGTGCGCATATTTGGAATCGCCAGTTCCCTGACACCTCTGCTAATTCATCCAGTCCTTCTCTAGTTCATTAAGACCTTCCAGGACTTCATCCTGAACCCCCTTCAATCCACCCAGACCTCCTACCCAAAAAAACTGCAGACAACAGACAGGTCCAATTTCAACTGCGCAAGCCAATAGCATAAAAGCATACGAATAGGTTCAGTGACTATATAAACTTATACCTTACAGGATAGCAACTATCGTGCATACTTCAGAAACCCCATCCTGGAACGCCTGCAGACTGTCCCTTTTTTCCACCAGCAAAACATACGTCCAAAACCAAAAATCACGTATGCCTGATATGTATAAAATAGCATATCAATGTGTGCATGCTACTCATGTGCGTATACGCTATTTTTACGCACGGAACATCTTTGAAAATTCACTCCTTAGTGTATTTACTTCTACCTATAGTGGTTTCTGTATTTAAGTACTGATTTTTTTTGATTTTTTTTAAATCATCAAGCAAATTTCTCTACAGATTAGTTGATTTGGACAAGACAAACTTAAAAAATGAGCTATACATTTATGGTACATTCACATAAAGATGGACATCGAAAAGCGTTTCTCCAGGAAATGCTGCTCAAAGCCTGGTTGCTGGACATGAGGAAAGTCTTCCTGAATTAGAAGCGTCTGCAGCTTGAGCGACTCTCCAGTTACAGGGCAGATCTGTAACGGGGAGCACTGGGCACATCATTCTGAACTGCTAGCCATTTCGTTTTTAAAAAAGCAAACAATTCGACCTTCTTACAGTATTCCTGTAATGATTAAGAGAACAGCAGTCAAAGCTCATTAATCCACTAAATGGTAAGAGTCAAGCATCATTTCAGAAGATGGGGAAATGAACGCTGGCGAATGTGAGGTGTTTTTAACACAACTAATGTCTGGATATTTTGCATAGCTGTTTTCTTCCCAGCAAAAGAACTTAGGTCAGGCAGCTGATAAACTTCCAAATAATTTCTATCTCAAAAGAAAAGGAGAAAAAAAAAAACCCCAGGTACTTTCAAATTAATTAATCTGTTGAGCAATCTGCTCTGGTGTTCTTCTTTCTGATGGAAGGAGTTCCTCCCATCTCTTAAGAAAACCGGTTTACTGAAATGAAGGGAACTACCTCACAGATTACATCCTTCCTTTTAAGGACCCTAGAATAAGGTGAGCTTCCTTTTATGAGTCAACCAGACAAAAGGCTCTACATTGGTAACAGATCCCCTAACTAGGCTGCACGCCTTGAAACGTCTGCCTGCAACTCCCTGAGGAACAGAAACCAAGAACCAAATCTGAAACAGAAGTTATTATGTTCCCCAGCCGAATCCCCCCCACACACACACCTTCCAGGTCGCAAACATGTGAAAAAAAACAGTCAAAGCTTCACCCAGGGGCCGATGTACTAAAGTGCGTTAACACAATTGCAAGCTGTGCTGTTAGCATGCACCAGCTAGGTTTAAGTACGACAACGATACTTGTGCTAGCTTTAACATGAAATCTGTGTTAATGAGATACAAAACTATGCAAAGAAGCTCGTTACCTATTAGCTCAGTGAAACGGTATGTGCACAGACTGCTTTGCAGATGTATTAACATAAAAAAGCAACCACATCTCAGGCAGGTGAAGTTACATTTTTACTATCGCATCCAGATGTCACGTTCAAAAGAAAATATTTATGAATGTCTATGTTAGGGGAGGAGGTTGTGGAATACTAGAAGGTTTTAAATAAATTACAAGCCTGCTGTACCGTCAGCCTCGCCTACATGTCATTAACATTGGCGGTTTGCGCGTGCGACAACCCTGTGTTTACGGCCGATGTTAACGCACCTTAGTACACTGCCCCTCAAATCCCAGTACCCCAGCATCCTCATGAAACTCGCTCTACATTATTTTAGGGCTGTTCCCAGAAATAAGCAAGGCAGATCTTAAAAACTGTATATTACTGTCAGGGGAGGCTCAAGGCAATCTGTAGCGTAAGGCAAGGCATGAAATGGCACCCCCCCCCCCCCACGGCGTGGTACAGGGTAAATCACCAATAAGGGCGGGGAAGGAGGCCCCCCCCCCCTTGGAGTCTGGCCCTTTTGATGATTTGTATTGCTATGGAAGAGTGGGGGAAAGGGGTCAGGATCCCCAGATATATTATCACTGACACACTTTCTAGGAAGCTGGCAACCCTGCCACACTCCTGGGAACCCTACTTTATTTATTGATTTTATTTTATTTTATTTTCTGCCTTTTTGCCATTTCAAAGTGGTTTACATTCAGGGACTGTAGGTATTTCCCTGTCACAGAAGGCTCACAATCTAAGTTCATACCTGAGGCAATGGAGGGTAAAGTGACTTGCCCAAGGTCACAAGGAGCGACAGTTGGATATGTGCAGTGGTTTCCCTGGTTTGCAACCCTCTGCTCTAACCACTAGGCTACTCCTCCACTCCCTATTGCCTGCCTCCCACCACTCCCCAGCATCTATCCCCTGGGGATGTGGGAGACTGATGAATGGTGAGGGTCCATGTGTGTGTGGCACAATCTCATAGTGCCAGTCAATGGTGAGGGTCCGTGTGTGTGTGGCACAATCTCTTAGTGCCAGTCAATGGTGAGGGTCCGTGTGTGTGTGGCACAATCTCTTAGTGCCAGTCAATGGTGAGGGTCCGTGTGTGTGTGGCACAATCTCTTAGTGCCAGTCAATGGTGAGGGTCCGTGTGTGTGTGGCACAATCTCTTTAGTGCCAGTCAATGGTGAGGGTCCGTGTGTGTGTGTGGCACAATCTCTTAGTGCCAGTCAATGGTGAGGGTCCGTGTGTGTGTGGCACAATCTCTTTAGTGCCAGTCAATGGTGAGGGTCCGTGTGTGTGTGTGGCACAATCTCTTAGTGCCAGTCAATGGTGAGGGTCCGTGTGTGTGGCACAATCTCTTAGTGCCAGTCAATGGTGAGGGTCCGTGTGTGTGTGTGGCACAATCTCTTAGTGCCAGTCAATGGTGAGGGTCCGTGTGTGTGTGTGGCACAATCTCTTAGTGCCAGTCAATGGTGAGGGTCCGTGTGTGTGTGGCACAATCTCATAGTGCCGGTCAATGGTGAGGGTCCGTGTGTGTGTGGCACAATCTCATAGTGCCGGTGAATGGTGAGGGTCCTCTGTGTGGCACAATCTCTTAGTGCCAGTCAATGGTGAGGGTCCGTGTGTGTGTGGCACAATCTTAGTGCCAGTCAATGGTGAGGGTCCGTGTGTGTGTGGCACAATCTCTTAGTGCCAGTCAATGGTGAGGGTCCGTGTGTGTGTGGCACAATCTCTTCGTGCCAGTCAATGGTGAGGGTCCGTGTGTGTGGCACAATCTCTTCATGCCAGTCAATGGTGAGGGTCCGTGTGTGTGTGTGGCACAATCTCTTAGTGCCAGTCAATGGTGAGGGTCCGTGTGTGCGTGGCACACACTTTTAGGGCCGGCACAAGGGTTTTACGTAACCTAAATGAACCATTCAGCCTTTTGTTCTCCCCTTCCCTCCCCTCACAATTAAAAATGATGCATTTTTTTTCCATTTTAAAATATCTTACTGTTTCCCCAACCTAAAAGGTGAGATTTTATATGGAAAAGGGACATTCAAAGAACAATCTTCTAAAGAAAAAATATCACTTACAACAACATATATATTATATAGGCATAAACTGCAAAACAGACACCTTCAATAATAATAGTTTAATAGGCTTAATAAACTACCTTTCTCATAGTAATCGAGGCGATTTACTGGATCCCATATGGTATTAGGCCTACGGTAAAGTGCATGGGGTTTGAACTTGGCCCACAGAAAGCCAGGAATAAACTGAACTCCAGTTCTAATATACCGTAGTAAGCCTTCCATATCATAAGTGCCAGCACTCAAATATAGTAACAACTCTACCTATGAAAAAACAATACTGCAAATATTACTCCAGGCCCTAAACACCCATGCACCTCCTATTAGAAAAAGTGAACAAGCCAGATTGTTGTAAATCCCCACCCAAAAACTACACGCCAGCTGAATACCTGAGCTCAGTCACACATGGCAGACTCTCACCAGATACAGAATAAAGAGACCATGAGATCAATATTCAGCCACGGAGCAGCTAATTAAGTTATCCGGCTAACTTCATGGGATATTCCGCAGCGCAACTGTGCCACGGAATATCCCTGGCTAACCTAAAGTTAAATGGTTATGTCAAATCGGCTAACCTTACTACAGCCCTATGGGCCGACCAGAGTTAGCCGCACTGGTGAAGCAGCTAACTCCAAACATGCAACTCAACCAATATGCAGCTAACTCTGGCCTGCCCGAAATGCCTCCTGCCTGGCCCCGGAATGCCTCCAACTTATGCTCCTAAATTCTAGGTGCTGAATATCCCCAGCTAGCAATTTAGATGGATAACTTTTCATTTATCCATCTAAATGACTTTTGAATATCACCCTCCATAAAAAATTATAGACAGAAATTTGTAGACAAAAACTGAACTGGAAATCTCAAGAGTCCGACTCTGTATGCAAAGCAAGCATCAAATTAAATCAAGAATTATAAAACATCAACCATACCAATAAAGAAAATGTCAAATCAGCTGAAGAACAGATTATCCAATAATTAAAAAGACATATAAAAATGTTTTAAAAATTATCAAAACACCAATTAAATATTTCAAAGCAATAGACACATCACCACCAGTATATCATTTTCAGCAGCACTACAGGGTCTTCTCTAGAGCTGGCGGGGAGTGGAAACGCCACCAGTATGTCATTTTCAGCAGCACTCCAGGGTCTTCTCTAGAGCTGGCGGGGAGTGGAAACGCCACCAGTATGTCATTTTCAGCAGCACTCCAGGGTCTTCTCTAGAGCTGGCGGGGAGTGGAAACGCCACCAGTATGTCATTTTCAGCAGCACTCCAGGGTCTTCTCTAGAGCTGGCGGGGAGTGGAAACGCCACCAGTATGTCATTTTCAGCAGCACTCCAGGGTCTTCTCTAGAGCTGGCGGGGAGTGGAAACGCCACCAGCATGTCATTTTCAGCAGCACTCCAGGGTCTTCTCTAGAGCTGGCGGGGAGTGGAAACGCCACCAGCATGTCATTTTCAGCAGCACTACAGGGTCTTCTCTAGAGCTGGTGGAGAGTAGGAACCCTGCCAGCCGTCAGCATGTCATTTCACAGCCCCACTGATTTCCAGCCGGCAGGGTGTAGGAACCCTGCTGGTGCTGAATTCTAAAGGCATTCGGCTACATTTTAAATCCCCTGCATGCAGGGAAAACGGGCCTTGTGTGCATCTTCAAAGGGGCCCGGCCATGCGCATAACTCTAGTTACGGGCAGGAGTGCCGGGCCCAAGAAAAGGGGCGGGGAGGGGGGGCGGGGCTGGAGGCGGCTGGTATAGGGGCCATTTGCCGCTGTACCAGGGAAGGAAATCCTGGTGCGCGCAAGCTGCTACTGCTCCATTGGAGCAGTAAGCAATGAAATAAGAAAAAAAAATGGTAGGAGATAGAGTTTATGGGGTGGGGAGGAGAGGGGAAGGGAAAGGGACGTTAAGAGTAGGGTGGAGGGAACTGGGGAAGGCTGCGATGCGTCGCCGTGCAAAACTTGCACAGATCTACCCCCCTTGCGCGTGCTGCGCGCACGGATTACAAAATCCAGCACGCACGTGCGCACGGCCCAATGATTTTATAACATGCGCACGCGCCGGCATGCGCATGTTATAAAATCGGCGCGTCCATGTGTGCACGCTGGGAAGTGTGCGCACATGGACGCATGCACGTACTAAACTCTAGCCCATAGCGAGGCAGCCACTGCAGGGTTTTTTCTTTTTATTTTGGCAGGGGAGGACAGTTTCTGCTGCTTCCAAAATTTTGCCACCTGAAGCGGCCACCTCACCCGTCCTCGTTATAAAACCATCCCTGATTATTGTTGTCCTGCATGTTGTGGGTCAGGGCGCCAGCTTGTTAAAAACCAAGCCATCCTCTCATGGTCATCCTATTGCCATAGTCAAATCACTTCATGTTCAGGCAAGGTCATCTTTCACTCTGACCTGCACATTCTGGTTTGAACTAAGGAGGGGAATGCTAGCTCCTGAAAGCTGATCAAGAAATGTAGTAAGTTAGTGCAATGAAAAAGGTATCACTTGCATAATTGTTTTGGTTTTGACTGACCTTTATTTCCACACTTTTGTTGTGCTAGCTGTCCTGGAGTAACACGACCACCACTCTGTGTCACCGTATTACCAGAACCCTGAAACAGTTTTCCTATTTTCACACACACACACACACACACACACACGCACGCCAATGCAGAAAGCTGAGTGTTGAAACTATGCGCTGAAATTCAGAATAGTTTCCTATCGCACAGGACAATTTTATTTTGTACTCCTGCTGCAGTAAGCTGTTATATTAATGCATCAGGAGTTAAAATGGGGGGAGGGGGGGGCTTGCTGAGTCACCTTTTCCTTGCTACAGTAAGCCAAGGAAGGGTGTGCTTTCAAAGTCCATTTAACTTCTCTTATAACATGTCAGCCTTAATCAGGGCATTTTACTGCTGAATTCACCCAGCTCTTGGAACATCCAATAAAGGCTTTAAATGCAGCTTGATGGTGGCCATATCCTGTGGCTTGCTGGAAAATGCAGTCCTGCTTCTTTAAGCAGAGTAACTTGCAGTCTTGGGTAAATTGGTTGCAGAAGTATACAGACGGGAAGCCAGCACTCCCCTCTATACTGCTGCTGCAGCAGGCAGTCGGGTTCTCTGTCTGGAAAATGGCTCACTGGGTCCCAACCACTGCAGAAGCCAAAGGTTTACTTCTAAATTTGATTTTGTTGGGGTTTTTTCTTCTGGTGCATGCTTCTCCGGGCTGCAGGCATAACCCTAAGTGCTGGAAGCTTTACTCCACCTCTGGCCAGGAGTAAAATTTCCAGTGCTAAGAAAATGGGAGCTATGCCAGCGCACCTTTCTGCACTGGGAGAAGATAACCAACGCCTCATTAGCCTGGAATTTCCCCTATGAGGACGCTAACAACGCACAGCGCTGTGCGCCCATTTTTCGAGTGGGAAAACTCCTTGCTGCATCGGCAATAAAGTTTATGCTCAAAAAATGGACACACAACTCCAGGCAAAACTGTATGTTCTGCTGCATGCACTTTATTGCACCAGCCTGACAAATACCCCCCCAAAAAATGCAGCAAAGAAACACAGTCAAATAAAGAGAGGGTGACAGGCTTGACACACAAACATACACATGCGCCGTTAGCATCAATCTCAGCAATGAACATTTTCCAAAGAAAAAATACAACACGGGCTAATTTCATTCGGTTTCAGCTGAAGGAACTGGAAAGTGGTTGATTATTTGTAAGTGACTTTAAGGTAGAGACATTCAATAGATTTTTACATCCTACTGAGCCTACTACAGATATCCTTGAACAAGGGAGTCCAAAGCAAATCATCAGTTCACATTCAACCTGTTTTAAAACTATTTTAAAAGTGACTTCAAGGACAAAGCCACACTGCACGTATTTTGGGGGCTAGGCTTAAAAAAAACAGTTCTCAAGGTTTTTCTTTCAACTGAGATGCTATTTAAAATGATCCTTGTGCAGCCTTTGCTCACATATGCACGTACATTTCACTCCCTTTGCAACATATTATTTTGGATACATTTTTCTACAACAAAGGGGAAAAGTTTGCAAACTCCATCACAAATGAGCTCACTAGAGTGCTACTTATTTTCTAAACCCAAGCTGAGGATAGACGACTACTCAAAGCATCTAAATTTCAAGTGTTGGAAAATGCAGCACACTTTAATTTCCCAATTATAAATATGGTTATATGCACAAAGCTGATGTCATCAAGTGAAAGGATGCATGCTGTCACCTAAGCATTTGATTACATTCCTAATATCTTCGTTTCAGATCCCCTACGAATGGGCCCAAAATCTTGCAATACACCTGTTCTATATGAAAGGATGTACATCATACCTGAATCCTGTATGCTAAAAATCTACGATGAATACCTTTTCCAGTAGATATAAGACTAGAAAGAACACCACAAATCTTTTCCTTATCAAGCTCCATTATCGTGGAATGCCTTGCCTGTCAAATTCTGTCATGAAGTAGACAATCAGAAATTTAGGAAAAGCTTAAAGATTTGCCTATTTCAAACAATGTATGAAAACTGATGCCATTGATTACCGACTACTCCCATTGGGAATTCCATTTCCGGGGAATTAGGGGAAGAATATATTTAAAGTTAGGGGTTTCCTATGTCGATGAATGTTTTCAGGCTGACATTATGGAATTTTATATATTGGTTTTATTGTTGCTTTATGTATTTGTTGTTTATTTCCTTGCCTGCCTGAAGAAAGGCAGGCAAGGAAATAAAAAAATTAAACTAAAATGCATTTATAAATCTATAATCCTCTGAACCGGTTCACATTTTCAAAACTTTGACCTGAATTAACACTGCTGACTTGGACTTGGGTGGGTTCTTCTTTCTTTCCATCCTGACTTACTTGTTTTATTTTGCATTTCTAGGACACTCAACTCAGTTACAACAGTCGTTTAGCTGGTAAATATGTGGAAACGGGGGGGGGGGGCGGGGGGGGGGGGAGAAACAGTTCTAGGCTTTTGAAGAACGAAACACCCAACCAATTCTTGATTTAAGATAAACTCATAATTCACGATCAGCGATTATGGCAAAGTTACCAATGGAAAATCACTTCTTTGAACCCAGGCCTGCGCACTTGGCAAAATCAGACTCGGACAATAAAGGGGGATCACTTGCATTTCAAATGCACCTGCCTTGCTTCCCCCTCACCCCCAACCTAGTTATACCAAACATGTTGATTTGCAGGTTCTTGTGTGTGTGTGTGTTTGTTTCTTTATGGAACTTATTTATAGAGCAGAGTAATGGCCCCTCTGGTGGCCTGGCACCTGCTCAATTTTCTGTCTCAGGAAAAGGGAGCCCGTTACTGGAAATTTTTCTCAAAAAAATACCAAGGCACGTGAACCTACTAGAAAGGATGTTACAGAGTGCAGGGCAGGTGGATAAGGCTTTGAGGACAAATATGAGATAAGAGATCCCCAGGGGGTGGGCAGTGGGAGCAAAGGGCTGTTTAAACAAAGATGAATCATTTTCATCGCAGCCCTGATGACATTTTCTCTTTTCTCCCAAACATCAGCTGCTCGCATCCCTTTCATTTATTTATTGAGAAAACACCACGGCCACGTTAATCCCTTCGCAGACGCGAACCACATCAGATCACAAACGCGGTGTGAAAAAGCTACCAAGTTGTGCTCCCTGGGATGGTAATATTTTTCAACTGTTCCACCGGGCCTGCACATTTCTCTTGGCAAAAAGAACAAAGTTGGTTTTGCCCACAGTGTCAATGCCCTTATGGCAAGAGAGTGACTTATAAGTCCCCATTTCCTGTGTGGCTTTGGTTAAATAAAATTAGACTTATTATGGGGTGGACAGCTCCAATTTGGTCTGGATATTAAAACAGCGTGGGACGTGGGCAGGAGTTTCGCTGCCTGGTCCGATTTGTTTCAGCCTAGCCTTTCCTTAGCATTTATCGGAGGATTTCAGGGACTCTGTGCATGTCGAAAAGTGTGCAATGGAGAGGCGTTGCAACACTTCTGAAGTAGCAGAAAAGGCCAAGTGTATAAAAGTCTAAATGTTTTTGTGAGTAAATAATTAACACACAACACTTTTTCTCCACTTCAGCCAACAGTTCTAATCTGCCGCGTGACAAAAGAAAGCAACAGGCACTTCAGCCACAGCAGATGGCTAAAGGTAGAGCACCACCTGCTGGCCAGCTGAGGGAAATGCAGCATTTTGGTTATGCGTATTCCAACGAAGCACCATGAAACAGTATTTTCTTGTAAGAGAAAAAATTTAAGAAAGATCTAAAAACATGGTGTTTCCAGCAGGCTTTTGGAATTGAACCTAAAGAGTGTTAGCTAACACAGAAGTCATTTGAGGAGTCTTTTTTTATCTTTTTAACTTTACTTTTTAATGAGTAGATTTTAACTATCTTAGTATTTTATTTTTATTGAAATTTTTAATGTATTTATATCAGTTTCTAATTATTTTTGGTATATTATCATGTAAACCGTACAGATAGAATTTTGTATTCTGTGACACGGTATATAAAAGTTGCATAAATAAATAATAAGCCATTCTTGACATCTTTCTGAGGGGGGGGGGGGGGGGAAAGCTTTAAATGTTCTTACATGCTAAAGCATTGAAACGTGTTTAAAACAAAAGTCAGGAAATTCAGTTACAGGCACCTTGACAACCAGAACTCAGAGCAAATTATTTTCTGTTATATCGTGTCCTCATTAAGTAAAATACAGTATGTGCAATTTTTTTCGTTTTAAAATATATAATACTTCATAGGATTTTAAGAATTCCGACTGATATGAAACACACCAGGCAATACTTTCTCTCAAACTCGCAGAAGCAGGCACACAAAAAGTGAACGGAAAAAAAATTTAGAAGTAAAACTAGTTTCCAGTTTGCAAGCATGCAGTCTATTCAGATGGATACTAAACTTAGCCTCACACAAAATGTCCTGGTGGGCAGGGTGCCTGCTGCAAGGAAAATGGGAACAAATATTACTAGGGAGTGAATATAGCCTGGAACTGCCTACCAGCGACCAAACCAATGACAGAATTCAGGCAATCTGAGAGATACCGAGGGTGGTGGTGAGGACAAGGAGGAACAGATATGTGAGGAAAGTCTGTAATGACACTCAAACCAGTGACAGAATTCAAGCAAGCCTTAGACAGGAGAGAGGAGCACAGATTGAGGAGGGTCTGCAGAAACATAGCAGGCAAGAGCAACTTGGAAGACTGGATGGGTCAACAGGCTCTTATCTGTTGACAGTGCCTATGTTGCTAGTTCACGTCAAAGTGGCTATTCCTGTATATAGAGAAATAATTGTTAGAGGCGGTGTTCACAGTAGAATGGTACTGACATTCACAAAGATACTGTGAGAGACGCTCAGTGTCCTGGCTAAGAACTGCAAGGCCAAAGCAGTGTCACAGAGACTTGCAAATTATGAGGCTGATATTCAGAGTCCATTTAGACGGATAACTGCAAAGTTATCCGTCTAAATGGCAAGGCAGCAATATTAGGAACATAAATCGGGGGCGGTCCAAAGGTGAGCGTGAGGGCTGTCCTAAAGTTAGCTGGATATGCTTATCCGGCTAACTTTAAGATAACTGGGTATATTCAGTGGCGCGGCCGTAGCGCTGAATATCACTGTTAAGTTAGCCAGATAGCTATATCTGGCTAACTTAACTAGCCGCTTCACGGATGAATATTGGCCCTTGTATGTTTAATGTGCAATACATACAGATAGGGAGAATACAAAAAATGCCAGAACTCAAGAGAAAGCATAAAATGTACTGCATTCAAAGTCAGGGAAATGAAATGGAATTTAAGAACTACATTATTTTAAAATGTATTTAGTGCTTGTACACTGTATAAACTGTATAGCTTTGAGTCTTATATTAGTGGAAGGGGAGATATCTACAAGGTTCTGACAAACGGGTAGTGTCTCTCCGTAGGCTGTGCTACCTTTATCCTCCATGGGTGCACACACAAACAGACATTTATCTGAAAACCTGATGCTTTAGTTAAAATTTTCCTCCTATTATCTAAAGAGCAAATACACGTGACTTACTGTATTTTGGATAACTGATGTATCATAGAAAAATCATTTATGATATAATGCGAAATAAGTCATTGTTGCTGAAATGTTCACAATTTGGAATTTCCTGATTGCTAGGCATTCATATTTTAACCAAAATATTCAACAATGCTTTTTTTTTTTTTTTTTTTTTTTTTTTTTTTTTTTTAACATGAATCTATTAATAGCTCTCTGTAAGATCCTCATCAAAAGAATGGTCACTTGCCCTTCCTGACAGTGTGAAAAGCAAAAAGCTAGGCAGTTCTAATATCTTAAGAATGTGAGACCACTCTAATTATGAGAAGAGCAGTATAAGAAGAGTCATTAAGGCTCTACATAGGACCTGCTTTATAATTCTAAGATTAACGGGCAGTTCAGTTTCATTCCAGGCAATCTGCTTGGCTGAACCAAAGGGCTTATGGCATTCATAATGTTCTCCGTTTATGTTTGCATTTTAAGAATCAACCAGCACTTTATTATCCAACAATGTAGAAGAAAAATAATAGTCGATGCATATCCTCTATGATGTGATAGCATCGTGTGTTATCACATCATAGAGGATATGGATGGCCCAAATGACATGAGTGTTGTTTTTTAGTTTCAAAAACTAACAACATAAGACAGAGCTTGTTTAATAGTCAGCAAAAGAGTATGGTAATAATTGGCACATTAAGGGATTTGTGGATTTTGTTTGAAATCTGTCTGAAGAGAGCTGGCCATTTTTAGTATCAAACAAAATAATAATTAATAAAAATAATTTCTGGACTATTTGTTTGGACCAGTGATTAGATTGTATGGTCTGATTGCAATACAAGTGTTTACCATACAGAGATGAGGTCCGTATAGAGCATTCGATTTATGGTTTTTAGGAGTTCTTTAACACTGCATTTTATGAATGTCATTGAATATCAAGGAAATGCATACAAGACAATCTCAAAACCTAATAGCAATATCATGTTTTTTTGAGCCCTCTCTGGGCTCAGATCCAGCCAGGACATTAACAGAAAGCAACTATGTTTAAATAGAGCATCAAATATACTCCTCATTAACCGCACAAGGTGTATTAGTAGAACCCTGAATCTATTCTCCCTTTCCTATTATCTGCAGCAGTAACTTACAGACCCAGAGATGCCATTGCATGTTTTCAACTGGTTTATCTTTTTTTCTTGAGGAACTAGTAAAACCATATTTGTTTCAGGTACAGTACTATTTGGTACAGATCTTTTAGGCCAATTAATATTTCCTACATATAGGGGGGGTTTACCGGCTAGAAATGGTCAATATAATTACTTGTTTTGCCTTTATGAATGTGTATATTACAGTAAAGTGGTGAGTTTTAAAATAAACATTAACAAGATACTGTTCGTATTACCCAAACTAACCATCTAACTTCACCTAGAAAAAAATACTGGATAATGTGAATATCACTCAATTAAGGGTCATGATTTTAGACATTCTTTGTATTGTGCTTTGCATTTTTATATTTTATTTGCAAGTTTTTGAATTTTAATATGTGGAATATTATATGATTTTGTGGGCTAAAAGATTCTTAAATAAATAAATGTTATTTAAATTTGACTCTATCCATCACATATTCTGATTTTAATTAGACTGGATAATGTAAAGACTCACTAAATCAAGCCAAATTATAATAAAAAAAATAGCAAGTTGAAAATATTATTCTAATTAGATATCTAAATCCCGAAAATGTCCCCTCTTGACATTTCTCACTTGTCCAGCTTGAGTGGCATTAATACCTGAGCATTCAAGACCATGTGACTTAAGTCCCTTCGTCAACTGAAGACAAGGCCCATGTGGTTTCAATACCTCATGTAGAAATTCAGCTTTGGATGCTTCTTAAACTGGGTTAATAAACAAGTTTCTCCAGTGCTAATATGGCTACAACAACTCTGTACTATACTCACCCATCTCATAACCAAATCCTATCAGCAACATGGCGGTGAAAAAAGCGGTGGTTGGTATCCTATAAGGATAAACTTATATTCTAACTTTAAGCAATTACTGTGCTTGCAGTTCTTCCAATATTAACTTTCATCTGTTTTTGGCTTTGCTCATCGTTCTGTCAAATTCATTCTTGGTTCACATTATTATTTTCTCCAATGGCATTTCCTTTCTTATGCATTTTTTTTTTAATAAAAAGGTGAGATTCTTCACTTATGGCCACATCACTTTTTTAAAAAAAAGACTCCTCCCATGAATTCCTTATGTTGTCTTTATCATCGAGTCATATCACAATGGTGTCATGATGGGCTTATAATAATAACAGAACCTAGAAAAACTCTGATCTTCAGTGGTAGATCTGGCTAAGTGTGATGAGGTTTGAGAAGGCTTTTTATTCTCCTCAGGGATTAAATCAAAGATGCAAACAAATCAGAAATAAAAAGAAATAATGTCAGGACTATTTTGTAAAGGTTTTGACAGTACCTGTTACGTTCAAAACCGAAATCGCCCAAAGAATACAAAAATGACCTTGGATATTTTTATATGTAGGCTAGCATCGCTTTCACTCCCAATACAGGTAACATACCCAAGAAGCAATTCAAAACAAAGGGCTACGGTAAAAGTGATACCACCAGTGATTTAAAAAAGCAAAAAATCATATTTCACAGAACAAATAATAAGAAAACAGGTTTTGCCAAAGCTCAGTAACAAGGAACACACATCTCCACTGATTTTGTGGTGGATTTACCTCCCTCACAGGGCAATCAAGACCGTTGGCCAGAAACCCTTAAAAAGGCAGAATATTCCAACATTTTTTTTAGAATTCTGTTCCGCTGAATTCCATTGGAGAGTCCCCTAATTTCAACCCATAAACTAAGCAGTCTGAAAAAAGAAGCCATTCCCTCAGAGGTGCAAGAAGCTCTGTACCTTTAGGAATCATCCCATGGAAATTTCCTTTGACTGTAAGGCGTGGCATGTACTTGCGTTGCCAATAAAGAAAAAAAGTAGGAGTTAGGCGAGAGGAAGTGAAAGCTGCTAATCTACTTGTGGAGTGAAACATTTGAGGTGATTGATCTAACCTGGGGCACAGTACATTCTCTCCATGGCATCGCTGTCACAGGAATCTTCAACCTCCCGCCACCTGCTAAAATACGTTAGCTGAATGTGTCCTACAAACAAAACGACAGGAGAAATCAAAACATTTTTCCCTTCCATTATCTGCAGAAGTGAACTGTAATTACTCCTTTTGTAGCTAAAAACAGTATCATTAAGAATAATGGCATCATTAAGTACTAGAAGCTATTACTGTGGGTGAATTTGCTGCGCCGATAATGAAGCTCCAGACAGGAAATGAAGATACTAATTACAAGATAAAATGCCTACTCAGTTAATTGGAAGCAACAGTGAAAAAAAAAAAGAAATGCATTTGCAAAAGTTCCTGACCTCTCTCATTCAATAAGATGTTGTTTGGGTTCAAATCGCGGCATACAATTCCTTCTCTGTGTAAAGCATCAAGGGCTATGACAATTTCAGCTGCCCATCTCTGAATGCAGTCCTCTGGGATGAAGAACTGGGAGGTTAGCGTTAGTCTTTCATCAAGGTCCTGGAAAATCTGATGGATTCCCTTCTCTCCTTCTAATAGTCTCCCACTCTCACCCTCAGCCTTCAGGCCTTCATCTTGGACCTTTAATAGCAGTGTTTCTGTTGCCTCCACTTTATCAAAGTCTTCTGCCTGACCTGGGAGCACAAAAAGCTCTTCGGTCTGCACAGAGTCAAATGCGGAGCTCGGTTTCTTGGTACTGGAAAGCTGATCAGCAGCAAATAACAGGCTTTCGTCTGCGCCCACCGTGCTTGATGCAGAAGCTACAGTACCACTCCTAAGTCCTTGAGATGGGGCATCCAGGCTCTGGGACATACTTTCTGAATGGGTCAAAGAGAGAGCTGTGAATAATGACTCTATAACATCTTCAGAAAGACCGATCTGATCTGCTGATACACCAGATGATTCTTTGCTAAAAGAGTGGACGGATTCTTGCATAACTGAGTTTCCATTTTCTTCTTGTGCACTGCATTGCTCTAAACTATGGTTCAGTTGTAAGACATCGGGAGTTTCTAACAGTTTGCTTTCCAAAACCTCAAAATCATTTTTAGGGAACATGGGGGGTCCTTCTTCCAGCTGCTCTGATACACCAGGTAGATTAACCAGGAGATCCGGTCTTCCTTCATCAGTACTACTAACATCATCCCAGGCAGCATCTTTGAAAGAAATAACAGGTACAGAGTCATTTGAACCTCTGCTTACATTGTCATGGGTTTTGAAGTCCATTTTGTCTACTGTGGTCTCAAGACTTGCAGAACTACTATCATGATCTGGCACAGGCAGTAATGGCTTTAAAGGTTCTGATTTTAAGCTATAGAACTTGTCTCCAAAATCAATGCTCAGGAGCTCGCTGCCACTGTCTTTACTGTCTATTCTGAAAAATTCCATGGGACTGTTCTTGGACTTACTTAACGAGTCCGATATTCTTGTTGGACTAATTGCTTCCACAGCAGCCTCTTCAGTGAAGAACGGTAGTTCCTGAGATGGGAGCTGAGTGCTGAGTGTGTCACTGCCAAATGCAGAGCATGATCGCTGCAAATTTCCCAAACCTTTGGCCTCGTTATCCTCACCTTCTATCTTAACCAAGGGCTCCTCCCTCAAAGAATCAGGTTCAATCTTCTCCTGCCCATATTCGTTGCATAATGTTAAGTAGCTGGTTGTGCATTCTTCTTCTGAACTTGACCCAGAATCAACCCATTTTACAGGGCTCGCTCTACCTTCTTCCTCCTGGGTGCTACTGTCATCTTGAGAACTTGGTGTTAAACTGTTTTTCAGTGGGAGAACTTTAAGCATGTTCCCACCATTACTTTCTCTGGACTCAATGCTGCTGCTGCCACTGCTGTTTCTTGGACTAGGAGCCACCTGTTTCACATGAACTCCAGTTGCCTTCAATCTTTTGGCATCGGGGACCTCAAAACTTCCTTCAGGGCTTCTGTTTAAAAACTTACTGACGGAAGACCAGAGCATGCCTCCTGCAATCAAGAAAGAAATTAGACTTTAGGAGAAAAAGTAGCGCTTCTTTCAACAACATTACATAGATTAGAAAATCTTAAAACCAGTGAGATGGGCTGCAACCTTATTCAGGGTGAATGGTCCATATTTAGTACCAAGACTACCAGCAAACCATCACTTTAAAAGGCGGTGACGTCATTTTAAATTAATCAGCTGCTGTGATGCAGCACCGAGCACCCATTACAATAGAAATGGTCTAAAGATTGGTATTAATGCCATTTACAACTTGTTATGTTAGAACGTTAACTAAAAAAAAAGGTCCTGTTAACTGCTAAATAGTAATAACATATAACACCACATCACTAAGTTTATTACTTACTAAAGTTACTAATTTACTGCTAAATGCAACTGAATGCCAGAAACATTTTGTTACAAAGAGCTTCTTTATGAAACAGACATATGTAAATAAAGCTGGCATGAAATTGTTCTCTGCAGTGGACATCATTTTATTCTGCTTGGAAAACGCTCACGTCAGGGTAAGAAAGAAGAGACTGTATATGTCTGTGTACACAATTACACCTTTGCGAATGACATACTAACAATTTAATGTTTTTCTATGTATCATGCAAGACATATTAAAATCCGTCAGTAGGGCATGCTAACACAGTGCGGTAGCAGAAGCCTTTTTATTCTTATTTTGGATTCGAGCGACATACAACTTTCCCCATGACTTCACTCCACTGAATCACTTCCCATTTACACTGTGTGTAACGCTGAGCAAGTCGGTGTGGTCGTTTAATCGTTTTCTGATAAAACATAACACAGAAATAAACCCTTTCCTTGGATTTGTAAGTGAAAACAAAAGAAAAAAAGGCATCTGATCCTGCAGTAGATAATCTCAAGAGAATACGCACCATCTAAAATTCATCTTGTCTTGTGTTTGTTTAGTTTACTTTTCATCTTTCCCTTTAAAAAGTTCAGAATCCTGCAGAGAGTACGTCTCGGCAGTCGCTGATTCTCGCCTTCTTTTTAAGGATAAGATACCCCATCCTCACCTCTACAACTGCAATTTTTTTTTTTTTTTTTTTTTTTAAGAGACACTGATATATTTGATATACGTTTTGGGCTGAAAGATGACATTGGGGCTTCAGGTTTGGCTTTCTTCAAAAGCAACCATGCTTAGGCAAGTGTTTTTGTTTTGGTAATCCAGAAGAAAGCAAAAAAAAAATAAAATAAAATTTTTCAAGTGAATACAACAATCCTGTCCTGACTCTAAGAAGAAGACTGGAGAAAAAGAGCAATACCAGCATGAATGGACATTTCTACACCCAATGTATTAAAGGATAAATGGTCATCCATGCTGACAAAGATCGCTTTAATACTACAGCGGATGGTGGCCAATGAAGTAATATTTTCCCTCCTCTTCCAACCTTATATTACTTCCTAGAACTGTTATATTATGTTTATTACTGTATTGTTCACCTTGTTATAAGAATATCTCAAACTTCCATGAAAATTTATTCACTATGTAAACCGTTATAATGGCTTTTCCGAATAACGGTATATAAAACTCTTCAAATAAATAAATAAATATTGAGCTCCAACACTGCACCACTGACAAAGGGGGTCATTCATCAAATTGCCATGGGCCGTTATCGCGATTTGAAAATGTATATTAGGGAAAGGGGAGGGGTTTGGGCGGGGTTTAGGCAAATTGGGGGCCTGTAGCACCACAGGTGATAATGTATAATTATAGCAGAATCTAGGGGTAAATTAGTTAAGATCCACTCAGCCTTTGTCTATCAAGATTTGTTTCCATGTGCACAGAATGGAAAAAGGTCTTTTTCTGAAAAAGGCCTATTTTACCAAGCACAGCGGGTACAATTTAATTCACTGGCCAGGAAGCTTCAATTTAAATGATAATTTTCCATAAAAAGAAGTACTTTTTTTTTTTTTTTTTTTACAGAAACATATTCATAACTAGGGCCTAGATTTTTCATTCCGCTATAAATAGCGGAATGAAAAATCTAGCGGAATGAAGAGCTGCAGCCAGAAAAGGAGTGGGAGGGGCGATAGTGTGCTCCTGGCTGCATCACGGTGGTGCATTTTCGCCTGCCGCAGTTGCAGCCACAGCGCACACTATCGCTCCCATAGCGCCCCTGTAAAAGTAGTTATTTCTGGCGCTACTGCCGGCAATAATGTGTAAAACATTATCATCCGCAGCGCGACCGGGCCTAAAACTTTTTAAATCCTGCCCAAACCCCGCCCCTTTCCCTCATTTAAAGTTTATCATCACGATGCGGTTGTAAGATATATAGAAGATTTCGTGATTTAAAGGTACAGAGCACACATTTCAAAGTGTTGATGAATTTTGATAACAGCTTTTTTTCAGATTATTTTGCAGCCAGGTCAGACAACTGAATTATGATTTGACTGCTTTATTTCCCAAAGCTCACTAATGCGGACCCTCACATCAACATCCAGAGTGATTTATTTTCACAGCTCCCATTCACGTCCATCAACAACCATCGGGGCTCTACATTTATCATGGATATTCTGGGAATGCTTTTGCCGTGCAGGTGGAACTTTGCAAACACGTATACAGATTTGCAGGGAGAAAGCAGAGCTGCTGGTTAGGTCAGAAGCTTGTCATCTCTGAACCTCGTCCTACTGGCTGAACAAGGATGCTCGCTCAAGAGGGAGAATTTCGTAGAGCGAGAAATGAAAGTAAAACCACCAGAGAGATGCTTAATAGGATCTTCTAGGCTGAGTCCCACTGACTAATGCGACTTTCTTTAGTCTTTACTAACTCACAGTGAAGGCTGTGGTAACATTGTAAGGGTAGGCCTTGAAGATAGGTCACAACCGGCCCTGGACTATTTATAAAGCTTTTCTAAAATAAATACCGTAAATATAAAGTTGCACGACTGTCAGAGATAGTAAGATTATTCTTAATTTATATTCCACTCTTCTCATAGAAACTAGGAATATCTTATGAAACCAATCATAACATGCTTTCAAGGAAGTAATATTAATCCTATTAGAAAAGAGCCAGAACAAAATCCTCCCCAATTTCTCTTCCCTCCCTATCCCATCTCCCCCTCTCTCACAGACAGTTTTAAACATAACCATATCAATTTTCTTTACCCCCAAACCCTTCTGCCCTAGCTCACAAAAGGGAGTGGTGCAAAATACCCTCATGCCTCTCTGAAAGACAGGATGGATCAGAACCTAAATAAAAACCACCCCAGGCCTTCTCTCATCGAGGAGATGAGGCCATAATTCACCCACATGTCAACCAACAACCGCTCCCTACAAGTAGTTCCAGACACTCCCTACCCACCTCCAACTCCATACCACCCTCCAATAAGTCTTCCCCACCCCAAAAATGCCTCATAGAAGCAAAATATCTTTAATACAGCTAATGCAAAAGCAAAGCGGATGATGCCTTGAAGGCCACCAGATGGTCGCCACCTACATATTAAACACTGTATAAACAAACAAAAGAGACTGTTCCTCCCCTCAGCAGCCACTTGTAGCTTCTGGAACCTTCTAAATACCCAGGGAAAAGAAAGGAGAAATGCCAGCCACACAGTTTGAGCTGGAAAATATTCACAGCAAATTCCTTTACCCAGATTTTAGAAGTTATAATCCCTATTCCATTAAGATATCATTGAGCTTTAACAAATCTTCGAGTAACTATGAATATGCAAATTTGTTTTCTTAAGAACCACATCTTAAGAAATGCATGAAAAAATAAGCAAAATTATAAAAATCAGGTTTGGGTTTTTTTGTAGTTTAAATCATTGATTTCATGCTGGTACCAAGGAAAACAGTAGAGTACTATGCAAGAGGGAAACCTTCAGATTTGTCAGAAACCTTAACTGGATTACTTAGGCTTTGAAACATGGACCCATAAAAATGAGCATTGTAATTTCCTTATGCTGAGATGGCTCACCTTTTCAAAGCATGAGGTCTACTAATAATTCTGTAATTTTTCACTGTCTCATTACATTAAAAAAGTGTTTATACACTATATATATATATATATATATATATATATATATATATATATATCGTGTTATAAATACCTGTAATGAACTCCTTAATGAGTAATATTTGTAAATGCAAAATTCTTAGCAAAGTATCAAAACTTTATTCAAAACTATTCTAAAAAGCAACTCCATTTTGTATACAAATATTATTGAATTTGCTTAAATTGACAAATCTCACAAAGTACAAAAATAAATGACATTCCATTCACTCCACCATTCATACCACATATAATAAAATCTGATGGATTAATATTTATCCACAGCAAATCACATAACTCAAACGACCCTATCCATTTCTTAATACACATTTCTCACTGCTCTAGCGATGTTACACTCTGTTCATGTGGCAAGCAACAAATCCTGTTGTATCCACAAATGTTTATATGCTCTGGGTCAGCAGCGCCTATTCAGAAGCACATTAATCACTGTTGTAAGATGGTAAACCTCCGCACAGGTCTCTGTTTAGCCACAAGCTTCCATAAGGCTGAAACATAAAGGAATAATTCCTCGCTGGCTGCCCCTAGGAAGACCTCTGCTTCCCCCTTTCACAGGCTTCTTCAGGGAAAACAGCAGAGGATATTCGCAGCTATTTCAACAAAAATATGGGCTTCAGCGTCAGCAGGCCGGCAGGCGCCTGGTCCCTGGAATGAAGGGGGAGTGTGGCGTGCCAATGCACAACTTTCTAATTAAATCTTTAACAATGCCGCAGAGTTGGATTCTAGGCTTGGATTAAGTGGACTCCCGCCAAGAAGATTTCGGTTGAACTAGGTGAGGTTTACCATCTTACAACAAGTAATGTGCTTCTGAATAGGCGCTGCTCACCCAGAGCATATAAACATTTGCTGATACAACAGGATTTGTTGCTTGCCACATGAACAGAGTGTAACATCGCTAACGTAGCGAGAAATGTGTATTAAGAAATGGATAGGGTCATTTGAGTTATGTGATTTGCTGTGGATAAGTATTAATCCATCAGATTTTATTATAGGTGGCATGAATGGTAGAGTGAATGGAAAGTCATTTTTTGACTTTGTGAGATTTGTTGATTAAAGCAAATTCAATATTTGTATACAAAATGGAGTTGCTGTTTAGAATAGTTTTGAATAAAGTTCTGTTACTTTGCTAAGAATTTTGCATTTACAAATATTACTCTTTAAGGAGTTGATTAGTAGTATTTATAACACAGAAGGTGAGTCTTCCTTATACCTTGAAGCAGTTTATATATATATATTTCTAAAATATCAATAAACAAACAAACATTTTTGATTAATGTAGGCAACCAAAGCAAAACTTCAGATCGGCATCTGTTAATTAAAATATCAACAAACTGGATTGCCCACTACTTCCACTAATTTTTGGGAATGCATCCAACTTACATTGAAAAAGAAAATACTGAATTGTCAGCATAGAGTTACTGTAAGTTGGAAAACATTTTTTTTTTTTTTAACATTATGTCTCTGCAAAGCATCAGGTCCCCTGGAAGTAGCCATGTTGGTGAGGAAGCTTCCAATGACAACGCACCCATACCGGATCTAGCGATATGTGCCTTCCCAAATGCTATCGCTCATGCTAGATCTAATTTGGACGTACTATGCACAGATGATACCGTACATATTGTATCTTAACTGGTACAAACTGGCTGCGATGTCACAACTTCAATCACTCACACTGCACAAATTAAATACTGTACTGCTGTGTCTACAGTCTGCGACAGATTTTACCATCCACAGGGAAGCCAGGACATGGCAGGGAAGCTGGTTAAAGAATTTCACTCTTAATCTGTCAATAATATTTTTGACCAGCACAAGGCGAGCAGTACTATCTGCCACATGCTGTACTGGTTTGGTCTCACAGGAAGAGCATTCTTTCAGGAAGTTTTCAAAGTGGTCACCCTTGTGTATACTAGAGTGGACGGATCCTGGAGTACGAGAGCCTTTTTACAAGTTATAAACCAAAAGAAATCCGCTACCTGTAAAATCAACAGCCACATATTTTCATGTTTCATGATTCTACTTCATTTGTTTCCAGGCACAAGCTTCAGCCAGTGAACTGCAAAACAGCTCTACCAATAGCATGGGAGCTGGCACGCGAGAATTAGCGCATTTAGGACTCTCTCTCTGGACCTTGCTTTGCTGCCTTCTCTTTTAAATGCAAAGTGGACTTATCTTAAGAGGAGGAATATTGTGGAGGAGATTTTCAAAGCCGTTTCGGCACATAAAACCCGGTCCTGTTTGCATAAATGGCTATTCTAAAACTGACCCAGGATCAGACCACATAAAAGTGCACGCATGACCCTGCTTCATCCTGATCTGTACAAAACCTACAGTGGCATCCCGGGGTGGGGGAGAGGACCTGTGGCAGAGTGGGTGCTTACAAGCATGCTTTATTGTTTTATGCACGTAAATGTATATGCGTAAGTTACGTCTTCCGAAGAGGAAGCATAACTATGCAGGTGAATGTGTGTACAAAGTCGGCTAATTACCCAAATATTTTTAAAGCAAACTTATGCTCGTAAATTCATGTTGAAAATCCTCAGTAAAGTCTGCAGGGCTGTTTGGAAATTACCTTCTTTATGGTTGTTGATCTTCCTGTAGTAAAAGCTCCCCCACCTGCCCCTCCCCCCAATCTTGGCCCCGATTGTGCTGGGCTGCGAGCAGCTGAAACTCTACTCCTCCTCCTTGCCACCGCTCGCAGCTGGCAGCCCCACAAGACTTGCGCCTCCTAATGGTCAGCACCCTAGGCCCAGGCCTAGTGGTTCTGCCAGCCCTGCACTAGTCTGATATCAAATGTAAATGTCTTCATTATGCCAAAACTTATCCACAGATTGCCTGTTTTTTTTTTGTCTGTAATTTTCCAACTAAAAATAGGCTTCTAATTTCAAAACAATGAGAAAACTGGAATTGTGATGCTCTGTGTAACATTCATGGGGCCACAATCTCTAAGGAGGTTATCCCATTTTGTGTTTACGCAAAGGTCTTCAGTAACTAAACCAGGAGTGATGAAATCCAGTCCCTGAGGGCTGCAAAGAGTCTGCTTTTCAAGAAAGTTACAGTGAATATTCATGACATTTACTTTGGCTCTAGTTTGTGGTTAATTTACGGTTGCTAAACTGGAGGTCAAGGCAGTGGCTAGAACAGAGAAATGGTATGGCACATGAGGAGAGGTATTAGCAGCAGACAGAAACAGAAATGCTAAAGCTTCTGTTCAAGACATTGGTGAGACCTCATATGGAGTTCGGTGTTAGAGGTTGTACTTCCAAAAGCACAGAGACAGTAGAAGCAGTCCAGAAAGAGAGGCTATCAAAATGGCATGTGGGTCTGCACCAAAAGCCCTTTATGATAAGACATGTGAGGATTTGCCTTACCCTAGCA
This sequence comes from Rhinatrema bivittatum, assembly GCF_901001135.1. Lineage (NCBI taxonomy): Eukaryota > Metazoa > Chordata > Amphibia > Gymnophiona > Rhinatrematidae > Rhinatrema > Rhinatrema bivittatum. The sequence continues at coordinate 52,034,307 of NC_042617.1, forward strand.
GAAAAGGCAGAAAGGAAGGATGTGATAGAGATAATAAAATACCTAAACAAATATAGATAATGTACCAGAAGCAAACATTTTTCAGTAGAAAGAATGTTCCCGAACAAGAGGTGACACTCATAGTGGGCAGACTTAGCAGTAATTTTAGGATACATTCCTTTACAGAAAGAGCAATGGCATATCCTCCCAGTGGAGGTAGAAGGAAAACCTGTGGGGGAACACGAGAGTACCTGTGCCGGGACGAGGAGGTTTCCGATTCCAATGTGGGCACTTGGAGAGACTCCTTGCCCCATAGGACCCCGAGGACCTGAAAAGCAGGCGTGCTGCTGTGCACCAAAGCCGCGCTCCAAAGGGGCACGCCCCTTCTAATTTTTTCTTCCCAGTATTACTATGGGAAGGAAAAGGAAGGGGAAGTTACCTACAGCAGCAGCAACATCAACTCCAACTTCGGGTCCAATGGATTTACATGTAGTAAGAGCTAATTCAACACTGCGGGAACAGAGTATGGAATTAGCTGGGATTTCATTATCCCCGGAAACGCGTTCTCCACCTCTCATGCCACAGATGGCAACAGGTGTGTCCACAATTGATTTGAATATTTCTCAAAATGTCTCTCGTGGGCTGGGTCATAATGATATGCCAGAACATCAACAAAAGTTGATTTATGTTACTAATGGTGTCCTTCCAGTTGGGAAAACAAGGAACTCGGATAATGAGTTTTCACCAGAAGCTGTTCCTCATCCTATTCCAGAGCTGGCAACTTTAGACTTTGTAAAGGAAGAATCTTTAGTGGAAACACAAGGAGAACCAGTGGAAATGTCACTTAAGGACATTTGGAGAGTAATTACTAGGATTGACAATGTTTTAACAAATTCTGTAAAACTGTTGTCTTCATATACAGGAAATGTATCTCTTAAATTTTTAGATTTGGAGAAGAGATCTTTAAGATTGGAAAACGAGGTAAAACTGCAATCTGGGGTGATAGCCAGTTTGCAGCAAACATCCGTTTCCTCTATTAAAGACAAATTAATTATCCATCAAAAATATAAAGCTTTGGAAAATCGTCTACGATCTAATAATTTATGTCTCCTGAATTTTTCGGTAACTCGATTCCTCTCAGGAATTGAGTTATTTAAAAAATACGCAATTGAGAATTTGCAATTTACAAACAAAAAAAATGTTCTTGATTTCAAACTCTTATTATATGCCTAGTAAGAAAAGGGTGGTAAACAGAGAGGAGGGGTCTTTTGATGTTTTGACATCTATTAATAACCCAAATATTTCTTCTGTTTTGCAAACTTAAGAAATACGAACTAGGGCCACTTTTGTGGTCACGTTTGTATTAGAATCAGACAAAAATATTTTTTTCTGCCAATATTTTAAATTTAAGGAGTTAATTTTTTGTGGTCAGAAGATTAATATATTTCCGGCTGTTTCAAGGGAAACTCAACTGAGAAGAAAACAGTTTCTATCTTTGAAGTCTGGTATATTGGATATAGAAGCGATTTTTTTTTTTTTTTAATTTCCTTGCAAATTTGTTATTTCATTTCAGAATAATAAGTTTATTTTTCTTGACCCTGCAGACCTCGAGAGGTTTCTTAATGGTAAGAGGAACCCAGTTTGAAGAATGTGGCATGGTGGATCTGGCACAGTAAATTCTTTATATTCTTAGATAGATATTACCTTAGTAATCCCCCAGATGGTGGCTTGTGTATGATCATCTTCAATATTATTGTTTTGTGTACCGCTGTTATTTTCTTTGATAATGATACTTTGGTTTATGTATGACGTGAAAAGCTTAATAAAGTGTAAATTAAAAAAAAAAAAAAAAAGGAAAAAATGTACCATAATTCAAGAAAGCATAGGATACACATAGAGGAGCCTTGGTTGTAAAGAAGTAAAGGGAAAGCCTTGCAAATAATACTAAAGTAAGGGGACACTTCATTAAACTAACAAACAGATTTAAAACAAATCATAGAAAGTACTTAGCCATTCAATGCATAAATCAGGCTGTGGAATCTGTTACTAGAGGACGTGATGCAGTCAACCAGCATAGTGGGGTTTAAACAAGGTTTGGACAAGTTCCTGGAGGGAAAGTCCATAGATCATTATGAACCAGAAAAACTCGAGAAAGCTCTTGCTATCCCTGAGAGTGAACAACAAGAAATGGATCTACTTTTTGGGATCTGCCAGGTAATTATGACCTGGATTGGCTACTGTCGGAGAAGGGATGCTGGGCTGGATGTGAGGACCGCCTGCTAACTTGCTGACGCGTGCATGTTATAAAATAGCTGTGTCCATGTGTGCGCACCGGGAATCACACGTGGGCCTTTTAAAATCTACCCCTTAGGATTTTAAGTAGAAAGCTGAAATACAGAACCTCCAGGGTGGCATTATCTGAAATGCTCCCAGTTCCACGTGCAGTTTCCCAGAAGCAGGCAGAGCTCCGGACTCTCAATGCGTGAATGAGACAATGGTGCAAGGAAGAGAGATTAATTTTGTAAGGAACTGGGCAACTTTTTGGGGGAAGGGGGAGTCTTTTCCAAAAAGACAGGCCCACCTTAACTAGACTGGAACCAGGCTGCTAGTACTTTTAAAAAAAGATATAGAGCAGCTTTTAAACTAGAGAAAAGAAGAAAGTCAGCAGTCACTCAACAGTGCATAAGTTCGGAGGGAGGTAGCTTTGAAGGATGCTAATGAAACAGAAGAGTTAGGAATTCCCAACCGAGATGTTCCAATAAAAGCAAAAGTAGCCCATGTGCCTATAAGTAAAGAATTACCTGAGCTAACAGATTTCAAATTATCCCTATCAGCTGAAAAGCAGGTTAATAAAAACAAAAAAACACACTTTGAAATGTCTGTACGTTAATGTCAGAAGTCTAAGAAGTAAGATGGGAGAGTTAAGAGTGTACAGCAGTGATTGATGAGATAGACATAACTGGCATCTCAGAGACCTGGTGGAAGGAGACTAACCAATGGAACAGTGCTATATCAGGGTACAAATAGGGAGGATCAACTTGGTGGGGGGTGGCACTTTATGTCTGGGAGGGTATAGAGTCCAACAGGATAAAGATCACACAAGAGATTAAAATCAGGATTTTAAAAGGGCTGTGCGCGTAAAAACAGGGGTTGTTTTATTTGTTTATTTATTTATTTATTTATTTGATGTGTTTTGTATACCGTCATTCAGTTTCGCCATCAGAACGGTTTACAGTAGTCGAGAAATAATATATTGGCTACAAACATCGTTGCAGCAAACTGTCATATTGAAAGAAAATTTGGGGTTTGAAGGTTAGTTAATTACATATAAAATTATTATTACATATTATCAATCCTATATAGCAGCAGAGTTACTACATACGTTAATGTTGATACATATATATAGTAAAAAAAAAAACGTTGTTACATATAGGCTAGGGATAATAAGTGAGGTCAGTTGCACATTATCTTAAGTGTTTCTATGGTTTCAATTTCAATTAGTAATCAGTTGCACATTATCTTAAGTGTTCACATGGTGGGCGTTATTTAATTGATAGAGGGACGGAGCGTTTTTCTTATTGTTAGGTTGCGTGGTTGAATGGTGGTCTGGTTAATTGAGTGAGTTTGAGTAGGCTCTGGTGAATAACCAGGTTTTGAGGGTTATGCGCGTAGCAGGGCCCTGCGCAGACCGCACGCATTCTACAAAGAGCCCGGCCATGCGCATAACCCCCATTACGCGCTGAAGTGCCGTGTCTGCTGAAAGGTGTGGCCGAGGGGCGTGACCTGGGCAGGGAGGGGCAGGACAGGAAGGGGTGGGTCTGGAGAGCGCCATTAGCCATTGTCTCGGGGAAGCATCAGCTGGCGTGCGGAAGATACTTCTGCACTGGAGGAGCAGTAAGTAGTAAAATAAAAATTAGGGGCTAGGTAGGGTTAGCTTAGGGGATGGAGAGGAGAAGGGAAAAGGTAGGGAGGGAAAGGTTACGGTTAGAGAACCTTGAAAAAAGGCCGATCACATCGCTGTGCATAATTTGAAAATTCACCCCCGCCCCTGCCATGCGGGCGGATGTTAAAATCTGGCGTGCATGTAGACATCGTATTCTATAACATGTGCATGGCGACGTATGCATGTTATAAAATCGGTGCGCAGAGACGCGTGCGGGTCTTAAAATCAACCCCTGAACGTATAGTAGAATCTTTATAGGTAGAAACCCTGTGTATGTTGGATAAGAGTATAGTGATAGGAGTATACTACTGTCCACCTGGCCAAAATATTGAGAGGGACAATGAAATGCAAAGAGAAAAGGGACGCTAACGAATTTGCTAGTGCAGTAATAATGGGAGATTTCAATTACCCCAATATTGACTGGGTAAATGTAACAACAGGACATGCTAGAAAAGTCAAGTTCCTAGATGGAATAAATGACTGCTTCATGGAGCAATTGGTTCAGGAACCTAAAAGAGAGGGAGCTATTTTAGTACTAATTCTTAGTGGAACGCAGAATTTGGTGATAGAGGTAATGGTGGTGGGGCCACTTGGCAATAGTGATCATGACATGATCAAATTTGAACTAATGACTGGAAGGGGGACAATGTGTAAATCTACAGCTCTAACACTAAAACTTGCAAAAGGGAAACTTTGATAAAATGAGGAAAATAGTTAGAAAAAAAATGAAAGCTACAGCTGCAAAGGTTAGGAGTGTACAACAGATGTGGACATTGTTTAAAAAGTACAATTTTAGAAGCACAAGTCAGATGTATTCCACACATTAAGAAAGGTGGAAGAATGGCCAAACAATTACTGGCTAAAAGATGAGGTAAAAGAAGTCAAACAATTACTGGTTAAAAGGTGATGAAAGAGGCTATTTTAGCCAAAATCATCTTTCAAAAATTGGAAGAAGGATCCACTGAAGAATATAGGAAAAACCATAAGCACTATCAAGACGCTACCCTTCTTCTCTAGGAGTCCCTCAAGGCTCATCCCTCTCACCCACTCTCTTTAACATCTACCTCCTCCCTCTCTGCCAGTTATTAACCAACCTGAAGCTAAAATACTATCTGTATGCCGACGATGTCCAGATTGTGATACCCATCAAAGAATCCATCAAAAAAACCCTAGACTTATGGGAATCATGCCTTCAAGAAATCAACTCCCTCCTCTCCAACCTCAATTTAATCCTAAACGCCTCAAAAACGGAACTCCTTCTCATATCCACTGAGAACAGCTACCATCCCACAAATCCTTCAGCAAACCTTCAATCAGCCCAAGTGAGAGATCTGGGACCGATCATCGACAATCAGCTAAACCTAAAAGCTTTTATAAACCAAACCACAAAGGACTGCTTTCATAAACTGCATGTCCTAAAAAGAATAAAACCACTGTTCCACAACCATGACTACAGGACAATCCTACAGGCAATAATCTTCTCCAAGTTAGACTATTGCAACTCTCTATTATTAGGTATCCCTTCATCACATACTAAACCTCTTCAGATTGTTCAAAATACGGCAGCCAGAATTCTGACAAAATCACGGAGAAGAGATCACATCTCCCCCATCCTCAAAGACTTACACTGGCTGCCAATTCATTATAGAATACTATACAAGTCCATCACCACAATATACAAATCTATCCAACAAATTGCTCAGCTCAACCTACAAATCCCTTTCAAAAAACATACATCCTCCAGACCCATAAGAGAGCACTATAAAGAGTCTCTTCAGGTACCCCATTCCAAAACCTCCCTTCACATAACTTTCAGAGACACAGCAGGACCTCCACAGCAGGACCTCCTCTGTGGAACTCCATCCCTACGGAGATAAGGCAGGAACCTTGCCTCCCAACATTCAGGAAAAGACTTAAAACGTGGCTATTCAAAAAAGCATTCCCAGACTCGGATTAAACTCATTACTCACCTCACCTTCAACCAACTTCCAATACCCACAACCAACTTCAGCACTACCAGTATACAGAAAACCATCACTTATGACCACTACCTTTAGATAAAAACTGTAATTATTTCAAATGAACAATTCATAATTCTTGTAATGTACCCCGTCATACTTCGGTTAATATACCATGTTAAAGTTCCTTTCATTTCATTTTTCCTCTTGCTCCCAGTTGTACTCATCCCTGTTTTATTGTAACTGTAACTATTTTATGTTTAGCACCTATTATTTATTTCGTTCATTGTTCCTTTTTTCACTCCTCTGTTTATTGTAAACCGGCATGATGTGATACCCTCACGAATGCCGGTATAGAAAAAATTAAAATAAATAAATAAAAAATAAATAAGACAGGCTATGAGAGAATTTGAAATAAAGTTGGCCATAGAGGCAAAAACTCATAATAAAAACTTTAAAAAATATATCTGTAGCAGGAAACCTGTGAGAGAGTCAGCTGGACCATTAGATAATCGAGGGGTTAAAGGGTGTCTTAGGGAAGATAAGGCCGTCACAGAAAAACTAAATGAATTCTTTGCTTCCGTGTTTACTAATGAGGATGTTAGGGAAATACCGGTTCTGGAGATGGTTTTCGAGGGTGATGATTCGGATGAACTGAACCAAATCACGGTGAATCTAGAAGATGTAGTATACCAAACTGACAAACTAAAGAGTAGCAAATCACTTGGACCAGATGGTATAAAACCCAAGATTCTGAAAGAACTCAAAAATGAAATTTCAGATATATTAGTAACCTATCATTAAAATCATCCATTGTACCTGAAGACTGGAGGATGGCCAATGTAACCCTAATATTTAAAAAGGGTTCCGGGGTGATCTGGGAAACTATAGACCAATGAGCCTGACTTCAGTGCCGGGAAAAATAGTGGAAACTATTCTAAAGAACAAAATCACATAACATATAGAAAGATATGGTTTAATGGAACACAACCAGCATGGATTTACCCAAGGGAAAATCTGCTACATTTTTTAAAGGGGTTAATAAACATATAGATAAAGGTGAACCAGTAGATGTAGTGTATTTGAATTTTCAGAAGGCATTTGACCAAGTCCCTCATGAGAGGCTTCTAAGAAAACTAAAAAGTCATGGGATAGGAGGTGATGTTCTTTCATGGATTGCAAGCTGGTTAAAAGACAGGAAACAGAGTGTAGAATTAAATGATCAGTCTTCTCATTGAAAAAGGTAAATAGTGGAGCGCCTCAGGGATCGGCACTTGGACCGGTGCTGTTCAATATGTTTATAAATGATCTGGAAAGGGATATGTCGAGTGAAGTGATCACATTTGCAGATGATACAAAATTATTCAGAGTAGTTAAATTACATGTGGATTGTTACAAATTGCAGGAGGACCTGGTGAGACTGGAAGATTGGGCATCCAAATGGCAGATGAAGTTTAATGTGGACAAGTGCAAGGTGATGAATATAGGGAAAAATAATGCATGCTGCAGTTACACATTAGAAGTTACCACCCAGGAAAAAGATCTAAACATCATAGTGGATAATACATTGAAATTGTCAGCTCAATGTGCTGCTGCACTCAAAAAAGCAATGTTAGGAATTATTAGGAAGGGAATGGTGAATAAAACAGATGTCTCTGTATTGTTCCATGGTGAGACTGCCCCTAAAGAACTGTATGCAATTCTAGTCTCTGCATCTCAAAAAGGATATAGTTGCAATGGAGAAGGTACAGAGAAGGCCGACCAAAATGTTAAAGGGGATGAAACAGCTCACCTATAAGGAAAGACTAAAGAAGATAGGGCTGTTCAGCTTGGAGAAGAACCAGCTAAGGTGGGATATGATAGAGGTGTTTAAAATCATGAGAGGTCTAGAACGGGTAAATATGAATCGGTTATTTACACTTTCGGATAATAGAAGGACTAGGGGGCACTCCATGAAGTTAGCAAGTAGCACATTTAAAACTATTCGGAGAAAATTCCTTTTCACTCAACACACAATTAAGTTCTGGAATTTGTTGCCAGAGGATGTGGTTAGTGCAGTTAGTGTAGCTGGGTTTAAAAAAAGTTTGGATACGTTCTTGGAGGAGAAGTCCAGTAACTGCTACTAATCTAGTTGTCTTAGGGAATAGCCACTGCTATTACTGGCATCAGTAGCCTGGGATCTAGTTAGTATTTGGGTACTTGCCGGGTACTTGTAGCCTGAATTGTCCTCTGTTGGAAACAGGATGCTGGGCTTGATGGACCCTTGGTCTGACCCAGTATGGCAATTTCTTATGTTATGTTCATTTAAGCTCTGGAATTCATTGCTGGAGGATACGGTTAGGGCAGTCAGTGCAGCTGTATTTACAAAAGGTTTGGATAAGTTCCTGGAGGAGTTGCCCATTAAACTATTAATCAAGCTGCATGGGATCAATTTGATGGTTGGGTGCCTGGCCAGATACTTGTAACCTGGATTGGCCACTGTTGGAAACAGGATGCTGGGTTTGATGGACCCTCGGTCTGACCCATATGGCAACTTCTTATGAAAAATATTTCCACACTCCTCATCCCCTCTCAAGCACAGCCCAGACTCCCAGCCACTGACACCTCTTCCCTGAACCCGCGTGGCGGCTGCCCTTCAAATTCATAATCTGCATTCATTACGGATGGAAAGGAGTATTGAAATCCAGGCGTTAGGGGACAACAAAATCAAAACGCACATTTCTTTGGCCACCTGTTCCCTTCCTCCCTTCCCCATGTGAAGACCAGAGGTTTTGGGAACAGTCTGAAGGTGCCCCATTCCAGTTCTGCTTTGAAACCCATATGCGTTGCTGCTGGCTGTGTTCTCAGAAAAGTGGAGTGAATTAACTGTGTGATGCACATTTCTGAATAAATATTCTTCCAAAGGAAAAAAAAAAAAAAAAAGGCAATTAATGAATTCTTCGGGGGATACGGATACTTGCCATTCCAGTGGCAAATTCTTAACATTAACAGGTTTACTTGGCAGAGGCTGCTAGTACAATGGAAAGTGCTCTCTCCTCCGGAGTGGCTGACCTGTACGCACAGATCGCTTTCTGCCAAACTAGTTCCTGTGGAAAACAGACTGTTAACAATGTCTAATAACGTTACTAAAGTTCAGACAAATCAGCAATCCATCATCATTTTATTTTTCCACAACACACAGCAGTGGTGGGGAGGGGAGGTGGAATGCGAGTTTGTGTGTGCGGGGAGAGAGAGAGAGAGAGAGAGAGAGAGGGGGAGATGGATGGGGGTGGGGTCAACATGGAAAGAGAACTTGAAAAATACTATTAAAAAGCAAGGCGCACACAACACACCATTAGGAAATGGTTTGACATGCAAGGTGAAGCAGGGAACCAACCTTCTGCGTGCTGCAGCAGGAGGAAGACAGACTCCTCGGAGATGATGTACTTGTGCAGGCTCACCATGTTAGGCACGCAGCGGGGGATGATGGTCTTTCTGCTCCTGCTACACTCGCTGCTTTTCCTCAGACCCTGACAGAGAACAGAAAGGTCACTTGTACCCTCGCCTGCCTTTGCAGCCTGCTGTGCTCTGTGCTTATCAACCACACTAATCTATCCCCCTTACGCTGGGCTTCAGAGAAAACCACTCATCTGCTGCTTCGTGCCCCCTCGGTCCCCCGAGGCTCAGCTGATGGCATCTGGCGGGTATCCAGAGAACAGAAGATGGCACAAAGCGGCCATTAAAATCAATTATATGGGTCAATGTTTTTATTAGAATCTCTCTCAAGCCGTCACAGGGATGACACTGGGTGTTTTTTTTCTCTATGACCTTTCTTTCTTCTTTAGCTTTCTTTTACACAAAGACATTGTTAAATCAGTCCAAATTCTGAAGAGAGAGGATGGCTGTCCCCCTCTCCCCAAACACAAACACACTATCAATTGCACCACATTTCCAAAAACACCGGAAAATATTTAGTCCCATAAGCTGGGGTGGAACTAAAGTGGAAAAAACATCAGATAACCTCAACTTCAAGTAGATAAAAGTTTTAAGGAGGAAATTCGTACCACAGAGGTTAAATCAGATCCACCCTTCTACTGATGAATGAACTGCAAAAGCATTTACAGGGAAATAGAAGGCTTGTATCATCTGCTTTTAGAGGCACAGTTGATGTTTTAGATACCATATAACTGTGAAGTGATGTAAACAGGCAATAAAATATTCCAAATGCACTGAATCCCAGTCATGAACCCCCCTCAAAGGGCAATGTAAAATAGCCTCACATTAGAAACGTGTGGTTTGGTTTTAAAACAAAAAATTATCAACTTTTACTCATTTTTCTGTGCCCAGCAATTTCCTCCTGGCGTTCAGTTCGGTTGGAATTTGCCTCTACTGGTGATGGCACTATTTACAGCTGCTAGGGTTGTTTTCTTCTATTTTTAACACCCTTCAATCTAGGCCAGGCATCAATAGTGAAAATTCTTGACCTGGTTGGCCGTAAGACTTGCCGCGTCCTTTAGAATCGGCTGTGCATACACTTTTGAGTCCAGCCAGTAGGTGTCACTGCTGAGCAATGACTGGGGCCCCCCTGCCGTCACCGCATTTCCATCCCTAGCTGGCCTGAGGAGAAGCTGGGCTTGGGAACCAGATCCAAATCTCCCCACACAACCGTGGCCAACCCAGCCAGACTCATCAGGTTGATCACCAGCTTAGACAGTATCTCAGCTGAAATCTGAGGGCGGTTGGAGAACTTTGTGATGGACTCAATCAATGCTCCCCTAATCTTGCCATCACTTACAGTGTGTGCCAAAGAATACCCGTGGCACAATCATATGACATTGACTGACAAGGCACATGCATTTTATAAGGATAGGTGATTCCATTTTATTGGACTAACTTAATTCATTACTTGACTACCTTTTGGGAGATGACAATCCCTTCCCTCAGGCCCAAACAGAATGAGCAAACGTTGACACTTCCCAGAAAACACATATGAAACATAAAATGCATTCCAGTGATAGCATGAAAACATTTAGAGGAAAGAGGAACAGGGGTTGGGGGGAGGCTTGAAGTGTTAGAAATGTCACCTTCTGAAGGTTGTTTTTTTGTTTTATTTACTCCCTCTTATTTCTTCATTATGGTGGACTTTTGTTTGTAAGTTCATTACAAATTGAAGACTGAATTTTCAAAAGAATATACACACATAAAACACAGTCTTCTGCGCATAAATAGGCTTTTGAAAATTGCGTATTGCATAGAAGCAATGTGGCCCGTACTTGTATGCATACTGCAATGAGGCGATTCCAGGGCTGGGCGAAACATCTTCGTGCTTACTTTTGATTTCCGAACGTAAGCACGTAAATTTGGACGCACGCATTTACACCTCCCCTCCCTAGCAGGTGCAACCGTGTGCACGTAAGCAGCGCTGTGTGCTGCAAGCAGCCACTAATTCTCAAAGCGGACTTATCCGTGTAAATCCACTTTGGAAATCAGGGCTAAAGCCTGCATGGACTTTTATAACACACAGATGCGAGCCCTCAGCATGCTGCTTTAAAAGTACCCTCTATAATTGTACTTTCTATTATTGATTTCTTGCTATCGGTTTTTCTTTGTAACAAACTTTTGTTACCAATATTTCTTCTTAGACTGTATTTCAAATCTACAAATAAAATTAAATTAAAAAAATGAAGGTTATTTTGGTTTTAGAAGGTCTGGATCCAAACAGAGGCACGGGAAAGCCAAGAAAGAGTTTAGACAATAATAGATAGACAATTGATAGATACGTGCCTACATGAACAATCCATATATAGATAGATGACAGATACATAACCTGATAAAAAGACACACGACAAGGTGCCCAGTACAGCACAAGATGGAAGACTAAATGCCCACAGCATGCACTGAAATCCTGTAATGTACATAGGAGAGTGTGATTGAACATATATATATATATATATATATATATATTCTCTCTCCCACCTTTCGCAGATTGTGTTTTACAAAATTGATAATGTTATCATGAAATTAAAGCAATTCTGGCTATGTGCCATAGAACGCAGCAGATATGTAAGGATATATCTTTATGCCCACACGCTCTATCATTTTATTGCAAATAAATGTGTGGTTAATTCTTGGCCTCTCAAATTCTTCTCTTTTTCCCTTTCATCTAGCCCAATCCTCTATCAGTATATCCCATTTCTACCCTCTCCCTCCCCAGCAGAGTTCAACCTATACCATATACCCCCAGGCGTCCTTCCATTGCTAGCTGCCACACCCCATTTGGGCCTCGCTCTTTCCCCTCGTTCCTCCAACTTCACATCTCCTAGCAATTGGTTTACCTCTTCTGGTTACTTTCCGTCTTTCTCCTTCCACTCAGGGTCTCCTCTGAGGCACTGATGGGAGTGCCGCTCAGTCCTCCCTTTCCGATTAGCATTTCTCTCTGCCTTTCTCCTTCCCTTTTACCCAGCACTGCCCTAACCCCTACAGTAACCAAGAATCTATAAATGTAATATGCTTAGCTGCTACCAGTGACTCTGTCTGTCAGGGACCAGATGTTGAGACTCTGATTGAAAGGGGGCACTTTGTGCACTGAAAGACATGTACTTTGCGAAGAGTGCGTGCAAAGCCAAAGGAGCAACGTGAGGGCTCAGATGACAGCAAATGCCGAAGCCTCACAGGAACAAGGGGGAAAAGGTCAATAGGGGTCAGGGTGGGTTAGGAGTACAGGCCAGATTGCTAGAGTTGGGTCAGGACGACTGGGGAGACGGGAAGAGGAAGGAGTTCACAGAGGGGAAAAAGGCTGTGGTGAGTATTCACCGCGTGACGGCTAGTTCATACCTGGCTGATCTCCAAACAGCAGCTAGAAATCCAGCCTCCAGATGGCTTTTCACAGTTCTGATGAACGGATTTCTGCTATCTTTTGTATTTTAATGAACTACACACAATTATATGATTGTGTATAATTCTCTCTCTGGAGTCTGATAATAGAAATAAACCACTTTGCTTTTGGACTTCTGATATTATGTAGCATGCATATTTCTGGGTTAATGTCTACAGATCTTCATTCAGGACCAAGATTTTTTTTTTTTTACATCTTAGTTTTGGCCCTTCTTCCTCCCACCACCCTCAAGATACTGTAGATCAGTTATCATAATGTCCACTGGAGCCAGGATTATTCAGATTAGTCAGCCAGTCACATATTGTGCCAGTCTTTGGTCAAACAGTAAGTAGTCTCATCCTGCAGTGAAGACAGACAGAGACAGACAGATGGGAAAAGGTATCAGTCTCTGGGAAAGTCTTAAGTTCTACCTGTGCAGAGTTCACAGCGTCAGCCAGTGTGAGATGTAAGAACTCTGTAGCCGGGACCCAAGTGAATCTCTTCCACATAGTGATACTACCAAGCTACTGGCGGGGCGTGTGCATATTATGCTGTGCAATCAGGTTGTACCCCCTTTTTTTTTTAATTACCCAGATATTAGGTTAAAATACATTCCATACCCATTGCAAACATTTCAATACATGAGGTGGGAATGTAAATGAAATGCATTTAAAACGCATCTGCAGCAAAGCTAAACAAGCAGTGCTGTGAAATGTTAACAATGCTAAATATTCCATTTCGGGTAGATAAGCCACTGAGTGCCACACTGGGCCGGTAGAAGTGAGGCTCAACATGCGAGATGGACAAAGCAAGCTTGTTTAATGCCCAAAAATAAAAAGGCAACATGGGGAGACTAGAAAACATTAATTGGGGTTACCAAAAAAAGTTAAAACCGTGTGAAAAAAAACCCCTCACCAGCTATATTTCCAGATCTCTGATCTATTTACAACTGATATATTAAGCCAAATCAAGCAGCTATAATAAACAAATTATACTTACTTTCAGAATAAAGGTCTGCTGGTTCCTTTTATCCAAAACTAGTAGAACCTAGGCAAAACATAATTTCAATTGACATTATAAACTGGGCTTCTGGGTTTTGGTACAGAACAAAAATAAATAAATAAATAAATAAATAAACAAATAAATAAATAAATCCCTTGCTTCCAAGAAATGTGCTAAGATCGGTTTCAGCAGAAAAACCCCTGTCGTGCTTCTCACCAAGCGGGATGCAGCGACAGGCGAGTTGGTTGTGTTGGGTCAGAGAACTGGCGGGAGAGAGACTTGGGGGTGTAGCAGCAGAGGTACGGAGGACTGGGAAAGGAAAGGAAAGAGTCTGCTGGCTCAAGGAAGGGGAGGGAGACTGAAAAGTAGGACAGGCCAAGGGAAGAAGAAGGGTGCAAACAGCCTGGAGGAGGGGTAGGAAGGAGACTGCAGGTGTGGTGCCCCAGGAGGAGAAAGGGGAGAAGAGGTGCAATAGGGGTTGGAGAATGCACCAGCCTGAGAGGGTGGGAGGGACAGAGATCAGAGACGGAACGGCTGGGAGAAGGGAGATCAGAGATGAGGCACCTCAGGATGGGGCAAGGAAAGAGAGAGATTGGCCCAGGAGCAATGAGGAGAGCAGCGGAGAGGTAGGAGGAAAGGACCTCAGAGTTTGGGGACATACATGAAAAGTAATCTCACTACAGTTTTAAAAACATGAAAACACAGAAAGCCACCTATTTTATACGGCCACAAAGACCTCTCAAGCTAAGCTGGAAAATAAACCCAGAAATGTACATTTTATAAAAGACCTGAAATCAGAAATCTTCAGAAATAAAACTGATTTTAAAAACATCAATTAAAGCAACAGTGCTAGTTTTCTATTAATAACTCAATCCCCCAGAGGTAGGCTCCTTCTCTTCTTTCTGTGTTTCAGGTGGTGGGAGATTCAAGTGGACCGGGAAGCAACGCTGTGTTCTTCATGGTGAGAAATCGAGAATGAGTAAATGCACTCCCAAGACAAATACAGAAAAAAACACTACAAGAAGGATCAGGTCAGGTCTCCAAGATTTAAAAACAGAAGGTAGGCCACAGTAAAGAATACTAAGCTTGTATTAAAGCAAGAGGTAAGACTGCTATTAGAAGTTGCGTTTCTTGCACCCATTCGCTATGGTGTTTTTTGATCAGCTGTACATGTAATGTTGCTGCCAACCCTAGATTATTGCAATTCCTTGCTTATTGGCCTACCAAAGGCCTCCTTGCATGCTCTTCAAGTCTTACAGAACTCGGCTGCTCGCTCGAAAGCTGATATTGACAGAAGATCTCACATTACTGCACTGGTTGCCGGCTGAGTTCAGGATTCAATTTAAAACTAGGTTATCTGTTTATAAAATGTTGGGCGTGGACGCCCTGTTCTGTCTTGGATAAACTCAGTGCTACATCTTTATAACCCCTCGTGCACACTGAGATCCTCTCAGAGAAGCCTTATGGACATTCTGTCAGGTCATGCGATCCAGCTGGCTGAATACCACGAAAGGCTGCTTTCAGTTGCAGGGACCTGCCCTCTCTGCCCGAAGTGCTACACTTAGCATCTTCTATAGAAACATTCAAGAAAATGCAGTAAACATTTTCATTCTTGATTTTATACTGAGCTGGAATTTATCCATTATGTTTCTGTTGCTTTGCTATTTTGTTTTATTCTGTTGTTTTAAGCTGTGAACGTTAATTTGTAAGTCGCCTCGAGCTGTGTGATCGGTGGTATATAAATCTTAGAAATAAAGAGAACAATTTTCAGAAGCCATTTCTCATGTACATTGTGATGGCGTGCTGCCAGAGTTATGAGCCCCAAAAGCAGGAGTGGGCTGGATGCAGACGAGCTGGCTTGAACAGGAAGTCTTCTATCTCGTCCAACCACTTTTCCCTCAGGTTTGAGCCCTCAGATGCTGGTGGCTAATACTACTTGGACAACATAATATTCACACTAGGGAACTTGAAGGTGCCACAAACCTGCCTGGGAATTTTTGATTTCCAGTCACCCTGAGATGGCTGCAGATTGAGGGGGGGTGGGGGTGCGCCGTGTGTGCACGTATCAGCATGGGGGGAGGGGTGCATGCACACGCACCAGCAGCATGTACACAAACTCTCACACATACACACACTCACACGTTCACTCATACTCTCTTTCAAACACATATATGCTCATTCTTACTACACACTCACCCTTCTTTCTCTCACACACAGGTTCACTCACTCACTTCTCCTGCTCTTCCACACACACTCATCTCAGTAACAGCAAACCAAGCACCTCCACTGCCAAACACTTTGTGAAGTAACACAAATCTCTAAAAAAAAGACACCTAAAACCTTGCCATACCATAACAGCACTAAATCTCAGGACCCAAACAGCAGCAAACTTATCTATGAAAAGGCAGCAATGCAAAAATTATGCCAGGCCCTAGAACACTAATACACCATCTACAGGGGAAACAGAACAAGCTGGACTGCTACAAATCCCTACAGAGAAACTACCTGTTAACAGAAATACTGCATCTCAGTTACTTACACATACAGACCCTTACACCTAATGCAAAATAAAGGATTACAAATTAGAAACAGAAATATGCAGAAAAAAATAAAATGGAAAGCCCAAGAAAGCAGACTCTGAACAATGGAATACAGAAGAATAAAAAAATAAGAAATTGCTATACTGGGTCAGACCAAGGGCCCATCAAGCCCAGCATCCTGTTTCCAACAGTGGCTAATCCAGGCCATAAGAACCCCTGCAAGTACCCAAACACTAAGTAGATCCCATGTTACTGATGCCAGTAGTAGCAGAGGCAATTCCCTAAGATTAATAGCATTTAATGGACTTCTCCTCCAAGAACTTATCCAAACCTTTTTTAAACTCAGCTACACTAACTGCACTAACCACATCCTCAGGCAACAAATTCCAGAACTTGATTGTGCATTGAGTGAAAAACAATCTTCTCCAATTAGTTTTAAATGTGCTACTTGCTAACTTCATGGAGTGCCCCCTAGTATTTCTATTATCTGAAAGTGTAAATAACTGATTTACATCTACTCGTTCAAGACCTCTCATGATCTTAAAGACCTCTATCATATCCCCCCTCAGCCATCTCTTCTCCAAGCTGAACAGCCCTAACCTCTTTAGCCTTTCCTCATAGGGAAGCGTTCCACCCCCTTTATCATTTTGGTCACTCTTTTTGTACCTTCTCCAGTGCAACTATATCTTTTTTGAGATGCAGTAACCACAACTTACACAAATATATAATGCATATTCTTAAAGATAGCATATGCCAATCATTAAAAAATCAAAATCAATTTATTTATTTTACCTTTGTTGTCTGATCTAATTTTTCTAATTGGTTGGTCCCAGTTTTTTTTTCCCTTGTTCCTCTTCTTGGTCTTTTCCTAATTCCTTTTTCAGGGTCTCTTGTTTTCTGTTGCTTCTCTCTCCACTTTTCTTACCTTTCTCCCTCAAACACACACAGACTCTCACTCTCACATACTGTCCTCTATCTCACACTCACACACACACACATAGATACACACACATACACACAGGCTCTCACTCTCACATTTTGTTTCTCTAATACACACATACAGGCTCTCACACTCACATGGTCTCATACACATACAAATTTCTAGACCGTTTATCGACAATTCTAAAAGGTTTACAGTTTTACATTCACAATATGCTCTCACTCACATGCTCTCTCTCACACACAAGCTCTCACTGCCATATGCTGTCTCTCATACACACACAGGCTCTAACTCTCATATGCTGTCTCACACATATACCCATAGGCTCTCAAGTCTCGCATGTGGTCTCTCTCTCATATATATACACACAGGCCCTCACTCTCACAAGGTCTCACACAAATACACAGGCTCTCACTCTCACATGCTGCCTCTCTTTCACACACACACAAAGCTCTCACTCTCATATGCTATCTCTCTCTCTCACACACACAGGCTCTCACTCTCATATGCTGTCTCTCTTTCATTCATACACAGGTTCTCAACTCACTCTCACAGCTCTCTCATTCTCACTCACACTCTCACACACACACACACACACACACACACACTCTATCAGGGTCTCGGCTTCCTCCTCATCTCTGGGCCTTCTCTTCTAGGGCTGCTGCAGGATGAGGTCCGTGGCGGCCTTGCTGCTGGGTCTCTTCTTCTTGGGCTGCCATGAGATGAGGTCTGTGGTGGCCCTACCACAGAGATAGATGCTGCCCTTCTGCATACGGGCCAACACTTCTCCTCCTTCCTGCCCGTGCAGCTCTGGCATCTTTTTCTTTCAGGACTGCACGGGCAGGAAGGAGAAGGAGCACTCAGAATTTCTGAGTGTTGAATCAGAAACTACTCGATTCCTTCAGAATTCTGAAGTCCAAATTTGGAGAGTTGCCAGGTATGGTCACAGAAGCAAGGCAGGCCACTACAGAAAAGGAACCAGAAGGCACCCATTAAAACAACAGGAACAAGAAAAAACAGGACCAGACAAGAACAAAGAGGCAGACCAAAGCAAGCAGAAGCACATATGCAGAACGAACAACAGAAACAAGAGTTCTCTTCTCGGCCCCGACTACGTGGGGCCGAGAAGAGAACTCACATAAGGCCATAAATTAGGGTCAGTGAGGCCAGAGTTGAAAAACAAGACTAGGATAGAAGGCAAGACCGTGACTTAGACCAAGTTCTGGCCAGGTGCAGACCGAAAGGCTAGAATATAACAGGATCCATAACGGAACAACATGGCCACAGCAGGATAAACAAGCTATAGAGCTGGGAGGACTAAGCAGGCAGTCCAGGAGGCCCACTGAGGCCTTCTGGTGGCAAACAGATAGTACTGCCCAACAGGTCCTCACATAAATGGCTATTAACCCTGGTAAAAGGGCTTTTTGAAAATTGCTGATCCTGTATGTGGGTAAAAGTAAGCATGTTATTGCACAATGTGCCTACTTTTACCCACATTTTCATGAAGGCATTCCTAGGAGAGGGGAGGCAACAACACGTATAGTTTAGTAATTTCAGAACACCACATGTGATTTGGTCAGAAAAAGTATCCACAGAAAAATCAAGTGCATAAGTCTGCAAGTACATTTTTCCGTGGGCAACTTTCAAAGGGAAAGTTTGCAGGTACTTTCTTTTTGAAAACTCGTACACAATTCACAGGTAAAAGTACCCATGGACTTTTCACCTGCCCACACAGTTTTGAACACATCCCCAAAATGGTTTGAGTCAAAACAGAAGGCCTGATCTGAAAAAAAGAACAACCAGCAGAGACATTAAACCAATGAAAACGGTTTTCAGTCATCCATCAACAGGAAAAGAATACCCACTAGACCAGGGGTCAGGAACCTTTTTGGCTGAGAGAGCCATAAACGCCACATATTTTAAAATGTAATTCCAATAGAGCCATACAATATGTTTAAAACTAAATACAAGTAAATGTGTGCATTTTATGTAAGATCACACTTTTAAAGTACAATAAGTCTCTGAAAATATTACACCAGGCCTTAAGACACCAATACATCTCCTATTAGGAAAACGGACCAAGTCAGGCTGCTATAGAGTCCTACACAGAAACTACACGCCAGCAGAAAACCTCACCTGAATCACGTGCTGTCCCTCACCTAACATAGAATAAAGAGACCAAAACGCATAACAAGAAGCATGCAGACAAAAACTGAATTGGAAACTGCAACAAGCCAGAGTCTCTGTATGCAGTGTAACAAAGGAAAAAAGAAACATCACACATCCTTATAAAACAAATCAAGAAATATAAAATCATCAGCAGTAAAACTGTACTAACAAAAAGAACATATTTCGAAACAGCTGATGAGTGGAATATCCAATAATTAAAAACTCATATAAAACATTTCCAGATACCAACAAAATATTTCAAAATAGCAGACACAAAGATCCAGTAATGAAAAATAATAAGGATACAAAAATTTTTTTGCTCTGCATACCTGGGAACGTTTGATATCCAGGTGTCCTGAGATTGTTCTGAATTAGCAGGAGGTGGGGTGGTTTGCTTGGAACTTTCTCCTCTCTCAGTCACATACCAGCGCTCTCTCTCACACTGGCTCTCAATGACACACCTATACACACATGCTCTCAGTCACTCACATATACAAATGTTTTTTCTCTCTCACTTATATAGGCTCTTAATTACACATTTACACACATGCTGTCTATCTTTTCACGCTTACACACACACAGGCTTTCAATCACATAAATACATGCTGTCTTTTTCTCTCACACACAGACTCTCATTCACATGCTTACAAACATGTCCTCTCTTTCTCTCATTTACACACAGGCTCTCAATCACATACTCACATGCTCCCTCACCTAAATCAGCTCTCAATCACACACAGACACACATGGACTCTCTCTCTCATTTAAACACAGGCTCTCAATCACATACTCACATGCTCCCTCACCTAAATCAACTCTCAATCACACAGACACACATGGTCTCTCTCTCTCATTTAAACACAGGCTCTCAATCACATACTCACATGCTCCATCACCTAAACCAGCTGTCAATCAGACACAGACACACATGATCTCTCTCTTACTTATACACACTGGCTCTTAATCATACATACACATGATCTCTCTCACACACAAAGGATCTCAATCATACACACATACTCTTTCAAACAAACAGGTTTTCAATTACAAACTTACACATACAGGTTCCCAATGGTAAACTTACATTCATGCTCTCTCTCACACAGGCAGGCTCTCAATCACAGACATACTCTCTTTCACATGTACAGGCTCTCAATCATTCACATACATGCAATCTCTCACTCACACACACAGGATCTCAAACACACATGCTTGCTCGCTCATTCACTCTCTCTCTCCCCCCCCGGGAACTCGCGGCAGCAGCAGCCACCTCCCAACGCTAACCTCCTTCATTTTCAGCCCTCGCGGAGGCGAAGGCGGAGTCCCATCGGCCGCGGTTGAAGATTTTCATTTTCCTCCGAGCCGCGCTGCAGTTTTCTTCCTGTCGGACACTAGCGTGCCTGCGCGGGTCTTCCCGCGCAGGCACCCGATGCTCTCCACTTCCTCTTCCGGGCCGCGGGAAGAAGAGAGCACCGGCGTGCTCTCTTCTTCCCGCGGCCCGGAAGAGGAAGTGGAGAGCATCGGGTGCCTGCGCGGGAAGACCCGCGCAGGCACCCGATGACTCCAGCGCTGGCACCCGGCTGACACCCGATGACTCCCCGCGCAGGCACCCGGATGACTCCAGTCGGCGTGCTCTCTTCTCCTCCCCCCCGCGGCCCGGAAGAGGAAGTGGTGAGCATCGGGTGCCTGCGCGGAAGAAGAGACCACGCTAGTGTGGTCTCTTCTTCCCGCGCAGGCACCCGATGCTCTCCACTTCCTCTTCCGGGCCGCGGGGGGGGGGGGGGAGGAGAAGAGAGCACGCCGGTGCCGCTGACTCCAGCTGTCCTGCCGCGTTCCGCCCGGGCTGACAGCATTTTAAGCCCAGGCAGCAGCTGGGTCAGCGGGGAACCGCGAAGTATGGCGACACTTGTCTGCGAGCCAGATGCAGCCCTCAAAAGAGCCATATCTGGCTCGCGAGCCATGGGTTCCCGACCCCTGCATTACAGGAAATATATAGCACATATAGGGGAGGTGAGGACACGTGCCTTCTCAGTGGCAGCACCTGACCTTCAGAATTCAATGCCTGAACAATTAAGGTTGAGATCAGACTGTAAGATTTTTTTAAATCCCTTAAGACATGGCTTTTTAGGCAGGAATTTATTGAATATGCAGAATAAATTAATCGTTACCTGTCATTGATGCAGGACAATGTGTGTTACATTTTTGTAATATATGTTTTTAAACTGTAAATGTTTTTATTTGTAAATGGCTACGATCTCCTTTTTTTAGTATGCATATTATAATAAATAAAATAAATAATAAATCTGGGCAAGCTGAAATCTCAGAATGTTTAACTCCAGATTTCAATCTGACTCTTACCCAAGAATGTGAAATATTTTTGGAAAGTCCTTCCGAGATTTCTACATTTTTGAGTTTCCTAAAACTGGAGCCGGGCAGAAACTGGCTATTGAGCCTCTCCCTTGAAAATCTGCAGACAAACTTTCTGTGGTCAAAGTCAAGTCGTAACCAGATGTTTCAAGACAGACCCAGGCTAAAGGGAAACAGTTTTTGAGTTTCCTTCTAACCCAGCACTGAATGTTCTGTGTAAAACAGCTAAGTGCAAAGCGTAAATTATGTTTTCTGGGATTCAGATCAGTTATCTTTCTTGATTCAAAAAACGTTATCCCAAGGGCCCCGAAGGGCGATTTCTTCATCTGAATTTAATGTAAATAGCAAGGATGGAGGTTAAAAGAGGGGAAGTTTTGCCTATTTTAGTTATTAAAGTTGATTGGGTTTCATGCAGCTCCTTATGCTTAAAGGTTACTCTTTTTAAGTGCTTAGATGTATTTGTACATTTATTGTCCTTACCATCTTCTTCTTTCCTTTATTTTGTGGATTTGCACTAATGTAAAACAATTGAGGTTGTTCTTGCTTTTTTTTTTTTTTGTATAGAGAATTTTTCTTATTGTTTCACAATTTTGTGACGGATACTATGAAGTTATATTACAGTAAAGAAAAGTTGTAATAACTGCTCAGCAGCTTTAAGAAAAAAGAAATAGATTCATATGCCAAGGGCCTGATTTATAAGGAATGTTTCTGGCAAATAGAAACTAAAACATCCTTTATTAATCGGGCCCATGATTGACCAAGCCTGTAACTGAAAATTTACAGGTCAGGATTTCTATTTATAACAGTTTCATAAAGGAAAAGGTAAAATGTATCTTCACCACATAACATACAGCTTTATTTGGCTTCAGAACTGTTAAATCTATGTCGCAAAATAATTGGTAGCCCAGCAGCACAAGTTAACGGAAGAGAAGCTGCGGTGATATACAAGCAGTAAGCCATGAGGAGGTGCAAAGTGCCAATAGTGTTTCCCAACCAGTGGTCAACTTAAATGAGAAGCAGTCCCCGTCCCCGGTAATAGAGAAGGTTGTCAATTCTCAGAAGCTCTGAAAGCCTATGCACTCTTTGTACAAACTCACCGAATCGTGTTACTCGCATCACGACCCCCAGCCCCAAAACATCTTCTAAAAGATCTATATCTCACTACTGGGCCAACAATGAGAACAATTCTCCATGATTTTCTAATGTCTAACCTACAATTCAATCATGGGCCATGCCATAGCTAGCGTTTGCATTCTCCTGTTCCACCTTCTTAGCAAGTTTATCCTTTAAAACCACTCTAAACTATCCAGATGACAGTTTTAAGCAGCTAAAAACTGAAAGGCATGAAATCAAACTCTTGCCAGCTTCCATTTTATCCATTTTTCAGTCTCCTTTGCCAAGATTTGTCCTTCACTAACCAGCACTGCAGGAAAAATTTCAAGACTCCCTTTGCATAGCAGTTTGAGACATTCCAGTTTTGATTTTGAGCTTAACCAGATACACCTGAGGTTTTTTTTGGTTTTTTTTTCTTGTTTAATTTCTACTAAGGCATACTACGGACTTCTTACACATTAAGGTTCGCCGCAGAAGCTGAAAGGGTTGAAACTGCTACGTAATGGGTGCCTTTACATGTCCTTACACTGGTGTTTTTATGAGCAGTGAGTACTGGAACATCGTCTCTGGTTTGCATCTTCCATCCTTCCCCACAACGTGTCTAAGTGTGTAAGAGCCGGACTGGAGCAATACCCAACGGAAATCTAGTTGCTCTATAAGATAATAAGGCTCATAAGCAATAGACATTAGGCCTCAGGGTGTCATTTTTGCCTCATTATTGTGTGGTTAGAGAGTAGCATTTGTATAATAACCTGCAGACGCTCCATCTGTGGATCTCAAATCAGTCCGTGCAGCAGTAAGAAAAGTGAGTTTGTGGAGTCGCGCGTGATTTGCCTGACAAACCTTGAGGCCTCCCCCCCCCCCCCCCCCATCTCCAGCCTTTTACCTTCTAAGCAGGATGGTGGAGGCTTTATTGGTGGAAGGAGGGTTGTTTAACACAGAGAATCAATGGCCTGGTTCAGCTATAACAAATGAGCTCCTGAAGCAGTCTGGAACTTTTTTTTTTTTTAATGAAACAGACCATTTCAATCTGGTGAGTAAAATAAAATCCAGCAAATCATGACAATAAAAATCTCCCTGCTGTCACCCTCTCATCATCCAGGCAGAAAAATCAGAAAGCTGAAGTGGTGGGGGGGGGGGGGGGGAACACAAAATTTGAAAAAAATGCTTTAACAGGGGAGACTTTGTTTACATTCATGCTTTGTGCTCATCCACCCAGTTCGCAGCTGGATACCGTTCACATTGAGGCTGTAAATACAAGAACATATGCGATTTTTTTTATTTTTTTTTAAATGTGCCCTTTGCCTGTCAATTTCTCCCAAACAGGTGTTGGCTAAATGATTATAAATTGGCCTCTGGATGCACCTCTTCAACTGAGCCGTACAGGACTGGTGATAATATAATTAGACCTAAAAACATCAGGCTGCTGAATGCTTCCCATCTGTTTGGCAATAATGTTTAGTTAACAATAGTCTTTAAGAGAAGCACCTTCAACTTGCAGTTCTCCAAGTTATTTATGGTGCTCTTCTTAACACCCCAGCACTCCAGCTAACGAGGGCTTTAGCGGCTGGGAAATTAGCAGCACCAGTGGCCCGGTATAAAAAAGGATCTTCTGCGCTGAACATCTGGGGATCTCCGCATTGACACGCAGCCACCTCTGTTAAAGTCATTTCTCAATGCATAATTCTAGGGCCTTGCATTATTATTATAGCTGCATTCACAAATTATAATAAGGAGCCAAACGGTTTTTTTTTGTTTAATGCCAACAGTAGGCCAATCACTTATGAAGCTGTTAGCATAAAGGACAGCAAAATAGCTTCTTTAACCCCCCTCAAATAGGACTTGTTCAATTTCCAGAGAAGAATACACCATTTAAATATTGCTCATGGGTTTACTGAGCACTACATTAGACAAAAATCTCATTTGATACTAATTTGTTCCAATTGTCGCTCCAATAAAAGGCGCTTATTAAAGTCGCCTTTTGTTTTCTGGTGAAACAAGTGCTACCTCAGAACAAAAAGAGCGCATGAAATAATTACCTTTGATAAGCACACCTTAGAGCATGAATGCAACTCACACGTTCCCCCCTCTTGTTTCTCGATAAGCAGCATATGGCACGATAGGAGAAATGGCAGCCTCGCCCACCCTTCCCCGCATCCCCGGCCCCCAGTAATACACAGAACGCCTGGCACTAACAGGAATAAGGCAGGCACCCTGTCTCTTGAGCACAGAATCGGAGAAAAAAAAAAGACAAAGAAGGTAAGGGACAACTTGTCTGTCGAATTTCATTCCCGCTTCTTGGCTTCCAGGGATCCTCTGTGCTTGTCCCAGGCTTTCTGGACTCGGCCCTGCTTTTGTCTCCGCCACCTCCGCTGGGAGGCCATTCCACACGTCCACCGCCTTTTCCCATGAAAAACATTTTTCTGATGTTGCTCCCGAGTCTTGCCGCTTCATGCTGTGACCTCCTTGCTCTATGTCAGCGGTTCCCCACGTCTATCCTGGAGGACCCAGAGCCAGTCAAGAGTTTCAGGATAGGCGCAATGAATATGCAGGAGAAAAAGGCGCATGCAAATGTATCTCACATCCACTCACTGCGGATATCCTGGAAACCTTACTGGCTAGCGTTCCCCCAGGACAGATTTGGGAACCACTGCTCTAGACCATTTATTATGATAAAAGGTTCATTTTCTGGCTCTGATTTATACCTCTGAGGTCTGTGACTGTCTCTGCTATATTCCCTGTCTCTCCTAGGGCGTACAGATTTACATTTTGAAGTTGCATCTTATAAGTAGGTGGACACCCTACATTACTTTGGCCCAACCAGTCTCAACAGCCAAAACTCTGCAATGAGCCAAAACTCATCCACCAGGGTGAGGACTAAGAAGAAAGAAGCTCGGTAGGATGCCGACTCCAACCAACAAGTATGTTGCCAAAACGAGCATGGGAGTGAGAAATAATCAGAAGAGAGACATCGGGGGGGGGGGGGGGGGGGGAAGGGAAGGGTGAATTATTTTGTCTGGTGTATACTTAACATACATAGAAACATAGAAATGACGGCAGAAGAAGGCCAAATGGCCCATCTAGTCTGCCCAGCAAGTTACGCACTTTATTCATTTTTTTTCCCTTTTTCTCTCTCCTACCTGTTACTATTGGCTTCCAGTACCCTCCAGCCCTAATTCCCCTCCACCCAATTTAGAAGGCAGCTCTGTACCTGCATCCAAGTGACATCCAGCTCAATTAGAAGTAGCAACCGCTGTAACAAGCAGGCCACACCCTTGCCCCATACTCTTACCCACCCCTGTTTTTATTTTTTTTGTTTGTTTGTTTATTTATTTATTGAGATAGCAGCCCTCCATCCTTCCGCTCCATGAAGGTGGAACACTAACTACTGGCCACTGGCATCCCGCTCCGTGAATGCCTCTATGGCTACTGCCGCTCCATGCAGTGTTTTGCTGCCTCCACTTTATTCACGCCCTCTAGACTTGATGGATCCACAGTGTTTATCCCACGCCCCTTTGAAGTCGTTCACACTTTTAGACTTCACCACTTCCTCCGGAAGGTCATTCCAGGCATCCACCACCCTTTCCGTGAAGAAATACTTCCTGACATTGGTTCTTAGTCTTCCTCCCTGGAGCCTCAGCTCGTGACCTCTGGTTCTGCTGATTTTTTTCCTACGGAAAAGGTTTGTCATTGTCTTTGGATCATTAAAGTTTTTCAAGTATCTGAAAGTCTGAATCACATCACCCCTGCTCCTCCTTTCCTCCAGGGAGTACATATTTAGATTCTTCAATCTCTCCTCGTATGTCATCCGATGAAGACCCTCCACCTTCCTGGTCGCCCTTCTCTGTACCGCTTCCATCTTGTCCTTGTCTCTTTGTAGATACGGTCTCCAGAACTGAACACAGTACTCCAGGTGAGGCCTCACCAAGGACCTGTACAAGGGGATAATCACTTCCCTTTTCTTACTCGATATTCCTCTCTCTATGCATCCCAGCATTCTTCTGGCTTTTGCTATCGCCTTGTCGCATTGTTTCGCAGACTTCATATCATTAGACACTATCACCCCAAGGTCTCTCTCCTGCTCCGTGCACATCAGCCTTTCCCCCCCCCCATCGAATACAATTCATTCAGATTTCCACTCCCCATATGCATGACTTTGCACTTCTTGGCATTGAATCTCAGCTGCCATATCTTCGACCACTCTTCCAGTTTCCTTAAATCCCGTCTCATTCTCTCCACTCCTTCCGACGTGTCCACTCTGTTGCAGATCTTAGTGTCATCCGCAAAAAGACAAACCTTACCTTCTATCCCGTCCGCAATGTCGCTCACAAAGATATTGAACAGGACCGGTCCCAACACCGATCCTTGCGGTACACCACTTAAAACCGCTCTCTCTTCGGAGAAAGTTCCATTTACCATCACACATTGTCTTCTGTCCATCAACCAGTTTTCAATCCAGGTCACCACCTTGGCACTCACTCCTAAGCTTCTCGTTTTATTGACCAGTCTCCTGTGCGGAACCGTATCAAAAGCTTTGCTGAAATCCAAGTAGATGACATCGAGCGCTCTTCCTCGATCCAATTCCTTGGTTACCCAGTCAAAAAAGTCAATCAGATTTGTCTGACAGGACCTTCCCTCTGGTGAATCCATGCTGCCTCTGGTCCATCAATTCTCCGGACTGTAGATAGTTCACTATTCTCTCTTTCAACAGTGACTCCATTACTTTTCCCACCACCGAAGTGAGGCTAACCGGTCTGTAGTTACCCACTCTTGTTCCCACTCTTGTGAAGCGGGACCTTCTATGTCAGAGGTCTTCTATGTCAGAGATCTCCTATGTAAGAGATCTAGGTATTACTAATGTTGGTAGAAACCCCCTACGTCTCCACCAGAAGGCCCTAGATCCCTGCTATTGGGTTAGTCAGATTTAGCAGGACAAACCATTCCCAACAGCACCTCCCCCAGAGGATTGCTGAGGTGGCGAGTTTCCAGTCCAGAAGGGAAGGCTAGGTCAGGTCAGTGTAGCGTGTTATTTTGGTTTGGATTTTGGAGAGTAAGGAGCTGTTTCATTTATCTGATTTGGGTTAGGGCCTCCTGGCCTAACTTGCTGTATTGGAAGTAAGGTTTCTGTCAGTGCACCCCTGGCCTGTCAAGTATTTGGTTAAGAGACCTTGGTAAAGTTTGGAGATTTTTAGTCTGAAGTGAGAACCTGGCTTCTGGAATAAGGACATCCCCAAATCTGGCTGCCAGGGAAAAGAGAATCTGCTTGGCCCCTCTCACTGTAAGTGAGGGAACAACTGTGACCCATCACCTGAAAGGAAGGTTTTTGGACTTTAAAAGTGTTTTCCCCCTTTTGGTTTGTGAGGAGGTTTAGTACCACCCTTCCTCACAGTGAAGCTGGGCTGTAAGAACCTGGTTTCTTCCAGAAACAGAACTTCTTCCAAAAAAGGTCACATCCGAAGGATTCCAGAATACAAAGGATAGACAAAAGTGACAAGATCTTTGGAGACCCATCGTGGCAGATTGACCTATTGGGGCTTCGGGTATGCCCCAGTGGGCCAATCCAACCAATCACGTGGTTGGTGTTGGTCACAACAGCCCCATGCTCGCCAAACCATTGTGACCAATACCAGCCCCACATTAGCAGTTTTTAGACAGCTGAAACCTTCTCTGAGGCTTGCCGTGCTCTGCCTAGGGCCTACTTCCTGCTTTCCTCATGTGCCCCTGCAGCACCGCATAGGCAGGAAGCACTCTGACGGCTTCCTCGTGCACCTCTGCCTTTGTCTTTTCCTCTGCTGGCGGGAGGCAGCCGGCAGATCTCTTGCACCACTGTCACACCACCAGCTGAAGGCCTCCCACTGTTGTCTGCTCGCAGCCCGCCGTTATGCTTGACCATGGCAAAAAATAACCCTTCCCCCCCCAGCATCAGAGCCTTTCAGTCCTCCTCTTTCTACTATGGGGCACTTCCAGGATTATTTATTTTATTTATTTAGAGGTATTTATATACCGTTTTATAAACATTTTTGTCAAAACGGTTTACAGGGATAAAAAATAAAAACAAACAAGAATAAAATTAGATTTAAAATATACATAAAATTGACAAATAGCTAGAAGAAATACTAGCATAAACAAAAACATTTACTAAACAAAACATTGTAGGCCATGGGACTTGTGAAATTCCAGCAGAGGGAGGGTAACAGGGAAAAATGGGAAGGGGGGAAGAGAAGTGGAGGGAGAAAATTAGGAGAGTTAATGAAAGAGCTGGGAGGGGATGGGATAGAAAAGGGAAAGGGAAGGATATGAAAAGGTGAGAAATGTCATCAGATGAATGTAGAGATTGATGTATGATATGAGGGGTCTATGAATGTCTGTATGAGTGTAATTGACGAGGAGGAAAATTAAGTATTGGAAGTAGACTGATTAGATGGAATATTGAAGGCAAGTTGGAAGAGGTAGGTTTGTAGATGCGTAGTAGGGAACAGAGCCAGTTAGATGAGGAATTGTAAATTAAACCATGAATAATGGAAAGTATTTTATATTTTATCCTGAACTTTATGGGTAAAGATTGCAAGGTGGGGGTGATATGATTACGTGAAGAGATTCCGGATAATATCCGAGCTGCACTGTTTTGAACCAGCTGAAGCCCAGTCTGGATCCCCCCTTGAACAGTGTAAGAAACAAAAGTGTTTTCTTCTTCTGACCATTGTAAATAAAAGCATTTTCTTTTTCATTCAGAAGCCAAGGGGATGAAAAGTGAACATGACAGCATGTGAGCGAACATGAGAGAGTGCATGTGGGTCAGTCTGATTGTGTGTGAGCGAGTATGCATGTACAACAGTATGAGTAACATGTGTCAACATGCATGTATTGGAGTGTATCAGAGCATGCATAATAGGAGCATGTGAATGCGCGTGCATGACAGCATGTGTCTGGATGCGTGCATGCGTGGGAGGAGTGAGAGCATGCATGTGTGGGAGAACATGCATTAGTGAAAGAGCAAGTGTGTATGAATGTGAACGTGAAAGAGCTAACGTGTATGTGTGTCAGTGAACGATTGTGAGTGAGAACATGAGAAAGAGAGAGGGGAATGTTTGTGCAACTCCCCACCCCCACCACTAACTAATCTACAACAATCTCAAGGAGATTGGAATCAAAAGTTCCCAGTTATTGAGAACTGGGGATTTTTTTTTATCTTTATTAATTTTAATTATTGGGTGTTATTTGATGTTGCAAAATATGTTGCTTTTGCTGATGTAAAATATTTTTGGGTGTTTGGGAAATGTTTAAATTAATAGATGTTCTAGCCATCAGCTGTTTTGAAATATTCATTTTATTAGTATGAATTTATTACTTATATTTCTTGATTTTATTTTTTGATGTTTTATGAGAGGAATGGTAATGTTTCTGTTTTTTCCACTGCTGCACTGCATAGAGAATCTGGCTTGTTGTGCTGCCCAGCTCAGTTTTTGTCTGCGTGTTTCTATTTATATTTTATGGTCTCTTTACTCTGTATTTGGTGAGGGTCTTTCAGTGTTCTGCTAGCATGTCGTCTGTACAGGACTCTTTAACAGCCTGGCTTGTTCTGTTTTCCTAATAGGAGGTGTATTGGTGTTTTAGTGCTTGGTGTAATATTTGCAGAGTTGCCTTTTCATAGGTAGGGTTGTCACTGTTTAATTGCTGGCAGTTAGTGCTGTTTTGATATGGGAGGTTTATTATATTGTAATTGCAATTCGGTTTACTCATGGCTTTCTGAGGTTCAAGCCCACACCCAACATGCATTGTAATACATCTAATTCATATGGGTTCCAAGTGTCCTTTTTTTATTGCAGGGTTTTCTGGTTGGCATCACAGCAATGCATGTAAATATAATATACATGTAATATTTTAAACAAAAAACCTGTACTTTGAATGTCCTTTTCCATGTAAAATCTGTTATCAGAAATTCATAATCTTTAACTGTGTGTGGGACGGAGGCAGGGGGAGGGGTGCAAGGATGTAAGGTTCACCTAGGGCACCTAATACCCTTGCACACTGGCTCCTTGTGGGAGCCCATCTGGAGCTGCCCTGTTCTGGGTCAGTGACTCTCCCCAGTCTTGGCCAGGGCTTAATTTTTCTTTCTTTTTTTAAAGCCCTGAATAAACAGTACGGATCACTTCTGATCCCTTCTCCGCTGGAGTAGAAAGGCAGAACAGAGCTCGAGGAATCATAAAATTAGCAGAGTGCGGTGTGGGGTGGTCGTGGTGATGAGGCACGGAGAAAGCTACAAAATCTTTGTATACTAAGATGGCATTGCTGGAGCAGGGGCCATCGCTTTTGGAGCGCACGAGCAGCAGTACAATAGCAGAATATGCATGCCTGAGAAAGAGAGTGGGTGTGGCGTCAGACACACACTTTCAGGCTGATGCAATACCGTGCGCTGCGGCCAGCGCACAGCTTAACGCGCAGCCATAAAACCCGATTCAACAGGGGGATTAGTGCGACCGAAACGCGCATCCAATCGAGTGCATAGCAAACAGTGCTCATCACACAAATTCCATGTAGATGAGGCTATTAGCTAATCCCCATGATTCAAAAAATTTCCCACACGGCTAATGCACCCATTGTAATGCAGCAAATTTCACGCCAGCCTGGAGCTGACGTAAAGCATATGCCGCACTCAAGTGCTCCCTAGAAAAAGAAACATTCCTGTTTTCAGCGATTTCTCCACTTAGTATCGTCATATTACTAAGTAGGAGGAACCACAGAAAGCAGATAGACGGTCCAGGACGTGTACCTTGTGCTGATATTTTGTGCCGGTGGTGGGGGAAAATAGACGCTTGTATTGAGCATCCGTTTTCCCAGCCTCTCCTGTGTGCCTGATAAGGAGGCGGCACTAGGGATGCACAATTTTCTCTAGCGCCTCCTTTTTAGCACGACACCTCATTTAAATAATGCATCGCACGCTCAGGAGAGATGGCTGGGTGCGCGTTAGGAGAGCAGGTGCTCAATCATGAGTGCCCGTTTTACGCGAGCTGATATTGCATCAGCTTGTTTGTAAGAGTGTGTGGGTGACTTTTTCTCTAAAACATGTGTAGTGTTGGGAGGGTGTTTCAGACACAGAAATACACTCTCACTCTCTCTCTCTATAACACAAAATCACACCCAAATACTAAGAGCGAGATTGTGTGTATCTTTGGATCAGAGAGAGGCGCACTCATGCATATACTCAGACAGAGTCAAAGTGGGTGTCTGTCTGAGATTCTATGTGTGTGTGTGTCTCTCTGGCTGGCAGTGTGATTGTCTCATTAGTTGGCAACTGGTTTCAAGAGCTGATTGATTGACAGGAGATTTTAACACCAGGCCAGGAATCCAGGAAATATATAAAAGAAATGTAACTAAACTTGTGGGGGGCCCAACCGATTGCATGAGTGGGAACGTGACGCAGCTCTGTTTGCTCACCCCTGGTCTAGGGTGTGCTAGAGGTGAGAGGAGTTCAGTGAAAGAAACCAGTCTGAGCACAGATGTATTTTGGACTAGTTATTTCTAACTGACTGGACTTTATTTATTCTGAAGAAAACCAAAGTAGATTATTTGTGAATACACAAACTGTCCTATCTGGTCTCTGCAGCATTATCACAGTGAAAAGGCATAACACACAGAAGGATTCCACTACACCGCCTGGGCCTTACATAAGATATGTCATTCTGGGTCAGACCAAGGGTCCAACAAGCCCAGCATCCTGTTTCCAACAGTGGCCAATCCAAGTCACAAGTACCTGGCAAGTAACCAAACATTAAATAAATCTCTTTTATTAATTAATAGCAGTTTATGGGGTTTTTTCTTCTAGGAGCTTATCCAAACCTTTTCTAAACACAGTTACACTAATTGCTGCAACCATATCCTCTGGCAGTGAATTCCAGAGCTTAACTATGCGCTGAGTGAAAAAGAATTTTCTTTGATTTGTTTTAAATGAGCTACTTGCTAACTTCATGGAGTACCCCCCTAGTCCATCTATTTTCTAAGAAGTAAATAACTGACTTACATTAACTTGTTCAAGTCCTTTCATGATTTTGTAGACTTCTATCATATCCCCCCCCCCCTCAGTGGTCTCCTCTCCAAATTGAACAGCCCTAACTTCTTTAACCTTTCCTCATAGGGCAACCGTTCCATGCCCCTTATCTTTTTGGTCTGCCTTCTCTGCACTTTTTCCAGTGCAGCAATATCCTCTTTGAGATGTGGTGACCAGAATTGCACACAGTATTCAAGGTGCGGTCTCTCCGTGGAGTGATACTGAAGGATTATGACATCCATTGTTTTATTCGCCATTCCCTTCTTATTTCCTAACATTCTGTTTGCCACAGCACACTAAGCCAACGATTTCAATGTATTATCCACTATGATGCCTAGATCTCTTTCCTGGGTGGTAACTCCTAAGCTAGAACCTAGCTTAGGAGTGTAACTACAGCAAGGGTTATTTTTCCCTATATGCATCATTTTGCACTTGTCAACGATAAATTTCATCTGCCATTTGGAAACCCAATCTTCCAGTCTCGTAAGGTCCTCCTGCAATTCATCACAATCCACTTGAGATTTAACTACTCTGCATAATGAGCCTCCTATGTGGGACAATATCAGCAGAATTGCTGAAATTCAAGTATACCACATCCACTGCCTGCCCTGATCTAATTTTCTGATCACCCAAGCAAAGAAATCAACTGGATGCACCCAACACGATTTCCCTCTGCTAAAACCATGTTGCCTTGGAGCCTACAACCTACCAAGAAGAAGATGCTCCACTTCAGAAGAGTCCACATTAATTTTCCCACCACTGAAGTCAGACTAACTGGTTTATAATTTAAAATCTGTCAGCACTTTTGTTAAGAGGTCCATTATCTGCCGTTATCAAGTCCTCGGGAACCGCTCTGTCTCCAAAGATCTATTGAACAGATCCTTCAACAGGCCCACCACAACCTCTCTCTTTCCCCTAAATATCCTGTCCCGTACTTAGTTCCTAAGACATGCGCTCTCTTGGTTTGTAACAGAGAGATGCCCAGCAGAGGAATCAATTTTTCAAAATGACTGCGAGTGCTAAACTCTATACAAATTACCCCTCCATGAACACAGTGAAGCAGTTAGCTCAATACTGGGGGTGCTCAGGTACAGAGCTGACCCCTTTGATGCTTAGTTCACTTTCCCTGCATTCTCTGCCCCATACAGTATTGTTCCCTGCCCTCTCTGCTGTTACTTAGCAATGATCTTTTGGTACAGTAACATTCTTTGAGCTCTCCACTTATTGGGATGTGCCAGTTAGAGAATCATTACCCCCGTGCCTGGTACAGTTACATTTTCTATGCTCTCAACCATTTATAAATACTTTAAAATAAATGCTTTCTGAGAGATATGCAGTATGGTACTGTTATGCCAAACTACCAGCCATTACTTACTGAGATAATCCTGGTACAGTAGTAATCCCTCACAGTTAGTTACTGGGGGATACGCCACTATTGATATGGCCGCCGGCTGCGGTGGTCCGCAACCGCAATAGGGACAAGTGCCTACCTATGGCGTCGGGCCACCTCTGGGGCTCCTGCTGGAGCAGGCAGCCCCCTCCGATGCTCCCTGCGCAGCCGCTGCTGAGCCCGGCCGCATGGTTCCTGCTCTGTCAGGTGACGCCTCCCCCTCCGGGTTGTTTAGAGCCACGCGTGGCTGAAGATTAAATTTAGAGGGGCCATGACAGGAAGTTGTCGTGGCTCCTTCCTGGGACTCCTCCCTCGGCTCAGGTATTTAAGGCAAGGTCTGCTCCTCAGACCTTGCCTTGGTATTGAGGCTTCTAGTCTGGTTGGTTCCTGAGCTCCGAATTCCTGGTTCTCGCTTCCTGGTCTGGTTCCTGTTCTTCTGTCCTGCTTCTGCTCTCCTCCCTCGTTGGACTGATTCTTCTGGATTGACTCTTGGACCGGCTTCCAAACTTTCTCCTGGCTTGACTCTGGACCGGCTTCTGACCATTCTACTAGCTTGAATCTTGGACCGGCTCCCAACCCTTCGCCTGACTTGGACCACTGGACCGGCTTTTTGACCATTCTTCGGTCTCCACTCCTGGACTGTCGTACGACCTGCTGGAGGCGCCGGCTGTCTGGAACCCATGACCTGCAGGAGGCGCCTACATCCAGACCTATCTTCAGTCTTCTGCGATTCTCCTAAGTCCAAGCGGCCCGGGTCCCTACGGGCTCTTCCTGGGGGGACCACGAGCTTCCAGTGGCGAAGTACTCGTTCAACTGCTGATACATCTGGCCTTGCCTTCTGACGGTAGGGACCTAAGAGGGTTGATTCTCTCCTAGGTAGTGCTAATACTACCTCGGACCAAGGGTCCACCTCCTGATTTGTAACAACTATTGTGTGAGGCTCCAACCAGCATCAAGTACAGTGGTGCCCCATATAGTATTAATTCCCACAATGCAGTATTCATACCCCTGCACCATTACTGATACCCAAGGTACAGTATTCAGAATCCAATGTTGCTGAAATACCTAAGATATAGTATTCAGAATCTTCAAATTATATCAGCATACAGTATTCATAATCTCCACTGTTAATGAAATACCCTGCATACAATATTAATAAACCCCACCATTACTGAATAACCCAGCAAACAATATTAATAATTCTCCATTACTGAGTTACCCGGTGTACAGAATTAATAATTCTTCACTGTTACTGAGATATCCAGCATATGCTATTCATAAAACTCCACCATTACTGAGATACCCAGGATATAGTATTTATAATGTTTCATCATTAGAGATACCAGCACACAGTATTCATAATTCTCAGTTACTGATATTCAGGGTATAGTATTCAGAATCCAATGTTACTGAAATACCTAGGGAATAGAATTCAAAATTCTCCATTACTGAGAAACCCAAGGAACAGTATTCTTAACCACCCACATTACTGAGATATTCAGGGTACCTCCACAGTTACTGATACCCAGGGTATAATATTCATAATCCATGTTACTGAGATACTCAGAGTACAGTATTAATCCTCCACAGTTACTGATACCCAGCATACAGTGTTGGTTCCCTCAATTACTCAGGGATTCCTGACTACGGACTTCCATTTCCCTCTCAGCGTTTGTTACTCAGGGATACCAGAGCACAGCACTAATCGCCCACCACGAGTTACCGGCGGTCCCCCAGTCCGGTAGGTAATTCTTCCCCCCCAACAGAAAAGAATCCATCTCTTGGGATAAGATGATTGTGAAAGTGACAGTTGGATTTAGCTCCCAGATACATAAATTCTTTTATGGCCCCGTAGAGTTCAGCACATTTACTGAAAAGGTGTTATAAATATTTTAACCTGGCAATTTCCTTCTGGTTTTTTTTTATCTTCAACCTCAATCAGAACCTGCTTCTATTGGGGTTACAGTGCCATGAGTCTTGCCGTTTTTCTCCATTTTTAACCTCCTCGCATTTAGTCCAGCCAACACAGTAAGAATCCTTGGACAGGGGCACAAATCAGAGCTCCCTCTAGTATCCTGTACATGCACACCCTGAGTCTGACCAGTAGGAGTCATTGCTGCATAATGGCTGGCATTCCCCCTCCAAGGGCCTATGAACGATGCCGCTGCATCATCCTCAGCTCTGGATAACCTAAGGAAAAGCTGGGCTCAGGAAACAAATACAAATCTCCCATGTGGCAATTTAAAACAAGTATGGGGTCCACGCCTTTAAATTTACAGCATTATACATTTACTGAACACTGTCATACTCAGGGCTATACCAAATCATTTTATCTAGTCACATGGAGATTTTCAAAGGGTTTAGCCCGCTCTCTTCAGGCATTAGCTGTCTAAATTTCAATTTTAGTAAATTCAACCCTCACCAACTGAGCAATTAAATATAGCTGCCTAAATTTGCTTGATAGTTAATCACTCTAAAATTGGACAGCCACGGAGGCAGAGTTTGGATGGGGACAAACAGTTAGCCAGCTAGGATGGATTTTCAGTGCTAGCTGGCTAAATTGGCTTTCAACTGCAAGTCTCAATCTAGCCAGCCATTACAGGGATTCTGCCTCTTCAGGGGCATGAGGGGCATAGTAACATAGCACAGCAGCATAATAGTTAATAAATTACATCAGATAAAGATCAATTGGCCCATCCAGTCTGCTTAGATATTTTAATTTTTTTTTCTCTCTGGTTATCTACCACTTTGGGTAAATGAACACACAAATTCCCATTCCTGCTGCCCAAACCAAACACCAGCTCCCTCCTATCCCATCCCCTCACCCTACCATCCTCCACAACTGCTCTAATCTGTTACCTGCAGCCCTTCCAGGTCCTAACCACTATGCTCTGTGTCTGTCCCGAACAGTAGCAAAATTCTGTCATGGATTTGGTAAGCCAGTCCAGGCATCAACCTGATGGAGAGGAGCATCTTGGTGGTGCTTTATATCCGGGATGGCATAGAGTCCAACAGGAAAAAGATCCTGCATGAGACTAAATGCACAATCAAATCTTTATGGGCAGAAATCCCTTGCGTGTTTGAGAGACCACACCTTGAATACTGTGTACAATTCTGGTCGCCGCATCTATAAAAAAAGATATAGTTGCTTTGGAGAAGGTACAGAGAAGGGCAACCAAAATGATAAAAGGAATGGAACAGCTCCCCTATGAGGAAAAACTCAAGAGGTTAGGACTTTTCAGCTTGGAGAAGAGATGGCTAAGGGGGGATATGATAGAGGTGTTTATAATCATGAGAGGTCTAGAACGGGTAGATGTGAATCGGTTATTTACACTTTTGAATAATATTTATTTGAAAATGTTTATATACCGACATTAGTAGGGGGACATCACATCGGTTTACATAAAAACTGTAAATTTAGCAAACAGGCTTTACATCAAACTCGGAACTGAATAATGAACAGCTTAAAATAAAATGAACAACTTAAATAGGTTAAAGAAAGGCGCAGAAGGGAGGACAGGAAGAACACTGGTAGTAAACTGATTATACTATACTATAACAACATTGGTAGAAATCAAATGATAATACTATAACAACATGGTAGTAATCAACTGATTGTACTATAACAGCAAGAAAATGTGATAAAAAAGGAGGATGGGAATAAGAACATAGGAAAGAGAATATGAACAGGGGAATAATCTCTAGTAGTAAGTGTTATAGAGGGACAAAGAGGCTATCGAAAGATCTAGTGAGAGAGGAGTGGATCAAGTATAGGCCTGTTTGAAAAGCCAGGTCTTTAGGTTTTGCTTAAATTTCTTTGGGCATATCTCCTGGCGTAAGTGAGAGGGCATGGTATTCCAAATTGTGGGGCCAGCAATGGATAGCGCACAGCTTTTGGTTGAGGAAAGGTTGGTAAGTTTTGGTGATAGGGTGTGTAGGGTTGCCAAGCATTAGTT
Organism: Rhinatrema bivittatum; assembly: GCF_901001135.1. Lineage (NCBI taxonomy): Eukaryota > Metazoa > Chordata > Amphibia > Gymnophiona > Rhinatrematidae > Rhinatrema > Rhinatrema bivittatum. The sequence continues at coordinate 52,072,562 of NC_042617.1, forward strand.
TCTGATGGGTTTAGCAGAGGTGTGAAATAGGAGAGAGTCATTGAACCAAAGCATGTTTTGATTGCGTAGAAAGACTAGGGGGCACTCCATGAAGTTTGCTTGTGGCACATTTCAAACTAATCGGAGAAAGTTCTTTTTCACTCAACGCACAATTAAACTCTGGAATTTGTTGCCAGAGGATGTGGTTAGTGCAGTTAGTATAGCTGTGTTTAAAAAAGGATTGGATAAGTTCTTGGAGGAGAAGTCCATTACCTGCTACCGTGTTTCTCCGATAATAAACCCTACCCTGAAAATAAGCCGTAGCTTGATTTTCAGGATTTTTGGAGTAGGGCTTGAAATATAAGCCCTACTCCAAAAATAAGTCCTAGCTTTTAAGTGGATGCGCAGTTCCATCCCAAGACTTGCCCGAACCCCCCCACCCCCAATATTTATCAAAAGTCCCTGGGGGGGGCCGAAACCCGGGGGGGGGGGGCAGACGGGGGTTGTAAAAACAAAAAGAAAGCCCTAACCCACCCCAACCCTTCAAATTTACTTCATTGCACACACCCCCAACCCCACAACTTGCCGAAATTCCCTGGTGGTCCAGCAGGGGTCCCGCCCATTGCTCCTACCATGTGACAGAGGCCGGCCAATGGCGCCGATAGCCTGTCACATGGAAAGGGCAAAGGGCCATCGGCGCCATTTTGATTACTGGCAGCCGACGGCCCGAGAGCGGGAGATCGCTCCCGGGATCCCCGCTGGACCACCAGGGAAATTCAGCAAGTTTGGGGGGGGTGGGGGCGCAATGAAGTAAATTTGAAGGATTGGGGTGGGTTTGGGTTTTTTTCTTACAACCCCGTTGTAATTAATCAAATTTGAAGGGTTGGGGCGAGTTTTGGGTATCTTTTCGGGGGGGGGGGGGGGGGGGGGGGGGGGGCAGCTGAAATAAAATCGGCCCGGTCGACCATATCATAGTACCGTGTTTCCCCAAAAATAAGACATCACTGAAAATAAGCCCTAACCATTTTTTCAAAGCTAAAAAAGAATATAAAACCTGTCTTATTATCGGAGAAACACGGTATTAATAAAGTTGACTTAGAAAATAGGCACTGCTATTACTAGCAACAGTAACATGGAATAGACTTAGTTTTTGGGTACTTGCCAGGTTCTTATGGCCTGGATTGGCCACTGTTGGAAACAGGATGCTGGGCTTGATGGACCCTTGGTCTGACCCAATATGGCAAGTTCTTATGTTCTTATATAGTGTAGAGATAGAGGTACACTACCGTCAACCTGGCCAAAATGGTGAGACGGATAGTGAAATGCTAAGAGAAATTAGGGAAGCTAACCAAATTGGAACTGTAGTAAATAATGGGAGATTTCAATTACCAAATCAAAAACAATGGGAACTGCAAAAATATATCTAACTAGGCTTTTTTTTAGTAAGATACATTTTTGCAGTTACCATTGGTTTTATTTGGCTGTTTGCCTTCTTGGGTAACTTTAGGACTCTTTTTGATATTGAGTTGTGTAACACCAGATTTCAATTACCCCAATATTGACTAGGTAAGTGAAACATCAGGACATGCTAGAGAGATAAAGTCCCTGGATGGAATAAATGACAGTTTTATGCAGCAATTGGTTCAGGAACAGATGAGAGAGGGAGCAATTTTAGATCTAGTTTTCATAGGCGTGCAGGATTTGGTGAGAGAGGTAACGGTGGTGGGGCCGCTTGGCAATAGTGATCATAATATGATCAAATTTGAATTAATGACTGGAAGGGGAACAGTAAGCAAATCCATGGCTCTAGCACTAAATTTTCAAAAGGAAAACTGATAAAATGAGAAATAGTTTAAAAAAAAAACCAACCCTGAAAGGTGCAGTTACAAAGGTAAAAATTGTGCAAAAAGCGTGGGTATTGTTAAAAAATAGAAACCTAGAAGAACAGTCCAGATGTATTCCACACATTAAGAAAGGTGGAAGGAAGGTCAAATGATTGCCAGCATGGCTAAAAAGTGAGGTGAAAGAGGCTATTTTAGCCAAAAGACCTTTATTCAAAAATTGGAAGGAGGATCCATCAGAAGAAAATAGGATAAGGCATAAACATTGGCAAGTTAGATGTCAGACACTGATAAGACAGGCTAAGAGAGAATTTGAAAAGAAGTTGGCTGTAGCGGCAAAAACTCACAATAAAAACTTTTAAAAATATATCTGAAGCAGAAAGCTTGCAAGGGAATTGTGATTGTGGGGTTAAAGGGACCCTTAGGGAAGATAAGGCAATCGCGGAAAAATTAAACGATTTCTTTGCTTCGGTGTTTACTGAAGAGGATGCTGGAGAGATACCTGTTCCAGAGATGGTTTTCAAGGGTAATGTTTCAGATGAACTGAACCAAATCATGATGAACTTGGAAGATGTGGCAGGCTAGATTGATGAACTGAAGAGTAGCAAATCACCTAGACCAGATGGTATACATCCCAGGGTTCTGAAAGAACTAAAAAATGAAATTTTAGACCTATTTCAATTAATTTGTAGCCTATCATTAAAATTATCCATTGTACCTGAAGACTGGAAGATGGCCATGTAACCCCAGTATTTAAAAAGGGCTCCAGGGGTGATCCGGGAAACTATAGACTGGTGAGCTTGACCTCAGTGCCGGGAAAAATCATGGAAACTTTTCTAAAGAATAAAAATCACAAAACATTTAGATAGACATGGTATAATGGGACACAGCCAGCATGGATTTACGCAAGACAAGTCTTGCCTCACAAATCTTCTACATTTTTTTGAAGGTGTGAATAAACATGTGGACAAAGGTGAACCGGTAGATGTGGTATATTTTGATTTTCAGAAGGTGTTTGACAAAGTCCGACATGAGAGGCTTCTAAGAAAACTAAAAAGTCATGGGATAGGAGGCGATGTCATTTTGTGGATTGCAAGCTGGTTAAAAGACCGGAAACAGAGTAAGTTTAAATGGTCAGTTTTTACAGTGGAAAAAGGTAAACAGTGGAGTGCCTCAGTGTTGCAACCGTCGCTGCCCGATGTCTTCACTCCGCCTTCTTTACCTCTGTGGCAACTCCCTCCAGGTCTGAAGGACGGCTGGCTGCTGCAGCATCTCCCTGCCGTCTCTCTCCGGCGTCCCCGGGCCAGCTCGACGCAGCAGATCCGCCATGTTGCCTGAAGCCTAGGGCGCGCGCTCCAAGTAAAGTACCAGCAAGGGCGTGAACCTCAGGGACATCCCCCTGAGATGACGTCATCCGCTTCTGATATTTAAAAGTCTCTGATATCGCTACTAGTGGAGTTAGCAAGGGTTGGGTTTCACTGCCTAAGCTACTCTGTCTCCTCGGACTTACCAGAGGTACCTGCTCCTCGGGGGCCTCGCGCTCTCTCTTTGCCTTTCAGGTTACAGACAGGAACCGGTACTCGCTCCTCGAGGGCCCTCGTTCCTGACTATCTGCTGATTCTCTCTTGCCTGGAAGTCATCATATTCTTCATTATTGTGAGTTACCATCGCTCTCTCAGAGCTTTCCCTGGAACCAGGTACTCACACGAGGGCCTATCCTTTCCAGCTCCTGAGCTCTCTGAGACCAATATGTGAATGTTGACATCTAGTTCTGTTCATGAACTCTGCATACCCTGCCTACTCTTTGTCGACAGTTTCTCAACAGCTCAGCCTTCCAGGGATCGCTGTTACAGTATCTGAGGGACTTCAGCGCTACCGGGCACTTCAGCTCACTGCTGCCATTTCTGGTGGTTTCAAGACCTGTTTAATAAAAGAACTAGTGTGTGTCTGTCTCCATACTCTAAGCCTAGCCGGTGGTCCCTCTTGGGATCTTCCCCCGGGGGTGTGGTCATCTGCCACCGGCCCAAGGATCCACTTATTACTATCTCCGGCAGTCTATAACAACAGATTGCTAAGTCCACCTACGGAATACATCAGATTGACACTCCTTTCTGATTGCTCCTCCCATCAGCATAGCAGATCATGACACTCAGGGATCTGTTTTTGGACCAGTGCTTTTTAATGTATTTATAAATGATCTGGAAAGGGGTACGATGAGTGAGGTGACCAAATTTGCTGATGATTATGCAGAGTGCAAGGCGCATTTCTTCATTTACATGTGCGGAGATGCTCCCAGTAACATCTTTTCAGACTGTTTTGATGTGCACGATCAAGCCTTATTACATAGTATGCTATTTTTAGCACAGGCTAAATGGCCTTAAAATGTATGTGAAGCTTTATTGCATAAGCTCCAAAGCAAGGTACCCAGCACCTAACTGAAAATTTACTTCAGGACTGGCTTGAGAAACACTGAAGAAAGTCTGTCATAACTCCCTCTCTCTCCTCTCGGGTATAGATAGAAACAGAGAAATGACGGCAGAAAAGGACCAAATGGTCCATCCAGTCTGCCCAGCAAGCTTATGGTAGTATCTGCCATGTCATGCAGTTACTCCCATACTTATCAGTTAAGCAGACCATAAAAGTCAGGCCCTTGTTGTTTGCTGTCTGAGTCCAATTACCTGTTACCTCTTGCCGTTGAAGCAGAGAGCAATGTTGGAGTTGCATCAAAAGTATCAGGCTTATTGGTTAGGTTTATTAACAGCCGCATCAGCAAATTACCCCCATGCTTGTTTTCCCAGACCGTAAAATTAAATGTCCTTGTTAGCTGCTGTCTGAATCTAATTCCCCTTTTCCTCCGCCGTTGAAGCAGAGAGTTGTTATCAACAGTATGAAGGCTTATTGGTAAGGGCAGTAACCGCCGAACCAGCAAATTACCCCCATACACTCTTTTCTTCATTTCTGACCTCTAGCCTTTAGGGATCCAGTGTGTTTATTCCATGCGCCTTTGAATTCTTTCACTGTTTTCATCTTCACCACCTCATCCAGAAGGGCATTCCAGGCATTCAACATCCTCTCCGTGAAGAAATATTACCTGACATTGTTTCTGAGTTGTCCTCCCTGGAGGTTCTGTCCTTAAATATCATTTTATAGGGCTTCTGCACCATTTGGTAGCTCTGCTCTAGACTGCCTTTACTCTGTAGGGCCTCCAGAATGGGTACAATGTTCTAGGTAAGGGCTTAACAATGCACATACAGAGATATCACCACCTCCTTGTTTTTATTAGTTATGTCTCTCCCTATGCACCTTACCACTCTTCTGATTCTTAGCTGTCAAGCACTTATCCAATTCCATGAATTTTTATCTTAGATCATTCGGTTTGTTTACTTTCTTAGGAGTGTCTTATCTGCAAAAAAAAAAAACCACAAAATAACCTTTGCTGCTAACTCCTCTGCAATGCCACTCATTTAACAGGATGGGCACCATTATCAATCTCCAAGTTACTCTATTGATAACCCCTCATCCCTTAATGGTGTCATTTACTTCTGCTGTCTATTACTCATCCAGTTTCTAATCAAGACAAAAAACTTGGGCTCACTCCTAAGTCGGTCAATTTATTTTCTGAGCCTCTAATGTTAGTCAAAAGCAGGGTTCCCAAAACTCTGTCCTTGAGGAATTTAACTGATCCATTTTTTTTGATTGGATGACCAGAGAATTAGATTATGTCATGCACTGGATGTGGTATACTTGAATTTCAGCCAGGCTTTTAATGAGGGGTCCTCAACTTGTTCTTCATGTGCTGCAAACCCTGCTGAGTTTTCAAGATTCACACAATGAATATGCATGAGATCTATCTGAGTATAGTGAAGGCAATGCACGCAAATAGATCTTGTGCACATTCACTGTGGAAATCCTGAAAACTTGGAATTTGTTTGACATGATCTCCCTCTGGTAAAAACCACGTTGCCTTGGATGCTGCAAGCTATGTTTCAGAGCTCTCTGCTCTGACCAGTAGGCCAGGACCTGGCAGTTCCAGTCCTTGAGAGCTGCAAACAGGCCTGGGCTTTAGAATAACCAAAATATACAAATTAGTCAGACTCTTTAACAAAATATCTGCTAATATATCTGATAAAATACTCAGTGTAAATATCCTAAAAACCAATTCTGCCTGCAGCTTTCAAAGACTGAAGTTGCATGCCCCAGCACAAGGATACATTTATAGTCCAGCGACTGCATACACCCATAGAAAAGCAAATGATCAAGGTCTGAAAAAGATTTGCTGCTTGAATTCATAAAACATCAAATAAATCCTACTGTCAATGTTTGAGTTGCGACTCACAAAATATTAATCCATACACAAAATTTTCACTTTAGGTAAATGCAATGTTAGAGAGAAAAAAAAACAAAACCCTCTGATTAAGAAAGATAGTTTGACTTTAAGAAAACAGTATTAGAATACTTTACATGCATTGAAAATTGGCAAACATTTCAGTATGCAAATTTTTTTTTAATTAAAAGATACTTCTGTAGCAAAAAAAACTCTTTCATATGCACTGCCGAGTCTTCATCAAACGTTAAGTTTCCAACTTAGCACCAGTCTAGCTGATGGCAGCCTGAAGGTTTACCATCTGCTGCCACCCAGAGTCACAGTGGCCGGTGTCAGAACGCATGCATCAAAGCTCCGAGATAAGAGGCAGAAGGAGTACTGCAGGAGTCAGCAGAGAGCCAGAGGCAGGCAGCAGCAAGCCACCAGGAAAAAAAGAACATGGCGAACCATTAACCGCTTTATAAACCGCCCCGTTAAGGGCACTGGGGACAATGGGGCATGGCCTGAGTAGTTGAGAGAAACGTATTTGCCTCTCTTGGATGAATTTATGTAAATGCACTCACTTCACCAGTTGTGTGATGACATTTTTCCTTCTATAAAAGGAGGGGCAAAACTCCCAAAGGCCTAAGAAAGTTTCAGCTAGAATGGTTTCCAAATAGATCTGTTCAAACAGTTACTTTGAAAACTATTGGTTGCTTTTTTAAATATTTAATGCCTTAAAAATTGATAGAAACACAAAATATGGTGGCACATAACGACTGCAACACTTAATCTAGACTTAACCAATTTGCTTCCTTTTGCATTGCCAGGCACCAGAGTTGTCTTCCCTGAAGGATCCCCCCTGTGCTTGCCCAAAGCTTTCTGGAGTTCTATTAAGGTTCTTGCCTCTACCACCAGCACCGGGAAGCAGTTCCATGCACCCGCCACCCTTTCCAGCAAGACATTTTTACTAACATCATTTCTGAGTCTACCCCTTCATATCATGACCTCTCGTTCTAAAATTCCCTTTCCGCTGAAAAGGATTTGCTTCCTGTGAATCACTTACACGTATGAAGTATTTGAATGCCTCTATCATATCTGCCCTCTCCCTTCCTAGGGTATACCCTCTTTTAGGTCCTTAAGGCTCACCTCACAGAGGTTTTTGGGGCAGACTCTGCACCGTTTTGGTGGCCCTTCTCTGGACCACCGCTATATCCTTCCAGAGGTGTGGCCTCCACAACAGAGCTATGCTCCAAGTGTGGTCTCACTACTGACCTCAACAGTGGCATTATCACCTCCTTTTTTCTACTGGTGAGGCCTCTCCCACCCCCCCGGCCCTGTCTAAACCCCCCCCCTTACCTTTGTCGGGGGATTTACGCCTCCCGGAGGGAGACGTAAATCCCCGTGCGCCACGGGGATTTACGTAAATCCCCTAGCATTTTTCTGCTTTGAGATCAACGGATGAAAGAATCCTGAGGACTCTCTCCTGCTTGGTGCACATGAATATCTCGATCCTCATCATGTGCTGCTCCCTTGGATCTCTGCACCCCAAACGTAAGACTGCACTTGTTTAATTTAAGTTTAGATTACTATGCCACCTTTCATGAATGGTCAGCCACTTCAAAGCGGAAGGGCACAAAGGGCAACGTGTTAACATTACAGTTAAATCATTACAAGAACACTGCAGTTAAACCATGGGACTGAAGTAATACAACATTACTGTTATGCCCATTGGTCGCAGATGGCTGCGACCTTTCATGCTCACCTCTTTCTTTGCTGCACAGTCGATTCTGGGAAGAATGGCGGCCTCTGCCAACTACCGCCGACCTACCTGGTGTACCGGGGATGGTGTGGGTGATGCCGACCGCCAACTTGTTTCAGGAATCATCTAAGCCGCGCGCGCCACCTTTGTACACATCATGGTGGGAACCTCAGGGGTGTCCCCTCTGGATGACATCGATTCGCTGCTGTACTTAAGCTGACTGGCCCTATGCTTCTATGAGTTAAAAAGGAGTTCCCTCATTGCTGAATCCGCTCCATTCTTGGACTTCCAGTTCCAGACTTCTCACTTGGCGTTGAACGCTCTGGGTTCCTGCTCCTTGGGGGCCCTTTTGTGTTCCTGGCTATCCGCTCCTCGGAGGGCCTCCTGCCTTGGACTGCTACCTGTCCTGCTTCTCGGGACATTCTCCTGGAACTACCTCTTACGAGTACTTTACTACGGACTTCAACAATACCAAGCCTTACTAAGATTCTCTATGGTGTACTCCATGCCTCGGGCCACTACCATATTTTCCTCAGTAGGAGTCGCTCTGGTCTAACCTGCACTGCAGGTTATTGCCACACCATCTACAGGACTCACCATGGGTCCCTGCACCTCAGACTACTTCATCTTCACCACAGAACAGACATCCTCGGCGTACCCCGCTCTGTGGGCCACTACCGGATCTACACATCTGAGGTAATTGCTACACTTCTGAAGAGACTTCCTGGCGTACCCCGCTCTGCAGGCCACTAACTGATCTTCACATCGGAGGTATCACCTTGGGTATACCCCTCTGCTCTGAACTGTACTTTAACTACACCTCCCGCTCCACGGGCTTTACTTTTCCTTCCTTCATAATAAAGTCTCTACCTACAGCTGTGTCCTACGCCACTAAGACCACGCCTACCAATGGTGAGGCTCACAGGGTTCCTCCCTGTGGGCTGAGACATCTCTCACCTCGGCCCAGGGTTCACATTCTTACAAAAACATAACAATTACAGTTCAATCAAAAGAATGAGGCATTATATTAGAAGTCCTCTGCTTGGTTGGCCTACTGGAAGTCACTGAAGACTGGTCTGTTAGGCCCATGACTTTGCTAGTCAAAGAGCTCCATTTGTCTTTGTAGTCACTGGCAGCTTGAAGGGTGGGAGGGAGAGAGAGTGTTCCACAGATCAGATGCCGCTCCTTTGAAGGTTAGACAATTCTTTTGGTTAGATTACAAGTTTCAGATGGGTGGTAACCCCTCACGTTTTCTATCAAACAGGTGGGACCAATACACTTCAGTGCCTTGAATGTAAGGGATACGAATTTAAATGTAGTGCACAAGGTGAATGGGAGCCAATGTAGAGATTACAGGAGAGGGGAGACCTGTTCCCATTCTCTGCTGCTGGTCGCAGCATTTGGCGTGTCGCTAGTTTGGTTGTTGTCTTTAAGGGGTAGTCCCACGTAGATGATGTTGTATTGAAACTTAGCTGCCAAGCACATAACCAATCCACAAGCTTTTTTAGATCACTTCTCATTCTGTCTACTCCGTGAGGGGTGTCCACTCTATTACAGATCTTAATATCATCCTAAATTCATCTTAAGAAGGGGCATTTGAAGTCAAACCTGGCTAGTTATGCCATTCTTTAAAAAAAAAACAAAAAAAACCCTATGAGTTTTAAGACCTACCCATGCTTCTTTCAATCTGATACCACAAAGGTTTCCTTCTCTACAATATCCTCACCATATCAAGATGCCTTTTAACCGATGTCAAATAAGAGGAGTGCATTTTGCATTTATAATCTGAACCACATGCCAATTCTAAAGAACTTGAATAGGCTTTTTTTTTTTTTAATGCTGATAAAAGTAGATTAAACATGAAAGTACAAGAACAAATTACATGTAAGCTAACCATGAGACAAGTATTCAATGGACATTATATGACATGATTCAAATAGATATTGTATGAAATTATATGTTACCGGTTATCTATTGGCGCCTCTGTTAAGTACTAACATTTGTGCCTGCCTATTTGTGCCAGCCTGTAAACCGTTATGATGGTAAATAACTTAATGACGGTATAGAAAAGATTTTAAATTAAAAAATAAAATTAATAAATAAAGCATGAGAAGGAAGGGATGCAACCCAAGTGATTTTCAATTAGTTTTGACACATTCAGGGGAGGCCATCCTCACTCCATGAGTTGCTATATTGTCTCGTGGCACAAGGACATGTAGGTACTTTCCTGAGTTCAGAGATGGACAGGTAGAAGAGAAGCAGAGATGGTCATTATCCAAAAGTTCAGCAGAACAGAGGTTTGGTATATATTTTTCCTGTACTGTATCCAGGCTACTGAATAAATAATGCATGTTAATGCAGTGTTTCTCAGTTTTTTTCACTAAGTGAGACACTCCATAACTGATCAGAGATTCAAAGGGCTACAATCCACTGCTAATTTCTTTTCAGCAGTAATAATGAATCAGTTCTATTTTATTCTACAGTGCTCCACTGCAAAAACTGCAAATAAAAATAGGTCTCATATCAATATTATATAAAAAAAATATATATAACTGCAAAACTTATACAATGGTTCATTCATATTCATTATTAAGCTGCCTAGGTGGCCTAAACTATGTTTGTCTCATGGCCCTTCATATTTTCAACATAAAGTGTTTATTTATATTGTAATGGGCATTATATTCCCCTGGTGAATATAAGAAGAGAGGCTGAAAGGAAAACCTGGGAAGGAAATCCAGTATGTAAAAGAAATCAGAAAAGGAGGTGGACTCCAACTCCCAGGAGGCATGGGAGGTCTGGAGGGGGAGAAACTTCCCAGGCTTTGCCCTATCAAGAGGCTGAGAGAGCCCAGGCATGGCCGAAGAAGAGTGAGAACTTGTTTGAAAGAGAAGCAGGGCAGGAACCGGAAGGAGCTCTACTAAAACCAGAGTTGGAGGTCCTGAGCAGCCCTGAGGATGAGCCGGAGCCGATGGACTTGGAAGATGAGTAGTGGAGACACTCATGGAGACTACAGGTCAGGAGCTTTAAGTCAACGCTGCTGTGGGGTGTTGCAGCCATAGTGAAAGGGAAACTACAAACCCCAGCTGCAGGCTACAGTGGGAGGTGGCAGTAGGGTCGGGTTCCTAAGAACCAAGTCCATAGAACGCAGCCAATTGTGCAGCAAGCAATTTTGAGCAGCGTGCAGTAGGAGTAAGGTGAGAGTTGCTTTCTTATCATATGAGTTTGAGACTAATGTGGTTTGATAAAGTAAATTTATACAGACTTTAAACTACTAGGATAATTTGGGACTGTGTATGCTTAACCCAGCTCACCAACTGGGGTGAGAAGATTTAAACCCATAGCTGTGATACCCTGGAAGGAACGGGGTGAAGTATAGGCATTAGAGATTGGAGTACCTGGCCTGGGGAGCTCAGAGGGTGGAACTGGGGAAGCTGTAAGGAGGAGCCGGGCATTGGGACTGTGGAAAAGCACCCCTGAGGCTCAACCAGTGGTTCAGTTTCTTGTATAACCAGAGAATTGCAGCTGGATTGTGACTTGGAGAGTGACTGGTGGCACAAACCCGTGACAATATTTATTTTGAATTATTAATCACACTTCAAAAACGCTGCTGTACAACATATTAAAAACAATAAACTCAAACAAAAATATCCTAATCAAACAAAATCACCATATAATCATCTCATGAAAACAATAAAACCATAGAATATTAATCTGCAAATAAGGGAAGGAGTGCATTTTGAATTTATAATCTGAACCACATACCAAACAGATACACAAGAACATAAAATCCAAATACAGGTACAAAATGAGATTGTAAGCCCTGTGGGGATAGGGAAATATCTCTTGTATCTGAATGTAATCCGCTTTGATGTACACTGTGAAGTGGCAAAAAAAAACAGAATATACAAATCTAAATAAATAAATAAATAATAATAGACATTAGAAATTTCAGAGATTAAATCCCCACCCACATACACTAGAAAAAAATAAATATAAAACAACAAACAGGACTACATAAAAACATGTGAAAACCAAGCAATTGATGCCATAAAAGCCAATAAAATATAAAACATAGGATTCTTAAATAAAACCCTCACTATTTAAAATCTGCTCTAACAACCATGTCTTCACAGAACTGTCTGAATCTCATAATCCTTTGCAAGGCACGTTTCTCTAGGGAACGGTCTGAAGCATCAGGTAAGGATAGTACCATTTTTCAAAGGTACTGCCAGCTCCTGGGAAAGAGATGAAAAGCTTGGTCATATCGCCAGCTTTAAAGTTTCAGCCCAGGGCAGCAGTAATATGAAGGCATGGGGACACCTGCTCAGAGAAGCAGTGGCAACTCTAAAGGGGACCCAACAGGACTAGGGGTGGCTTCTATGTGGGAATTTGATCTACCTTGGGTAAGATGTGCAGAAAATCGCTGCTGGGCAGACTAGCTGGGCCTTTTTGGTCTTTATCTGCTATGTTACTATGGATAGCATACCAGAGACGGCCTGCTGTTACAGAAAAAGATTTTGCATGTGTTCCTACTAAATCTAATTTCTGACACTACAGGTACGTGTGAAAATGACTCTCGTGATGATCTTAAACAAGAGGTTGGGTTAGGCTTTTCGCTGCACTGTCAGGTATGCAAGCCTAATGCTATTCAAGGACTTAAAAGTCAGGGTCAGAACTTTGACTGAATATTGAAAGGGAATCCAGTGAAGATCTTTTAAGATGGGGATAACAGGACCTCTAAAATTACAATTAGCAAGCATCCTGGCTGCAGCAGTTTGGATCAGCTGTAATCCTTCCATACGCAGAACGGTATACGGTGCATTGCAGTAATCCAGCCTGGATACCACAAGTAACATAGTAATGATGGCAGAAAAAGGCCAAATGGTCCATCCAAGCAATTCCGTGCTTCTTCCCTACTGTCTGTATATCAGTACCCCGGACTGTAAAACGTCAGGACCTAGGGTTGGCTGTCGTCTGAATCCTATTCCCCCTTAACCCCATCGCCAAAGAGGAGAGCGATGTTGCCTTCTGTTAAAGGCAGTCGTAACTGCTGTTCCGTGCGGGCCACCCAAGTCTATATGTAAACTGTGTGTGTAGCAGAAAAATTATAATTCTTCATTTCCATTCTCAAGCCTGCAGGCATCCTCTGTGCTCGTCCCATGTCCTTTTGAGTTCCATTACTGTTCTTGCCTTCACCACTTCTTCCAGGAAGGACATTCCATGCATCCGCCAACCCTGTCCGTGAAGAAATATTTCCTGACATCGCTCCTGAATCTTCTCCCTTGGAGTTTTATATTGTGACTTCCACTTTTGCAGCTCACGCATCACTAATTCCTTTCAGGTATTTGAAGGTCTGTATCACATCTCCCCTGTCTCTCCTCTTTTCCAGGGTATACATATATTAAGGTCCTTCAGTCTCACCTCATAAGGCTTTTTGTGCAGGCCCACCATTTTGGTTCCCTCTCTATGGATCGCTTCCATTTTCTCCTTATCAATTTTGTGATGAGGTCTCCAGAACTAAACACAGTACTCTAGGGGAGGCCTCACCGGGGCCCTGTGGAGGAGCAGCCAAAGTGGTTAGAGCTGTGGGCTTTGAACCAGGGAATCCAGCGTTCAAATCCCGCTGCCACTCCTTCTAACCTTTGGCGAGTCACTTCACCTTCCATTGCCCTCAGGGACAAACTTAGATTGTGAATCCTCCAGGGAGAAGGGAAACACCTATAGTACCTGAATGTAATCTACTTTGAAGTGCCTAAAAAAGTAGAATATTTTAAAAAAACAAAAAAACACAAAACCCCTGTAAAGGTGGCATTATCACCTCCTTCTTCCTGCTCTCTATTCAGCTCAGCATCCCTCTGGCCTTAGCCACTACCTTATCACATTGCTCTGCCACCTTCTGCTACGGTGGTAGCTAAGGCCAGAGGGATGCAGTACTTGGATAACGATTGCAAGACGTTCTGCACCAAGAAATGGCTTCAATTGCTGCACTATCTACCGCTACCCTGAGAAAATGCAGCAGTCTGCACCTCCCTTGTAAGCTTGGAATCCAGCCGAACACCAAGATTACAAATCGTGTGGACTCACTGGTAGTACAGAATTTTCTATGCCTATCTGAAAATTCAAATCTGGTTTGGAGGTTCTGCCCAGTCCCAAAACCTCATTTGTTACGGCTTAATTTCTCTCACCCACTTTCCAACTGCTTCTACACATTGATTAACTGTCATTCCTCTCCTTCAGATCTTTCTCCAATAAGAAGTGAAGCTAAATATCATCTGCATATAAGAGATATGCAAATGAAAATTATTTAATGACATAATAGTTTAATTATGCTTAAATTTAATTTAAAACATGCTTAAGCTGTATCCAAGTTTTTCTCTCCCCCTGTTCTATGTAAGACAACTTTGTCACTGTTTTTATGGTTGCAATGTAAACCGGAGTGATAATTAACTCTGTTATTTGAACTTCGGTATAGAAAAGTTATAAACAGAGTAATTAATTAATTAATTAATTAATTAATTAATTAAAAGAGGTGATAGAACGAACACCTGTGGCACTCCGTTAGAGTTAAGGATTCCCAAACCTAGATTAGCGATGCAGGGCCACCCCCCACCTTTCATTGCTGTCTTTCCAGTGGTCTTCATAATAGTGCCACACGTCAGCCCTGGCAGTAAAATCCTCTTTTATTATTGCATTTCCTAACTATTGGGAAAACCACCAATGGAGCCCAATCCAAACTGAAATTTGTAGTAAAGCAAGGTGTACTGTGCAGGCAAAATCCCACAGATTGGCTGACTTGGTGGGGAGAAAGGCTGGATCACATTAAACACTCTGTAGCGCCAACAATATCCAGCTGGACTGGGTGCACAGAAAATAGCTACGCTGTGCCATGTTGTCTCTCCCCCTACCCATCTTTCCCTCTTAAAATCCCCTCCCCCAAGATGCATCCTTCAGGACTGGAAGAAAGTCTCCTGCAAGACTCGTCCACCGTACCGGAGTTTGGCAGGCAGGAGTTGCCGTAGTTGCAACGACCCTTTTGTTCTCCTTCCCAGCGCGCAGGCTTGCCACCACCACATTGTGCCCAAACCTCGCCCGCCCCGCTGACAGGAGACATAGCTTTCTCCATGCAGCATTACAACTTGAGTTATGGGTCCAGCCAAAGTGGTGCCTCTTTATAAATGTTGCTTCAAAGAAATGACAGAGTGGTGGCCTAGTGGTTAGGGCAGCGGCTAGGAGCCAGGGAAACCAGGGATCAAATTCCACTGTCACTCCTCGTGACCTTGGGCAAGTCACTTTACCCTTTGTTGCCTCAGGTACAAACTTAGGGGGTCATTTATCAAATTGCGTTATGGCGTTTTCGAGAGTGAGGAAGTGAGGAGTGAGGAAACTCGGCCAAAGATGAGATTTGTGCAATGTTCTCTCAACCTAGCTTGATGGACATCAAGCTAGGTTGAGAGGACATCAACCTAGCTTGATGTCCATCAAGCTAGGTTGAGAGGACATTGCACAAATCTCATCTTTGGCCGAGTTTCCTCACTCGGAAGGTCATCAAATCTTCACAAGAGACCACTGTTCTGTCGTACGTCTCACTTTGAATGTCAAAGTGGCCCCTAACCCCTACACTAATACCTAAACCTCACCTCGAGTTACTAGGTGGGCTTCCCATAAAGATATAAATACCTATCTAGTGTGAGAGCATTATGGCTAGTCTCAATCTCTCTCTCTCTCCATCTCTCCGGCCCTGATAGCTAGGCTGGCTCTCTGGGAGCTTCAAAACTACTAAAAATGGTCCACCCAGTGGTTGTATGCAGGAAAGACAACAATTCTGAAATGTATCGCAAAATGTGAAAAGGTTAGCGTTTTGCATAAACTTTGCGATAAACTGCCTATTATCATAAAGCACACCCCTTTTCCTATCGCATGCAATATTAGTGCATTTTGATAAATCCAGGCCTTAGATTGTGAGCCCTCTGGGGATAGGGAAATACCTATAGTACCTAAATGTAATCTGCTTTGATGAACACTCTGAAGTGCCGAAAAGTGGAATATAAAAAAATCTAAAATAAAACACATTTATTTGGTATGGCCTATATTGGGAAATATTTTATAAAATATATCATTTAAAATTTTATAGATCTAGCATAAGCCACCCAACTCACTCTATTACCACACCTGACACATTAACAAATTTTGCTCTGTGGCAGAGACGATGCCCATGATTTTCCAAGCTACGTGAGCTGCACATATAAATGTATAAATATGCGGAAATCCTCCTTGAAAACAGTTGACACTGAGCATGCACACAAACATTAAGCATATAAATAAAAAAACATCTGAGGGTGAACAGATTCAAGTATGGCAATACTATGTGAATGTAAACACAGGAATCTAGGGAACAAAAGGATTCACAAGATATGGAAAAATATGCTAAAGCTATGTTAAATCCAAAATGATCACTCTAAATCAGTCAAATATATATATTTTATTTTAAGTCTAAGCAATTAATAAAATAAAAATACATTATGAGGAAGTAAAACAATTAATTCAAGAACAACAACAACAACAATTTCAAGCAAACCAAGAGGCTCAATGCAAGCTTCACTGGTGCAGAAGACATCACAATAGATGCAAGAACACAATCACAACATGTTTAATGTCATTAAAACTATCAGAAAAATCTTTGCCAGCTCTCCTACCAAGATTTGCATGAAGGAACACTAAAAGAAACCCTTTTCTCAAGAGCTGAAGTTATTGATTGTATCAGCGACAACCACCCAATAAAAACGCAAAAAAGGCACATCATTGGGAGGAATTTCAATGAGCTTAACTGTCAAACTTAATTAAAGGGTACTACTTCAACATGAAGGGACTAATGTAGTAAAGGCAATTTCCATCTTTTGGAATGTCTGGCCTGAAATGCCCTATTCTACAAATACAACTTTCTGAAGACTTTATAAGTTATTACTGTGCAGCCAACTGCAAGAAACTTGAGTCTTCTGTTATTAGCAGAGAGGTAGGGATGGGTCAAGGAGGCGATGAACTTGGGCAGAGGAGGATAGGATGCTACTGTATGGACTAGTGAAGAGTGCAAAGTCCTGCTTTAATAAAGAATGGTTGCTTTAAAGAGGAGCTGTGGCACAGCTGATGAGAGTTTGCTATTCTGAAGTTGATTTTCCTGCATGCAAAGAATTAGGTCATCCTGATGCAACAATTTCTTCCCTCTTTTCACTTTCATTACTTATTGGAGGGGTCCTGCTCCTGTTACATTTTCAACAAAAAAAAAAAAGTCATGATTTTGCACATGACAGGAAAATGTTAATTATCCTCACATTATCCGAATCCCTTGCTCGTGTGCCACACACCAAACAGACATTGGCTTGACTTGTTGCCAGACGTCTGCCTGGACTGGGACTTTCAAAGACAGAGGTGAAAGCAAAACTGCTTTTCCAGGGAGGTTTCCTCTCAAAATCCGTGTCCTGCTGTTAATTACTGAATGTGAAAACACATTATTTGGTTGCATATTTCCAACCACCAAGCCCATGCAGGAGGACAAATCGACAAAAGGATCTGACTGCTCCCCCGCACAACAACTGCAAAGGCTTCTTTTTAAAGTCTGGCCTTCTGCTGCTGAACACCACTAAACATGTACCTGGCTCCTTTAGCTCAAATATATTTTGCATGACCTTACATGAATTGCTTACATAAAAGCTTTTTTTTTTTTTTCCCCTGTGCCTTTTGTTATTTTAAAGTGCAGATGCATCTGAGTCATTTTCCTCTTTTGTTTCATATCCTCAAGATCCCAGGGCTTCAAAGACGGAATGACAGCATGAAGTCGATTTACCACTGAACTCTCGGAAAGACACAGAAGAATTACCTTGCCAATCACCCCAAGGACTCGAAAGGCCTTCAGTTCCTCGGCAGGGCTCCTTAGGTTCCAAGAGGGCCTTGAACTTCGCGGTCCTGGAGGCTAATGGAAGATATCAAAGATTAGACATCAATCAGAGAGGCACTTGAAGGAAGGCCGCCCGCTGAAGCAAATGCCAGGCCGAAGGAAACTAAATCTATCATAAATCAGAGAGAGAGTGGAGATGAAAGGTGAAGTTTTTCTGTTTGTCCTCAGCGCTAAGGTTGCAAGTAAATAAATCACGAGAACATGGGGAAACCAAAAAAAAAAAAAAAAAGTAACAGGAAAGCAACTCACAAGTCGAGGCGGCTTGCAGTGCAAGGCAGTTAATTAGAGAGCATCCAGCCACTGAAATGAAAAACTGGCTGCAGAGGCCCCCCACAATTAATTACATCCACAGTGGCATTTAGGCAGGATGAGAAGGCGAGTCACCTACCTTGAGAATATGGATATTGGTGGCTTCGGAAACGTACGCTGGACTTTCAGAATGAACTGGATTAGATTTGCACATGGGGGGTGAGGAATTGTCAAAGGCAATTGTGTTCATAAAACAGGACTTGTTAGGAAACTGCTTGGAACTTGAGCACAACCCAAATGTGTGCATGCTTTTACAGAGAGTGTGGGTTCATAGGCCTACTTTTGATTTTTAAAAGGTATGCCTGCAAAAGTAAAACGCCCAAATCACACCCTGCAAAAAGCAGATTAGTTTGTGCTTTTTCAGAGCAGACTTATGCGAGTACATTACCTTTGAACACTGGCATAATTTATGCGTTTTTGAAATATCTTAAGTTATAAAATTAGCTTCCCTATGTTCAGCATAAAGAAGAAAGGGATAAGTAGGAATTGTAAACCTATTTCCAGAGTTTTCCTGATTTTTTTTTAACTAATGCATCTGGCTCAGATCCTTCTAATTAGTTTGGTCATCCCAGGCGATGGTTTACAACATGTGAATAGGGAAAATTATTTAGAAGTGTTCCACAGGAAGCTACCAAAGACCAAAGCCATTTATGCAGGTTCACAATGATGATTTTCCTGGGACAACTGCCCTCCTCCAAGCAGTTAAAAGTACATGTGAGCTTCTGCAGCACATGCACAGGCAAGCTGAACTAAATAGAGTTGTTCCCTGGTTGCGTGTTTAGGTCAGGAGAAGAAAAACAGCATGCGCACATTCTCTTTTCCTATGCACACGCACTCTTCAGGCCCCGTGCAGCCGCTCGCACAAACACGCACATTCTCTTTTCCTATACACACGCACTCTTCAGGCCCCGTGCAGCCGCTCGCACAAACACGCACATTCTCTTTTCCTATGCACACGCACTTTTCAGGCTCCGTGCAGCCGCTCGCACAAACACGCACATTCTCTTTTCCTATGCACACGCACTCTTCAGGCCCCGTGCAGCCGCTCGCACAAACACGCACATTCTCTTTTCCAATGCACACGCACTCTTCAGGCTCCGTGCAGCCGCTCGCACAAACACGCACATTCTCTTTTCCAATGCACACGCACTCTTCAGGCCCCGTGCAGCCGCTCGCACAATCACGCACATTCTCTTTTCCAATGCACACGCACACTTCAGGCTCCGTTCAGCCGCTCGCACAAACAGCACATTCTCTTTTCCAATGTACATGTACTCTTCAGGCTCCATGCAGCCGCTCACACAAACACGCACATTCTCTTTTCCTTTGCACATGCACTCTTCAGGCTCCGTGCAGCCGCTCGCACAAACACGCACATTCTCTTTTCCTATGCACACGCACTCTTCAGGCCCCGTGCAGCCGCTCGCACAAACACGCACATTCTCTTTTCCAATGCACACGCACTCTTCAGGCTCCGTGCAGCCGCTCGCACAAACCCGCACATTCTCTTTTCCAATGCACACACACTCTTCAGGCTCCGTGCAGCCGCTCACACAAACACGCACATTCTCTTTTCCAATGCACACGCACTCTTCAGGCTCCGTGCAGCCGCTCGCACAAACACGCACATTCTCTTTTCCTATGCACACACACTCTTCAGGCTCCGTGCAGCCGCTCGCACAAACACGCACATTCTCTTTTCCAATGCACACACACTCTTCAGGCTCCGTGCAGCCGCTCGCACAAACACGCACATTCTCTTTTCCAATGCACACGCACTCTTCAGGCCCCGTGCAGCCGCTCGCACAAACACGCGTATAATAGATTAAGAGAGGGGTGCCTTTTGCTCATAATAATATAATACTATTTATAGGTACCATCCCAGTTAGTATTAACTTTATAATCATAAACCCATCACCAACCACCCTATATGTTTATAATTGCAGTGCCACCAACAATTTTTTAAAAAGATTTTTATGTTTTCATATTAAAACAAAATTTTTTCTAAAATTATCCAAAAAACTTTTCCTCCGCCCAAGCAATGTCCGCATTTCACCGTACTTGAAACTTCATAATCTGAAGATATTTAAAGCTAATTTTACTTAGCTGCTCGATAATCCCAAGGCCAAGTTTCGAACAAAGTCCTTTTTTCAGGGGCCACAGCATAGATCGGCGATGAACTACTCAAATGACGATGTTATAGTACCGCCACTGATAGAAGAAGGTGATTGAGAACTGCAAATATAAACATATAGGGTGGTTTGTGGTGGTTTTATGATTATAAAGTTGATACTATTTGGTAACCGGGATGGCACCAATCTCTCAACTCATCTCATACACACACACACACACACTCACACTCTACAGGCCCTCAGCCTCTCTCTTGCCTCTGGGCCTCCTCTTTACGGGGCGCTGCAGGATGGGCTCTACAGTGGCCCTGATCTTCTCGGGCCGCCCGCAATGTGGCATCCGCGGCGGCGGCCCTGCTACCGGGCCTCCTCCTCTTCTCAGCCCGCTGCGACTTCAGATTCGCAGATGACCATAAACGCTGCTCCTCTTCTGCACGTGGCTGTTGTTCCTCCTCCTTCCTGCCCGCGCGGCTCTGGCAACATTTTCTTCTGGGGCCGAGCGGGCAGGAAGGAGGAGGAGCACCTGCAGGTTTGGACGCAACATTTTTCTTCGGGCCTTGGTGACATGAGCTCCACCATGGCCCTGCCGATCTTCCTGCTGTGTGTGTCCAGCACACAGCACAGCACAGCGGTAGTTCACTGCTTAGCTGCCAGTGGGATGAGGTCCACCGGCGGCCGCATTGGCTCCCCCTGACCTCCCCTCGGTATACCACTGCTCGGCGCCCCCCTAATGCTCGGCGCCCTAGGCCCAGGCCTAGTTCGCCTAGTGCTTCCACCGGCCCTGCGCATGTATTCAGGTATGGCTAAAAGACAAGAGGTGGGTCGTAAGAAGTCATCCAGGTCAAACATGTTAATGTGAATTCAACAGTAGCAGAAATCAGCCAGAATGCCATTCCAGATGTCAATCAAAAATGTATTCCTAAATTTTATCCATACTCACTGCACTCAGTCAATGCTGTCAGTGTAGGGACCAATCCCTGTTTAGAATTAAGTTCTGAACGGGGCTAGGTCCCTTCACTGGCAGCTGATAATTTAATTTATTCACTGCACACTAAAGGCTGAATTTTTAAAACCCAGCCACGTACATATCTCTCGGTATTGACGCGTGCCGAGTGCATTTCAGAGCGGTACGCATGGAAGTGCCGAGTTCCTGAAAAGGGACGGGCCAAGGATGGTGTCTGGGTGGCCGGCCGGGACAACGCCATAAGAACATAAGAACATGCCATACTGGGTCAGACCAAGGGTCCATCAAGCCCAGCATCCTGTTTCCAACAGTGGCCAAATCCAGGCCATAAGAACCTGGCAAGTACACAAAAACTAAGTCTATTCCATGTTACCATTGCTAATGGCAGTGGCTATTCTCTAAGTGAACTTAATAGCAGGTAATGGACTTCTCCTCCAAGAACTTATCCAATCCTTTTTTAAACACAGCTATACTAACTGCACTAACCACATCCTCTGGCAACAAATTCCAGAGTTTAATTGTGCGTTGAGTAAAAAAGAACTTTCTCCGATTAGTTTTAAATGTGCCACATGCTAACTTCATGGAGTGCCCCCTAGTCTTTCTATTATCCAAAAGAGTAAATAACCGACTCACATCTACCCGTTCTAGACCTCTCATGATTTTAAACACCTCTATCATATCCCCTCTCAGCCGTCTCTTCTCTAAGCTGAAAAGTCCTAATCTCTTTAGTCTTTCCTCATAGGGGAGCTGTTCCATTCCCCTTATCATTTTGGTAATCTTTCTCTGTACCTTCTCCATCGCAATTATATCTTTTTTGAGATGCGGCGACCAGAATTGTATACAGTATTCAAGGTGCAGTCTCACCATGGAGCGATACAGAGGCATTATGACATTTTCCGTTTTATTCATCATTCCCTTTCTAATAATTCCCAACATTCTGTTTGCTTTTTTGACTGCCGCAGCACACTGAACTGACGATTTCAATGTGTTATCCACTATGACGCCTAGATCTCTTTCTTGGGTTGAAGCACCTAATATGGAACCTAACATTGTGTAACTATAGCATGGGTTATTTTTCCCTATATGCATCACCTTGCACTTATCCACATTAAATTTCATCTGCCATTTAGATGCCCAATTTTCCAGTCTCACAAGGACTTCCTGCAATTTATCACAATCTGCTTGTGATTTAACTACTCTGAACAATTTTCTATCATCTGCAAATTTGATTATCTCACTCGTCGTATTTCTTTCCAGATCATTTATAAATATATTGAAAAGTAAGGGTCCCAATACAGATCCCTGAGGCACTCCACTACCCACTCCCTTCCATTGAGAAAATTGTCCATTTAATCCTACTCTCTGTTTCCTGTCTTTTAGCCAGTTTGCAAGCCACGAAAGGACATCGCCACCTATCCCATGACTTTTTACTTTTCCTAGAAGCCTTTCATGAGGAACTTTGTCAAATGCCTTCTGAAAATCCAAGTATACTACATCTACCGGTTCACCTTTATCCACATGTTTATTAACTCCTTCAAAAAAGTGAAGCAGATTTGTGAGGCAAGACTTGCCTTGGGTAAAGCCATGCTGACTTTGTTCCATTAAACCATGTCTTTCTATATGTTCTGTGATTTTGATGTTTAGAACACTTTCCACTATTTTTCCTGGCACTGAAGTCAGGCTAACCAGTCTGTAGTTTCCCGGATTACCCATGGAGCCCTTTTTAAATATTGGGGTTACATTAGCTATCCTCCAGTCTTCAGGTACAATGGATGATTTTAATGATAGGTTAAAAACTTTTACTAATAGCTCTGAAATTTCATTCTTTAGTTCCTTCAGAACTCTGGGGTGTATCCCATCTGGTCCAGGTGATTTACTACTCTTCAGTTTGTCAATCAGGTCTACCACATCTTCTAGGGTCACTGTGATTTGATTCAGTCCATCTGAACCATTACCCATGAAAACCTTCTCCAGTACGGGTACCTCCCCAACATCCTCTTCAGTAAACACCGAAGCAAAGAATCATTTAATCTTTCCGCGATGGCCTTATCTTCTCTAAGTGCCCCTTTAACCCCTCAATCATCTAAGGGTCCAACTGATTCCCTCCCAAGCTTTCTGCTTCGGATATATTTTAAAAAGTTTTTACTGTGAGTTTTTGCCTCTACGGCCAACTTCTTTTCAAATTGTCTCTTAGCCTGTCTTATCAATGTCTTACATTTAACTTGCCAACGTTTATGCATTATGTTTTAATGTAACTTTTCATTTCTACCAAGATGTTAATTTGGTTTTCCCCCTGTTCTATTGTAAACCGGTACGATAAGACCTGGTCTTGAGTATCGTTATAGTAAAAGAAGTTAAATAAATAAAATAAATAAATTATCCTATTTTCTTCTGTTGGATCCTTCTTCCAATTTTTGAATGAAGATCTTTTGGCTAAAAGAGCTTCTTTCACCTCCCCTTTTAATTATGCCGGTAATCGTTTTGCCTTCTTTCCACCTTTCTTAATGTGTGGAATACATCTGGACTGTGCTTCTAGAATGGTATTTTTTTAACAATGACCACGCCTCTTGCACGTTTTTTTTTTACTGTTATAGCTGCTCCTTTCAGTTTTTTTCTAACAATTTTTCTCATTTTATCAAAGTTTCCCTTTTGAAAGTTTAGCACGAGAGCCGTGGATTTGCATACTGCTCCTCTTCCAGTCATTAATTCAAATTTGATCATATTATGATCACTATTGCCAAGCGGCCCCACCACCGTTACCTCTCTCACCAAGTCCTGTGCTCCACTGAGAAATAGATCTAAAATTGCTCCCTCTCTCGTCGGTTCCTGAACCAATTGCTCCATAAAGCTATCATTTATTCCATCCAGGAACGTTATCTCTCTAGCGTGTCCCGATAATACATTTACCCAGTCAATATTGGGGTAATTGAAGTCTCCCATTATTACCACACTACCAATTTGGTTAGCTTTCCTAATTTCTCTTAGCATTTAACTGTCTCTCTCACCATCTTGACCAGGTGGACGGTAGTATACTCCTATCACTATAGTCTTCCCTGACACACAAGGGATTTCTACCCATATTCAATTTTGCATTTATTTATTTATTTATTTAGAGTTTTTATATACCGGCAATCATGAAAACATATCTTGCTGGTTTACATAGAATGGGGGTGCAATAAAATACATAGAACTTAAGAACATAGAACTAGAACTGTGGTGACAGAAGGTACAGTTACATTTAACAAAGGTGGCTAAACTTGGAGTAGGAAAAATAGAAAAGAGGATAGAAATGGTTAAACAATATACAATTTAAATGTAGTATACAAAATAAATGTTATAAACAAACGGCAAGGTGATTTAGGAGTTATTGGATTGTGTCATTGAGTTGTGTCCGGAAAGGCTTGCTTGAATAACCAAGTCTTAAGTTTTTTCCTAAAATTTGGGAGGCAGGGCTCCTGTCTGAGGTCTGTAGGAATGGAATTCCACAGTAGAGGGCCAGCTGTGGAGGTGGCACGATCTCTTACGGTGATGTGTGTTTGGTCGTTTTCGCTGGGGGAACCAGGAGGGAACCTCTATATGCATCTCTGGTAGGTCTAGTGGAATTATGTACTTGGAGAGGGAATTGGAGATCGAGAGTGGTGAGTTGATGTATCGTTTTATAGGTGATAGTTAAGGCTTTATACATGATGCGGAAGTATACGGGTAACCAATGAAGCTCTTTCAGGATGGGTGAAATGTGGTCTCTTTTCCTTGCGCCTGTCAGAATACGGGCAGCTGAATTTTGAACCATCTGTAGTGGTTTGGAGTATGATGAAGGTAGACCTAGCAATAGGGAGTTGCAGTAGTCCAGTTTCGAAAATATGACTGCTTGGATGATCGTTCTGAAGTCTTGAGCGTGGAAAAGAGGTCTTATCCTTTTCAGGACCTGGAGTTTATAGAAACAGTCTTTGGTTGTTTTGTTGATGTGTGCCTTGAAGTTTAGCCGGTTATCTATTATCACTCCTAGGTCTCTAGTTTGTGTGGTAGGAAGATTGGTGGGAAGAGTACTGTTGTTGGTGTTGTTTTCAGGCGAGATAAGAAGGATCTCAGTCTTGGAGGAATTTAAGATGAGGTGTAAACTGTTGAGTAGTTGTTTGATTTTTTGGTGGCATGATTCCCAGTAGTCAAGAGTATTAGAGTATGTGTCTTTGATAGGGATGATGATTTGGATATCGTCTGCGTATAGAAAAAACTTTAGATTGAGGTCGGTGAGAAGTTGGCATAGAGGAAGAAGGTAAATATTGAATAGAGTCGGAAATAATGAAGAACCTTGTGGGACTCCTATGGTAGAGTCAAATCTTGAGGATTCCTTGTTTTGGAGTTTGACTTTGTAACCTCTATTGTTGAGAAAGGTTTTAAACCAGGAAAGGACGGTGCCTCTGATTCCTATGGATGACAACTGGTTTAGGAGGATAGCGTGGTTGACCGTGTCGAACGCTGCGGATATTAGGAGTGGTGGTTTCTTTCAAAGTGAGAGAGGTAGAGATAAGAGTGTGGTCCGACCATGGTACTTTTTGGATCTTCAAATTTGATGTAGTCGTAATGCCTTTGTTGCTGAAGATCAAGTCCAATGTGTGACCCGCTTTGTGAGTGGGTTCGTTGACTAATTGTTGGAATCCCATTGCTGACAGGGCTGTGAGGAGGGTTACGCAGCTATTAGATGGTGAAGGATTGTCTATGTGCAGATTGAAATCTCCTAAGATGATTGTTGGAGAATCCAGGTCGATGAGTGTGGTGGTGATTTCGAGGATTGGGGAGATGTCTGCTTCTAGGAGCCCTGGGGGGGCGTAGACAAGAAGGATTTGAAGATGTTGTGATGTGAAGAAACCGACTTCCAGTTTTGTGTTAGAAGTGAATGGGTGTTGGGTGAAGTTAAGACTTTTTTTAGTAGCTAGAAGGATTCCACCTCCTCTTTTTTTCAGTCTCGGGAGTGAGAAGAAGTCGTAGGTCAGCGTAGGGAGTTGGTTTATTAAAGCTGTATCTGTGGGCTTAAGCCATGTTTCGGTTACAGCACAAATATCAGGCTTGGCGTCGGTGAGATAATCGTTGAAAATAAGGGATTTTTTTGTTAGGGATTGTGCATTGAAGAGTGAGAGTGAAAAGAGGGTGAGGCCTAAAAGCTGGGTGATTGGTGCAATCAGAATTGGGGTGAGTGATTTTAAGTTGTTGTGAATGGCTTGTCTGGTGGATGGTCTTTTAGGTAGGAGGCGGTGTTGCAAAGTTGGTATTGGAAGAGCTGGAGACATAATGGATGGTTAGCTGGCTGTCGCTGAGGTAAGATGGGGGGCAGGCTAGGATGAGAGGATAAATTAATTGGGAGGTTAGGGCTCTGGATGAACGCTGGTTAGCTGCTTGATGGAAGAGTTCAGGAAGAGCGCAGAATGGTTGTTTGGAGAGCGCTGGATGGTTGTTTGGTGAGCGCTGGATGGTTGTTTGGTGAGCGCTGGATGGTTGTTTGGAGAGCGCTGGATGGTTGTTTGGTGAGCGCTGGATGGTTGTTTGGAGAGCGCTGGATGGTTGTTTGGTGAGCGCTGAATGGTTGTTTGGTGAGCGCTGAATGGTTGTTTGGTGAGCGCTGGATGGTTGTTTGGTGAGCGCTGGATGGTTGTTTGGAGAGCGCTGGAAAATTGTTGCAGGAAGAGCGCTAGCAGGTAGAGTGCAGGGTGGGCATTGGGTGAGCACTGGTACGGTGCTGTTGGGGTACTGCAAGGGGAGAGCGAGGGGTGAATCGAAGGGGCGAAACAAAGGGGCAGGCCCCTTTGTTGCGCTCCTTCGTGCGCGCGACGCCAAGGAGGGTGGCGGTTTAAATACCCCGCCGGTCGGTCGCGCCTCTGACGTCACCGCCGCGACGTTTTCGTGGGCGTTTCTTGTTTTGTGCTGGCGGTTCTGGGGCGTGGGCTCGCGGCTCGGGTGTCATGCAGGATATTTATCCTGTTGGACTCTATGCCATCCCGGACATAAAGTGCCATACCGCCTCCCGAGTGCTCCTCTCTGTCTTTGCGATATAATTTGTACCCCGGTATAGCACTATCCCATTGGTTGTCCTCCTTCCACCATGTCTCTGAGATGCCAATTAAGTCTATGTCATCATTCACTGCTATACATTCTAATTCTCCCATCTTACTTCTTAGACTTCTGGCATTAGCATACAAACATTTCAAAGTTTGCTTTTTGTTTGTATTTTCATTCTGCTTTTTAATTGATAGGGATAAGTCAGAATTTTTTAGCTCAGGTGAGTTTTTTAGTTACAGGCACTTGGACTACTTTTCTTATTATTGGAACCTCACTGTAGGGATGCCCTAATTCTAATGCATCATTAGTTTCCTTTGAAGATACCTCTCTTCGAACCATGCGCTGCTGAGCGACTGTCGGCTTTCCCCTTTGTTCTAGTTTAAAAGCTGCTCTATCTCCTTTTTAAAGGTTAGTGCCAGCAGTCTGGTTCCACCCTGGTTAAGGTGGAGCCCATCCCTTCAGAAGAGACTCCCCCTTCCCCAAAAGGTTCCCCAGTTCCTAACAAAACTGCTGCTGTCTTAGTGAAGCGCCAGCAGCCGGTAAGTTTAAAAAAAAAAAAATGTAGATGAGTTGGGGGGGGTAGGGGTTGGGACGTAGAGGGAAAAAGGGAAGGAAGGATAGTTAGGGGGTTAGGGAAGTTCCCTCCCAGTCCGCTCCTTTGAGGGAACTGGGGAAGGCCCGATGACGTCGTGACACGCTTTTAAATAAAATCCCCCCTTGCAACGCGTGCATGTTATAAAATCGGCGCGTCCTTTTTAAAATTTACCTTTAAGTGCTGATAAGTGTCAGACCTATCAGCACTTAGTATTAAGTGAAGCGGCAGGGGGTAAGAGCCACTCCTCATTCCATCCTGTATTAGGGAGGCTTTTGAGGGTTCAAGCAGGGGAGGGGGCAGAGATTTTGGATTTTTTTTGGAGGTACTGGATGGAAATGCACTTGGCACGCGTCAATACCGGGAAATGATGCAGTTCAGCCACCACTAAAATTTAAAATATACTGGGAGCACAGGGGGGGGGGGGAGAGTGCGGGGGGCTTGGCCAAGGTTTGCCTTACACGTGCGCAAATGACACCTTTAGCAGAAACGCGTCCTTTGCACAAAATCAAGTGGGGCAGCCCCAGATGTCGACAAGTCATCGCTGCTTGGATGGGCAGGAAAAAGAATGAATGAAGCAAGCAGAGGTTTTGGAAAGTCTTTTTGAGAAGCAACAATTAGTTTAAATATATTTAAGGGCTTTTCTGCAATTTCTGGCGAGGTTGCCGATTTTTCAGTGTCTTCAGCCAGAAAGGTAAGTTGCAGCTCGGGTGAAAAATGCCAAGGACTGACGTTTTGACTGGCACCCTTCCAGTAAAATGGGACTGCATTAGGTAAAGGTTCAACGATTCCGTAATGCGAGGTTAGGGGCTAAATCAATAACCGGCGTCCAAACAGCGGAGCTAGAGAGGTACTTTTCCAAATCTGAACAAAAACTGGCTAAGTTTCAAACATATGGTATCTGCCTAATTTGATTTTGAAAACTGGGTTCTTATGCACTATATGCAATATAAGGGAGTGTCATGGCAGGTGCGTTAGCAGCATGAAAACGTAAGGTACATTTACCACAAGCCCCCAGAATAACCCCCCCAAAACTAAACACCCTTTTTTTTTTCCTGAGGCCAACTTAATACAACATTATGAAACTAAGTGCGAGCTTTCAGGCAGCTGAAAATCCATTCACGCACAGTAACTATTTCTAGCTTTACAAAAGACGATTGGTTATTTAGATACAGTACAAAAAGAGAACATGGAAAAATGAGAGAAAAGATGGGATTCCTACCTCACAGGCAGAACCATCTTCACCAGAGCTTTTTTGACACAAGCTGGAGATTTTTTCTGCTCGGATAAGGTATTCTGCCGTCTTCTTCTTCACAGCTTCTCGTCGCGTTGGACTTGACTCACCTACACGGAATAAGAGAAAATGGTCTCGCGTTACTTACCAGACCTTGATTTTTGCCTGTTTTTAATCTGGTCTGCTGCACACAAAGGACATACATTAAAGCCCTCAGTGACGCACATACTGGTGCCCTCAATAAATGGTTTTCTTGCAAGCTCCCCCGAACAGAGCAAAAGTAGTTATGTGAGATCATCACAGAACACATCAACACATGCAAGGAATCAAATCTTAGCCCTTCAGATAAATAAGTTCTCCATACTGGCAGCTGCCCTACCAAGCTACACCACTGTCTTATTTTAACCCCACGAGGCTACAGAACATTTTATAAGGCAGTCCCAAGCATGGAATATTTCTTATTTTGCATACATCGAGCAGAGCTACAGAAATGATTAACTGTATTAGTAGCTGTAATAAAACACTACACATTCTCGACGTTGTCTACAAGGATCTAGAAAACCCACTTATACAGGTAAAGTGCATTTACATATGTAAAACCCAATTTTAAGCATGTAAATGTTTTTTAAACTCAGGCCCTTTGTTTCAAGGGAAAAAAGGAAGGCTGATTGACTTGCTCCAGGGCATGCAATCAGTGGCGGACAGGAGAGGCCAATCGCGGCCTCTAGATTATTTACTTTGTTTAGAGCTGCCCTTCCCAAAAAGGATTCTGTGTGTACTGAACAATACTCAATGGGAACAATTTTCATTAAGCTGAACTGGGGACACAATACACAGTTTATCATCATTTAATTTTTTTTTATATTCTTCCTTTCGTAACTTGTCCACCATTGCAAAGCGAATTACATTCAGGTACTGTACATATTTCCCTATCCCCAGAGGGCTCACAATCTAAGGGATAGGTTTACTAAGCTGTGATAAGCGTTTAACACAAGAAAAATGCTGTTTGATTGCGGCAATATTGTATGATATTTTACCCCCAAAAATCCGCAAATAAAGTAACATGGCCTGCTTCAAATAATGCAAGCTGTGGTATTTCCTGAAAAGTCAGCTACAACTCAGGAGCTGTAGCTAACTTTTCTCTGAGGCATTAGGTTGCTAACATGCATCCTGATGCCTCCATATTTAAAATTAAAGATTGCAGTGCTCAGCCTGGAGCTTAGAAGGTGCTCCATCCACTAGACTACCAGGGGCCTCCAGGTATTGCTAAGGGGGGTGGGGGAGTGTTTCCAACTAAGGGAAGGGGTGTTTGATGTCGGTGGGATGTTTGGGACCAGGGGAGAAGGGAGACTTTTGTTCAAGGGGATGGGTCTGAGAAGGGGGGGGGTAGGGCATCGCTGTGTGATTTTATTATCTATATTTTCTCATTTTTCGCCAAATTTTACACATTTGGAGGGAGTGTTAAGGTCTGCTGCCAGCCCTTTAAAATGACGAAGGGGGCCACCATTCTGTGTTTTTTTTTTCCCTTTCCTCATTATATTTTTTCTTGCAGAATTTGTTTGCAAGAAAAAATATCGTAAGAGAACCACCAAGGTACTTTTCCACGGGAATGTCCCCACCCACGATGTTTTACCGCAGCCTGCAGTATTTGTCCCCTCCTGCGATAAAATACGGTGGCACAGTAAATGGCCCCTAAGTTTGTACCTAAGTGAATGGTGGTTGAAGGGATTTACCCAAGGTGACAGAGAACAGCAGCAGAAAATTCACTATGAGATGCAAGTGCCTTTGCACCCAGGTAAACCCTGCTTTCTGCCAGTAGTGTTAAGTGGAAAAAAAAACCATGTGCGTGTACTGAAAATTCAATGTTTATTCCTCTGACCCAAACCCGTTTCCCAAAGTGCCTATCTTTTTGCAGTATCTAAACCAAGCTGCACAATTAAACTCCACACCTAAACCATTCTGCAGTGGCCAGTCTTCAAGCCTTTATTATTATTATTATTATTTAATAACTTTTATATACCGACGAACGTTGGGAACATCTCGTCGGTTAGCTAGCCAGCTAGATCAAGTTGGATATTGTCCTCAGTATGCCCATCATTTAAAGAAGCACTGCACACAGTGATAAGAAATCCAGATTAAAGAAAAATAACGCATTCGTTTCTGTATGGTAAATTATTTTTAGTGTATAGTAGCAAACATTACAACAGTGATATGAGTAAACATATCATGCCAGGAGAAAGACTGGCAATTGTCACCACTGTAAAAAAAAAAAAAAAAAAATTATATATATATATATATATATATATATATATATATATACTGTGTTTATTCTGTATACCAATGATTTCTGCAACAAAAGGTAAAATCTTGAACAAAGTTCTATTTCATGGCCTAAGTCAGCAAAATGGTTAAAGACCTGAGCCATCCACTTAATGTTAAGAACTGGTCAACAAGGGACAGCGTTGGTAATGTATTTTCTGTTTATATCCAACCTAACCCCAATCTAATATCTGATCAAAGCAAGCTGGCTTCTGTACTTAGAAGTTCGTTTAGGTAATGAGAGTTGTAAATCAAAGGCTATAATGAAAATCAAATCAAGCCATTTTCTTAGTTGGTGCTTCTAAACGTTGTTCTAGATGTTGCATCACTGTTTAGCCATTTTTGGCCTTGTCTCAGTGCCACAAATCTAAAGCTTCCCTTGGAACTTAAATTATTTAATACCAATAGAATCCATAGAGTTCATTCCATCTCTCCAAGCACTTGTTTTTGCTTATTCTTTGTTCCCCCTGCATTCATAGGATGAGCTTGTCTTTAGTCTTCGAAAAAACAGATGAGACAGAAGGAAAAAAAAAAAAAGAGCACCAAATAAGCACCACGATTAAAACAAAAGATACTACCAAGTGAAGCAGGCGTCTTCTGAGCAGTAAGGCCCAGATGTACTACATTTTCTTCCCCATAGACACAAAATGAAAAGAAAATCCCTAGTACATCTGACCCAGAATGTTCAATGGTGCAGTCAAAAGGCACAAGGTGGAGAAGTCAAAGGCACTTCTCCCCATGGCTGCAAATTTATTTATAATATTTTATATACCGCCGCTCATCAAAGATATCAGGTCGGTGTACAGTGAACAAGAACTTACGCCGGAGCGTTATACATTTAACAAGGTTATACAAGCGTTATATATTACTGTTACATATACAACACTGGATTCTGCCTACACTGCTGCGGCCTCTTGATTTCTCGCTCCTGGTGCAAGCCACTGCTACCACAGCCCCACGTAACTTCCATAAGCCCCCTGTGCTTTCTGGAAAAGCCATATATAGTTCAGGCGATAAGGGTTGCTGATCCATCACAAAGAGTTGGGATCATCACGAGATGCTGATATGGTGGTGCAATAAGTGGAGTCACGGGAAGCAACCTGTACAATGATTTTGCTATTTCTAAAGCAAACCAAAATGACTGCAAAGTGCACTAGAAAAACTGTTTCTAAATCCATATTATAACTACAACCATCTAACAGACCATCTCCCTCACATGTGTGGGATCACATGTGCTGATTCACTTAGACATTTCTGGTCACTTATATTATCACTATAGATTTTTCAGGAAACATGAGTTCATTTTATTTTATAATGAATCTTGAAAAGTAATTTTCAATTTATGGCAAGATCAATTTACTGTTATTTGATATTTCTGGATGCCATCTGATAAAATACTTTTTTTTAAATGGATGACTACACCTTAACAAAAATATTTCTTCGTTTTTTCAGATGTATAAAGAAAAGTGATTGCAGGTATAAGCACTCAGATAAAAAAATACAGAAAAGGTAAGAAAAAAAAAAAAGAAAAAGAAAAAATACTACTGGAAACCATCTGTATTTGGATTCCCAAAAATCTCAAGGCATACGATGAAAGAAGAAAAGCCAGGCACACCCAAAAATGTATACACAGGCAGGGTAATTTCCAATAGTGTGCAAAAGTCAGCAAATACACATGCATAAGTTGGTGTATCTAATATTGAAGCTATATTTTATAAACTGTGTGGCAGCAATTGCACAGTTTATAAAATATCGCACATCTTCACCCCAAAAATATGTGCATGGCAGAACATGCACATTGTTTTTTTAATGCAGACATCCACACAGCTTGTGCATCTATTTTATAAAAAAATACATATATATTTTAAGCAGGCATTAACTGTAACCTGTGTGCGTACTGTCAGTTTATGACCAGGAGCAGGTATTTTATAAGTGTCCTTTTATGAAAATACTCGTGTGCATACTTTTAATCACTAGTTCACATCCCCCTCACCATTTAACCCAGACCTCCCATCCAAACACTGCAGAGAAAAGACAAATGCAATTTCATTTCATTTCTGCGACTTGAACAGCAGATGTGTGAAAGTGTGTGCGTAGGTTTGTGCATACACCACTAGTAAAATACTTGCTTGTGCATGCATTTCTGAACCCTGCCCCTGAACACATGGTTGAAGGGTGAGGTGAGAGAGGCTATAATAGTTAAAAACATCTTTCAAGAAATAGAAAAGAGTTTTCAATGAAGAAAACAGGAAACAGCATAAGCACTAGCAAGTTAGATGCAATGCATTGATAAGGAAGGCAAAGAGAGAATTTGAAAAGAAACTTGCCATGGAAGTAAAAACTCATAATAAAAACTTTTCAGGTACATTCAAAGTAAAAAGCATGCGAGGTAGTTAGTTGGACCATTAGATGATCAAGGAGTAAAAGGACACTTAGGGATGACAAAGCCATAGCAAAGACTAAATGAATTCTTTGCTTTGGTCTTCACTGAGGAAGATGCTAGAAATTATATTCAAAGGTGATGATTCAGCAGAACTGAAACAAATCTCAATTAACCTGGAAGATGTACTAGGGCAAACTGGCAAACTAAAGAGTAGCAAATCACCTGGACCAGACGGTATACATCCCAGTACTGAAAGAACTGAAAAATGAAATTGCGGACCTGTTAATAGTAATTTATAAACTATCATTAAAATTATCTATGATACCTGAAGGCTGGAGGGTTGCCAATGTAAGGATTCAAAGAGTGATCCAAGTGACTATAGACCAGCAAGTTTGACATCTGTGCCAGGCAAAATGGTAGAAACTATTATAAAGAACAAAACTGCTAAATATATAGATTGGCTAAATTGTCCTATTAAATTATGCCTAAGGAAGTCTTGCCTCACCAATCTGCAACATTTTTTGAGGGTGTAAATAAACATGGGAATAAAAGTGAGCCAGTTGATATAGTGTACCTGGATTTCTAGAAAGCATTTGACAAAGTCCCTCATGAGAAACTTCTTAGGAAATTAAAAAGTCATGAGTTGAGGACATGGATTGCAAACTGGTTAAAAGATAGAAAACAGAGAGAATAGTGGAGTTCCCCAGCGATCTGTCCTGGGACCACTGCTTTTTATAAATGACCTGGAAATGTAGACAATGAGTGGGGTGAACAAACTAGCCAATGACACCAAATTATTCAAAGTTGTTAAATCACAAGAGGATTGTGAGAAATTGCAAGAGGACCTTGAAAAACTGGGCAAGCAAACGACAAATGAAATTTAATGTGGGCAAGTGCAAGTGATGCACTTAGGGAAGAGTAACCCAAATTATAGCTACAAAATGTAAGGTTCCACATGAGGAGTCATCATTCAGGAAAAGGATGTAGGTGTCATAGTTGATAATATAGTGAAATCTTCTGCTCAGTGTACAGCAGCAGCAGCCAAGAAAGCAAAGAGAATGCTAGGGTTTATTAGAAAAGGAATAGAGAATAAAACAGAGAATATCATTGCCTCTGTATGACTCCATTTGTCACATCATCTTGAATACTGTGTGCAGTTTTGGTCACCACATCTCAAAAAAGATATAGCATAATTAGAAAGAGAAGGGCAACCAAAATGATACAGTGGATGGAATGATTCCCCTATGAGGAAAGGCTAAAGAGGTTAGGACATTTCATCTTGGAGAATAGACAGTTTAGGGGAGATATGATAGAGGTCTATCAAATAAAGAGTGAACGAGTAAATATTAATTGGTTGTTTACTCTTTTAAAGAGTACAAAAACTAGAGGACACACAATGAAGTTACTCAGTGAAACTTTTATAATAAAAATATTTTTTTACTCAATGCATGAATGGCAGTCAATCAAATTGAATACATTGAACATTGAACTTAAGCTATGGAATTCATTGCTAGAGGATGTAGTGAAACCTATTAGTGTAGCTGTGTTTAAAAAAAGGTTTTGCCAAGTTCCTGGAGGAAACATCCATAAACAATTATTAAGGGAGAGTTGCAGAAATCCACTGTTTATTCTTGGGATAAGCAGCCCTGGAATTTATCTACCCCTTGGGATCCTGCTAGGTACTTGTGACCTGGATTGGCCACTGTTGGCAACAGGATACTGGGCTTGATGGACCTTTGGTCTGACCCAGTGTGGCTCCTTTTTGCCTGTACTTGAACAAAACTTACTATCAACAAAACTTACAATCAACATAGAAAACTGCTTAACGCTCTTGCATGGAAATCCCATACAAATTAGAGCATTGAGCAGTACTCCTTGATGAACTGAGACTGCATTTGGCCAGCATACATTTCTTAGTGCTGGCAATTTAACTTAAAACGCCACCTTTACTTACCTTCTCCAGCAACTGCAGCAGTGGCTGCTGAAGCTCTGTCCTCACAGTCCTCTTCCTTAGGGTCCACAGTTAGTCACTCACACACAGTCTCTGTCTCACACACACCAGAAACCTCCCTGACCAGTCTCTGTCTCTCTGTCACACACATGCTCTCAATCACATACATGTTCTCTCTCCCTCTGGCTCAAGTCACTCACGTCCTCACACCCACCCCCCCCCCCCCCCCCCCCAAGCACAAATGGCAGTTGCAGTAGCCATCTTCTCCAACCCTTGTGACTTGAGAATGAAGAATCCCATCAGCTGTGGTGGCTAACTCTGTTCTTTCTCCCATCGCTGATCACCGGATGTGCTTTATTTTGGTCCGGGCCTGCGCTGTTGACAGTATTTATGCAGCGTGGTCTTCTCTTTTTCCCGTGCGCCCCACTGTACATTCCTTCCGGTTCTGAGCCATGGAGGTGGGAAGAAGAAAAGGCCATGCTGTTGATGTTGCCAGCTTCCACTAACGCTGCTGCCGTTCCTGCCTGGGCGGAAGAGCAGCAGTGTTAGTGGAAGAATATCTGCATCTTGCTGTGATAGAGGAGAGGGAGGGAACTTACTTGGGAACTTTTGATTTACAGTCACCTTGACATTTCATCTATTAATTGGGATGGGGACAGAGTCCGAGGTATGCGCACAAGCTTTCTCCTCTCGTGCACACTCACTCTTAACACACTCACATGTTTACTTTCATTCTCCCACACATACACTCCCCTCTTCCTACCAGCAGCAGCAATCTCCTCCTTTGGGCACCCCGGCAGCCATGAAACTCCTCCTCTGTCTTCTTCAGGCCACTGGCAGGAAGACGGGAGGAGGCTTCCAATTGGCCCGTGGGGGCAGGAAGAAGGGAGGAGGCTTCCAATTGGCCCACAGAGGCAAGGAAAAGGCTTCTGATTGGTTACTGCAGGCACACAGGCATCAAACTGGAAGCAAGACACCAGAGGTTTCAGGTGTTGACCTGGAGCTCCGGCAGTTTCACTAGAATTCCAGAGTCTCCGGGTCAGATCCGGAGACTCCGGATCTGACCCGGAGGATTGGGAGGAATGGGAGGGAAACACAACTGGGGCAGAGGATTGGGAGGATTGGGAGGAAAACACAACTGGGGCAGTGGGACACCAGGAACCGCGACACATCTGCCGGTGCTTGGTGACTCACTGGTGTGTCAGGACCAGATAATCACCCCTTCCTGCAAATGACCTTCTTGCCCACTGTTGGCACTACTGGTAAGAAGTGTCCCAGATTGCCTTCCAGAAATATGGTCGCCTTGCTCTAAACCTCATCGCATCTGTGAACAATGTCCAGACACCAAAAGTTAATATTAGGAAAGAAGAGAAGCCCATGAATTGCTCCATTAGAATCCGTGGGGGTTTGGCGGAGGGGTGGGAGGGGTAGTCAGTAATCATTTACACAGGGCATCAAAGCAGGTAGCAACAGCCCTGCACAATTGTAAAATTAAGAAAACATAAAATAGGATTACGAAATAAAAACACAAAGGTAAATACCCAAACGGTTTGTTTGGCTAAGTTAAAGATTTAGTTGGACAAACCACGGGTTTTCAAAATTCCTGTGCTCTGGCTGCCTCCAATTTATCCGGCTAGGTAGTTAGCCAGGTAAAACTTATTCAGTTAACTTGGAGGTGTTCCGGGGAAGTGGTTAAAACATTATGTCCCAGTGTCTTATTTAGGGCACATAATGGGTTAGATTACCCGGATAACTTATCCGGCTAAGTCTGGTCGTGCTGGAGATCAGTCCTAAAATTTGCTGAGTAAGTTTATCCAGCCTCTGCTGATTATCCATGACAATTTAGCTGGCTAAGTTGTCTGCTTGCCGCCCTGCAGAATATGGACCTCCTAGTTACCACATTTCCTTATTACTTTGAACAGTAAA